>NC_142590.1:59227700-59852700 GCF_965207765.1 Zootoca vivipara | reverse complement strand
GCAAATAAAACTCTAAAAAGATTTCCATTATTCTCAAGTAAGAAAGAACCCAGTTTCTGAGAGCAGCCCATTTAGGAAGGATAAGTTTGAGGAGGCATCTGAAGAGAGCTAACATACAAAGGCGATAGACAGTGAATTTGTCAGGAGCTACCTGTATATTTTCCCCTGCAAGGCAAAAGCAGCTCAGAGAGGACCATTTTGATTAGAAAAGTAGCCTGCATGGGAAAAGATAAGTATCCTCCTCCACTTTCTAAAACTTCCAGTCCAAATTGTAGCTTCCTACAGCTGTTTTGTGTCAACAAACAAACCCTCAGGGGAAAGAATAGTGCAGCAGCAAGAGCAGTTTAACTCACAGATTGCAAATTAAAGAAGCAGCTTCTTGAAAACTTGAACCTAACACTTACGTGCCCAGCCTGCTGATACTAGGTGGGCTGAAGCTCTGACAATGCCCTAAGCACAAGCAATGGCTACAGATCCCCACGAAGCCAAAAGACATAGATTTGTTTGATTGGGGGGGGGTACCTCATTCAAATCAGCTCCACCATTAAGCCAAAAAGTACTTTTGCACCTCTAAAAGAGTGCCTTTCCCAGGGCCTATCATTGGCAGGGGAGATTCTGTTGGTGGTGCCGTTACTTGGGATTGCCTGGTTAGCAGTGACTCATAGCAGGGCCTTCTCGGTGGTGGTTCCTTGTTTGTGGAATGCCCTCCCTAGAGAGGTGCATCTGTTTCCCTCATTATTAACTTGTATGACAAGTTTAAAAACAGGCATCCCCAAACTTCGGCCCTCCAGATGTTTTGGACTACAATTCCCATCATCCCTGACCACTGGTCCTGTTAGCTAGGGATTGTGGGAGTTGTAGGCCAAAACATCTGGAGGGCTGCAGTTTGGGGATGCCTGTTTAAAAAACATTCCTGCTTTCCTGGGTGTTTGGTGTCTGAAATATCTGTCCCTGACCAGCTTTAAGAGTATGTGATGGTTGGTTGGTTGGTTGGTTTTTAACTGTTTTTAGAAGGTGTTTTCAGCCTTTTTCAGAATGTTTAATTGTATTCTTTTCCTATTAATATGTTTGTTAACATGGGAGCCTAGAAGGAAGGATGGGATATAAATATATCACTGCTGCTGCTGCTGCTGCTGTTATTAATCACCCTTGACTCTGGGCATAAGTGAAGCACTAGCTTGCTACTTAAAGAAATACCAACCTTTTATATTATGTAGACACCTTTTTCCACCTAACACAGAGTGCATCCACCTAATATCAAAATGAGCCCCTTTAGAGTTAGCCAAATTAATAATAATCTTCTCCTTGGCTTGAAGTCACACAAGTCAAACAGGTCCTCAGTTAAACACCTAGATTAAACAGCTAGAAAATTAATCTGAAGAAGTGTGCATGCACACGAAAGCTCATACCAAAATAAAAACTTAGTTGGTCTTTAAGGTGCTACTGAAGGAATTTTTTTATTTTACTTAGAAAATTAATATTATTGTGCAATTGGTTCAACTGATTTACATTTTTTTTAAAAAAAAATTAATTATCATCTCAATAGTGTATCAAAATAGCAATTATGGCAAACTGTCCAGGAAGGGAAGGCAACCAATCTCCGAGTGAGAGTTTGTGCATAAGCTTTAATCCTTTTAAAAAGATCCAGGGCATTATCTTCATTCTTTACTTGCCATCTCTGCCAGTTAATGTTTTCATATTTGTAATTCTCAAGCAACTCCAAATTCTTACAGAAGGTTTCTCTTTGTACAAAAGCTGCTTATCAGAATCAAAAGGAATGAATTGAATGAAAAGGATGGTAAGAGGGAATATGCATGCATGCATGCATGCATGTATGTATGTATGTATGTATGTATGTATGTATATTGTTGGCTCCATTAAAAGCACACATTCCTGCATCCTTTGGAGCAGGCCCTATTCTTGAGCAAAATCTGGAACCTAGATTCTAACTTCCTTTCAGAGGGAAACAATAAGAACTAATGATCACAAACTCTTCCTCATCCACGCAAGCAGAAATGCCCTTTTCTGGGTAGGTGCTTTCATGCTCAAATATATTTTGGAATCACAAAGTTAGGACATGACCATGGAGATGATAGAGTCTAGCACACTACTTAATGTAAGATCTATAATTTAGGATACAACTACATCAAAGATAGCCAGTGCAGTGAACTTCAGATGTCGTTTGACTCCAGCTTCCCATTAGCTGCCTGCCAGCATGCCTAGTGGTCAGAGACAATGGAAACCGTGGCTCAACAAAATCTGGAGGGGTTCACATTGGCAATTCTTGAGCTATAGCATCCTTGTTTGGTGGCTCTTCAACCTCTTTTTAAATGCCTCCATATGAAGGAGAGCACTCTACCTCCTGGGGCAGTCTTTCCCCACCGTTTAGCTGGAATCTGCTTCACTGCAATTTACACCCATTGATTCTAGTTTTCCCCTCCGGAGCAACAGAAAACAGCTGTCATATCTCCCCTTAATCTTCTCTTCTCCAGGCTAAACATACCGAGTTCTTTCAACCTTTCCTCACAGGGATGGTTGTTATCATAGATGTGGTCAGCCGCAACTTCTCTTATTCCTAGGGAAGACAAATTGCATCCGAGCTCTGTAACTGCAAACTCACAGACCCAGTAGAACAAGGGAAACATTAATAAGCATTAAACTGGAGGGCAGGTTTTGCAACTTTCTAATTAACAGTGGAATAGTTTGCCAAGGGAGGTCATAAAAGTCAAGTCTCAGCTGAGGTTGAAGGGCACCAGAGGTAAAACACAAACACTGAGGTCAGCTAGATAGATGAGATGGCCTGGATAGTCAATTCCAAGCTTATCTTAGTGATTAGTATTTAATTAAAGATACTTTAATTAACGTTTGCTAAGGGCAGGGTGGGGGGACAACTTTCCCAAAACTTCTAATAAATACATTGTTCATCTAGAGATGCACAAATAATTTTTTCCTAGATTTTTTTTATCAAATACTAGCTGTACCCAGCCATGTGTTGCTGTGGCTCATCCCTGTGACTCACCACACCCCACCCCGACCCATGACCTGTCCCGAACCCGTCCTGCCCCCACCCCCAACCCAAGCGAGCCCCCACCTCCATTCAGCCCAGTCTGCTGTTTCGTTCTTCCCTGCAAACCCGAGCTGAGCTGTTTTGGAGAGGGAAGCTTTTCTAGCTGCAGTACCAGTGGGGTCGCCACTAGAGGGCAATGTTTTGCAACCTCTCGTGTTCCGGTTAAAAACAACAACATGTTTTTACCTATGATAGGTGTGACATCTGTATAATCTAAGTTTATACAAACACTCCTCTATTCACATGTGACATTGTGTCCAAATTTCAACGCAATCGGTCAAGTGGTTTCGGAGAAAAGTGGAATATAACAAACATGGACAGCTTATATATATATATATATATATATATATATATATATATATATATATATGATATTCACATACACTTAAGTCTTAAAATTTCCATATGCCCAGCACATTTTCTTTACCCAGAGACTACTTCATATATCAGCCTTGTTTTGGACTGCATTTCCCATCTTTGGCTACCATTAGCCATGCTGAGAGTGTTATAGTCCTAAACATGTGCCAGTAACCACTTTGAGGGAAGCTGTCAAATGTTCTGCTCACATTGGTATAGGTATTTTGAATGGGTTACAGGTAATATCCAGTGTAGTGCAGTGCCGAAAGTAAAGAACAACTCTGCCTGAGACATCAGAGAGCTAAGTTTGGGACTTGAGGCTAATTCCATTAGGATGAAACAGTGTTCCTGAAATACAGCCTGCCCTTCTCTATTGTGTACATTCTAGGCTGGGGTGGGCAGGTGTATTGGGAATGATTGGTAGATCTCTGTGTGATTTGATGGAGAGCAGGAAGCATTTCTGACTCACAACTATTAAACAATAGCAGCAGCAACATAACTCTTTCTACCTAAGTTAGGCTGCTGAAATGAAGAAAGTTAACTAGGAGTGGATTTTTATGTGAAAGAACAGCGAACTCTGTTCTGGTCAGAAAACAAATCCCTAGATTCAGCATGTGCTCAGAGGCAGCTTTTCATAAATAAATAAATCCAATTGTATGTCTTTTGCACCTGGCTCTGGTGTGTCGATCTTGGGGTTCTTGTAAGATCTTACAAGCCTGTGGTTTGAGCACCCCTATTTTAGACAATGCTTCCTAAAACCCTGTTATACACGTGCCCAAGAAAATGCATTCTAAAGCCCCTTCAGCATGGAGGGTTTCCATGGCAAAAGCTTGGAGATATATCACAATGTATTGTTACCAGCCCCTCAAACCCTGCCACGCTTTGCATGGGATTCTAGGCATCTTGGCCGGAGAATGGAAGACGTGGCGGAGGCTATCATAGCTTTAAGAAATATGATTTATTCACAAATTTACACATGGATTTAGATGGAGGGAATCCAGATCTTACAGGATGGTATCTCAAGAGTGGCTTGTTACCTGCAGCAGTGCAGCACTGGAGCCCAAGGCATCTCTCCCAGCCTGCCTTCAGCCAGCCTGCCCAAGATGGATCTCTGTCTTTTTGTTCTCCCCCTTCTTCTTCCCATTACACCTTGCTAAAAGGACACTCTTTTCTGGTTACCTCACACCCAGTTACCCCAGAGGGGCAGAGGATAGTTCTCCTATGTTGCCAGTGGCCCTCAGTGGCCCTGCATTGTTCCAGCTTGACCAGATCATTTTGCATAGGCTAGCCCAGGAATTCCTCCACAGCTTATATTTCTCCCTCCACATCCCAAATAATCAAAATCCTACCCTTTATTAATTTAGAGAGTTTGGAGAGATACCCTGAAACCTACAACAGTATTTATTTTTTTACAAAAACAGCAGGCTAACCATACAATCCTGTTCGTATCTACTCAAATGTAAGCTCTATGGAGTTCAATGGAACTCACTCTCAAGTGTATAAGATTGCAATCTAAATCATGGGCCCCTCTACATATAAAGGGGACCCCCTTGCGTCCTATTTCCATAGCACTTTCTCAATCAATCGGAAAGTTTTGTTGCAGGCAAAAATAGCCAGCAACATTCAGTATCTTAATGATATTTTTAATCAGTACCCCCCCAAAAAAATGCACTAGTAGAGTATGCATGTACTTTGTTTTCCCCCCAACCCCAACCTCTTTCCCGCTGATCTGACATGAGCAGAAAACTGCAAGTAGGTAACGTAGGGCTCTGGAGTGTTCAGGAACAAACATTTCTCCAGTGAACCGTTCCGTGGCCTAGATCTCAAGCAGCCAAGCCAAGAGAGGCAGAGCATTTCAAATGGCACTAGATGAACGCCAGTGGCATTTCTTAGGAACAACTTGGAGAGAGGTGAAAGAATGAGTGGAAAGCTACAGCCTGCACTTTAGGCTCCTTCACAGGCTGTGTAAACACATGGCTATTTTACAGCAAAACGAGGCCATTCTGTGCTTTGATTATTTATACCACATGTCTGTCCTTTTTATCTGTGAGTTCCACATTCACTGTGTAGCTCAGTTCAAAATTGCTAATATTTTGATAGCTTCTACACTTTTGAACATGAATTGCATAAGATGAAATAACATAGAGTGCATTTTTTTCCTTTCTTTTTTAAAAATGCTTTTTAATATTTATTCGTTTTGCAGCTGCAGTTCACAGGGCAGGTGCCAAGTTAGATTAGTTGTCCCATTTATTTTCATGGAAGTAATTGAATAAACTGAGCACTGAACCTATCTTGTGTCTCACATGCACTTGCTGTTCCCTTGGCTTTAATATTATTTTCTTTAAAAGGTGTCACCTCCACTAACCAATGCATATGCTTTCCTTGCTTCTTCACTCACGAAAAAAATTCTCTGAGGACTTACTGGCTTGCTTTCTCTCAATTCGGCTGTGATTTCGGAACATTGGCTTCTTTCTATACCTAATTGAATTTGCATCAATATCCATTTTCCTGCCTGCAAGCAACAAGCAAACTTTCTTCCTCTAATGCTCATGCAAAAATTCCATGGCTGGGAAAGGGGAGCAAACAGGAACACATCTGTCAGAATTGCCTTAATGCTAACTGGGGAACATTATTCAACTTGCTACCATTAGCCCACTCTTTGCTACCCGTGCAAATTCAGTGGATTGTCTTTTAAAATAAATAGAATATATTGCACATATTCTTGGATTTAAATGAAATCTGTGGCTTTGAAACAAATCCAGGAGCTTACTTGATGGACCTAAGTATGTCATTTTTAGTGCAACACCACTGCAATACCTATCCCCTCTTTTCCTATGCCCCCAAAATTATTCGTATAAAGAAACAACACTGAACCAAAATAGACTCTCTAGGAAAGGGATGGAGAATCTGTGGCCCTTCAGATGTTTCTAGACTACAATTCTCATCTGCCCTGGCCACTGACCATTATGGCTGGGGTTGATGGGACTTTCCCAATAGCATACAGAGGGCCACAGGTACATCATCTCTGTTCTAGAAAGTTAAATAGTAATTTGGGTGTGGAAGCAAATGCCTGCCATTATGGCTAATGTGTCAGAGGGCTGGTTCAAGACCAGCTGTTGAACGTTGACTGCTACTCTGGAAGTCATTGTCACATAAAAGTGACACAGTGGAGACAGCATCAGTAACGGTGACAATCATCACACATTTCACTGCCTCTACCTTAGATGGGTCTGCAGGTGTTAGCTAACTGCACATATATAACAGCAATCAAGTTAGAGGTAGAAGCTTGGGGAAACCTGCCAATGGTTGAGAGTTATTCACTATAAATCAGTTAAAATGCTGTGGGAAATCTGAAGTCTCATTTTTACCCTTTGTTTTGCAAGGTTAAGTAAAGTATTTGGTGTTAACCTAGTATTTTACCATCTGCTCTTCTTGGAGGAGGATAATTTATTCCAGCCTCCAAAAAGCACAACCCAAACCCATGAGCTGCAGCAATCAGGCTCTCATCTAAATAACTCCTCCACCTTAGCACAAACCTGCAACCTCATATGCATTTGCTTGGCAATCAGCCTCACTGAACTCAGTGGAACTAGCTTCAGCATAAACATGAATAGCATCAGGCTGATATAGTTGAGCATCTGCATCTCTCTTCATTGTGAAGTCCAGTGCTTATGTGCACTGTGCAGGGTGCTGTTGGGGGGAAGGAGATGAAAGAATATGCAGGAGAGGAGAGACTCAAGAATTTTACAGGTGACTGAAGGATCAGATCAATGTTATGGGTGCATAAATAAAAAATGGAGAGCCTTTGTAATTTATGGCCTGGAGGGATGTACAGAGACTAAGTCGTGTTTTATTAATAACAACCAAACAGAACAGAGTAGGCAAGGAAAGAGATTCCCCAGACAGTGGTGGAAGTCCCTTGTTCTTCACTGCACAACTTTCAAACTCTAACTTCATATGCATGCGTTCTACCAAATGCCTTTTCTCTGCATGGTTTTCCGCCCATCACTTTTAGATTTTTCTTCCTCCACTGCCAGTGTTTCCCAGGGGTTTGTCTTTAGTGTTATGTTCTTTGAAAAGGGTAAAAAGGTTATGGCAGAATGCAGCCAGATTTGTGGGGGAAGTGAAACACAACATAAGAGGATCAAGCCAATGACCCATCTCGTCATGACATTCTTTTCTGGGTTTTGGGTTGCTTTCCTGAGATCAGCATCTCCAACAAAATACAAAGTGTGAACTTGAACTTTGTGTTTTCTTCTAAAAAGCATGGAGAGATAGACCTTTGGAAGATGGGCCATAGTTTTGGCAGAAAGTTCCAGGCTGAATCCCTGGCTTCTCCACATAGGGCTGGGAAGGAATTTCTCTCTGATAATAATAATAATAATAATAATAATAATAATAATAATAATAATAATTTATTTATACCATGCCCATCTGGCTGGGTTTCCCCAGACACTCTGGGCAGCTTCCAACAGAAATATTAGAAAACACAAATTTCTTAAAGATTAAAAGCTTCCCTAAACAGGGCTGCCTTCAGATGTCCTCTAAAAGTCTGGTAGTTGTTTTTCTGGGCAGCAGCTGCCAGCCAGTGTGGATCAGCCCACACTAAACATCTGGAGGGCATCAATTTAGCAAAGGCCCTTATAAATAGTGATCTATAACCTATGACAGTTTCCTTTGATTGGGAAATTTATGGTTACTCTGAACTAGAAGGAACTGTAGAAGCCACTCACCTACTTGGATGTGACCCAATTTGTGTGGTTCTGAAGCTCAAGCTGGCGCAACACAGAATACAGTGATCTCTGCTAGAGACAAGGTTCTCTTCTGCATGAAAGAGATCGCTATGTTCTATCCTGCTCAATTTTGGCTGAGCTTCAACATCACACAAATTGAGCAGGACTCAGTCCCACTCAATCAGTGAAGCAGAAATACTTTGATGAGGAAAGACAGTTTTGTAACTGTGATGTCTGTGAAACAGAAAGTTCCTGCGAGGGCCAGTACCTGCTCACTTGGTGGCATCTATGTAATTGAGGTCATGAACCAACGTCTGGAAAATAAAGACGAGAGGAATGGATGGTACCTATATAAAGACACCTAGCCTACTGTGAAGGTGCCCATTCCCTAACTCAGGCATCACGTGCTCCTGCTAGTGGAGACTTAGAATAGCTAGAAGTTCTGTTAGGAATGCCAGCCCTACTGCTTTCTGGGAAAGTCCCTGAGTGCTCTAATAAGTGGGTTTGGGAGATGGTGCTGATTTCAGGTGTGTGAAAAGCAGAAAGTGGGGCAAATGCCGCTTTCAACATGCCTGTCTGGATGCAGGAAAAGACTACCTAGTGATTGTTAAAGACTTGAGGTTTTGGAATGCTATTTATTTATTTCAGATATTTACCTACTACTTAATATTCAACATTTCTAAGCACTATATATCAAGCTTGTTGTTGTTGTTGTTGTTGTTGTTGTTGTTGTTGTTGTTGTTGTTGTTGTTGTTTTTAAAAATAGAGTCATAGAATTGTAGCATTGGAAGGGATCTCAGGGGGCATCTAGTCTTCTACCCCCTGCAATGCAGGAATCTGCCCACAACTGTGTCACCGAGCTTCTGATGCACTGACCCATTGCACCACTGGGGGTACTTAATAAGAACAATTAAAATCCATCCTAGAATCTCAAATGTTTAAAGTTTTAGGAACTGCCATTGCTGTGAGAATTTATTGTATTTGTTGATTTTATTTCTAAATGTTACTTGCTTGTATGCTGCATTTGCGTTTTTACTTTATTTTCTTACATTTTGATTCCACCTTCTTCCATCATGGAACCCAAGGCATGCGGTTCCTAGGAAGGCACCTATCAGGCACTAACCAGAGCTGCTTATAGTGGTAGAAGTGTGTGTGTTTGCGTGTGAGAGAGGAGGAAAGGGAGGAAGAGAGAATATGAATGTCCATGTGTGGCATGTGGGCCAGAGAAGCACTTTTCTCATTTACATCTCTCGGGTAACTCTAAATACTTCTTGTAGTTTTTATCTACTTGCATCATAGTTTTTTTGGAAATGTGCAATGTCAATAACTACTTACTGGTAATCTCCCAAAATTGAGATTTGGATCTTCTAAGAAAAGGCACACAAAAGACTCCTCAGTACAATATGCAGCGATAGAGTCTTTGCATAAGGTGACAAACGCTTACCGAATTAAGTCTTTAGGAACCAAGCCAAAGAACAGTAACGTTTAATAATCACCTCTGCTTTAAGTCAATCATATTCTCTGCTGCAGAACATTCTATATTAAATATATTATCTGCCTAGTTCTTGCACTCCTTGCATAGATTACCACCTTGCTTTGAGAAGCAATCCATTTCGACGTTCGAAGAAAGATAAAACTTTTTCAAACAATCAAATACCATTTGCCATGTTTAGCAAACTTAAAGCTTAATGTGAGATTTATAAGATTATGTATGGTATGAAAAATATGGGTAGAGGGACATTTTTTCTTCCTCACTTCTAATATTATAACCAGGGGTTATCCATTGAAATTAAATGAAGCTAGATTCAGGACTAGGGAGGAACTGCTTCACGCAGTGCATAGCTAAACTATGGAACTCACTGCCACCAACCTAAGCAGAGATTGGACTAATTCATGGATGAGACAGCTATGAATGGCAACTGCTCCTGATGGCTATATGTTCCCTCCAGGATCAGAGCCAGCATGCTTATGAATTAACAGTTGCTGTGTAGAATAACAGTGGAAAAGAGCTATTACCCTCCCATTATACTTGCAGGCTTCCCTTAAGCACCTGGACAGGCACTGTATGAAATGGGATGCTGGACTAGAAAGGCCTTTGGTGTGATCTAGCAGGACACTTCTAATGTTCTTAATGGATTTATGTGTTACAGCCCAGAAAGCATCCATAATCTGAGGTTTGAAAGTCAATAGGAGTTGATCTCTGAATAAAATACCTGTAGCATGGAACTGCTGTATAACTGTCCTTATCAGGAAACCACTGGGCCTGAAAATCAGAGCGCAGATTCAAGTGTGTTTGGTAAATTTAAACAAAATCTAAGCTTTTGAAATAGTGGCTGTCAAATATCTCATGAATATAAATCAGATGTTTAAAATTACCTAACTGAAAGCCGGATATTTCATTTCTGTGTAGGTGCTGTGCATCTAAAACCACACAGAGTCAAACTAACTTATTTCTTTACCCAGAGGACCAGATAGGAATCTAGCTCTGAAACGGAGGTGGAGTGGACCCAGTCTTTATGAATATTAAGTATACTTCCAATACAGCCAACTTGGACACTCATTAGTTGTGTGTAAATTGGGCCGGTGAGATATTGAAGCCATCTCTTTAATCCACAAGGCATTTATCTATCTATTAAAAAATGGATTTGTGTGAGCACAAGCAGAACTTCTTCGTTGTATTGTGTAGGGGAAATGAGCATTTGAGAATCATAAACCCAAGAGCATGCCCACTCCTGCTGAGGATGAGCATGGGAGTGTGTAGGAACCAGGTGACATAGTGGACTTGAGCAGACAGACAGAGCAGGAAACCAATTTGCAGAGGCAGTAGCTACCCAAAAGGAAGAGGCCAAGGGTTGGGTACAGATCTTTCAGGAACCTGGACAAAGCCCAGGAAGAGGCTACATGTTTCAACTAGCACAGGAAGCCAGCAGAATTCTTCAGTTCCTAAGCCTAATAACCTCTCATGTGCCTTACCTTTCAAGGGCATTGTGCTGCTCCTCTGTTGTCTAGGTTGGCAGGGACAGAGGAAGGATTTCTTTGGTTCTCTTTTCTCAGCAGACCAAGCCAATCTGACACTCCCGCTTCTCCAGATCATGCAGTTTCAGCACAGAAAAAAAATGTGCACAAAATATGCACTTTATGTTTTGAAAATGCAGACAGGGTGCATTGAAAATGCATCGAAAAGCATTGAAGTTTATGTCAAAAGTATGTGTATCATGTGAAACAGGCACACAAAAGGTATGCATTTAAATGTGGGTTTGTCATGCATTCTTTCAAAACCGGGATAAAATATTCAGACCTATGACTGAATACTATTGAATCTGAAATGGGAAGGAATTGGGCTTCTCAGTCCATTCTTGCTTGCTAGGCATGCTGCTTGCAGTGGTGAATCCATTTGTCATGAGGGGCCCTAAGGAGCAAGGATGCTGGCACCTCTACGGAGCCCAGCTCAGAGACAGCAGTCAGTGGAAGTCTTTGCTTTTGGTTCTCACATTGCAAGAAGACTTGAGCTCAGTGCCAGGACTTCTGGTACTTCTGTGAGTGGTTCTGTTGACTAAGCTGCTCCTTCTCTATTGGAGTCACTGCTCATCACTCATGACATGGCAAGTTTGCACATGTGGGTCTCAGTCCTAGTAGACATGTGGAGTCCCCAGTAAGCATGGGCTTCCAGACTCATTCAGGGAGGGTCTGTGCACAAAATGAAGGTGGGCATGTAGACATTTCTCTGATATTAATGAGGAAATCTATGAAGACATGCAGAATGCATGTTGGAACTCCAACCTGCTTAATAAGAAGCTGCTGAATGAGGATGACTTTGTACTACTTATTAGGGACCCAGGTGGCGCTGTGGGTTAAACCACTGAGCCTAGGGCTTGCTCATCAGAAGGTCGGCGGTTCGAATCCCTGTGACGGGGTGAGCTCCTGTTGCTCGGTCCCAGGTCCTGCCAACCTAGCAGTTCAAAAGCACGTCAAAGTGCAAGTAGATAAATAGGTACCACTACAGCGGGAAGGTAAACAACATTTCCATGTGCTGCTCTGGTTCGCCAGAAGCAGCTTTGTCATGCTGGCCACATGACCTGGAAGCTGTACGCCGGCTCCCTCGGCCAATAACGCGAGATGAGCGCCGCAACCCCAGAGTCGGTCATGACTGGACCTAATGGTCAGGGGTCCCTTTACCTTTACAAACTTATTAGGGAAGTTAATAGGAAACTGTCAAAATTCTATTCATCAATAGGTTAAGTCAAGTAATGCAAACGTTGGCTGAGTCTGATAATGCCCTTCATATGGCCATTTTCCATTTGATAGAGACTGAAGAAATAGACTTCCACCTTTTTAAAGATGTGTAGCTTTTAAGCACTTTCCTTATTGCAAAAAGTTTGGTAGACAGGGGAACGAGTTTGTTGCATGAGACTGCCAAATCAACCTTAATTGATTTTACTTTACTCAACCTGAATTTACCCTGTATGTGGTTGAACCCCATCTGAAAACGGCAATAGCCTGGAAGCACCTGCAGTTGGAATTGTGCAAGCAGCTTGCAGCAGAAGAGCAATAAGTGGGTAGAGTTAGAATCCTGCAGTCTAAAAAGTCCTTTGGGCAAAACTATAGCAGTAACCCAAGCACCATAATCCAGGCAGATTCATAAAAAATACTTTTATCCTCCAAGTAGGAGGTGCTCAGAAACTACAAGCTGAAAGAAGCCGAGACACTCACAAGAGGCTTGAGAATCTGCCAGAGAACTTCACAGACTTGCAGTTATTTACCCATTAGGAGAGTAAAAGACCAAGTTGGAGGGAGCTGCCAAGAATCAAAGCATGAATTGCCAAGATCTCATACTGGTACATGTAAACTGTTCAGGAAGCAATGCTTGAAGCATGAAAGCTCTCCACCTGAAAGCACAGAGGGACAAGAACTTTCCCAAAGGGGATTGTATGTCTACGTATTTGTGTATGAATAATAATTGAATAGGAAGGGACTCAAAAGGCAATCTTGTCTGACCCCTTGCCTAACAGTTAGCACTGCCCACCTGTCACTACCCTGCACTGCAGTTCAGCCTGTACCATCTACTGTACACCACTTTGTGCCCCAAACAGAAAACAGTTAACACAGCAAAGTGTATGGAGAACAGTTGATTGTGTTAAGTCAAGCAAGTTACCCATACACAAGTTACACATAGTTCAAGGGCAGACTCCCCCCCCCCCAAAAGAGAGAAAATCTCCAAGAGTTATCAGCTATTTTGGTAAGGGGGGGGGGGTTTCTTCTAAACTACTAGTCAGACTGAGCAATGCTCCATGCCTAGGGTTTTCAGAAAAGTAACATGGAACATACTGTCTATAACTGTGACAGTAAAAGCCCTACTGAATCAGGACAAAGGCCCATCTAGTCCAACATCCTATTCTCACATGGCCCTCCAGATGCCCGTAGAAAGCCTGCAAGAAGGACTTGAGCGCAACAGCATTCTCTCCACTTGAGATTCCCTGCAACTGGCATTCAGAAGCACATAGCCTCTGACAGTGGAGGTAGAATATATCTTGATGTTGTACCTGAAGATTCACTGCCTGGTGATTTGAGTGAGGACTGGAGACATCAAGGAGGAACAAACAGAAGCTGGAGTCAATTTAGCCCTCTTAATACAAGTAGACAAATGTGGACAGAATTTGTAAACCACATGTTGATACCATATGCATGCATGAAAATGAAATGGCATAAATACAGGATGGGTGACACCTGGCTTGAGAGCAGTACATGTGAAAAGGATCTAGGAATCTTGGTAGACCACAAACTTGACATGAGTCAACAGTGTGATGTAGCAGCTAAAAAAGCCAATGCAATTCTGGGCTGCATCAATAGGAGTATAGCATCTAGATCAAGGGAAGTAATAGTACCACTGTATTCTGCTCTGGTCAGACCTCACCTGGAGTACTATGTCCAGTTCTGGGCACCACAGTTCAAGAAGGATACTGACAAGTTGGAACGTGTCCAGAGGAGGGCAACCAAAATGGTCAAAGGCCTGGAAATGATGCCTTATGAGGAACAGCTTAGGAAGCTGGGTATGTTTAGCCTGGAGAAGAGAAGGTTAAGGGGTGATAGGGGAGAAGCAGACATGGAGCAATGGACTCAAACTACAAGAAAGAAGATTCCACCTAAACATTAGGAAGAACTTCCTGACAGTAAGAGCTGTTCGGCAGTGGAATTTGCTGCCATGGAGTGTGGTGGAGTCTCCTTCTTTGGAGGTCTTTAAGCAGAGGCTTGACAGCCATATGTCAGGAATGCTTTGATGGTGTTTCCTGCTTGGCAGGGGGTTGGACTGGATAGCCCTTGTGGTATCTTCCAACTCTATGATTCTTTTATGATTCTATGAACAGGCATACCTATTTGACCTATAAACAGGGATGGAAGGATCTGTTGGTGTCAGTTCTCTCGATTTCTCATGTTTCCAGTCTTAAATTCTGTTCTCCACATTTTGCAGCAATTTGCATTTCTTTTCTTTTCTTTTAAAGAAACCTCATTAAAATTAATCAGCATTTTAGTGCCAGTTTCTCCTAATAAACACATTTTTTGACTAATGTACACATCTCTGCAAGCAATTTCCCTTATATAATGCATCTTATGTTATTTTCACTAACGCGTTCATTTCACTTTCCCCTAATATATGCATTTTTATAAACATTGTTTGGTTGGAAAACTGCATTGCAAATTGGGATAAGTGCATATATTGAAGGATAGCTGTGTTTTGCTTTGAGATTGTTTTGGAAAGTGGAAATTTGATAGATTTGGCTTTAAATGCATGCCAAATTCATTTTCTCCTCCATCCGTTTGTATGAATCCTTTGTGTTTGTTCTTTTAAAATCTTAATGCTCATTAAACTTTCACACCTTAACTACAACATTATTTGGGGCCATTAGTAATAGCACCTTGTATTTTCAAAAATAGCCAGGCACCCAAGCTCATCCTATGAAAGAATTATACGATGCCATAATTATGAGATCTTTTGCTGCTCATCAAAGCATGTTCTATAGCACTGCTAAATTACCATGTTTGAACTATATTTCTGAGCCCAGTCCTAGCAGAGTTTTAAAATGTGTGTTCAATCTTATTGGTCTTATTTGTTGGAGTTCTTGGCAGTGGGCTGGATCTAGACTTAGAGTAGGCCCATCAAAATCAATGGGGATTTGCTCTTAGTATGTCTAAGTCTAGGGACCCAGGTGGCGCTGTGGGTTAAACCACTGAGCCTAGGGCTTGCTGATCAGAAGGTCGGTGGTTCGAATCCCTGTGACGGGGTGAGCTCCCGTTGCTTGGTCCCAGCTCCTGCCAACCTAGCAGTTCAAAAGCACGTCAAAATGCAAGTAGATAAATAGGAACCGCTACAGCGGGAAGGTAAACGGTGTTTCCATGTGCTGCTCTGGTTTGCCAGAAGTGGCTTTGTCATGCTGGCCACATGACCTGGAAGCTATACGCCGGCTCCCTCGGCCAATAATGCGAGATGAGTGTGCAACCCCAGAGTCGGTCACGACTGGACCTAATGGTCAGGGGTCCCTTTACCTTTATGTCTAAGTCTGAATTCAATCTTTTACTGTTATGATTTGGCAGCGCTTAGTTTTGGGTGTGTTTTTAAGCTGCAATTTACTTGCCATGAATACTAAGATTAGAAGAGAATGGAAATCAAAATAAATAAAAGAATATAAAAATCAATGTAAGGCTCAGGGGATTAAGACTCTTTCCTCGCTACCACTGAGTTTTTAATTGGCTATAAAAGAGACGTGGTTGTTAAATTCTTCCAGAAAAACTTCATTTCCAGTTATGAAAAGAAATTAGCTTTTCCAAGCAACCACTCAGGAAACATAGCCTAACCAATAAGTTAAAGGGGTGGATAGAGACAAACCACTAAATGCCAATTAGTTGTTTCCTTGGATCATTATACCTGCTTACTGCATACTTGGGAGTTGAAGTTGTGCCAGTTAGTAGCAAAATGCCAAGCATTATGACCAGGAGTGTAAGGTTATGGAGGGAGAAACAAAGGCCATGGGCTGGGGGTGAGCAACCTGTGGCCCCCCAGATGTCGGACTGTAGTCCAAAGACATCTGGAGGACCACAGCTTCTCCTTGCTATACAGACTTCTCACAGAGCACACCTGTTCCATCATACAGAGCATACAGCTTCCATCATTATTGGCCATTGTTCATGCTGTCTGAGGGCCAATGGGACTTGTAGTACAGTAACATGTTGCCTACTGCTGGTTCTTCAGCCTTGTGTCCCCAGGTGTTGTTGGACTACAACTTTATAACCCTCAGCCATTTTAGCCAATGATCAGGGATAATGGGATTTCCAGTCTAACAAGACCTGGGACACAAGGTTGAAGATCATTGCAATATAGGATGGAATGGCCTGATGACAACTAGGAGAAGGTGATGGAGAAGGACATAAATGTCTGGCGATGACATATGGACCAAGGAAATAAAATCTTGTTCTCTTCTCTTAGAAACATCCTGCCTGTATTATTATTTTTAAAAAATATTGGTTGCTTAGTAGAGGAGTGTGATTTGTGAAATAAGGAATCAGCCAGAGGAGAGCCAGAGTGCTGTATGAGCCTAATGCAAGAGTACAGCACTCTCTGAGTCGTACCATTTCAAACTGAGTGCCTTGCCTTGCATCATCACAGACTGCTGCATTCTGGCTTGTATTTCATTTCATGCACATTGGTAGTTCACTCAGCTGGTTCTAAACTGTCACAGTAATGTGTCCTATTTTTCCATTAAAGCACAAGAAATTTCCTTCCCAGGAGCTAAGATGGGGACTTGAGAAAGTGATCTATAAATCTATAAAGGGATGCACAATCTACAAATTCAAAAACAGATGGGATGTGCTGTTGACTTCATGTGTGTCAGTCAATTCTTTATCTGCTGAAACAAAAGGTCACTAGGCACAGACAAACAAACAAAGGAAAAATTAACCCGAGGAAAACAAAGTCGAAGTGTGGTTGGTATATGAAATCTAGGACTGTAAATCAAAACCTTTTTTGTAATTTATATTTTTATTAGATTAAATAGGGAAGGATAAATGCCACATCAAATTAAAAATAAATCATCGTAAGATAGGGTAGATTCTGAATTCATATGAGGCCACCACCATACTGAAACTACCGTAAGTCTGTGTTTGGTCGGGACATTGAAAATGATTTTTAGTTTTTAGTTTATTTTATAAATGGATCAAATGTATAATAAACTGAACTAAAAGGAAAAACCTTAGCATAGCAAACATGACACCCATGACACCTTTAGAAGGCATCTCAAGGCAGCCCTGTTTAGGGAAGCTTTTAATGTCTGATGGATTTCTGTATTTTAGAATTTCTGTTTTTTTGGAAGCCGCCCAGAGTGGCTGGGGGAACCCGGCCAGATGGGCGGGGTATAAATAATAATTATTATTATTATTATTATTATTATTATTATTATTATTATTATTATTATTATTATTATGAGACAGGTAAGCCTCTACCTGGATTAGGTCCAGCCTTTGAACATTGTTCTTAGCAACATTAGGGAGACTTATAATATATCCAAGCATCATCTAGGGAAGATTTCTAAAGGAAGCTGTTGTCTTTGTTAACACCCCCACTGAGAATGTCAAATCATTCGTGACCTAGACAACCAAGCGAGAAACAAATGTGGCTGAGAGTTTCCCCTTCTCAGAGTTTGGGTGGTGGGGGCAGTAAACAGAGGCTTCATGCACACCAAACATTTAAAGCACATCTGGAGCAGCGACCTGAAGCTAAGTTCAGCTATAGGGCAAGGAGATCCATTAATTTACCAAGAGTCTATGCATGGTGTGAGGTTTGGTTCTTCTGCCTGGAAAAGCTGTAAATTTTATAAAGATCGTTAATCTATGAGAGAAAACGAAAGTAATTTGAGTTTTTTTAAGATGGCGCTGCTTCGTGTTGAGAGTCGACGCAATAGGGACGCTCCAGACCAAGAAGATTTATGGGGAGGCTGGACTGATTAACTCACACAGGAGAAAGAACATTTGTGAAACTTTGTTTGACATTTATCTCAGCAGCTGGGAAATAATCGGTTGAAAGAGGAAAACATCTATGTGACTGTAAGGGAAAGATCTGGATTATTATGAACTCGGAGAGATGATTTGAACTTTAGAAAAAAGACGGCAGTGGACGGTTGCGAGGAATCCCCAATTTCTTGAAGCATGGGAACCCAAAAAAAAATTTCTAGATGATTTGGCATAACATTCGGTTTGATTGATATATATGTGTATAATTTGAAATAATGAATGTGATATAATTGGTTTTAATTGGAAAAATTAATAAAAATATATTTAAAAACAACAACATTTAAAGCACATCTCCTCTAAACATCCTGAGAACTGAACTTTGTCCCCTACATGTCCCAAAACCCTTAATGAACTACAAATCCCAACATTCTTGGGGGGGGGGCTTTAAATGTTTAGAGTGTGTGTAGCCATAGTCATCACCCCTGCACTACATCTCTTGCACTTCCCCTGATTACACTGGGACTTGTTGCAATATACTGAACATAGGTGCAAGCTGCTTCTGTGCATGTGAAAGAATGCACGCTTTTTAAAGCTCTTTTGTTGTGTACACAAACTGTTGTGCATGGTACGTAAATAACTGGTTGCACAGCTCAACCGTTTTTATACACACTTGCACAAACTGTACATCCATGGAGTGTAGCATGTGAACAACTTTGATCATGCCGGTTGCAAGAAAGACATTGGCTAGAGTGAAAGCTCAGTATTGAAGGCCTGTCCCGTTATATGTCCTACATGTTCGCAAAAGGAAATGTTTCACTCTTGGCTTGAACTAATGCTAAATCAACACTGTGAAAGGTCACTTGGATGCTTCAAATGTTCAGTCACCTGCCATAGCTGCACTATAGCGCAATTGTCTCCTGATGAACATGGTGGTTTTTTAAGGCAATAACTATCTATGCTTATTCTGCATCCCTGTCAAACAGATGGCACAGGAGAATTATGGCAATAAGAATGGAGCCTGGGGAAATTCGACTGAGTTTCATTGCCTAGTGTTAACTGTTACGCATTTCATCTCCTCCCCAATCTGGTGAATACTTTTGGAGGAGTATCATTAATTAGGCAGTGCAGTATATTTTCACCATAAATGTTTATGGGTGGTGAAGCTATATTATTGTTGCAATGGCATACTACACCTTGAGCAAAATAGGCTAAGTTGGGTTTTTTGTTTTTGTTTTTTTGTTTTGAGAGAGAGAGAGAGAGAGAGAGAGCAAGCAAACGTCTTAACTCATTAAAAATGAAGTCTTCTCCCTCTGCAATTTGTAAATGTGCATGTTGTATAAGTGGAGCAATATGTGCTGCTTTATTGCTATGTGGAGACAAGCATAATCATAATTATTTACCCGCGCAGCCTCTTACAGTCAAGGGTGTCAGTTCGCTTGACAAAATAGCTTCATCCCTCAGAATAACTCTTTGATGGGCAAACTGAAGTGCAGAGGTGCTAAATGGCTTCCGCAAAGGTACAAATCGCCTTCAGAACTAGGAAAAGATTGAACCCAAGGGGTCTTGCCTTCCAATGCCTGACTATAAAACAGTAAATAGATTATGCTCCATATGCATCAGAACAGATGCCTGCCAGGAGGGAATCGCTGACTTACCTTCAAACATGAAGGTCTCACTCAGCAACAGTCCTGTGAAGTTAATGGAACATCTTATATAAGGTGTGAACTTTTAAGGACAAAACTATCCACAGGAGGGGACTGTAAATAGAACATAATTCTCCACGATCTAGACCATCTTAAATGCCACTTGAATCCAAGAGCAAAGGGGTTACCTGAGAGTCCTATCACTTCCGTATCTTAAATGCAATCCCAGCATCAGTAAGGGAAAGGACTACATTAATCATTTCTCTGATGGATTTTCAAGCTGCAAAGCACACATAAATTAAATCCTCCCTAGAGAAAGAAGCTCAGCACATGGTCCAACCCTCCCTGGGTTTCACCACTTTTAGTAGTGTCTGGTTCCCATAGGGAGAATTTAGGGAGGAAGGCAGGCATGCCAACAGGAGGCAGAACCAGAGCCAATTATAGATGAAGCCAACTCCACCTTCTTCCCTGCTGAGATCTGCAAAGGTAGCAGGAGGCTGACAGCCAGTGCCACCCACTCCACTAGTTTAAGTAAGAAGTGCCCCCCTTTGCCTAATGAACCAGCACCCACCGAGGACCGAGGACTGTAGGTGGGGAGAGCACATATGAATGTCCCTTGTTGTGCAGAAATTCATTCTGCAAAGAACATTAGATATCAGGGGAAAGTGTTTTAGCCCACCTTTCTCCCAGACGTGCTATTCTCTGTGAGTCAGGAATGCACACATACACATCTTCTCTGGCAAGACCATTCAACCATTCAATCCCCCACCTTAAATAGTAGAATCCCGGGAACAGGAGTTTTTCTTGTAGGTTTTCCATACGCCTCTGGTTGACCATTGTGGGAACAGAGCACTGGACTTTAGTCTGATTCAGCAGGTCTTTCTTTATGCTGTTTTATCTAGAAAGCATCTACTGTATGCTGCTTTGAATCCTTTTATGCAAAAAAAACCCCAAGTCAAACCATTGACCTAACTAGCTCGGTATTTTCTGTCGGGCAGCAGCTTACCTTGGTGTCAGACAGTCTTTTTTTAAAATCTATTTATTAATTTTCCAATTAAAACACAATTATATCACATCCATTATTTCAAATTATACAAATACATATCAATTAAATCGAATGTTATGCCAAATCATAAAAATGAGCGTCAGACAGTCTTGTCCAGCCATAGCTGAAGATGCAAAGGATTGAACCTGGAATCCTTTATATGCAAAACATTGCTGCACTGAACCACAGCCCTTCTCATCCAGCTTTATCCCCTCCCCATGTTGGATATCTGCTGCTGGCTTTTGTGTGTGTTGCCATGCTTTAATTTTTTTTAATAAAAAAATCCTCTCAGAGTTTTATATACTCTGTATTATTGCAGATAAGCAAATTATTCACGTAGTTATAAAAATAGAGTGTGCGTCCCTCCCTCAAGAAACTCATTAATAATCTGATTCTCCAAGTGCCTAGGGCACACCAACTGTTAGACCAGTACAATGTCACAAACTATGTCACACTAACATTGCAGTAACATTACAATTGCGTAAGGACAGATGCATCTTCACAAAGGCTTAAATGGGGGCGGGCAGGTGGAATGCAGGCTGACATTTTGAACACAGCAATGTCATGTGAACCCCCCAAAAAACCTTGCATGCGTGAGAAGCCTTGATCCCACAATAAAATCTATCTGGAAGCACCCAAAGTCCCATTGAGATTTCTGATTAAGAAGTGAAAAAGTCACCAGCATAGCTGACATAAGGTTGGAGTACTGTGTTTCAACAGCAAAGGGCCAACCAACGTTCTAGTGGTGCCATTTTGTACCTATGACAGTTTGTGAACTGTTGTTAAGGCCAGTCCCACCAACAGTGCAGCAGTCAACTCTGGGCCAGAACCACATCCTCTTGGTAAGGCCGCAGCTATTAGCAGTCACTCTTATATCCAAGACAGCAGAGATTCTGACCATTGTATTACTTCCTATTGATCATGGTTAGATTAGTTATGATTAATTGCCCTGTCCCTTATATAGTATCTCATAATTGCTCCTCCCTTCTTGTACTTGTGCCTGATTTTCCTCCAGTCACTGGGAGCTTAACTCCATTTAGCAATTGCATCTGGGCTGATCTCTCGGTCACTTAGCACTCTGTAAAAGCAGCTGGGTTTCCACCAATGTTGAAGACAGGGCTGCTGCACTTCATGTGGGGCTCTATGGACACATCTATATGGTTCTCCATGCTCTCATAAACAATGGCAGAAAGTAAACAGTTCTCTTCCAATACACAATACCCATCCAAAGTATGAGAGGAACATATCCCATCAGCCTGCATGCCCATGAAGAAAAGCAAAATCTTGAAATAGGATTGCCACAGGCAAAGGGAGAAACATGGAGTGCTTCTGTACCTGGTAATATCTCTTTCTGCAGCATGTGAGTAGCAGTGAGGCAATGGCCTCTGGCATATTCAGTGTTAGTCTGCTACAGCAGGGAAGAACACATATGGTTCCCCAGCTACATCCCAGGTCTCACCAAATCACCAAGGCAGCTTCCAGTCCTCTTCCAGCACAGGGCATTCTTCAAGTGGACAATCAATGCATTTCATCAGAAAAAGCAGCCAGGTAGTGTCTGGTTAATTACACACATGTACACAAATCTGTCTTCGTGTGGTTGCTCTGCAAAACTCATTTCTGCACTTGGATGAGATGAGACGCAATGTTCAGTGTGATAATTCAGCTTTGCCAGGTGGCCATTGTTATCACAATCCATTTTGTTTTGTGTTTGTTTGTTTTTTAAATGGTAGACTGCTAGGCTAGAGGGAATGAAGAATAACATGACTCAAGCCACACTGTCCACCGTGCAGGGACAGTAAGGGGGAAAGTGTATGGGTTAAGACAAGGTGTTTGCTAGATGAAATAAGAAGGATGAGTGAAACTGCTTAGTGAAGATAGGAAATATGTTGATTGTGGAGGAAAGCAAATACACTTCCTTGTCCTGAGTTTCTAGTTAATGCATGTATTAATTTAAGCCATATGAGGGCCCTGTTTCTCTAGCAACCTAGCCAGCACTTGTTTGCAGTCTTTATCCAAATTAACTCCACCCCTAAAACGTGAGCCATTTTGCTTTCTTCTCTTGCAACTTGTTGAGACAAAATGTCTGTTGTTTCTCTATCATCTCCACTCATCCTGTAAATAGATCTTGCATGAATAAAGTCTTTGAACTCCAGAAGTTGCAAGTGATTGTTCCATCTGATTCACCCAAGCTGCAAGGTCTGTCAGCAGTTGATTTATGGAGAAAAAAGCTTCAGCTTTGCCTTATGAGCAAAACTGAGATTGGTGCCTTTAGGTCAATATTCCCCACTTGGTTCCCTCCAGATATTTTGGATTACAAACTCCCATAAGCCTCAGCCAGCAAAGGCAGAGAAACAATATATTAAAGGTCAGTATGTGCCTTCTTGAGAAGCATACGTACATGAGCACAACATATTAAGCATGACTTCCTCTCAGAAGATTTAAGATGGTAATAACAGGAGAAGGTGACAACAGTGAGGAAGACACTGGAAAGGTAGAAGATTTATATCATCCAGTTGATTAGTTATATACAGCCTCATTTCTATCACACATCACTTTTAACAGCTGCTGTGTTCCATTACGTTCCATTTCAGCACTAGGGAAAGTGATCTCTGTGAATCCTTTGTAGATCTGTCACTTTGCAAAAGAAAAAGAGATCCCCTGGGATGGGATACATTCTGTAATGTTCTCTGAATGCCACTTTTCTTGGCAGAATCAGAGGCTTGGCATTCAGATGCTGCAACCAGCTTGTGTACATGTTACTCATGGAATCCTAGGGCTGCGTCTTGCTTGGCATTTTGAACAAAATTCAACCTACAAATTAAAATATACGCAACTCTTAACTGTTCCTCGGCAAAATGCACAGAAGCCGGAGCCCGTTTCTTTCCAAATCACCACGTCCTGCACACTGGGAGCAAATAAGCTACACCCACATGCCCTGAGTCTCAATAGATATTGTAAGCTTGCAAAACAGGAGAAGGTCATTCTCTTTCCCCTCCCCCTCTCTCACATAGAGCTCAATATCCTCCCTGATTAAGGCAAAGTGCAGCAAGCATTCCTGCCAACTGAGCAACACTTTTCATGCATGTGTTATCTATGCACCTGCTTTAGGAGAGAAGGGGCTCACTATGTTATATTACGGGAGTGCAGGCAATACACAACTTTTAGTGGAAGGGAGAAAGATGCAGGAAGCTTCTCACCACTGCTGAGAAGCTACTCTACCAAGGGTTCTCTTTATCAAGCCAAAGCATCAGAAACTGCTTAGTTTGACCCACTGTGGATATCCTGGACAAAAGAAGACATCATGGCAACTACTTCTACAAAGCTCTCTACACCATATTTTGGGGATTCCCCCAAATGTAACCAACCACTTGTGTATTTCAGGTGGGGGGTGGTTAGATCCTTCTGCTCATTGGGTCCATAGCTCCTGAAAGGAGAAGGACCCTCCTGTGCCACCATGCTTCTGCGCCCCATGGTTTTATTTTGTAATTTTAGAAAGAGTTGACCTATGGCAATGGTGGTAATTACTTGATTCTTCTGGTGGTGCTCATCCTGTGAAGCTCTATGGAGATGGCCAGCCAATGACTATGCCCTTTCCACATCACACCCCCAAAATAGTGGTGATGGCAGTTGTTGAGTTCCTCTGCCTGCCTTGTAGCAGATAAATCTTATCCATCAGCTGACACAAATGGGCAAAGGTGGAATAAAGGAGAGAGTCTTTCCCTTCTGGTGCCCTGACACAAAATATCATGGGGAGGCCTTGCTATTTTCTCCCACATATTTGATGACTATAATAGTTTCCCATCACCATGATAAAAGTCTGTTCCCAGCAGCAAAGGTTGAATTAGCAATACCATGTCCGTTTCTTTTGTTTATGCACTCAGAAAGACAACTGTTTTTCATGGAACGATTTCACAATTTCATGCCCATCATTCAGTGATCACAGCATCATGCCAAGTCATGACTTGCATTTATGAATGAGGCGCCACAGAACACGCAGAGCTCTCATGTCACCCAGTCCTAACTCATAACACAATGGAGGGAATTGAATGAGTGAATGTTCAACTGTGAGTCGTTGATTGATTAGATATCAAGCAATGAACATACATTAATATTAGCACTGGCATACACATCTTAAGAGCACAGGAGCATCTGTGGCCCTCCAAATATTGTTGGATTACTACTCCCACCATCCCTGGCCATGGGGTTTGCAAGCTTTGATTGATGGGAGTTAGATTCCAACATCTGGCCACAGATTCCCCATCCTTGGTTTACATAGATTATGCTAGTTGATGTTTTTCTTCCTTGTACAGTACTGTACAGAACTGAACCATAATGAGAGGGTACCTTAGAGTCAGATTATGCTAGTATGTTTTTCTAAGAAAAGGTGTAAGGTGGAAAAATGAAGTCTTTCTCGGGTTACCGCTCATTTGTGAACCTAATGGAATTTGCCTCTTCTCGCGCTGAAGAGTTGTGTTTGAAACTTGCCAGCTTTCTGACAAGGTGTTTGAATGATGCAAAATGAAAAGGTAGCTAGTTGAGAACAAAGCTCTTCATTCCCATCTCCTTTGGTGTCAGTGTTTTTGCTATTCCTCCCAGCATGAATAAGTGAGACGAAGTCTGAAGCTGGCGGATTGTGTCAGGGACTTTTCAGAAAATTTGGAGTCTGAAAAGCTTTGCTGGCAGTAACATTGTTATTATCATTGCAATGCTGAATGATTTACTTACTTGTAACCCCATAGAATCCACCAGTCAGTGGTTTGTTGCCAATGCAGAGCTAAGTAAGTCTCCCACCAGTGTAAAAATTTCTACTTGTGCAATGGGACTCCCCCCCCCATTGCTCCTTCATGTGCAGTGCTGGATTTAGGGTGGTGTGGGTAGTTTTCCCACACAGGGCACTGAGCTAAAGGGCTGCAAAATGGAGAAGACCCATAATTGGAAAGATCCCTTTGGGGGCACCTACTTTTAGCCTCACACAGGGCACCATATTACAAAAGATTCCCAAAGTCTGCCCCTGACACATGCCCCTAAATATGTTCTGAGGTTCCCCCAACCCTCTGGAGTAGACCTGGGGAGGATGCAAGGCACGCATGGAAGGGGAAGCCCCATTGAGCATACGGAAATCCTTATGCTGATGGGACATATTAGTTGGATCCCAACTATAGTGGTTAGGGAACATGTTGTAGGATTGTCCTACACACGTTCACTTGTGTAACAACATAGTGCAAGGCGCAGCACTTTTTCTGGAAAACACAAAACAACGTTGAAGTTATTACAAAATTGCATATGAAGACTGAAGAGCATACGCACTTGACTTATGGTTAAAAAGCTGAGATATGCAAATATGTCAACAAACTGGCCTCTTCTTCAGTGTGTGATGCCTGTTAGCACCACAACAAGGGTGGAGATGATGAGGGTGGAGCGTGACTTTTTCCAGCTTCATCTTAAACAGTAGCTCTTCAAGAATACCCATTTCAAAGTGCTGACTCCCTTCAAGGTCTGGGACCACAGTATATGCAGGATCACTCATTCCTCTGATCCTCAGTGGTGGCCCTTTTCCATTTACCCATAAAAGCTGAAACAAGGCAGTGGCTTCAAAAGGGACACAGTCTTTTCAGCTGTGGCTCCCTTGATTGTGGAATGCACTCTCCAGAGAGTATTGCCCAGTAATGCTTGCAAGTAAAGATGTTTTTATTCTCACTAGCTTTTTAATACAATCCTTTTACCCCTGTGATCCCTGAAATGATTTCATGTGGTGGTTGTTTGCTACTGGTATAGTTTCGGTTTTCTCTGTTTTATATTGATTGTGCTAATGCTGCCTTTTTTAGAATTGTTTGTGGGGGGTTTTATTGTACATTACCCAGAGGCATAGCTGCCAAGTTTTCCCTTTTCTCGTGAGGAAGCCTATTCAGCATAAGGGAAAATCCCTTTAAAAAAGGGATAACTTGGCAGCTATGCCCAGAGGACACTAATAATCAGGCAACTAAGAAATGCAGTGAAAATACTTAAATAAGAATATGCTGTGTCTTTCTATACTTGCGAGCAATTATCTTCTACTTCATTCATAGATAAAAATTCTGTTTGTGCACCTTCCTTCTTTCTCCTTTCTTAACATCTCAGTTCCATTGGAATCCTGCTTGAAATAAGCAAATAAGCAAATGTTATTGAAACTACTTTTATTACACTGTGTCATACATTTTATTTTTCAAAATTCAAGAACTTGTGTGATTTCCTTGGAGATACTGCTCGGAGGGATGCGGGTGGCGCTGTGGGTTAAACCACAGAGTCTAGGGCTTGCAGATCAGAAGGTCGGTAGTTTGAATCCCCACGATGGGGTGAACTCCCGTTGCTCGGTCCCAGCTCCTGCCAACCTAGCAATTCAAAAGCATGTCAAAGTGCAAGTAGATAAATAGGTACCGCTACAGCGGGAAGGTAAACGGTGTTTCCGTGCACTGCTCTGGTTCGCCAGAAGCGGCTTTGTCATGCTGGCCACATGACCTGGAAGCTGTACGCCGGCTCCCTCAGCCAATAGCGCGAGATGAGTGCCGCAACCCCAGAGTCAGTCACGACTGGACCTAACTCTCAGGGGTCTCTTTACCCTTTACCTTTACTGCTGATCTACATCAGAAAATAATTCAGTGATGAACCTGAAGATGTGTTGGGTTCATTTATTAGAATCCATCATGGACATCATCCATCTGCTTCCTGACGTTGGCCTCTAAAAAGGTGTGGTTGTATCCAGCAAACTTACTGTGTGAGCAAAATCACTTCTGCTCATCCAATTGAACTTTCCCCATCTCTTCTCCCCCTGTGCACTCTCTGTAAACCCTAACATCTGTTCTGGGAGCAACACTCTGTTGTATGAACAGAAGTTGAGCCACACATCCAATGATTTTGTTGGATTCAACCCTAGGTGATTAGATCCATCTGGATCTACAGGGTTCTTTGTCTTCATGTATTGTAAAACCGTGTGTGTGTGTGTTTCAATTTTTACAGTAAATGTGACTTCCTAAAATCAAAGTTTCTGCCCAAGAAGGCAGGATGAAAGAAGTGACAAAGAAATTCTGAAGTCACTTAGTCTGCTGCTAACTAGACACAGGTGTGTATTCTGTCTCCCATGAGCAGGTGAGAATATGATTGATAGAGAAAGATGATGGTTCTGCAATCATAAGGCAGTCTTCCCATGGTACAGTCTGTGCATCTGTTAAGTGAGTTTGCATTAATAGTTATTTAAGCAGCATCTCTCCTAAGTCCCCCACCTTCCTATGACCATAAAATGTGGTGGTGAGATCATTAGGACTATAGGAACAGAAAAAGGATATGGCTTCTGCATTGTGAGATAAACATATGGCTATTTATAGGATGGCCGTAATTTGAGGAAGAGTTGGAACAGTTTATCTCAGCATTACTGCAGCATTGTGTGATCAGGTATTCCATTCCTAGAGTAACTTTACACACTTGGCTTAGCAGGAACCATCTCTAGCCACTGTCCATTGTGTTCACTTTGCAAATGATTGTCAGGTGTAGATTTTGTTTTATTAGGCCTGGGGCTAGTTTGCAAATGATTGTCAGGTGTTGAATTGTTATTAGCTCTGAGGCTTGTTTATGCAATCAAAGATACACAGAATTATTGAGAATTTACTGGTAGTGCTCTAAATAGAATGGATAGGGGAGATATTTGACAAGAGTTCACATTTAAAGGTGAACCTACCTCACACATTTTCCAAAACAATACAGAAAACTTACTGACCATCTTTCAAAATCCGCATGTCTCTGAATTTTGCAATGTAGTTTCTTCAGCCAAGTCCTGTGTACAAAATGCATCTACTAAAGGAAAATGTGCACATTTATTTATTTATTTAGGTATTAATTTTGTTAATCACTTTATCTTGCCAAGGCAACTTAAAGCAACAAACAAACAAACAAACAAACAAAAACCATAAAATGCATGTTTATTAGGGGGAACTGTTTTGCTTTTAAAAAAATACTATATAGGCAAAAATACTATATGAATAATTTGTGCAAAAAAAATGCTGGTGAATTTCCATGAGGATTTAAAAAAATAATAATATCTGGACCATCTTCCATGGGCCACATTTCAGTGGTGGTTAGGGGCCATGGATGTAAATTTTTACCTCTGTACAGTAGGCTGGTTTCTGCAAACACATCCCTCTCTATCCTCTGATCAAGAGACATCCTCTGATCAAGACACATTCCAGCCCCATTGCAACATTCAAGGAGGGCAAGATGCCAGGCTGGTTAGGGGGTGTGGCCTTGAGAAAGTCCCAAGGACTTCTGGGACTGAGGTTCCCCAGACCTGCTGTAATGGATTTGGCTCATTGGGATGCTGCTGAGTTTTGCGGCCAGTGTTCCACATTGTGGAGTGACAGCTTTGACACATCATAAAGCTTTGGATTCCCTTGATGCCTTAAAATGTGGGGCCAGGACCCTGGGGCAATGCACCCTGGCTGATGCATTTCCATTATTCATTAGGTAACAGAGCATTTAAAGCCAAATTATTTTCTCTTCATATTGACCCTGCTCTGGAAAGCAGGACGAGGTCACTGTGCAGACAGCAATCAATGAAATTGCATTTTTCACCTCTCCACCTCCCCCCATCACAGTGGCTGCTAGTCAGCTGTAGGAACCTGTGCTTTCTGCCATATCCCACTGTGCTCATTTTCATGATGATTCCAATATTATTTATGATTAAATGGAGAGAAGTTCAACTAGTTCAAACATCTTTTACATCCAAGCAATATCCTGTACATGCCTAGGTAATTTTTCAATCCCTTGCAGTTCTTCCCCCCCCCACCCTTTTTAAATTTCCTGCTTGCTTCCTAGGCTGTTATTATTATAGCCTGCTTAAAACTACTTCTGCACAGAAATGTGAGCAGGCATGAATATTCCCCTCCCTTCCCCTTTTAGACGGAGCATGCTCTTTGCAGCCCATTCCCTATCTTTGAATGACTACTCTCCAGCGGAAGTATGGAACTGCTGAACTATGCATCAGTAGGTACCAGATCCGAACACTCTAGGAATTCTTCATCTGCCTCAGAAGAGTCTGCCAACTATTTAAAATCAAATTTAATATAAGGTTATTAAAACACCTGTGCTGGAGTCTACACAAAAGCAACTGATATCAGTATTTGACTCAAACTGGCCAAATTTTGATCACCAGGCAGGTACAAACTGCAAATCACCTCTAGTATGAGGCCCCATTCTCACCATACATTTGAAGCACTTTAAATAGCCATGGCTTCTCCCACAGTTTTCTGGGAGTTGTACTTTTTAAAGGGTTTTGTTAGGAGAATGCTGTCCCCATTACAGAGCTACAATTCCTAGAGTGATTATTATTAATAATAACTAACGAACTAGCTAATTTTTACACCACCCTTCATCCAAGGATCACACAGCCGTTTACAATGTTGTTGTTGTTTAGTCGTTTAGTCGTGTCCGACTCTTCGTAACCCCATGGACCAGAGCACAAAAAACACTATAGTAACAAACAATAACTCCCCCCCCCCCCCGGCAATACACACAGTTTAAAAGGTTTACTTAGCCAAAGTCCTGGGAAAAGAAGAATGTTTTTAACCTGGCACCTTTTTGTTGTTTAGTCGTTTAGTCGTGTCCGACTCTTCGTGACCCCATGGACCATAGCACGCCAGGCACTCCTGTCTTGCACTGCCTCCCGCAGTTTGGTCAAACTCATGTTCGTAGCTTCGAGAACACTGTCCAACCATCTCGTCCTCTGTCGTCCCCTTCTCCTTGTGCCCTCCATCTTTCCCAACATCAGGGCCTTTTCCAAGGATTCTTCTCTTCTCATGAGGTGGCCAAAGTATTGGAGCCTCAGCTTCACGATCTGTCCTTCCAGGGAGCACTCAGGGCTGATTTCCTTAAGAATGGATAGGTTTGATCTTCTTGCAGTCCATGGGACTCTCAAGAGTCTCCTCCAGCACCATAATTCAAAAGCATCAATTCTTCGGCGATCAGCCTTCTTTATGGTCCAGCTCTCACTTCCATACATCACTACTGGGAAAACCATAGCTTTAACTATACGGACCTTTGTCGGCAAGGTGATGTCTCTGCTTTTTAAGATGCTGTCTAGATTTGTCATTGCTTTTCTCCCAAGAAACAGGCGTCTTTTAATTTCGTGACTGCTGTCACCATCTGCAGTGATCAAGGAGCCCAAGAAAGTAAAATCTCTCACTGCCTCCATTTCTTCCCCTTCTATTTGCCAGGAGGTGATGGGACCAGTGGCCATGATCTTGGTTTTTTTGATGTTGAGCTTCAGACCATATTTTGCGCTCTCCTCTTTCACCCTCATTAAAAGGTTCTTTAATTCCTCCTCACTTTCTGCCATCAAGGTTGTGTCATCTGCATATCTGAGGTTGTTGATATTTCTTCCGGCAATCTTAATTCCGGCTTGGGATTCATCTAGTCCAGCCTTTCGCATGATGAATTCTGCATATAAGTTAAATAAGCAGGGAGACAATATACAACCTTGCCGTACTCCTTTCCCAATTTTGAACCAATCAGTTGTTCCATATCCAGTTCTAACTGTAGCTTCTTGTCCCACATAGAGATTTCTCAGGAGACAGATGAGGTGATCAGGCACTCCCATTTCTTTAAGAACTTGCCAAAGTTTGCTGTGGTCGACACAGTCAAAGGCTTTTGCATAGTCAATGAAGCAGAAGTAGACGTTTTTCTGGAACTCTCTAGCTTTCTCCATAATCCAGCGCATGTTTGCTATTTGGTCTCTGGTTCCTCTGCCCTTTCGAAATCCAGCTTGCACTTCTGGGAGTTCTCGGTCCACATACTGCCTAAGCCTGCCTTGTAGAATTTTAAGCATAACCTTGCTAGCATGTGAAATGAGCGCAATTGTGCGGTAGTTGGAGCATTCTTTGGCACTGCCCTTCTTTGGAATTGGGATGTAGACTGATCTTCTCCAATCCTCTGGCACCTAAAGATATGTAATGAAGTCGGCAGGCGAGCCTCCCTGAGGAGAACATTCCCCAAATGGGAGACACCACAGAAAATGCCTGTTCTTGTTTTGCCCCTCTCTGGATCTCGCGTGCAGGAAGCATGTGAAGAAGGACACAGGGTCTGGGTCAGTTCATGTGGGGAGAGGCTTAACAATCAGCCCCTCTTCACAAGGTACCCTGGGAGAAAGACAGTTCAGCAGAGGGAATAGGAGTCTCGCAACAACTCCCAGCACCGTTAACAAACTACCGATCTCAGAATTATTTGGGAGAAGCCAGTGACATTTAAAGCGGTATCACCATGCTTCAAGTGTATGCCGTGAATGTAGCCGTTGCCTCCATCACTTTTGGGCAAGGGCCACCATGAGGCACAGCTGCTACCCCGTCTCCCCGGCTTCTTTGTTAACAGCCTCCCACCTGTCTTTTGAATGCTCTGCAGTTTCTAACCAAGTCTTTCAAGAAGCACTAAAGCCTTCCTCGGAGCCAAGGGCTTTTTAAAGAGGCTAATTTATTCCTCACAGGAGCATTTTGGACTCTGAACATGTCTCAGGGCTTGCTTTTCATATAATCAGTGTTAGCAGCTCATTAAAATACACAGCATGTGTGTCATTTAACTGTGACATGGCTCAGCAAGGACACCAGAAGCTGCTTTTAAAAGGGGGGGAAATGAAAATGGGGAAAAAACCTCACCAGTGGAGGTAAAATAAGAACAGCTTCTGCTTGGAGCTGGCACCATAATTAAGAATTTAAGACAGAGGTTACGGTGTCTTTAACCTTCATTTTAGATGAAGAGATTAACTGATCAACATCCCCCTTTCAATTTCCAGCTGTGATTTCTTCTACATATCACTTCATGGTTTTCAAAGAAATGGAATCTACTGGTAGCTATTTTAAGAGACTTTTCAGCTCGATCCAACATGATGACTCTGCCAGAGTGAATAGCAGATTGAGTCACTTCAAAAACAAAACAAATCTTCCAGAATGCACAGCCAGAAGATAAATAACCCCTGTTTATCAAAAGGGACGTGGTTCTTTCCTTTCACTTTGTTTATCGTTTAAATAATGCATTGATACTGGTTTCCTTTTTATAAAGTATTCATATAGGTATATGCAGGGAAAGAGATACAGTGTAGGAAGGCTAATATTTATGGTGATTATGATAATTATGCATTAACCACCGTACTGCTCCATCTCACTCTAAAAAGTAAATAATAAAGTATATGGAGTGCATTTATTTATTGCTTATAATTTCTATAGTGTTGTGCAGAACTCATTATCGGGACTCAGCCAATATATTTTGGTAGGTGGAGCAGGAAATGACATCTGCAACCCCTTCCCAAGTCCATAATAGTACCAACAACTAATCAATATCATCCAACAGAAAAACCCACAAGTGCCTCTCCCGCTCCCTGGCAATAAAAAACTAAAAAACTAATAATTTCCTACTTCTTCATGATACACCAAATCCTGCAGCAGCTTCCTCCCTCTACCTAATGTTTGGGCTGGCCCTGTATGCTATCCTTATAACCAGGGCTGAACCTAAGCCAGGAATCTTCAGACCCGAGTCCTAGAATCTACTTTCCTTACCAAAGTTCATCCCTGGAAAGTCAAGAGATTCAGGAGGCAGACTTCCATGGAGGAAGCTATAGGTTGAGAGACAGTGCCTTGCCCAAGCCAATGGAACCTGACTGGGATTTGTTCGTTTGTGTGTCTGTAAAATTTGTACCATGACCATCATCACAAATTATCTCAGTGCAGATTGCAACTATTTAAAATACCATAGCCAATAAAGGCAATCATAGTCACTAATCCAGGCTTCCTCAAACTCGACCCTCCAGATGTTTGGGGACTACAACTCCCATCATCCCTAGCTAACAGGACCAGTGGTCAGAGATAGTGGGAGTTGTAGTCCCAAAACATCTGGAGGGTCGAGTTTGAGGAAGCCTGCACTAATCCATCTACTTTACAGGGATGGCAGGCACATGAATCTATTTGTCGCAGTGACCCTTGTTGTCCTGAGAGAATATGATGCAGTTACTTTTACTACTTGAGTGCATTTTGACCATTTATAGTTTAGTCAGGGGAAAGCTGATCGATCAGTTGGTTAGAGCATGGTGCTGATAAAGCCAAGGTTGCCGGTTCGATCCCCGTACGGGACAGCTGCATATTCCTGCATTGCAGGGGGGTGGACTAGGTGATCCTCGGGTGGCCCAACTCTACAATTCTATGATTCTATTCAAATTAATCCATTCCGTTAACAATCACAGGCCTGCATGATTTCACTAGCTTTCGTGTTCCCAGTGGATGAACTTGATATAAAAAAAGAGAAAAGTATTGATTGCAAAGCTTCAAGGTTTGCCTTTTGGTTGCTCCATATGGTTGTGGGATGCAAGATGTCGCAAGCTGCTGTGATTCTTCCGGGGGAGAAGAGCATATTGATGGCATAATGGTGTCTTACATTTTTTTTATCTAGCTGCAGTCTTTACTGTAGGCATGGTATGATCAGCATTGCAGAGCTTCTCACCAATAGTTTCCACGTTGCTCATGACCTTTTTTTAACTTTCTAGGAAGTGCCCCCAAAACCATTGCACACTTTGTCTTTAGACTAGCTTCCAACATTTATTTATTTTTGCAGTTTTTGTATCATTTATAATTGGCTTGATTATTTTTCTTCTCCAAAGCTAGGGTAGTATTTTGGCTAGCGCTAGCCCCCTCTGATTTGAAAGATTTCTAAGCTGCCTTCCCAAATTCCCTCTCCAAGGTGACTCGCAAGGCAATACAGTATTTTGAAACATTAAAACACACCAATTAACATCAAAATGCGGTTAAAAATACCTGCAGTAAAAATAGCAGCTAAAAGCAGAACTTAAAGGAGAAATACAACTACAACAGCAAAAAATAGCAGTATTTATCAAGATCCTGGGAGAATCACTAACACAATAGCAAGGTTAATGTCTGCCCATTCTGCAGCCAGAGCCAACCTTAAAGGGCAACCCCACATAGCAGGAGGGGAGAAAGGGGTGCAGTGGGTGCGGTTTTGTTAGGGTGCCAGCAAGTAGGCACACTGAAGAGCAGCAGACAGGGTCGGATAAGCCAAGGTCAACAGTCTGGTCAGAGCCAGTTGAAGTTAGACAGCTACGTGTGAGTCAAGAGTAGCTAAGGTCAGTTCAAGCCAGAAGTCCAAAAGCCAGGGTCAGGAAAGCCAGATCAAGATTACAGGAACCAAGGAGAAGATGAGCAAGGCAGCTAGGCACTTCAGTACGACATTGCAGACGCTGAGGAGTGGCCAGCTGACCTCTCTCTTAAGTAGCAGGTTCCCTCCCCCGCTTTTTATGAGCTGCAGCTTTTTCTAATTGCAGCCGGCGTTTTTCAGCTCTGCGTTCCTTTGCAGAGAAGAGAGGGGGAGGGGCTATCTGATAACCTGCCTGACTGGGGCCTGGTTCTGGATCGACTTGTTGCTGCAGTTCTGATCTTCCCTCCTCCCTGTCAGATTGCTCTTCTTCCGAGGAGTGCCTCCACCAGTCTTCCCCAGGTGTGAATTCCTCAGATTCCTCTGTGGGGGCTTGCCTCTGTGGGGGCTTGTCAGGGGGAGCTAGCCACCACTCCTCCCCGTCTGTCTCAACCCTGACAGGTTTGCCCTGGGTGTCACCACTGCGGGGGGTGACAAAATGCCAGGTGGCACTCACCGTGGGGCCTGCAGCACACCTGAGTCACACATCTCCTGGGAGTGATGCAGTGGCTTGGGCGCCTGCAGGCTCCACACTGCCCGGAACGGTCCACCCACCGTCTCTCCCCCCCTCAGCTGTAGAGCGGCTGAGTGGGAGGGGCAGGCAGACTCCTTGGAGGCCCTGCGGAGTGTCCTGCCCCAGCTCATCTCACAGGGCACATGTACCACCCCAGGCGCCCGATCGGCTTGCTCCACTGCTGCCACATAGAGCACATTGCAGTAATCTAACTAACACCCCTCTAAAGGTAGCAATATCCAGAGCATAGCCTCTGGTGAAAACCCTAATTAATGAGCAGGCTTTTTATGGGAGCGTGTAGCCCTTCCAGTTGTTTCATTTTTATGTTTAATTGGAACAAGTACAGTGGATCTTTCATATAGCAAAATGGTGAGTTCTCTCCTCCAAGAACACTAATAATGTTAAATTGTAAACAAATTACGGAATGCTTGTAAAATAATTTCTTCTCCATGCATACAATAGTAATTATGAGGTGCTATAGAAAGCACCTTTGGGTCCTTATAATTGGCACTACAGATTTTCTTTTCACCGGCATCTTTCACCTGTGTACTTGGAAGCAGTGTACGTCTGTGGTTAATTGAAAGCCAAAAAAAGAGAAAAGATTAAAGCAAAGTACCTCAATACTATTTAATAAGCATGCAACAGATGCATTGTATGGAGACCAAAAAGAACCAGCAGGTGGATAGCACCTTGCACCAATGCAAGGCTTAATTCTTATACAGTAAATGGATTTAACTGCAGTGGAATTTAAATCATATTAAATATTGACCTAGGCAGAGCCTGCTGCCAGTTCCAGGGTGAAAAGCTTCAATTACCAAGGAAACAGCAGTCCTTGAAAAAAAAAAACATCACGTGTTAACCTTGAGAAAGACTTGCTGCCTGAAGGGGTGGGGGGTGGGTGGGATGCATAACATAATGCTGCTTCTGCCAAGTCTACAAATATGATCTTGCAAGGTAGATCCAGTGGGTTTGCCATCCATCTTGTAGACCTGAATCATTCGTGCTCAGGGTGACATGAGAGCTGCTATTCTGAGTCAGATCTTGCAGTTGAGAACAAGGCTCAGCTTCAGTCTGTGACATTCAATGCTGCTAGGCACTCTATCCCTAGTTATTGGCAAAACCAAGAAGGTGACAGAAAGCTTCAGGAAACCACAAATATATTCTGCAAGCATGACAAGGTGGAAGGGCTTTTCGTTACTGACAACCCCTCATGGGAATGCAATGGGACCTCTGCAAAAGATTGAGCTGTACAGGTGGCAACTCCAGGGCCTCATTTCATGAAGCTAAGAGGATGCTGAAAGCCTCACCTATGTGGTATTTAACCCCCTTTTCAAGAAATATACTCAGAACTAGCAAGCCATTTCCTCCTCTCAAAGAGCCCGCAAGAAGCATAGACTTTGCTTTGTAAAGTCCTTCACATCCGGATGATGGCTTTAAATTCTTAGATTCTAGTATGATTTCCAACAGCGTTTTGGCATGAGTGCTCTGTATCCTCATGGGTGTGACCTGATCCAGCGATATACTGTAGCCATGACAGAAATCCTGCTCAAAGACTCAAGTTTCACTGGCAGAGTGAAATATCTCCTTTGCTTGGAATGAATTCCGCTCAGTAGAAATACTTCGGCTCAGATTATCATTACCATTTCAGCCTGGGAGCAGTGACCACCCATGTTCCTTCCCGCCCCCACCGCACCCCGACCTTTTATGTTTGAATCAGCTTAGAGGGGTGAAGGCCAGCCTGACATTGCAGATGCGCAACGTTCATTTTCCTCTATGAATTTTCAATTCAATTTCATTCCCCCCAAAGTAGAGCAAGATCTCTCTTCCCATTAACACAGGGTGCCCCACCTGGCCTTGGAGAAAGAAATCCGATAAACCCATTTCTGCTTCATATATCACCACCAAACCAAAGATGAGGAAATGAGAACTTCAGGTGACAGCTTGGCTGGGTGTCAAGGCATGTAGCAGAACCGAACATCCTCACGAGGTATATTTGCCGGGCTATTGCTGAAAAGAGCAAAGTGCTCTCAGAGGTGGAAAGGGAGTCATGAATAAACATTACGAATAAGAAGAGTGTGGAGAGGTTATGACTGGAGTTATCCTGTGGAAGGCTCAACTCAGCATTTCTTACATTGATTATACACTGGAGTTAAATTCCTTTTCTCCCTCTTTTCTGAATAATGCTTAAATCAATAGTTTCTCTAGCTTTTCCAGACTTTTAAGAACAACTTGAAGCTTTTAATGCCCTATTGGCCAGCATTATAGTTAAATGCTGCCAACGGAGCTGGCAGAAGCAACAATGTGCTTCTTTGCATTTACAGTTCAATGTGCATCAGAATTCTCATAGCCTTGATGAGTCCCAAATAGAGGGGGCTTGAGGCGAAAGAATATTTCTCAGTGGAGCAAGCAACTGTTTAAATGTTGCAGGCCTACAGGTTCAAGTATGTTCAGAGAACCTGTCCAAGGCTAGATTTTGTTTGATACCCAGCTGAATTGCTATCAGGATACATATATCTCTATATCTACATTTTTCAATATCTCTCTGGATCATCTCACCTACTATCCGTCTCATGCTCCCTTCAGTTCAAGGAGACATTCCAGCCCAACAAAAGCACTTTAAGAAGTGGAGGCGGGGAACCAAAGCTAATGAGGCGGAAGGAGGAGGAGAGTTTGGATTTGATATCCCGCTCTATCACTACCCTAAGGAGTCTCAAAGCGGCTAACATTCTCCTTTCCCTTCCTCCTCCACAACAAACACTCTGTGAGGTGAGTGAGGCTGAGAGACTTCAGAGAAGTATGACTAGCCCAAGGTCACCCAGCAGCTGCATGTGGAGGAGCAGAGACGTGAACCCGGTTCCCCAGATTACAAGTCTACCACTCTTAACCACTACACCACACTGGCTGGGAGAGAGTTCTGAGGGCAAGATGGAGAAGTCCCCAGCCCTGCAGTAAGTCATTGACTGAGCCTAGTCCCTGAACTCTTCCATGAGGCCTATGGTTGAGAACCCTGTGAGGGAGTTAGAAACAGGGGAAGGGGTATAAAGATATACCCTTGACACAAGTGGTGGTAGGAATTGTCAACAATTCACTATGAAGAACATAAGAGGAAACTAGATCTACTCCTGTGCTCAACTCTCATTCCTTCATAATGGCCATCTAGTAAAGCATATTGCTGACCTGGATAGTAATATCCTTCACTTTAGATTTATACACTACCATATCCAAATGCTGGTCCTTTATTTTAACTTGGATTATGAAGCACTACTTTTATGCGCACCAGGCATGAGCAAACAGTAAAATGAAAGCCTCTTCCAAAACACTGCCTGGTTTCCAGCTCATAATCAATTTTAAGAATAGCTTACCCTATTAAAACACACACACACACACACACACACACACACACACACAACACCCCTGTGGAACTAGAGCAGATAAAATAAATGGCATATCAGCTGCAGGATTGTTATTAATAACAATAATTTCTTAAAAAGCCAATATCCAAAGGTCAATTCATTATTCTTTCTACCTGCTGAGGAAGAGAAAAGAGCAGGTCACTGATTCTTTTACCTTGCAGGATGGAAGATAATTATTTTTACATTCCTAGAAACCAGTCTTGTTTCTCCTTTTTCTAATTCTGTATGCCTGAATCTGTAGATCTGCCTTGTTAAATATATGGCTTTGATATTCACAATCAGGGGGCCAAGACACCCACACACATCATGTTGGCTCTTTAGCACTTAAGCAGAAGTGGAGGAAGAAGGTTGGGGGAAGAAGCATTTTCCCACCTAAGGGCTCAGAACCAACAGTCAAGCAGAATACATGGGGGTCCTGATTCCTGGGGATAGATTAGATAGATAGATGATAGATAGATAGATAGATAGATAGATAGATAGATAGATAGATAGATAGATAGATAGATAGATAGATATTACAGAATGTATATGGCTGTCCCATAACTAGGAATGTATAAATGTGTCAATTTTGGTTTCCCTGAACATCTCCTTTTCCAATCTAAAGTTCAATTTTCTGCATTTCCGCATTTGCATTTTCCTTTTAAAGAAATCCTCATGAAAATTCACCAGCATTTTAGTGCACATTTCTCCTAATATGCACATTTTTACATGGGATTTTGCCTAACATACACACTTATGCATTTCTGTATGTCATTTTCACTGATACAGTATATGCATTTGTACTGGCCTGATCCAGCAGGATGTTCAAAGTTGGCCCCAGATGAACCTCTCTGGGAAGGATGTTTGACTTAAGGATGAAAGTGGGCAGGTCCACATACCATGTCTGTGGTTGGGATGTCATTATTCTTCAGGAGCAGGGGTATCTCTGGTGAGCTCATTCGCTTGACAAATGAGCAGTTCTGTTACAGATTGTTAAAGGGTCTGTGTACTAAATCTGTGCCAAGAGCAGAGATCCCCATGCTCCAAGAAGAACAAGCAGAGGTGGGTCTGTTTGTCCTGTGTTCATAACTTTAAAATAAGGATAGTGCGATTATCGTGAGGTTTTTAAAAAGAACTTGTTTACAATAAATTTCATTAAGGCCTAGGACTTTTGTTATGTTGACATTTGAATACATCTGAGATGGAGGTGTGTAAATTGTGGCCCTTCACATCTTACTGATTGGTCCCTGAACACCATTGGCCATGCAAACTCGGACTGATGGGCCACAAGTTATCCATCTTTCATTTATGAGAAGGCTTTTGACCTCACTGAATGGCATTTTTCTGCCTATCATTTTACCCCCTCTTCAGTTTTGTATTCTGTAGTGGTGCTTAGCTCAGTCCCTGCCTGGTATGGGCTGTGTGTGATGGGCAGAAATCAGTGTAGTTTGAGCAGTTTGTGCATTGCAGAGTTTTGTAAAGTACAAGATAAGTTTCTGCCCCAAAGTGATCACTTTATCTTACGTAATCACTTAAGCAAGCAACTGTCAGTGCAGTCAGTGAATAATAAATCAGGGATGATATTATAATAAGTGATAGAATAAGGGTGGTGGAAGAAGAATGACACAGCTCCTGAGGAGAGCTGGACAGTTTGCAACCAAGAAAGAAAAATAAGAATGACTCCCAACTGGGTCTGACCCCATTACTTTCTGGGAGCAAACCATTCTGGTTGCAGTAAAAGTTGACTTTCCAGAGGGAGATAGAGAGTGCTTCTCCACAAGGTCAGCAGCAAGAGAAGCAGTGGCTTGAAAAGTTGCAATAACGAATGAGTCACAATTTATGGAAGATATGAAATTTTACAGCTTGACATCAAACAGCTGAAGGGGTTATCATGGGGAACATTTGTTAATAGATCGGCAAAGCTGACATAGGCATTCCCTCTGTGATTTTGCTGTAAAGTTTCAGGTGGTTTATGATCAGACATACATACTATAACCTGGTATCTTAACTAAAGCTATACCACTAGGCCTACAAATTCATCCACCTTTGAATTAATTGCCATATACTTAATATTCTTGCTTGGAGTAGGAGTCCACAATACTCATTTTTCATTCCATCCGTTATGCATTCATATCTCATTCTCTTGTGCTTAATGAATGGAAGTACAAGGTACTTGATTAGCAGCTCCTCATCAGTTTATGACCAGTAGATTTAGCTTTCTGACCTACTTCCTCGCCTGAAAAAAATTCCATTTATAGCTGTGACTCAAGGTCTCTCATTTCAACCAACTTCACTCCATCTGTCTTAAGAGCCTTCAGGCTAAGAAGATTGGCCAGGTGTGTCTGTGTGTGTGTGTGTGTGTGTGTGTGTGTGTACTTTTTTGTTTGTTTGGATGGAGCTTCACAGAGCATTACCAGCAATGACATGTTTATATGTACATAAAAAGCACATGACATAGGTTACCAATTACATTGTTCTTTTCTCATAGCAATGCAAGAATTGCCCGGCAGAATCAGATCAGTTGCTTACCGGAAATCAAGGTCTGAATTACAGTCAAAGCCATAAATACACCAGAAGGAGATATGAAAGCTGAGCCAGGAATTAGGAACAAGGAAAGCACAGGCCTTTTCATCATATAGAAACCTGTGACTGTCAGTTCTCTGTGTCTTTTTTAATGTTCCTGGTCCTAAGCTTCCAAACATGAGTGCTGGCTCACAACAGAATCCTGTGTTTATCAGCTCTTTTAAAAAAAATGTTCCTAGCCCTCATGGTAATGAAACTAAGCTCACAATGCAAATAAGGAGAAGGCCAAAATTGCTGGGTAGTGTCTTTCTTTTAATCCATCTGACATTACATAATGCCTATGATTTTAAATGATCTGTAAGGTTTTTTCCTGCTAGATTTTTCAATTAACAGTACTTGTCTTAACAACAATGTGATATTGTACTTAATAAGTAATTCATATTATGAGTGTGATATGCTATTCTACAAATGAGACACCCTTTCTTCCCATTTTCTCATAAAATCAGCATTTCTGGAACAATAGCCTTAATGAAGGACAAAGGAAAATTGGGGGGGGGGGGCAGTAAGGTAAGTGCTGAAGTACATCCACAGTAGGGCAGGCTTCCTAGGAAGCAAAATGTTCATAAACAAGAATGGCTACCTGGTTGTTTCAGGTGTTATCACTTAGGGAAACACTGTCAATCAATCAATAAGCTTTATTTGCGTAGCTGACAGCCATAGCAACAGAATACACGCAATATACAATTAAAAACAACATGGATAAAAGGATCAGTCATATGACTATGATTATCGTTTAAAAGATAGCCCTTAGTCTCATTGCACCCTCGATGAATCTGGCAACTTGTGTTGTTCTCAGGTCATTTTGATCTGATAGAAGAAAGAACAATGTGGCCTGGGATAGTGATGAGTAGTGGTGTAATGAGATCGAGCCGCAAGTCTTTATAGAGGGGACATGACAGAAGGATGTGAGCCACTGTTTCCGTGTTGCCGATTCCACAGGGGCAGAATCGTTTTTCTGCTGGAATCTTTTGAAATCTGCCCTCGAGTATGGCAGAAGGCAGCACATCCAATCTGGCTAAAGTAAAAGCATGTCTGAATTTAGAGATGGTTAATTTATACAGATAGGGTGACAGGGGTTCCAGCTGGGAGGGGGGAAAGAAGGCAAACCAAGGGCAGGATTTCTTTGTGATGGCCAGATAGTTCTGTTGCTCAAGGTCCTTGAGGCGCTGTCCAATTAGCCTTTTTGCATTGGTGAGGCCCATCATAAGGAGCTGATGTGGATGGAGTCCGCAAGAAAGGAGTTCTTTGTGCACTAGTTTGGGCCACGCACTTTTATGAGGGTCCTGTAGGACTAGGGGCAGTAGGCCGGATGGATTTAAATTTATGCGGAGCCAGTAATTCAGTGTTCTTTGCCAGGAGCGGGTTTCTACAGAGGGCAGACTTGCTTCCAGACGTAATGCAGCATTTGGGACACACGGTGGGACTGCAAAAATCTGTCTTAGGAATTTAGATTGAACAGTTTCAAGAATTCTGCAGTGATTACCCATCCAGATTTGGGCCCCGTAGAGAATCTGGGCCAGTGGTTTGGCTTGGAAGACTTCGAGGGCTGCTGGAATGTATTTGCAGCCCTTCGTGTGAAAAAAGCGGGATAACATCTTCACGCTTTGGGCTGCTTTTTTTAAAACCCATTTTGGGTGTATGTCCCAAAGCCCTGATGCCTGAAAGACTATGCCCAGATATTCAAAGGCTTTAAGGGAAACACTGTCTATGCACAAGCCATATCGTGCAAAAAGAAGGCATGGGAGAAACTCACACGCTTCAGGTGCATGTGCCCCTGTACCAACAGGGCGCACAATCTGTAGAGGTGATGCCAGGTGATGTAAACTAGAATGGCAACTTCTGCATTGCCAAGAAAAAGGAAAGGCATCATGGAAAGGATAATGCAGATCTGCATAAAATTTGCATATTCTAACGTCTACATGAGAGTCCACAGAGTGTGGCAAGGGAGCAGTTGTCTCCCTGCATAGATCATCACTCCCAAGCTTTCTTCTTTTTCTTTAAAAAAAAAGAGTAAGTTTCTAGCATCTGTAGGATCTGAGATATGAGATATACAGGCTTTGTTACAAAATGTTAGCATTGCTGTAGTTTGAGAGTAGTGTGTCAAGACAAAAGATAGTGTGTCACTGCAAAGACATGTGCTCACGCTCTTTTTATCTTAAGCTTTATTTCATAGCAGAAAAAGTTATTATCTTCGATTTTAAAAATGAGGCTGCTAATGACAATACAGCTAAAGTCCATCATTGTTATACTCATACTGCAGGGACAGAAGTGTAGCCATCCTTGCAAACTAACCTGGTGTTATTGTACCCATGTTGTCAAAGACAAGGGGAAGGTGGCGTGTTACAATCCTGAAGGATAGTCCAGTGTTGTAAATTGGTGGGGAGCAGTTAACAAAATGCATTGGGGGAGGGGTGTGTGAAGTCAATTGTCATAGCAGTGCAGGGCTGGAGGAGGTGATGAGAACCATGGAAAGAAGAGGGGATTTCAGCAGCAATTGGAAATATGTCTGATCCAACTGTAGATGCACAGCAGTTTCCATCCCATTGAGAACAATTGGAGAATACAAGTTTCCCCTTACACAACTACAATTCTCAGAGGTCTTTGGGGAAAGGGACTGATTGTTAAACCACTCCTTGTTAAACTACAAACAATTGTACCTCTGTGAGGGGAATAGGCGTCTCCTAACAACTCTTATCACCCTTAACAAACTTCATCTCCCACAATTCTTTGGGGGAAGTTTGTGCTATGATACTGCTTTAAATGTAAAGTGCAGATGAGGCCTTTGACTGGACAGTTCTTTCAAGGAAAGAAGTATCTTCTCCTCTATAAAGCAGGACATACCAGCACCCTAGTGTAAACTTAGTCCACCATTCCATGTTATCATTCTGCATTCATTGATGTCTGCCCAGGGCTTAAGAAACATATGAATGAAACTCAATGAGCAGATTTACAAAGAAATGTGCTGTTCATGAGTTCACAATGTGACAAGGACACTTAAGTGGCAACAACTGGTTTTCTGGGGAGTATCAACTGTACTTGGATTTATAATTTTATGTCCCCTTCCAACCATTTTGGCTGATATATGTAATTTCAGACAACATAGCTAGTGAGGTTTACTGCCCCCATGCAAATAATACAGATAATATATTCTGATTTTAAAAAAACACACAGCTGCAAACCAAACCAAACATAGCAGGAACTGAGCACAGTTGAGCAGTTACGAAGCTTGGAACATATAAAATAAGTCTCCTTAATGTAAATGAATTCTTGCATGAAATGGTCTCTGTATTTCCCTAGACATGGTTGATTTGCTGTTTAAGTTTGTCATTTGACAGTTTCCTTATTGCTGCCTCTGTGTTTGTCACATTATGGATTTGGAAATTGCCGACTCTTCTGAAAATGTGCCACATTTGCATGCCAAATTTCTGAGCATAATTTGCTCCTGCAACTTCATAAACTCCATGTCTCCAAAACCAGCTAAGCCACTGCTGAGGAATGCCACAGTTCAAACTTTTAACAAGAAAGATTGATTTTGTAAAAGGTACTTTGCCCATAAAAGCCAAGCATAAGGTTGGGTGGCTTATAGATATCACAGCAGACCTTCCAAGTTTAAGAAAAGAGTGGAGACGCATAACTATTAGCCTATCCCTAGTTACTAATGATCAGATATTTAGAGTCATCACACAGAGACACAGGAAAAGTCAGTAAATGCAGGTCAAGAGAAGAGATGGCTTTGTCACATGCAGCTCTGTTTCCATTCCCCTGCAGTTCATCTTCCAAAAATTACTGGCATATCAAGAGTCATGCAGGCCACCAAATTAGAATTCACATGCAAACCAAGAATAATGTAGAAAGTGTCAATAGTTGTGTTGGGCCTGAACAAAGAGGGAGGAAAGATTTGAAGTAAAACCACAGCAGACTTGCTAAGCTGGGTCAGGACGCATAAAACAAGTTCCAAAACTTGCTACCTATTTACCATTCCTCCATGGAGAGTAGATTCAAATATGCACTTACTCATGTGGTACATAGGCTTCTCTTATTAGGATGACTCTACTACTACAGAATAAAACATTGGATATCACTTATCACTTGCTGAACAACTCCAGACACGCCTGGAAGAAGCGGACCATTTGGATCCCTTCCAGTCAGGATTCAGGCCTCATCATGGGACTGAAACTGCCTTGGTCGCACTGGTTGATGATTTCCGGTGGGCCAAGGGCAAAGGTGAGAGCTGTTTCCTAGTCCTGCTGGATCTCTCAGCTGTTTTTGACACCATCAACCATAACATCCTTCTGGACCGTCTAGAGGGGTTGGGAGCTGGGGGCACTGTTATACAGTGGTTCCGCTCCTTCCTCCTGGGACATGTTCAGAAAGTGGGGGGGTGAGTATTCAGACCCCTGGGCTCTCACTTGTGGGGTGCCTCAGGGTTCTGTCCTTTCCCCAATGCTTTTTAACATCTACATGCAGCCACTGGAAGAGATCATCAGGGGGTTTGGGCTGGGTGTTCATCAGTATGCGGATGATACCCAGCTCTACCCCTCTTTCAAATCAGAACCAGTGAAGGTCCTGTGTGAGTGCCTGGAGGCGGTTGGAGGAGGGATGGTGGCTAACAGATTGAGGTTGAATCCTGACAAGACAGAAGTACTGTTTGTGGGGGACAGGAGGCGGGCAGGTGTGGAGGACTCCCTGGTCCTGAATGGGGTAACTGTGCCCCTGAAGGTGCGCAGCCTGGGAGTCATTTTGGACTCACAGCTGTCCATGGAGGCGCAGGTCAATTCTATGTCCAGGGCAGCTGTCTACCAGCTCTATCTGGTATGCAGGCTGAGACTCTACCTGCCTGCAGACTGTCTCACCAGAGTGGTGCATGCTCTAGTTATCTCTCGCTTGGACTACTGCAATGCGCTTTACGTGGAGATACCTTTGAAGGTGACCCGGAAACTACAGCTAATCCAGAATGCAGCAGCTAGACTGGTGACTGGGAGCGGCCGCCGAGACCACAAAACACCGGTCTTGAAAGACCTACATTGGCTCCCAGTACGTTTCCGAGCACAATTCAAAGTGTTGGTGCTGACCTTTAAAGCCCTAAATGGCCTCGGTCCAGTATACCTGAAGGAGCGTCTCCACCCCCATCTTTCTGCCCAGACACTGAGGTCCAGCACCGAGGGCCTTCTGGCAGTTCCCTTGTTGTGAGAAGCCAAGTTGCAAGGAACCAGGCAGAGGGCCTTCTCGGTAGTGGCGCCCGTCCTGTGGAATGCCCTCCCATCAGATGTCAAAGAGAAAAACAGCTACCAGATTTTTAGAAGACATCTGAAGGCATGTTTAATAGATTACTGTATTTTATTTTTCTGTTGGAAGCCGCCCAGAGTGGCTGGGGAAACCCAGCCAGATGGGCGGGGTATAAATAATAAATTATAAATTATTAATGATTATTATTATTAATAATAATAATAATATTAACGCTCCACAAACATCAGAATTTCTGTCAGACTCACTTGTTAAGAGCTCCACATGGCAGGAGATTAAGTGTGCAACCGCATTCAAATTAGCGATGATCCGTGTGCATTCCAAGGTGATCCAGTTGTGTGAGCGAACTCTACCATACCTGGACATATGAATTGCCTTGAGGTGCTTTGAATGGGCCCTCTTTCAGACTTGTATTTCAATTCCTTCACCATGAAAAGAGGAGGGTGATCAAAGTGTGATTCATGCCCTGCCCCATCAGCTTTGAAAGGATTGCTCACACACTTACAGTTAATAATGTTATGGAGCTGTTTCCGGAACCTAGTTCTATCCAGGAGCAAATGCTCAATGTTTGTAGAAGCTGTCAGGGGAAACAAACAATATTATTTTTAGTCTCTTATTAGAAATGGCATGAACCTTATTTTACTGGAGGCTGCAAGAGGCACTGGAATGATTGTATGCAGTCACCTCTGTTCACTGGAAGGACAATGGCTCCTCTGAGCTGTCATCGCGTCCAATGTATGTAGCATTTGCACTGCAACTAAATCACTTCAATTCATGCTTAGAGTTGCCTTTAGTTTTGTTTATAGGAAAACAGATGTTTGTTATAAATGGAACCAGAATGTTAACACAGAGAGGTCAGTATGTTTCTTACAGGCTACACAGAACTCTTGATTGGCTCAAGCTCTCTGCAGCATATACTCATATCAGGGGATTTACTTCCTCAGGCTGTATCATACGAAGCAGCCTTCAGACATTTGAGGCTGTGTGTGTTCTCCTTGAGGGGCTGAAATGCAGGATAGCGCATTTCAGATCAGGTCATGATGCTCAATTAAAAACATTTCATCCCTATTAAAATTGCTGTGTCAAGTTTCCGAGGTATTCCCCCATCATTTTTCCTTAACCAAAAGCAATCACCTGCATTTTTACTCAGAAGAAAGTCCCACTAATTTCAACAGAGCCTACTCTCTAATAATGCGGCTTAGTACTACTATGGCTGTAATTCCAAAATCCTTATGTGGAAGTTAAGTCCATTAAAACCAGGGGGACTTGCTCCCAAGTAAATAGGTATAGGATGAGGGAGTTACATTGCAATCCTAATGAGATAGCCCAGTAGGTAGACTCTTAATCTCAGGGTGGTGGGTTTGAACACCACGTTGGGCAAAATATTCCTACGTTGCAGGAAGTTGTACTAGATGACCCTCTTGTCCCTTCCAACTCTACAATTTGAAGTGTATGAAGTGATGGATGCTGCACTGCACTGCACTGATTCAAGCCAGCCAAGGCAGAAGGTGAGGTGTGTTTTTATTTCCTTCTGTTTTTTGCACACCAGCTCTAGGCTGCTGTAACCAAGAGGCCTGAGGGTTGAGCTCTTTGGGAGATCTACGAGACACTAGATCCAGAGCATTCAAAGCCATCAGCTTCCTACACTCACCCGGAAAGGTGTGGGGGCTTTCTGTTGGCTACCACTGGTGAAAGAACCATTGGCAATAGCTTACTACCTGCATCGATGGGACCTCTGCTGCAGCAGAGTCCTCACCTGCAAAGGGCCTCCCTTTCCACTGGCAGAGAGGTGGCTGCACACCATCCTAACCCATTCCCTGCCATCAACACCAGAGGTTAGGATTCCTCTGAAAGTCAAATAGGCACGCACCAAAACACAACCCCCCAAAGAGGAAATGTAAATCGCAGCAAATCTTAGGATGTTAAGGACTGTATGTTGCCATACAGGTGTCCCCATCTCTTATATTCCACCAGCTGATAGTTGTGAGCACCAACTATCAGCTGGTCATTGTTGTTTGCAAAGCACTGTGCCTTTGGTTGCACAGACTGCCTTCAAACCATGCAGGCGAAGGAAAATGCATCACCTGACATGAGTGTAGGTATCTGGCATCCCACAGTGCTGCATATTGATGAGTTGTGGGTCAAGCCACAGATTAAGTGGAGGGAAAGGCATAGGCTGCTGACTTAAACCTGTTGCTTTTTTTTGCTGTTAATTTGGCAAGCAGAAAAGCACTGAAAAGGAAATGTTCCCACTCCAGCATATGTCTTACAGTAGCTGAAGCTATTTCGCTGAGGTAATGGCTTCAAATGGCCCATGGAGCGCAATCTTACTTAACCCCTGTTAAGAAGGTTAGGATTCTGGGCCAACAATCCTCTAATTCATTTTATCTGTTCACGCAAAGGGAGGGTAGAATTTCCTGCTTATCTCTCCTGCACCTGGAGAAAATGAATAAGACAGTTAATTGTACATTTAAAGTACATGATAGAGGAGACAGTTAATTGCACATTAAAAGTACTTGGTGGAGTTTAAATCTAGATTTTAAATACTTTAAATTGTTTTTTCTAAAGCCAGCTACAAATTAATTAGTTTCTGATTTTAAAGAGCACGCTACTCATGCCCCATTCTGCATATTTTAGATTGCCCTTTTTGCTGTGATGAGTCCAGGAGGCACGGCATTGTGACTCCACTCCTTTCCAGGAGGATGGGCACAGAAAACAATGCTGGGGTACCTTATGTTCCACCTTGCGGTTTTTGAGATGCCATTTTGAGTTCCATTTTGTCCCCCATGATTTTAAACCTCTACATGAAATCACTGGAAGAAGCCATCCAGAGGTTTGGGCTTCAGTGCCATCTGTATGTTGATGACTCCCAGCTCTGCTTCTTTCCTATCTGGAACCAGGGGTGGGGTGGACATCCTGAACAGAAGTTTGAAGGTGTTTGGGGAATGGCATGCGGGCAAAAATGCTGAAGCTGAATGCAAATAAGCTGAAAGTACTCTGGGCAGTACTGTTCATGTTGCTGCTGCTTATTGGAGGGGAGAGTTGGTGGGGAACTTACCCCAGAGCAAACACGTTGGCAGGAAGACCAGATTGGCTCCTCCAGTGCATTTGTCCTGCCTTGCCCTTGCCTCTGCCTCACCCTTCCTTCTCTATCTCTAAGTAAGCAGTAGTGACATAACTGACCAGAGGTCAGGTGACTGGCAATGCCCCACCACACCATCTGCTACTGACACAGAGCTTTAACTCAGTTGTTAGAGCATGAGACTCTGAACCTCAGGGTCGTGGGTTTGAGCCCTGCGTTGGGCAAAAGATTTCTGCAATGGACTTGTTGACCCTGCACTTCTATGATTCTTTGTTTTACCATGAATTTCTGCCACACCCTTCTGCTAGTAAGTGTGCTCAATGCAGCTCACAAAGATTAAAACAATAGAAATTAATACTCCCACTCCCACACACACACAAAAAAAAAAACCTCTAGGAGCAGTTACAACATTCCTTAGGAGCATTGGGCAACAAGAGGGGCAGATGTAGCCTTCTTAGCAAGCTGTTCCATAAAGCCAGAGCTGAGAAAATTCCCTGCTCACTTCACTTTTGGCAAAGGAGAGCCTCCCTAATGGGACAGAGATTACAAACTGGTTCATGGGGGGCAGGGAGAGAGATTGTGACGGTGCATTGGCTCAAAGTAACTTTAAGGCTTTAAAGGTCAAAGGTAGCATCTTTGAGTCCAAAAACAAACTGATAACCAGTGCAGAAGTTACAGATTTAAGGTAACATATTCTGTTTTGTTACTGCAATGTGATGTAAATCTCTATGGCTGTCTCCCGAGATTATAGCATTTCCCAAGCAACTATCTGTCTGATACCTGACAATTCTTTAAAAAGCAAATTAAAGATTAAAGATAGCACTATATTCTGCTATTGAAATTAAACAGCTGAGAAATCATTTTCAAACCAAAAGCTTTGGTCTCGAAAAGAGACAGGCGGAGAAGAGTTACTTGCCAATTTATAGAAAGCATATATATATATATATATATATATATATATATATATATATATATATATTCAATTTAGCCTTTTATGTCAGTTTGCCTAAGTCTGCCTCTCTTTAAAAAATGGAACTGTTATATCCCTAGGTTTGTAGAATGTATTTGTCATTTAATTTGGTGCGACTAAAGGTGAGAGGAGTCTTGTAAGTGACTTAACCTACTTGATTTAAACCTCGACTACAGCACTGCTAGGTGTTTGCGAGACTAGAATATAAAAAGGGTGCCAGGTTATGTCAAATGAATACTTTAGCTTCAAAGATTTATACCTGCTAATTAAAGCTAGCTTTTGGATTCAAGGAGTTATCTTAAATTGAGAGACACTAATGGTTCACTGCACAGTGCTTTGGCATTTAAAATTTCAGCAGTGCTCTGTGCAAGTCCAAAATTTGGCATGCCCCCCCCTCACCTTCCATTCTGCTCAGTTCACTACATTATAGTTATAGCACCCTAGACTCGGCACCCAGAGCAGCAGAACGGGTCATGCTGCCCTAAATACATCTCTGCATTCGCCCCATGATGGGAGGAGTGTGTATCACACCTCAGGCCATTGCCACAGATGTTGGGAAATTTACTTGCATTAAGCAGCCATTCACCATTTGCAAAATGGAAATTCTATTCACCACCATCACATGGTTATAGTGGCCATGATTCAGGTCCAGATATAAAAATGTGTTACACATTATCAGTAGAGTAAGGTAAAGGTAAAGGGACCCCTGACCCCCTAAAGGGACTTCTGAAGAAGTGTGCATGCACACGAAAGCTCATACCAAAATATAAACTTTTTGTTGTTGTTTAGTCGTTTAGTCGTGTCCGACTCTTCGTGACCCCATGGACCATAGCATGCCAGGCACTCCTGTCTTGCACTGCCTCCCGCAGTTTGGTCAAACTCATGTTCGTAGCTTCGAGAACACTGTCCAACCATCTTGTCCTCTGTCGTCCCCTTCTCCTAGTGCCCTCAATCTTTCCCAGCATCAGGGTCTTTTCCAAGGATTCTTCTCTTCTCATGAGGTGAGAAGATCTGTCCTTCCAGGGATCTGTCCTTCCAGGGAGCACTCAGGGCTGATTTCCTTCAGAATGGATAGGTTTGATCTTCTTGCAGTCCATGGGACTCTCAAGAGTCTCCTCCAGCACCACAATTCAAAAGCATCAATTCTTCGGCGATCAGCCTTCTTTATGGTCCAGCTCTCACTTCCATACATCACTACTGGGAAAACCATAGCTTTAACTATACGGACCTTTGTCGGCAAGGTGATATAAACTTAGTTGGTCTTTAAGGTGCTACTGAAGGAATTTTTTTATTTTGCTTCGACTCAGACCAACACGGCTACCTACCTGTAACTGGGACCCCTGACCATTAGGTCCAGTCGTGACTGACTCTGGGGTTGTGGCGCTCATCTCACGTTATTGGCCGAGGGAGCCGGCGTATAGCTTCCAGGTCATGTGGCCAGCATGACAAAGCCGCTTCTGGCGAACCAGAGCAGCACATGGAAACGCCATTTACCTTCCCACTGTAGTGGTTCCTGTTTATCTACTTGTACTTTGAAATGCTTTCGAACTGCTAGGTTGGATTTGAACCGCCAACCTTCTGATCTGCAAGCCCTAGGCTCTGTGGTTTAACCCACAGCGCCACCCGCGTCCTTCCATCAGTAGAGTATCAGTACTAAATATTTGCAGTAGCAACATGTCATTTTGCTTAGTCAAATCTGTTTTCAGAAGGGCACAACACCATTTATTTACCTGCGACAGTAATTCATTCCAAAAAAAATTAGCTGTGGTCAGCTAAATGAGAGATGACGGGTGAAGAATTTGTGTTTTGCAAACTGTAGCTGTAAATTGATACAGAAATGAAAATGGAGCTCTTTGGAAATCTGTCAGTCATGTTGGGACTAAGTGAGACTCCTCAACTATAAAATTAGGAAGCTCTGCATTACCTTGCAGGAATATTCAAAAGGAGGCTGTGAAGGGGATCAAGAAGTATCACACTTTGGGCTGCGTCCTATATTAAAAGATCAATTGGGCTTGACTCCAGTACTTGTTTTTCACATCAAAGCTCAGATATGAAAATTTTCCAGGCCCTGGACCTTTGTGAAAGGATCATAAGAAGGACAGGGCCTCTGAGCATGTGCAGAATGCTGTTCCTACAGTGCTAATCTATCTCATCCTGCCCATCACAAACATCTGGGATAAAGGGCAGGGCTTCCATATCACAGATTTGGCCTGTTAGCTCAAAACTGCAGCAACCACGAGGATTAGAAAAGAGCAATCTAATCAAAAACTGTGCTGTGCAAAGGCTTCATTATTTCTGCAGCTGCTAATGTCTCTACACTGTAGTTAAGGGTCTTTCAGCCTTTTGATTATCATCCTCTATTTTTAGGGGCTGTGTGTGTTGTTGCACACAGAGAGGAGAGTGAGAGATACGATCATCAGAGAAGGCTGCTGGGAAAGCTATTTATAGACCCGATGAGCTGCTCAGCACCTTATTTATTGCCAGCTGGAGGAGATCAGGCGCTGTCCAGACAACTTCTCTGCTTAGCCCCAAATCTGAAGGCAGCAATCTTCCTTCTGATCATGTTTTTTGTCTGAGAAAGGAGGATAGCGAACATTAAAATACACGTCTTAATAGTCAGTAATATAAGCATATGTCATGCAGCCCTCTTGCAGTGAAATGAATTAAACCACCTCTCATGGGTCATAATTCCTCTGAGGTCAGGTCTTCATGAAGAGTGAATTCATTAGATTTGCTAGATATAAAGATTAGAGCCATCAGCCTAGAAATGTGATGGGGAATGAATAACAGTATAGGCAATCAGCATTTCTATATAGGCAGGAGATACATATATGTAATATGTTACCATGTGAATGGTGTGTAATGTGCAAGCTCAGCCAGATATTAGTTTAGAATTGGGAAATTTGTTTAATCCAGTTTGAAGCTGCAAAAGTAGTTTCCCCTCAGGTCCCCCCACATCCAAATATGCTTCCTTTGATATCATGAAGATGCAGACTACCTTATTATTATCATCGTCTTAAGATTCATCAGACAGTAGGAAATGGACAGAAAGTTCCACACCTTATTCCCCTCCACTTCGGCCATCGCTATGTGAGCCATAGAGAACTCTATCATCATAGGCCTGTTCTATTTCTTGGGTCACCTTCACCTGTGATTCCAGCTAACCCCAAGATCATCAGAGAAACCCAGCATGTGAACTAAGTTGTAGACCAAATTCCTGCCCCATAATGATGAATGTGGGTTTTTGTTGCTGTTGTTTTTTTAATATACTCTTTTTAGTCCTGGGATGATTTACTTTATATTCATTTGGGAGACACCATGGTCCTTGCTTGATGCCACAGCATTATATCAATCCATCAAAACAAGCCCTAGTGCCCCCTGCAGATCTTTGCAGCAGCAGGAAAAATTGCCTACAGAATGTTTTCTGAAGAGCCATTCAGTCAAATAAGAAGAAGAATGTTTATATCTTGTCAAGTAAACAACGTGCTTTGTATGACTGCTTAGGTGCAAGAAACCCTCCAGCCACCGTCCTATTTTGCCTCTGTGCAACGTGCTGCATGGAAAGCAGGTGGGCCAATCAAGTCAACAATTTGCTTACTCCTCTCACTTTCTCACTTGACTGCTTGTCAGTTCACAGCAGCTGCATTTGCATGGAGCAGCCAGCCCGTTTTCAGCACCTATCCAAGCTGCTGTGTATAAGGTTATATTGACATTTATTTCTGATGCTTTTGCTCCTGTAGCAGTGCAACAGCACCTTGGAGTTGTGCCTGGAAGTTAATAGAGGCTTATGAACATGATTGAGCAAAGACTACCCCTTTGACTCCTCAGCATGATTCTCCTGCAAACCTTAGCAATGCCATGTTCAGCTCAAACTAAATGGAATGCAAATGGATGGGTTGCTTCTGAACATTGTCAATTTCACTTCTTTTCAAAAGCTGTGAAGTGAAATTGACCCTGTGTTTTGTTTCAGCGGCTCAGGGGGGAAATGTGGCACTGCAGTGCTGGAGAAAGGAGTGCACAACCTTTTAAGACTATCACCTTATTTCTAAGGGGGTTAGTTCTAAGTAGACTTGCTTAGGCTTGCATTTTGCAGAAGACAAAAGGTATGAGAAATGGCAAGAATGCCATTATTTTATTTGCTTGGTGTGCTTTTTAGTGTGCTAGATGAATGCTCATGCACTTTAGAAGTTCAGCGAGGGAGCAGTCAAACTCTATATAAAGTTTTTATTTTAAAAAAAACAACAGATAAAGGTTTTAAAAAGTGGTACAGTCAAACCTCAGTTGTCGAATGTAATCCGTTCTGGAAGACCATTTGACTTCCAAAATGTTTGACAACCGAAAACTGAAAGCAGAAGCCTCAATACAATAAGGAAACTCAAAATGGAAGCTGCTTAGCACATTTGGCTTCTGAAAATCATTCAAAAACCAGAGCATTTACTTCCGTGTTTTCGGCGTTCGGGAGCCAAAACGTATGATAACGGAGGTGTTCAGGAACCAAGGTTTGACTGTACTGCTGTAGTAGAAGGTGTTTAGTTTTGCTGTTCACTCATTAATTCATTCAAAAGATTTCATCATAAGTAATGTCAGGGCTCTTCTCACATATAAAAATTATTCAAACAATAAAACAGTCTAAAGTAATATCAAATTAAGATGAGTACTAAAATCTATGCCATGTGAACAGCATAAAACAGTCCCCCAATTACAAATAGGTTCACTGATCAACAGTCCCCAAATGCCTTGATAAAGAGAGGTGTCTTCAGCTGGCTCAAAACCCACACCATCCATATGCCAGGCACATTTTATGATGGGAGGGAACTCCATATCCAGGATGCTGCCACAGAAAAGGCCCTGTACCACAGTTACCAGCAGAACCAACAGAAGGGCTTCTCCTTCTGGATGCCAGCAAAGGTGTTCCTTCAAGTATTTGGGTCCCAAGTTGCCAAAGTTCAGCTGTCAACAGCAACACCTAAAATATTGGTAGCATACAGGCAACCAGAAGTTTTGTAAAACCAGTGTTACATGGTTGTTATAAGATGGCACAGTTCAGCACCTGTTTTTGGATTCTCCTGGGAGACATGGCTATCCGGGCTGCCATGATGAGCTCCTCCACTTAAAAATCTATGTGTGTCTCACAGTTCAAGCTTGTGCAGCTGATTTTTGTTTAACTAAAAGAAGGGGTGGGGTGAATCCTGGTGGGGATGGTGGCGTGGAAGAGGGGTCTTCAGCTTTTTATCCCCTCAGTAATCCTGACTGAAATTACACAACCCAGCTGTCCTCCCATTGAAAATAACCAGTGCAGAGTGTGTATGATTTCAGTCTGGACCATGGTTGAAACAAAAGGATTAAATATCCTGATTCAGCACCATGAAACGTGTGTGTGTGTGTGTGTGTGCAGCTGATAAGTCAAGCCAGGGAGAGTTCCTACTGACCAGATCAATGTCTCATCTGCTTGGTTGCTGATGTTGGGCCTAAATATCAGGTCAAGTTTGAATCTTAGAGAAATGTTACGGTACAAAGCTTCAGATCCCCTGGATGAAGCAATAAGGAAAGGCCTTTTTATTTATTTCTTTATTTATTTATTTCTAACTGGGGCACAAAAAGATTGATCAATCCCCCCCCCCCCAGGATTATATTCATAGAAGTTAGGATGTGGTGTTCTAACCTACAAGACTGCTCTTCATTTGCCTGCAGTGGTAGAACATGTTATGGCCTAGACTGCTTTGATGTTGCTTTCTGGGCAAGTTAGGCCCTTTGGCCATTCATCATAAGATGCTCTTTTATCTCCCAGCAACCCTAATGAGGCTATTGATTAATTACTTAAAATCTGCTTTCACCAGAACTATTAGCTGGTTGGGTTTTCCTCTTTCTTTCTTTTTTTAAAAAAGAACTTTCAAGGTGATTAGTTGTCTTTTTAAAAATGAATTAATGAAGACTTCCAGGGTTCTCTGACTCCTGGCTGAGGGACCAGGGGGTGGGACACACATGGGTTTAGAATGCCCAATTAAAGCTCATGAAAATACAATGTTTTTGACTGCTCGGCAATTTATCTATTATAAATGGGCTGTGAGGCTATTAGTAGTATTGGCACTATTGATCAGGGACAAAAACAAGGAGGCAGCTAGCAATTAATATTGTGGCAGCCAACCACAGATGCCACCCATAGTGAAGATTTAGCAGCTATGGTCAAATACATTTCAGCAACACCCATTTTGGTTTTGTGGTCCAAAATTTCATGGCCCAATGCATACTTTTTTAATTTGAAAATTTCAATTATTTTTGTATGTATTTTTTCACAAAATTACACATTTTGGGGGCATCATTTCCAAATATACACCCTGCTTATAAGCGTTCTCTTAAAGCCAGAGCTGTCTCTGATTAGTACTCTCATGGTGGGCCCCCTGATTGGCATCAGAATAGTCCAGGGTCCCAGAGACCCAGTCTGAAAATCAATGCTGGGTTTGAGTAAGAAGTTGCTGCTTTGTGGCCTTTTAAAAATAAGTTATATTACTATTCTCTATGGGTGTTACACAGTGCTAGTCCTACTCAGAGTAGACCCATTGAAGTTATTGGCCATGACTAACTTGGGTTCACTTATGTGCATTGGTCTACTTTGAGCAGCAATTCCAATTTAGGGAAGTTTTTAATCTGTGATATTTTAATGTATTTTAATCTTTGTTGGAAGCCAATAATAATAATAAAAATAATATTTGTTCCTGGATCTAATTTCAAGAGCACCTACTACTGTGAGATTGGCAGCAACTACATATCTGCTTATGCAGAGCAGATCGTCATTTGCTCCTAGGAATATATAATATGGTCATGGCCCAATTACTGGGCCTTTCTTCTCAGAGGGTAATTAGCTGACTGGCATTCAGAAGAGCAAGTTGGCAATTTTAACATTCCCTCAGGTGGATCACACAATGACGGATACTTTAGTTTTACGGTTGTGTTTAATCCATGGTTTCAGAAGAACCTTTAATGACCATCTACAATGGAGACCAGGGTTTTAGCTCATCAAGGACTGATGTTTCCTTTATGAGGAATTAAAACTACTCAGAATCAACTTGCAAAGGCTTTGCATTGTCATAATGTATGAATCAACCTGCTCTGCACCCACAGACTGCTTAGAAACTGAAGCCAAAAGGTAGGAGTGGGCGACTGAGTTATACAAAGTCACATTTTAATTACAGAGAACATGTTTTTGTGGTCTTGTCTTCAGAAGTTTTACTTGAGCCAGAAGGGGCATGACTAGTCCATTATAAGTAAATCTTCTTTGATGAAGGAGTTAGGAAGCCACGTTATCATGCTCAAAATTCAGTCCGGGAAGTTCCACTCTGTTGTCCACCTGAAGCAATGAATGTACTAGCTTGAAAATAAAACTGCTTCAGACAGGATGATGCTGAGAGTTGGTACAATCGCCCAAAGGCTACTCATCACATTTCAAGGCTGGGTCCACATATGAATCTTCAGCATTTTTTATCTGCCTCATCATAGCTGTTTTCACATGTTTATGCTCAAGCTCTGTGCTGTTCAGTGCAGTTAGCCTATCCATTCAGCTCCAGGTCATCAAATGTCAAGCAATTAGCCTGTGAGTCAACTGGTCCTCAAAGTCCACACCGTGAAAACAGGATGTTTGTTTTAATGCAGCAGGGATGGGGAATATCACACCCTAATGCATAGCTGCCAAGTTATCCCTTTTTTAAAGGGATTTTCCCTTATGCTGAATAGGCTTCCTCACGAGAAAAGAGAAAACTTGGCAGCTATGCCCTAATGTGGCCCTCCAGGCTTCTCTGTCAGGCCCTTGAGATCTCCCCAGGCCACATGCACCTCTGACATGCACCTTCTCCCCAGGCCATGCTCTTCACTAGCTCTGCATCTTTTTGGAGTGTTTTTGGGAGGCTAGACTGTGTTGCTGAACTTTGATGATGCTTTTTGCTTACCAGAAGGAAGGATAGAATGTGTAAATGTGTAGAAACTAGCCTACTGTGCAAAGGTAAAATTAACATTAATTGCTCTGCCTGCTCCAGCCCTGCTCACCATTGGCGCATGGCTCCCAGAACTTTTCCTAGAAGAGAATGTGGCCATCAGGCTCAAAAAGTCCCCCTACCCATGACATGCATCCCCTTCATCTCGTCTCCCCAAATGCTCTCTGGAGCAGATACTGAAGGTGTGCTAGGTGTGGGGGCTGCAGGGGAAAGTGAAGGAGGCAGAGTTCTGCTACACAAGCAGAAGGCTGCTGTGCTAGCAGAACAGCAGCGTTGGACATGACTCTTGATGTGTTTGAGGTGGCATCATACCCTCATCTGTGGTATGCATTTGTACTCAAGTGATGTTACAGTCATCAAATTATGAGTGCATGCATGCATGAACTAGCCATGGTTGGAATGAAAATGGGAAGTAAATGATCTGTAGATTGAGCCGGTTACAGCAGACTGGCTTCTGCTTTGAGTATTGCAAATAATTATTGTATAGCTATCAGTACCCACCATAGCTCTCAGTCAAGCCTGTGGTCACCAAAATGATCAGTATTTGGCTGTGCTGGGCAGATTATATCAGAAGACTGTGTGCTTGCTGCTCACCGCCCACAATGGGGTGGGGAGAAACAGTTTCTCTTTTGCCAGCTTTCCATTTATGTCCCCTCTGGCTGAGCCAGAGAATCAAACATCTGCTCTGTTGATAGGAAATTGACTGTGACATATGAGGAAATGGGTAAAGGTCCTCTCTCTCTCCCTCTCTCTCTCTCTCCCTCTCTCTCTCTCTCTCTCAAAATGTTTTGTTTTGTGTTTTGTAGCTGCAGCTGTTTCATGAAATGCCAGAGCATTAAATTATCTGCATTACAAATTTGGCTGGGGAGTGATAGTTTAGAAGTCCCTCAAATAAGTGTGAAAGTCTGATTTGTGTTTTGAATGCCTCTATATGAAGTTCATACAGTGATTGGCCAAAGCCATGGGCTTCTCTCTCCTATTAAAACTAATGTGTGGCCCTCCAAGCCAACCATCAACCATGTACTGTTTGTGGTTCGCAAAGTGATAGGGGAATGCATTGAAAATGAGGAATGAACGAATGGGAAGTTATAGAAACACCAGTACTACTGGACTGTTTCATATCATAACTATCTAGTCATTCATGAAAGCTCCTTCTTATCCAAGTGTCATGCCAAACTAACCCTTTTGGTATTGGGTGGGTTTATATCTTATCCTTTCAAGCCTTGTGTATTCAGAAGGTTCACAGTTTATGTGCATGAATGTTCCACTGAGCTAAACCAATCAAAATGGAGCCTATACCAAACAATTGTTCTGTCCTCTGTAAACAGGAGAAAGCTTTTCAATAGCACTCCGGGTTTGCAAGTTCAAATCCGCAGCATATGATTAATTTGCTGCCTCGCCTTGTTTGGGAGCAGCAAAGGGAGACATCAGCAGAGGCAGTGTTGCTTAACAAGGGGTTTTAAACTCTCTTTGGATAAGAGGGTGTCTAAAAAGTTAATAGCTGCAAAGAGCGTTTTATTGATCATAGCCATTGCAAGAGGCTTTGGTGCATTTGCCTTAGATGAATCCAGCCAGAGGCTTCTGTGTGGTACAAATAGGTTTCAGCTGATGATGTGTGAAGCATTTGCAGAACTCTAAAAATTACACACACACACACACACACACACACACACACACACACACACACACAGCTTTCGGGGATTCATTGGAAGCCTTTCTCTAGGGACAAGGTAGCTCAGCAGTCAAAAGCTGATCGGTGTCATGAGATTATTATTTTTTAGAGCTTTGCCCTGCCTGCCTTCCACTTTCACAGAAGAAGTGAAAAGAGCAAGAGACAGCAAATACAGCCTTGGCGAGATGGTTTGGAAGAGTGGGTTTGGAATTTTGTTCCATCGTGGAGGATTTTGAACAAATTTAATTCAGAGATACAGATCTGTCTGCTTCTGTTGTTCAGTTTTGATTAAAAGTAACTACCGGTAGCTTCCTCTGCTCTTGGGCAGCATGTGTTTTAAAACTGGAGGCTCAGAGATTAATTTTGATTTTGCTCAGTGGTTCCAAATTTGGGGCACTACCGTCCCCTTGGTTCCATAAAGTCATGCCTAGTGCCGCCTACCCTATAAAAAGCATTGTTCGGAATAATGGTTTGCACAACCCACTAAGGAAGATAATAACACAATAAATTCAAAACAGTAACAATTAAGTACACATTTATTCTAAATCCAATTAAAATTATTTGGTTTAATTAATTCAACAAAATTAATGAACTTGATCCACTGATACCAACTGTTCAAAGTCAGATAGTCATCTCCAGTGCCCCTCTGCTGCCCCCTTGCTTCTTAGCAGCCCCTGGGAAATCCCAGGGAATGGTACAGTTTGCTTTGAAAACCACTAATTTAGCTGGTTCCTAAAGGTGCTGAGAACATTTTCCGCCAAAAGTTTCAATTTCAATTTCAAATCATTATTATTTAGCCGAAGGCTATCATTTTCACAGAGGGGAAAATAGCTCACTCAAAGCATGATTAAAACAAAACAAACAATACAGCACAACACCCAAACTTCCACACTACACCAGTACAGTACTAATAAACTATAGCACATAGTGAAATGCAAACCTATGACATCTTTTGCCCTTCTTCTTCTTCTTCTTCTTCTTCTTCTTCTTCTTCTTCTTCTTCTTCTTCTTCTTCTTCTTCTTCTGATGCAGTTCCCTCCTTTTGTTGAGTGTGGAGACCCTTTAACCCAGCCTAGAAACAAATTCAGACAGGACTCAAATTTTGGTTTGGTTTTTGACAAAATTTAGGCCACAACTTTATTGATTAAAAATCAAGTCAGTGGTTGCATAGGCTCTGGTTCCCAAAGCTACCTAAGGTAGCGCTGACTCTAGGGGCACCATGAGTCAGCCTGGGTGAACATCTGGGATGGGAGCCGACTAGCGCACGGCCCTGGTTCCCCCAGATGTGCCCTGAACTCTGGCTCAGGGCACAACCCCGCTTGGGGAAGACCAACCATGAATCCTAGGATTCCATTTAAAGGAATACCCATGGATAGGGTTGGCTAGGAATTCTGCCACCCCTATCAGCATGAATCAGAGCCTATCCGCCAACCTTACAAGTTGTGATGATTTGCTACGCGGCAAGCGAAACCCAAGTGGCAACAGCCAATCAGCCAAGTGGAGAAAATTCCTGCTGTGCCCCTGTCCCGAAGATAGGCGACACACGACGGCATAGCAAGGTCAAGCGCAAGCCCTAAAATTAGGGAGAGGTGGGCGGGTGTTCCAATGCAGCACTGCGACCCGAGAAAAGGATCTTGAGGGTCACATGCAGTGGTTAAGTAGTGGTCCCTCTGACTATTTGCCTGGCATGCCCATAGCCCAATTGCTCCCTGTCAGAGGGACCACCAGTAGGGTGTTGTGGCTGCTCCAGTTGTCCCCACCCTGATTGCCGGGCCCCACCGCAACGCGTGCCCTCTCTTGCAGGGAGGACCCGATGTGTCAACATTCCTTTGCAGCTTGCGGAAGGGAACTTCCAGCTCAGCTTCATTCATTTTCTTTTTTTATCCTTTGCAAGGAAAGTATCACCAAAAACTCACTCCCTTCACATAGTTTTGCGAGCTACCAGAGCAATCTTTCATGCATTCCTCTATGATGCTTTGGATAGGTTTTCCATGCCTCAGTTGAGATTCTCCTTGCTAGTGCTATAAAGAGAACTCTGGCTGTTATTCCCTAATGAAACATACAGGGCAGCAACTGCTCTGGACTAACAAGTATGATTGACTGCCCTGGCTTACCGAGTGCCATATTACAGCTAAGGTAATTGGGATTCTGAATCCTGATTTACAGCTGAGCATGACACATTCCCCTATAATGCAGCCCAGATTATTGGATCTCTTTAATTCTAGCTGACTGGCCCATCAGTCATGATCCCAGCACATCACAGAACACCTTTTCTGGATTCTGAATCGTAACTGGGTACCATCTGTTACCACGCTGAAAAACATCACCTTGGATTCAATATGTTTTTATGACCTTAGGGGTTCGTATAGTTCAGTGTTGCAACACTCCAATGTGCAATCAGCTGTTAGAAATGATGCCAGCATGTCCACTACTTAGAACCGCGGCTCCCAAACTTTGGTCCAGTGTTGTGCTACCTTCATTCAGGTGGTCAGGTGGTCCACAAAGTGTCCAGAAATACAATTAGGAATCATACAGCATCTAGGGCTGTGAATTATAATTGCTGCAACAGGCAGAAAAAAGCATTAAATGGTCTGCCAAGACTCTCAGCAGCTTTCAAGTGGTTCATGAGGGGGAAAGAAGTCAGAGAACACTGAATTAGATAATAGCTGAAGCACCTGCATATTGTTTGAAGGATGGATAATCAGGACAACAATAAGCCAGGAAATCACTACCTTTCAATCAGCTTGGCATAGTTTTTCTTGGCATAGCCGTATATTCCGGCGTATAAGATGACTGGGCGTATAAGACAACCCCCAACTTTTCCAGTTAAAATACAGTGGTACCTCGGTTTATGAACACAATTGGTTCCGGAAGTCTGTTCATAAACTGAAGCGTTCGTAAACTGAAGCGAACTTTCCCATTGAAAGTAATGGAAAGTGGATTAATCTGTTCCAGACGGTCTGCGGAGTACTTAAACTGAAGCGTTCATAAACTGAAGCGAACTTTCCCATTGAAAGTAATGGAAAGTGGATTAATCCGTTCCAGATGGGTCCGCGGCGTTCATAAACCGAAAATTCGTAAACCGAGGTGTTCATAAACCGAGGTTCCACTGTACAGAGTTTGGTATATACTCGCCATATAAGAAATACGACCCAGCGTATAAGACGACCCCCGACTTTTGAGAAGATTTTCCTGGGTTAAGAAGTAGTCTTATACGCAGGAATATACAGTAGTTTTTTTACATTTGCAACATCAATAGAACATGGCTTTAGGCCTCCGAGAGCACATGGTGATTTATGAAATGGCACTTTTGTTTAAAAGCTGAAAGGACTTAAAAGTTAAAGGTAACTAGGTAGGCATGTGGTGCTTCTGGAGCGGGGGGCTGGGATTGTAAATAATAATAATAATGATAATAATAATAATAATAATAATCTGCAATAATAATAATCTGAATCACTTTTCATGAATTATGTATATTGCAAATAAAGAAAAAAAACAATGAGGGGAAAACAATGTCATGCAAAACATGAAATCAACTTGTGGGGTTTCTTTTTTCTTTTTGCAAAAAGGTAGGTCCAGGATGGCTTGGAAGAAAACCAGGTAAAACTGAAACAGCTCATCCATCAGCATGCAATTGCTATGAATGTAAAGTAAGCAGACTTGGTCCACAGTCTCATCTGTCATTTTCACAGAGCTCTAGATTGCTTTTATGCACTGGGCCACAGGGGTTTATTCTACCAAAGTGCTACACTGAGCACCTGATGAAGCAGGCTGCTGCCACAATAAACCAGTGAAGGTGAGATCTAAATAGCATTGCAGAGACTTTAGGGCAGATGCAGTGGTGTATCTATCTCCCCTCCCTCTCTCCCTTGTGGTGCCCAATAGCCTGTTCTCCCCCCCCCCACACACACACACAGCCCAAATTCAAGGGATCTTTAGGAATTATATATATATTGCAATACAAGCATGCAAAACAACAAGAGCTTCTTCTTTTTTAAAAACCAATGTAAATTGCAGAGCTCCCAGTCTGAATCATGATTACAGCTGGGGAGAAAGAGTTTAAACTCCTATTTCCACACACACAAACAAACATGTTAACGTCCTGATCGTCATAGGGCCCCCTGAGCTGGGAATTTATACAAACAAGACTGTGTCATTGTTTGAAATGTTATTGAGTAGCCAGTCATTTTAATGGTTTTATTTTTAAGGGTTTTGTTGCTGCTGTTGCTATTTGCCATCATGATGTTTTGCAAGAGGGTGCTATAGAAATACTTTGATGAATCATTAAATGTATGAAACCCAAGGCGTAGATGCAAGAGCGAACTACATGATTGATGCCCCGTGTCCTAATTTCAATTTACAGCCGGTTGACTCTGCAAATGTCTCATCCAATCAGCTTTGTCCTAACGCTGCCATCTTGTTTTGTTGCTTTCTCTTTCACCAGTTATGGAGACATGGTGCCCAAAACGATTGCTGGCAAGATATTTGGCTCCATCTGCTCCCTGAGCGGGGTGCTTGTCATTGCTCTCCCAGTCCCAGTTATTGTTTCCAACTTCAGCCGGATCTACCATCAGAATCAAAGAGCTGACAAGCGACGAGCACAAAAGGTAAGAGGCAAATGCACTGAAAGCGACGCTGCCTGTTTGGATATCAACTCTGATGCTGCTTCACTGATATTGGCAAAGTCTAGCAAAACAGCCGTGGGGGGTAAATTTCCCTAGGGGGTTCAAGTCCAATTAGTCTGATTTTATTCCCAAAGAGTTTGCAAGAGCTTCCCGTTGGCACACGCGCTATACAGGCAAAATACATCATCTTAGCTATTTTATCTTCTGACCTTCTGCCACACAGCACCTCCCCACCTCCCCATCCAACTATAGTCCTTGAAATGCAACTTTACTTGCCCCATTTTCTCTGCAGCTATAGGAACCCTCCTTGTAGCTTATATGGGCGTGTTTTGCACTTTAATGGTCAGCATTCAGTTCCCCATAACTGGTGCTTACCAGTTTTGTTGTCAGGCTGCACTCTTGCATACGTGATACTATCGTCACTGATAATGAGCCCTACAGAAATTGCATGGCAGAAGTTACCTCGCTTGAGCCCAATAAACTGTTTAAAAAAAACAGGCCTCACTTTAATCACTTGTTAAAAAACACATGCACTTTAATCACTCAAGAATGGAAAGATCAAGTGAGACATTCAAGGGCCATCACAGATGTCAAGTTGGAAAATGCTGTTCACTGCATGTCAGACGTAATGCTTTTCAGTGGAGGCTGTTCACACATTCAGTTCCTGAGTGTTGCGTAGTCAGGTGATATGAAATCATGTGATGAACCTAATTTTGTGAACTAGTTCTAACCAGCGGCAGAGCAAGCCGATCGGGCGCCTGGGGTGGCGTGTGTGCCCAGGGGCGGGGCCAGCTGCCCACGGGGGCACCGCAGCACATCTGAGGAGTCTGCCTGCCCCCTCCCACTCAGCCGTCCTACACCTGAGGAGGAGGCAATGGGCAGACTGTTTGGGGCAGTGTCACTCCCAGGAGAGACATGTGGCGTGAGTGCTGCCCACCATTTTGTCACACACACCCCCTCAGAGGGGACACCTGGGATGGACCGCACCTACCACACACCCCTTGCTATGCCCCTGGTTCTAACAGGTGACAAAGTGGAGCCATGAGCCTAATGGTCAGCTGTAATGCCCACTTATGGCATTTACTTGTGCAAGGGCTATAAGCAAGAACATCTGCAACCCATACCTCTGATTATCAGTAGTGGCAATTTTACTACCATACATTGGGTGGAGTTCTGTAGATGAGCAGATATAGTCATGGTTTGAGAGAACCTGTTTTGAGAGCTGTGTGGATTGGTGATATAATAGGAGAATAAGGATTGATGAATTGATGAATTTTCATAACATTTATATACCAGTAGATTATAGAAAACTTCAAAGCAGTTCACAAAAAAATACCCATAAAATTATCGCTAAAAACCATAGCACCATAATTTAAAACATGCATAAAATTACAACCACAATAGAATAGACTAAAATAAGTTTAAACTCATGCATGTGACCCATGTCTTAGTGCTGCAGTCAGGATGGCTCCAGGCTTGAAGGGGTCTCTGGTGGGCCCTGTCCTCCCATGAGCAGACCTTGGTAGACCTACCTGCCATTGGGGGGCATCAGCCCTAGGCCATTCATCTCATGCTCTATTCCTTGAAAGAAGCCTATCTTCTCACGGGGCTAGGAGGTGATGTGGGTGAAGGGGAGCAGTCATTTTGGGTATGTATCCATAATGCAAACATAACATTTTGTTCAAGGTTCACCCCAAACAATTTGCTGCCTGGAGACTGTTCCACCAGCTGCTCTTCCCACATACACAAGCCAACCCTACTGGCAGTTGACTCTTGCTTCACCACCACCATCTTCCACCTCAGCTGTAGGCTACCTGAGACAGGCCATGTTGCTTACACATCTCTGTTCTCCAATAGAAGGGAATTGCCAAATGGATCAGGAGCCATTGCTGCTTTCTGCATTGGCTGCCCGAGACAGTCACCTCATTTTGCCCAATGGTAGGGCTGGCCCATTCTGTTGACATACAGGGTTTAGTAGTGTTCCTATCCCTGCCCACTCGGTATACTTTGAAGACAAGATCAAACTTTTTTTAAAAAAAAACAACAACACCTAGTTGGTAAACACTGATAACTCCAAAGGTCTACAAAAGCTCTTTTTTCCCCCAGCAGGAGTGAACATTAAATAATATTCACAGTAAAACTGAAAATAAAACAAAAGGCAGCTGATGCAACTGTCTAGCATTTTTAATCCTCTGGGGGGGAAATATCTGGTAATTGACTTTCTTCTAATTAGCTGTAATAGCACCTCGGCACCTCCTTGTCTTTCCTAGAAAAGGCTGAAGCAAAGCTATTGCACATCACAGTGCCTGATGGTGAGTTCAAGTGACAGGTGGAGCGACACGAGCCATAATGAGCTGGTGCTGTTGTTGTTTTTTCCCAGCAACAAAGAATGAGGAGCAATCTATTATTAAATATGTAGTTTATAAACACAAAAAGGAAACAGCAAATGGAAATGACGGAGCTGTAAGAGAAGGGAAAATAAATAAAACATGAGCCTGCTTCCTTGCATCTCACTCACCGCCGGATGTGAGTTTTTTTTTTTTTTAAGCGCTTTGGATTTTAAATGGAGCCTTCTAGCACCCATTATTTCATTTATTCCACTCATATCCTACTCTTTCTTTAGAAAGAGCAGCTTATGTGGCTTAGGTGTTCCAGGCCATGTCCCCAGCGGTACCTTGGTTCTCGAACTTAATCTCTTCTGGGAGTCCGTTCAACTCCTGAAAATGTTCGAAAACCAAGGCACGGCTTCCAATCAGCTGCAGGAGCTTCCTGCACTCAAGTGGAAGCTGCATCAGACCCTCAGCTTCCGAAAAACATTCGCAAACTGGAACACTTACATCCAGGTTTGCAGCATTCAGGAGCTGATTTGTTTGGGAGCCAAGCCGTTCGAGTTCCAAGGTACCACTGTACTGGCCAGGTGAAGACCTACTGAATGCTTGTATCCAATGTAGTACTGTACTAAGTAAATGTCTGATCTTCACACTTGCACAGTGGGATTTCCCCCCTCCTCCTCCCCACATGTTGCACCAAAATCTGATCTGGGCTTTCCCTCAACATTCTAGAGCAGATTTGGTGAGGCTGTGGGGCACACATAATGGGAGAAGTGGGAAGCTCTGGATGGGAGAGTTACAGCTTGCTTGGACTACTTACTAGATTACTGCAACACATTTTATGTAGGGCTGGGTCTGAAGACGATTCAGAAACTTCGGCAGGTGAAGAATCCGGTGGCCAGGTTGCTCACTGGGACAAGATGATTTGAGCATATGACATCAATCCTGGCCTGAGTGCACTGCCAGCCAATTAGTTTCCAGGGCCAATTCACAGTGCTGGTTTTGATCCATAAAGCCTTAAATGGCTCAGGACCACAAAATTTCAAGGACTGCCTCTCCCCATATGAACCAACTCAGACCCTGCAATCATCATCTGAGACCCATTTTCATGAGCCTCCTTCACAAGAGGTCTGGAAGGTGCAACATGAATAGGCCTTTTCTGCAGTGGTTTCCAAGTTGTGGAATGCTCTCCCCAGGGAGGTTCACCTGGCACCTTCATGACATATCTTTAGGTGACATTTCTCTATAACCAGGCCATTGGCTGACCTCTGTCCTTTTTGATGTGTTTATGGAAGGGGGTATTATTGGTTGGTTTTGCTTTATTTTGTATTTTGTGTTCTCATTGCATTTTTATGTTGTGGAACACCCTATGATCTTCAGATGAAGTATACAGATTTAATGAATAAATATATAATACAACATCAAGCTTTTCTTATGTAATAGTGGGGCCCTGGGTGATAATTGTATGTTGATGGCAATGGCAGAAGACTAGGATGGGTGACTAAGGCAAAATGTACACCATCAGCATCCCAATAAATAGAACAGATCCTGTTTATTTTAGTCCCTCGCTTCCTTTTGCTTGTCCACAGTAAAAGTAAAAGTCTTCCATGAAATGAATGGGCATGTGCAGCTCTGATCTAGGGATCAAACAATTGTTTATTTGTTTTTATGACAGGAGCTTTTAGCCCTCCATTTGTTGTAGACCACCAGCCCCCATCATTCTTGGCCATTGGCCACATTGACTGGGGGTGTTGGGAGTTGGATCCCAAATATATTGGAGGGCCACTGCTTTCTCATCCCTTATGTGGATATGTCGAGCTCAGGCATAGGCAAACTCGGCCCTCCAGATGTTTTGGGACTACAACTCCCATGATCCCTAGCTAACAGGACCAGTGGTCAGGGGTGATGGGAACTGTAGTCCCAAAACATATAGAGGACTGAGTTTGCCTATGCCTGGCTAGCTGCAATCAGGCTTGATTTAGATGAGCTGTATCTGTGGCCATTTAGTCTGTGATGGGCCATTTGCAAATGCAAGTCATGGTGCTGAAGTCTGCTATCATGATAAGCATTAATTAGCGCATTATCATTAGAGCTTTATTTCCTAATGCACACATCTCTGCTACATCTTACATTAATGTTATTAAATTTATATACCACCCTTCATCCGAAGATCACAGGGCAGTTTACAGGATAAAAATCTCACAGCATGAAGAAAAGACATAAATCTACAGGACCTCAAGTACAGAGGAAAGTTCTTCAGCTCAAGTACCGGTAGTTCTGAGAGTTTTTATCCTGCACACATATTTTCCTTGAATATCATTCCTGGATTTCACCTAGTGAAGATTGGATTGTGCTTTTCGTACTCTGATTCCAGCACTTTTCCACAGCACTCCCATCAAATTACATATACAAATTTTCCTGATTGAACAATTGGGTTCAATTTACCTGTTGGGTAAATTGAAGCTCCAACAGGTATTGAATTAACCTGCTTCATCTTACCAATGAACAAGGTAATGTTTTGTAAAAAATTTGACATTAGAAAAACAGACCCACATCCATTGTGTACATGCTTTCAAAGCTTAAAACAACCTAAAATGCAACAAAATTCTATCCAGTTAACACCCCAGATCCATGACCTGCCAGCACATTCAAATACCTATTGTGCTCATAAGCAGCAGCAACATTCACACTTCCAGACCTCTCATTTAACAGAAATAGCACTTCACCTACTTAATATAGCACTTGTGATCACACATAATCTGAACAGAAACACTCTTTTAAAATATGATGGCATTCTTCTGCTTACTTAAATAATCTTGCAAATCACTGTGATTTTCATTGTAGACATACTGCAATTCCCTAAGTGATGTTATTGTGATCTCCTAAAATCTGTGTTTCACCTTGCCCAGTGTATAACAGCCCGCTTTGCCGCTCTAAATTTTTTGGATCAGGAGTAGCAACTGTTGCAACCAATTTTGGAGACAGTCAGCATTCCAGATACAATTTTCCCTTCCCTCCCTGCTCACAACTTTTGTCCCATTTGATAAAGCACACTGATATCCACATACAATTCCATCAGTTGCATTATTTTATCTATTTGTTATTTAATATTTTTACACATCACATATTGGTGCACAGATCCTTTATGGTTATCTAATGCAGAGTGGCTGATTTGGAGGTTGTTGTGGGGCGGGGGGGGGGGATTCAATCAATAGGAGGAAATGAAGGACTTTAGGACCATTTCATAGACAATGAGCATCTCCAAATATTCCCCAAGGCTCATTCTAGTACTCAATGAAACAACGAATGTCCCCTCCCCCCCAAAAAAAGAAATACAGGCAAAGTAATCCTAAATATAGGAAGCCAGCAGCATTTGTGTTGGTTCCAAACTCTATCCAGGAGAAGGGCTACTGCTGGCTTAGCCAGCCTGGGTCTGAAAGATGGGGAACAAGCCTTTAAAATAGAGTTTGATTTGCACCACCCTTTTTGCCAGTGTAGCTTTTGCTGAGTTGCCAGGTTATGTCACTGAGCTGAAGGGAATGGGTTTATGTCTCTCCTTGTGACGTACCATGCTGTCTGCAATGGCCATTTTGAGGATTTAGCCTGACTTCAGTTGCACCATCTTAAGTTATGCCAGCTGAGCCAGGATGAAAGACTTACTCTGGCAGATCTCCAACTGAGTCTGGATATGGGAGTCATGCCAGCAGGGTGTGAATCAGCTGAGGCAGCTCAGGTTGCCATATGCCCTCTTTTTCCAGGACACGTTCTCCTTTTCATAGGTATGTAAAATGAGAGTCGGCAGAGCAATCCATAGTTAAAAGTAGAAGTTGGCAAATGTGTCCTCTTTTTTGCTCTTCAAAATATGGTAACTGTAATGGTGCTGTTGCGACTACTCTTGAGTAAAGACGCCCAAGTCTGCTCTGTCTTTAAGAGGTTTATTGTACATATTATTTACAGTGCAGAGATAGCAGAAAACATGACCTTCTCAGTCACTTGCAGAATCCGGGAGTGGGCGTTTCCTGTTACGTGCCCAGCATAAGAGTTTGGGCACCCCGAAACGCCTCCTCCCGACCTTACGTTTTGTGACGCGCTTTAATTCGGGTGCCAGAAGGGGCTGCCTGTTCCCCTCCACCTCTTGGTCAGGGTGTTGCAAGGGCTCTCTAGCATAGCCGAGCCCTGACTCCTCCAACCCACTACCCTGTTTCTCCGAAAATAAGACGTAGCCAGAAAATAAGCCGTAGCAGGATTTTTAAGCATTCAAGGAATATAAGCCATATATAATATAAGTCTTATTTTTTTTGAGAAACATGGTAACTTCCTCATTCCCCCCACCTGACCCGCTGCTGCTGCTCTCACTGGGCGAAGTGCTGGTCAACAGGAGAGGCGGAGGCTCTCTGTACGGAGGTCCCCTGACAGTAACCCTAAAACTCTTCCAAACTCATTCCTTTGGGAAAATCTTGGGTTTGCATTGCACTGTAAGCCATTTGTCTCAAACAATTGGTGAAAGTTTTGTTTTCCTTTTTCCTGATGGTTTATCTGTTTTGAAGAACGCTGTTAACTTCAATGCCAACATGATTGATTGCTGCTCTTATTAGCTTAGCGTTGTTGACACACACATAAACACAAGCACGGTGTGTTTTCTCATCACATTTGAATTTCTAATTCTCCCAGTGCTTGGCAAATTGCTGAATTAGTAAAGTTGTATCAAGTTTAAATAGGTAAGCAATTTTCATGTGCCCAATGTTGCATGGCTGTTAAAGATACAGGAAAAAGTACACACTCGTGGGAACGTATAGCTCAGTTGGTAGAGCATGAGGCTTTTAATCTCAGGGCCATGGGTTTGAGACTGGGCAAAAGATTCCTGCATTGCAGGTTGTTGGACTAGATGACCCTCGTGCCACTTCCAACTCTTCAATTTTATTATTCTAACTGTATACTAAGATGGTGTGGGATGCTCATGGGATAAAAAAAAAATCCCATGAGGTCCACTTTTTGATAGTTCTGAACTTCACCATCTAGAACCAGCTAAATAATCAGGGATGGTCTGATCATTCACATTTCCGTATTTTTTGTTTGTTTGTTTTATTATATTTATATCCCATCTTTTCTCCAAGGAGCTCAAGGTGGTGTACAGAGTTTGCTCCCTCTCCATTTTATTCTCACAATGACCCTGTGATGTATGTTAGGCTGAGAGCAAGAGACTGGCCCAAGGTCACCCAGTTAGTTTCCTGGCTGGTGAGGATTTGAACCCCCGTCTCCCAGATCCTACTACAACACTCTAACCCAGGGGTTCCCAACAAAATTTTCTCGAGGACCCCTCATCGAGCCGCTATTGTGACAAGGACCCCCATTAATTCCTAATCCTAAAATTAAGAAGTGAGAGCCAAATTAAGAGTCTTTTTATATTTTATATTTATACATTTTTTACAGTTACAACAGAGTACTCCATCAGTAAACAGTTAGTTTTAATTTTCAGTTCTTAATGAGATGAGTTAAATCTGTCCTTTGAGTCCATTATTTCTGAAATATTAGGTTCCAAACTTGAAACTTTCACTCTGAAATCCGACCGCATGTCGAGCCGATTCCTATATTTGTTTTTCATGAAACACATGGAAGAAAATGCTTGCTCACACCAATATGTGGTTGCAAATGGAAGGATCTTTTTCATTGCCTTATTTCCAAGTTTCTTGTTTACAAACACTACTGTTTTGCAAAGAGGCAGCGCGCGCCAGGGAGGAGGGAGGGGAATGGAGAAGACAGGGTACCTGCGCAGTAGCGCACAAATGAAGCCGACGCGCGCAAAGCATCTTGGGGAGGTGAGCGTTAGTAGAATGCGCGCGCTGCCTCTTTGCAAAACAGTAGTGTTTGTAAAGCGCCACCTAACAGCATACAGCAGAACTACTGCCTCTATCTAATTCTAGTTTTGCGCTAGACTCTGCTCATGCAGGAAGCGGCCAAAACAAAAAAAATCTGTTATCATACAAAATATATTTATATTTAATATATTTTTTATTCTAATAGCATCTTGCGGACCCCTCTGGCATAGCTCGCGGACCCCTGGGGGTCCCCGGACCACCTGTTGGGAACCACTGCTCTAACCAATACACTACACTGGGCTATTAATACTTTGCTGCATTGATCTGTTTGTACCTACCTACGTTCTTTTTTTTAATAGATGTTTTTATTTCAGGTTTTATAATGAGAATAAATAACAGAACAAAATACAGCATTACCTGCACTCTTAAACAGGAGTCCATCAGACTCAGAAGTGATGCCCTTCTGAATCTTTGTGCACTGACCATTCAGTGGGAATTAAACTACTCATGTTCCTCTTTGCTTTGCTTCTACGCCAAAAAGAAAGCATTGCTCATTGCTCATCTTCAGAGGCATAAAGGTACCAGTTCAGGTTTCAAAGTCAAGCGGATCACAAAGATATTCCAGTAGGAAGGCCAGATTCAGAGCCATATCCATAGCTTTACATTTGGAAAATATAAGGCTAAGTTGCAAAAATGGCAGCACTGTGGAGTGCTTTTTAATATTGCATAGTAACAAGAGATAAGAAATATAGGTGCCTCTGAAGAACAGTCACATGTGATTTGGAACACCGGGGGGGGGCAGAATCATCCCCTCCCTCCAAATAGCTCCCTTTTTGTGTCTTGATTTTTTTTTGTTATTATTTTTTATTAAGGATTTTCTTGGGTTACAAAGGTAGTGCAATGTCTCATATTTTTTTTCTCCCATGTATCATTTTTACACATCAATTTTACTTGTCTTGATTAATAAAAATACAGGATTCTGCCTTTTTTAAAAAAGGGCAGCTCTACCTACCTATTTCTATCTTACTCAACCTGGGGCCCTCCAGATATTTTGGACTACAATGCATTATCAGCCCCTGCCAGCACTGACAATAGTCAGGGATGGTGTAAGTTGTGGCACAAAACACCTGAAGGGACCAGGTTGGGGAAAGATTCTCTAGGAGAACAAAAACAATTAAGGCCTAATAAAAGGATGTCATAAAACTCATGGGGAGGCCACAAAACAATTCTTGCATTGAGCAATCCATACCCCGACCACAAAGTTTATAAATCATCCTGGGCCATGGCCCAGGTAAGTTGTGAGACTTCCATGCTTCATGTCGCTGAAGATTTCTTGGCAAACGACATAGAGCACCATGATGCTGAAAATATTTGCTATGGAAGACAGCTCCAGCACTTATTTTGAATTCCAGAACTTGTACAGCCACCTACAACTTGTAGGAACATAGGGATGTGCCTAATACAGAATCAGAGTGTTGGTCGCTGTAGCTCACTAACATTTATACTGACTTTCAGTGGTTGTCCAGGGTTTTAGACTTGAGAGTTGCTTAACACTACCTTGAAGGGCTAGGGATTGAACCTGGGAGCTCTTTCATGCAAAGCATGTGCTCTACCAAAGAGCCACAGCTCTTTCCCAAGTATGACCTACAGCACTAGAGTGAGAAATGCCAATAACAGACCAGTTTAAGCTGCAAACTGGCAGTACAATGTGAGTGCAAAGGCACCCAATAGCAATTGGAAATGAATGAATGAATGAATGAAGTCATAATATTGCTGAACCAAGCTAGAAGGATTGGTTTCCTTTAATTAATCTTCAAATTCAGACTTGTACCAATGCAAGTGTTCAGACACACTCTTTGGCTTCATTTAATCCCCTTAATTTGGAAGCATTGCAAAGCTAAACTTGTTTCATTAATTTGCAACTGTGTTCATTACTACAATTTTTATTGAAGTCAGTTCAAACTCAACATCTTAAGCAGCATTCACACAATCTAATCATTTTGGTTTTGTAAATCAGAGATTAGCTGAAGCCAATTTATTTATTTATTTTTACACTGAAGAAATCCATTTGATTTTAGCATTGCTTGGATAGCAGTAACCAGACAATTACCTAAGTGTTAAACTAAGGAAGAAATTAACAGATAAGGAAGAAAAATTGTTGTTGTTTTTTAGTCGTTTAGTCATGTCCGACTCTTCGTGACCCCATGGACCAGAGCATGCCAGGCACTCCTGTCTTCCACTGCCTCCCGCAGTTTGGTCAGACTCATGTTGGTGGCTTCAAGAACACTGACCAACCATCTCATCCTCTGTCGTCCCCTTCTCCTTGTGCCCTCAATCTTTCCCAGCATCAGGGTCTTTTCCAGGGAGTCTTCTCTTCTCATGAGGTAGCCAAAGTATTGGAGCCTCAGCTTCATGAATTCTGCATATAAGTTAAATAAGCAGGGAGACAATATACAACCTTGTCATACTCCTTTCCCAATTTTGAACCAATCAGTTATTCCATGTCCAGTTCTAACTGTAGCTTCTTGTCCCACATACAGATTTCTCAGGAGACAGATGAGATGATCAGGCACTCCCATTACTTTAAGAGCTTGCCATAGTTTGCTGTGGTTGACACAGTCAAATGCTTTTGCTTAGTCAATGAAGCAGAAGTAGTTGTTGTTGTTTTTCCTGGAACTCTCTAGCTTTCTCCAAAATACTGGGAAGAAAATACTAGGAACCAAATCCAGAAAATGAAGGAAATGATCATACTCAAGCCTCATTGAACTCAAAGGGTTCCGTGGTTTGGTTAAGCACATGCAACTTTATTGAGGCTGAATCCTACATGAGCAGGTATATAATTATGGAAAACTGAATTATTTGAGAATTCATAATGAAATCCACCTCTGATGAGTAAGAAAATATGAATCAAATGATAACTGATGGATAGCGAAAAATGAATAGCCATCCAATAGTGATTATCTTCATGAATATTAAATAGCAGATTCTAACTGAATAAATTAGAGAAAATATATGGAATGCATTGCAAAATTAGCACACATAATTCAATGTTTATATTTGTCAGTGAATGAAATAAGATGAGCACTAATTTGTTTGACATCGTTGCTACATCTCTAAGCACTTTTTATTGATTGATTCAATTTGATTCTGTGTAGCAACGTGTGTCCAAGCCTCAAAATGGTGAACCAAAAAATAAAAAATGGACATTAAAATTATAACATCCAGCAACAGTGTATTACAATAAACCCATATCCAACTAAAAACAGAAGGAACAACACCAGCCCTCTTATGAAAGGGAAGCAAGCCTTGAGAAAGAAGTCTTGCATTGACTCTGCAATATGAGGCTCTGTCTCAAACAAGCTTTGGAAGAGGATAAACTTCCAGAATCTAGTGGCCTGCAGGCCAGATCTGGCTCAGCAAACTATAGAAAGTTGTCCAACAGCCCCGCCTCCCAATCTCAGCTCCGAGATTGGGAGATAAAGTGCTCTGCCTCCTCTTTAGAGAGCAATCATTAAGGAGCAGGAGTTTTTATCTCCCAATCAAAATACTATGATGCTCAGTGGAGAGCACTTCTAAAGAGCAGGCAGAGGTTTGTTTAAAAAAAACCAAAAACTCTACTGATCTCAGTGATTAGAAGAAAACTCCTTTGCCTGCTCTTTAGAGATGAAGAGTAAACAGCAGCATCACTCCTACCGGTATCCCCTGTGCTGTGGGGGGACAGTCCTGGAAACATTGTCTGTTACTCTTCACAGGTGTTTGTGAAGGATCTCTAAAACTAAGTGAAGAGTAAACAGTAGCTTATAACTACAACAGAAAATAACTCCTCATGTGCTTTTGAAGTTTGACACAAGTCACATTTTCTGAATTGGTGCATCCAAGCGCTATCCTGAGCATCTCTCAAGGATGTCCAGAAAGAAAGTGGCCCTTCAGATATGAAGGGCCTGAAGATTTGATAAGGCAATGACTAGAAGCATAAAGTGGACCTAAAAGCATGCTGGCTGGCAGCCTTCAAAATGCTGGCATGAGAATCTTGCATAATCACCGGAGCTGATTCACTGTGTTTCCACACCATGTTTTTCATGGTTGTACCAACCTAAAGTTCTTTACGATAATCTATTTGTGTGAGAGGTGCAAGGTCGGGTGCCTGCAAGTTCAAGATTAGAAAGGAAAGGGAGGGCGGGATTCCCTTGACGTGAATGTGGGGAGAATCTGATGTGTGAATACTCCAGTCTAGAAACTGTGTAGATGTGTAGGGGAGGGGGTGGCATGCACAAATGGCACAAGGACTTTGAATGACCCTCAGCAGGAGATCCAGAGATCTGCTTACCCTTGCCTGAGAGCCAGAGGCTTGCACCCTTGCTAAAGCACGAGGTTTTTAAGTACAATACAGTCAAACCTCGGTTCTTGAATGGCTCCGTTTTGAAATGTTTTGACTCCCAAATGCCGAAAACCCAGAAGTAAACCTTTTTCGGAAGCCAAACGTCCAACACAGGAAGCTCCTGCAACCAATTGGAAGCCATGCCTCGGTTTGTCGAATGTTTCGGAAGACGAACAGGCTTCTGGAATGGATTACGTTTGACAACCGAGGTTTGACTGTACTTGGGGAGGTTGGGGAGAGGGTGTTAATAATAATAATAATAATATATTATTATTATTATTATTATTATTATTATTATTATTATTATTATTATTTATACCCAGCCCATTTGGCTGGCTTGCAGCAGAATATTAAAATACAATGATTCATCCAGTATTAAAAGCTTCCCTAAACAGGGTAACACACTTTCAGTTGGGAGCCCAGCTGATTCTACTTCCACTAACACACCAGCCCCGCCCTCTAGCAGTTCGTACAAGAGGAAAGCCTAGTAAGTCATTTGTGTCCAAAGTGATGAAGAAAGAGAAGGAACTGAGCGAATAATCTGTCAACAGAGTTGTTTCCAAGCAGTATCCCACTGTCCAAGTGGCACAATAGTCTCATTCTCCCCAGTGACACTGACACATGTCTTGGCCTTTGTACTGCTTAGATTGTCCTTTAAAAAAAGCCAGGTAGAAGTGCCTCATTGAAGCAGAAAGATTCTACTAGGTTCAACAAATCCCATTTGTTTGTTCCATTGGTCTTCTCAGTACTGGGACCGTGCTTCTAAATGGAATGGCTGTATATCCTCTTTAGCCCTGCTCATCTAACAGGAGAGGGGAATGAAGGAGGTTGGGAAGTTTGGAAGCAAGAAAAGAAATGCCATTGTTCAGACTGATTGCAAAGGTCCCTGTGTTGGTTAAATAAGAGCATCTCTATTGCTGTAGTTGGATGTCATGAAATGAAAGGATTTGGTGCACCAAAGACGTTTGAAAAGACTCACTTAATTTGGCACAACCCTTCTTTCTGGCAGTGACAGCAGGGATCCTCCACAGCTGATTGAATTTACAGACTAGCTAATTCTGATACTACAAAATCATTCACACAAAGTTCTCATCTTCGTAGGAAGTGTAAGGTTTTAATCGAAAATTGCAGCATAAGCTCTTTTACAGGTGATTAAAGTAAATTTGAGGCCTGACATTGAAAGATGAAGAATGCATGGTACAGATGATTTTATGGTTGTTGCTTCAATCAGAAATTCTACCTGCAATAAAACTAATACCAAGTGTAATTTAATAGTTAGCAAATGCCGTACAAGGACTGAGGACTCAGCTTCTTAATTCCGTGGTGACTTTTCCCAGTCACAATCTTTCAGCCTAATTTGTGGCTGCGTACACACTGTTGTGTATTGAGTCAAAGGATTTTATATCTGAATTACTATTGTATGTATTCACATTAGGGTAAAGTAACTGCCTTTTGGTTCCAGAAGGTATACAGCTACTATTGGTTCATTTAAGCTGCTGTATTTGGATCCTCTGTCTTATTGGTTTCCTCCAAAAGGCAGCACTGTGATTGCCTGATATTGTTCCCTCCAAAATGTATCCCTTTCTAGCTAGTCCCCCGTCCCTATAAATGTAGCTTTCCTCTCCTCAGAGCTTAGTCTTGTTTGCTTTAATAAAGAAGTGTTACCAGGGAACTGTCTCCAGCATATTATGTCAAGAGAGCTGAAATCACGAACCCCACGTCACAACACACACCATACATTTAAAACACTTTCAGTTCCCATGGTTTCCCCAAGAGAAATGTGGGAATTGCAGTTTACCACTCACAGAGCTACAATGCCCAGCATTGTTAACAAACTATAGTTTCCATGATTCTTTGGAGGGCATTGCCTGCTTTTATCTAAATGTGCTTTAACTGTATGGTGTGTATGCAGCTTTAACTTAGAAGGTTGTTGTAAGGATAACATCATGTACACTATTTTGAACTTTGCAGGTGATAGACATGAATCAGAGCAGGGGGAAATACCAACAATTCTTCAAAGTTAGCATTGCTGAATAACTTGCTTCTTTCATTTATGTGCTTGTTTCCTTCAGTTACTATATTTATATAGACTGTCCAGTAATATGTTCTTTGTCAGCTCCCAACAAATAAAAGAATAAAAGACAATATTAAAATATAAGAACAAAATGAATAAATGGCAGCACAAAACCTGTTTAACCAGCCAGGAAATAAAAGTTTAGCATCTCAAAAATACAACAAATTATACACCAGGTACTGAGCCCAGATTTGAAAAACCACAAATCACAAAAATAATCTTCACCAGACTTCCAAAAAAAAAGCCACAAAAGCCCCTGGGGAGCCTCTCTGATGAGGCTATTCCACAATCGGGGTGCCAGCACCCAGGAAGATCTCGCCCTAAAACCTGCTTCAGAGAAGGCCTCTGAAGACAATCTTAAGCTTTAGGTAGGTATATGTGAGGAAAGGCCATTTTTCAGAGAACCTTGTCCCTCCCAAGCCATTTAGGGTTCCAAGTTTAAGGTTAATTAATAAAATTGAATTTGTTTACTACTCTTTGCTGATGGTTGACCTCAGGAATGGACACTTGAGTTATTCACTACACTCTTGGAGCCCAATGAGAGAATATTATATCTTTCTGTTGAGTTGGGCCTTGGACTTCTGCCCCCAAGTTCTTCTGCTATCCTTGTTTTCCTCTGAATGAAGCAGTGCATATAATATACCCAAATCTGGCTAGCTTACAATAATCAGATTTCCTAGCCTCTCTCACATCCTTGTGCTTGTAACGGTTGCTTAGGCTAAAGTCATATGCCTTGAGTTTTTCCTTTGCTTGTTTGTTTTCCCCCCTCAGGCATTCTTCTCTTTTAATTCACTACAGCCAGCCTCAGAGTATTTCAAGGCTGATTTTTTTTCTCTTCCCATGTTTGTTCGTTCACTTGCTTGTTTTGGAAGGGCATCAACAGACCACGCTGTTGCTAACCTGCGCAATGTTCTAAGCCTTCGGCTAATCGGCTGGCAGCCAGTTTCACAAGGTAAATGTGCAACTGAGCTTGGCCATTCCAAAACTTGAACTACTATATCTATCTACCTATAGAGATAGATAGATAGATAGATGATAGATAGATAGATGATAGATAGATAGATAGATAGATAGATAGATAGATAGATAGATAGAAGGAAGGAAGAGAGCAGGATGATACCATGCACATATGCACCGTGGGCTTTCATCCTCTGCATTGCTTCGCATTTTTCTTTCAGCAAACCCCAATCAGCTAAATAAACTTCAAGGGCTTGGTTTGGCCTTTGTGTTTGATATCTTTAGCTCATCAGAAATTGATAGGACTGATAGGTGGGTGACATAGTTACCTTCCACCTTTTCCATATTCATAAGCGTTAGAGCTCCAATAGTATACAGTATTCTTGGATATTTATATAGCACAGGTGTGCCTACCCTTCTTTGGGCCTGAGGGTCGCATTGGTGGACCATACATACATGCATACACACTCATACACACTCTGCACACACACACACAACAGAGAACTCATGCGTGAATATATGTGTGTGCATGCCTGAACAGAAGGTGGAAAACAGGCAGCTAAGAAGTTACACACCCATTTACTGGGTGAAATCTGAGTTAGTCATGACTAACAGTTGTATATCACCTATATATCAGAATTTAAAAATATAGTGTTTCTTGGGTGGAGTACTTCATTTATCATAACGTTATGTACTTTATGCATTATGACGTTGATAAAGTGGCTACTTGTAGAGCAGTGAAATCTATCTTTTTGCTGCTACAGATTCCTTTTTTGAATTAGTCACTGAGATCCACTGTGGTAATATGGTCTGGGGAGATTGCTCAAATCCTTGCTCTCCTGCGATGCTTGAATTATCTTGAGTTAGAAGCTCTCTGCCTAAGTCGCAGGATTGAAATAAGGATGGGGGAAATCCATGCATACTGTGCTCAAGGCTACTTGGAAGAAAGATGGGATTAAAAAAGGTAATAATAATTGACATTGTTCTTCCTCACAGTTACACTGTGAGATGAATCATTCATGCTCCTACTCCATAAAACGCCTGCTTTTTCAGTGATTTGCCACATGTTCCTTCCCCCAGAATCTTTTTACCAAGGCTTTTCGGAGAGAAGGCATGCCCAGAACACATCATGGCTGCCTGTACTCTCCAAAACACACTGTGAGTCTCTTTGCAGTCCCAATTGGCTGCAGCTTCAGCCCCCGTGGTTTTCTTTCCAATCACCCTCCTTCCAAGTATCAACAGGATTATCACACAGCTAACCAGATTGGGCTACAGAATAACACCAGTGAGATTTATTCAACAAAGCTAACACAGATCGAAGGCAATGGCTTTTGATTAAGCGCTGCCTTTACTCTGACTTGGCTTTGTTGCACCTCAGTAATATTCTCACCTAGCCCAATCTCATTAGCTGTGTGTGACCATCACTATCGCTAAGGTGAAAAGCAGTTTTAAAACAGAAAATGGCAGTGAAGCAGTACTGATTTGGACTAGAAACACCAACTTTAAAAATAAAAACAGCAACACTCTTTTCCTGTGGTTCTTCCCCACTGAAGGGAAGGACACTGTCCCCTTTTTTCACCCTGAGAAACATTGTCTTTACCATTGCACACACCAGATGAGGCAGAGATGTAACTAAGTGTTTGGAAGCCGGCATATTCTGTGAGCAACGCTGCTAAAGCAGATTTTTGATTAACGGCTCGACTTGCGATGCCAGCAAAGATATTAAAACAGCTGATAATCTCTGAGGGATTAGTTTGGGTTTAGAGATGCATTTCACGGGGACTAAACCGGAACAGTCAGTTCCATGAGCATAAAACTTTGGGTTTCAGGGAAGCAAGTGCTTCGTTTCTTGTGGGCTAAATATACTTTTGAGCCCCCAAGCCTTTTAATCCAGATTGCATGCATCCATTTATTAGCCAATGATCTAGGTTTATGTAATATTGATGCTGCAACCACAACAGATTTTGAGAACATCTCCCTTTTTGTGTGTAGATCCTAAGCATTTAGAAAAGATTTGGGAGCCAAGTTATAAAAGATGGGAAATGCTAATTTGGAGGACATTGACATTTAGATCAACTGGCATATACAACTGCTCAGCAGGCTTTTTCAGCACTGGAGCAGATGGTTGCAACCAGCCACCTCCATTGTCTTCTTCATTTCCTTCCTTCTCACTTTCTTTTATTTGCTACCATCAGTTAACCTATAGCATCATCTTGCGCCTTCGTCATGAGAGATACTGATAATCAGGCAGGAGCTTTCACTGTACTATTTTTGGCACCCGCTAAAAACATTTTTGTTTAGGCAAGCTTAACCAGATATCTAGAATGCTTCTGTGTGTTTTTAGCTTGTTGCTGGTTTTAATTTTCTGAATAGTTTTAGCTTGCACAGCCATTAGGGACCTTGCATGCAGAAGGTCCCAAATCCAACACTTAGCATCTCCAGGTAAGGCTGGGCCAAAATCTTAAATCTTAACTGTGGTTTAAAGTGCTGAACGAACTGAGCCTATGAGTCCCTCTTCATTTTAAGACTAAGAAGGGGCTGACATACTCAATTTCTCTCCTAGAACTAGTACAGGATGGACCTTAAAGATTCCGGGGGGGGGGGGTTGTAGGTTTCTTAGGGACTGTAGAAAACTTGTGTGAGTTCAGCTTTGAAGGTTCAAGCAATGAAACCTTTGGCTGTTGTGGTTTTATGACAGTTTAATTGTTATTCTGTAGAATGGCATGTTTCAGTTTGCATTTTTATTGGCTTTATTTTGGTGCGCTTATTGTTCACTATTTGAAATGTATTATGCACACACATAAGCAACTTCTAGCTCACGAGGAGCAGGTGGGATAATAAATAAATAAATAAATAAAATGCAGGTGAAAATGCAGCGCAAAAAATGGAATTTCCGGCATTAAGTGGGAGGCAATATCCTTTAAGGAGAGAGAGACGAATGGTCAAATGATATCCAAATCATATTGTAACTTTGAGGGGGGAGTCTTTACATATCATCAAAAAGTTGGTTTGCGGAGAAAGTTTGAGATAGCACAATGAGGCCAGGAAAGCAGCTTTTTCACTTTCCTTTTGTGTGCTTTATGCAAAGTACACAAAAACCAGCGATATTCTCAGCACCACAGTCCTGTCCCCCGAGGCAGGGGAGCTGTGATGGCAGCAGACAGAGGCAAAGATGAAGAGTGATGAGGAGAGGAATGTTTAACAGTAGATTTATGGCATCATATTGCCTCTGAGAAAGATGTCTCACTCATCTGTCAATAGAGGTGCCACAAACATAACAGATAGGCTGTCAAACTCTGAAAATCTTCATTTATCTTTTTTTTAAAAAAAATACAAAACTAAACTAAACTAGGCTTTTGTGGGACTCTTTGTGAAAGTAGGATCTTACCTTCTGGAGATATCCAAACCCATTTGTGATTGATTGCTCCGGTGCCCAAAGCTCCCACCTTCTTCCTCCCAATGAGTTTTTCGATTAGAAAAATGCTAGGTGACTTAAAAATTAAACAACATATATCATACCTTGTGGTGCTTCATATTATCAAGTCAAAGTGGGAAAGTAGAATGGAGCTCTAGTCTAGTTTGCAATTTTTAATTTAGACACCTTCAGCTTAGCTTGCTAGAAAAGTTGTTATTTGGGGAGGTTAATTAATAAACAGCATTAAGGGCCCCTCCAGAATGGTGCTGTTTGCAACATGTAATTGAAACAATAATAGTTTATTAGTGGTGGATTTACACTGGACCATCTACGCATCATTCCACTTTATTAGTTGTTCCCCAATGCTTCCCCATTGCTTTTCATAGAATCATAGAGTTGGAAGAGACCACAAGGGCCATCCAGTCCAACCCCCTGCCAAGCAGGAAACACCATCAAAGCATTCTTGACATATGCCTGCCAAGCCTCTGCTTAAAGACCTCCAAAGAAGGAGACTCCACCACACTCCTTGGTAGCAAATTCCACTGCCGAACAGCTCTTACTGTCAGGAAGTTCTTCCTAATGTTGAGGTGGAAGCTTCTTTCTTGTAGTTTGAATCCATTGCTCCGTGTCCGCTTCTCTGGAGCAGCAGAAAACAACCTTTCACCCTCCTCTATATGACATCTTTTAATATATTTGAACATGGCTATCATATCACCCCTTAACCTTCTCTTCTCCAGGCTAAACATACCCAGCTCCCTAAGCCGTTCCTCATAAGGCATTGTTTACAAGCCTTTGACCATTTTGGTTGCCCTCTTCTGGACACGTTCCAGCTTGTCAGTATCCTTCTTGAACTGTGGTGCCCAGAACTGGACACAGTACTCCAGGTGAGGTCTGACCAGAGCAGAATACAGTGGTAGAGCAGACACCATAGCACAACAAAGGTGTGTTAAACAAAAACAAAAAACAATATTTGTAGCATGAAAACTTACTGGATTTCAGTAGGAAGCTGTAGCACATGCACAGATTGGACATGAGGCGGGTACAAATATTATTGAAAACATGATGGCATATAACCCCCCCAAAACCAACATGTGCGCAGATCATCATGAATGTGCAATAAGCAGGGTTTCTGAAGGGGCCTGTTAGGTAGATCAGATCTAGCAAAGTCTGCTTGCAGGACTATAGAACTGAGATATCTAGTAGTTTCCATCTAGAGCTCAAAGATGGAATAAGTAGAGTTTGTTTAAGCAGAGTAATGACAAGTGAGACCAGATTTAAATGATTCATTGTTGATTAACTTCACCCGAGAAGCAGGAATATTGAAAGAAGCATGTGAATCAAGTTGAGGCAACGCTCCAAACTACAAGGATCAAGAGGAGTATTTGAAGGAAAGATCCTCGTTTGAGCCTAGTGGTATTTTATCTGCTCCTAATTCTCCAGAGACAACCTGAGGGAGGACTTTATTGAGGGTGATGGTAAATCTTAGGGCTCATTGCTTTCCCAACTCCACTTTCTTTCATCCCTGACTTAACCCTTTCCTAATTACCATGTAGGGAACCACTTCATTCATTTCTGTCCTGTGTTCCCAATGGGAAGTAGCAACCGTTGTGTGCACTCACCAGTACTGAGCACTGAGAGAGTTGTGCCCAATTGCTGGTTGTGTTCCCTGAACTCTGCATAGATAGTCTGTCTGCTCACCGCTGTGAGTGAGCATTTTCAAGGGCTCACCGAGTGCTGTAGAATGCTGATCTGCCCACAGTTCTGCATGTGTGATCAAAATGGTCCTGGCAGACATACACAGCAGTCACCATGCCTAAAACAATGGCGTGACTCAGACCCCCACGTCATTTTAAACTGCCAGCTTACCTTCAGACCTTCTGCAAATAATGCACATGCTCTGCATTATCTTCAAATAGCATATGAGTTGAAGGAGGGAGTTCGCAAGCAAAAGACAGCAGAGTATTTGACTTCATGCATATTGCTCCCCATGAAATGTTTTCCAACTGCAGCGCTACCCTCAGAATCAGATCTGCTTTACTACGCAGATGGCTTTTGAGCCAGCTCCTTTCCTTTGTGTAAATGTGATTGTTTGACTCAAGATCAGCATGATGCATAACCAAAAATGAGAACCAGAAAGGCAATTTCAGACATTTCCCTGCTAGGTCTCTATTATAGCAGCCTGTTCGTTTGGCATACATAAACAGCTCAAGCTTCATTAGCCCCCAGTTAGGACAATTAGGAGCCATTCTAGTGAAGATGTGTAACAACACTGTGATTTGGAAACATAGGCTAGTGAAACAAATCACCATGGCAACTGGAGTGTTTTGATGATAAATGTGAAAGATCTTTTAGATTTCCATTTTCCATAAGTGGACATGGTTTCATTGTTGCCTATCTTGCTGTTATTATTATTATTATTATTATTATTATTATTATTATTATTATTATTATTATTACCCACCCATCTGGCTGGGTTTCCCCATCCACTCTGGGCAGCTCACAGCAGATATCAAAGCATACTAAAATATCAAACATTAAAAACTTTCCAATACAGGACTGCCTTTAGATGTCTTCTAAAAGTCAGAGAGTTGTTTATTTCCTTGACATCTGAAGGGAAGGTGTTCCACAGGGCGGGCGCCACTACCGAGTAGGCCCTCTCCCTGGTTCCCTGTAACCTCGCTTCTCACAGTGTGGGCACCAGCAGAAGACCCAAAACAGCTATGCTGTGTACCCAGGGCACAGGAAAAAGAAATAGAAAGAGAAAGAAGGCACTCAAGTAGGAGCTTTGTTATGTTTGACAGGTTTTGGGGGGAGGGGAGATTTTGTATACAGCTAATGATGAAAGTAGTGTCCAAGGCACACATATCCACAGGAAGCTCTTACTTTAAAAGGAGTGGGGTGAAAGTAGGGATGTAAGAAAGCATTATTTTCCATTCTGCCCCATATTCATTGCATGCTGCAATGTTTCTGTTCTGCTGCCATTTGCCTCCCACTAGAACCTTACATTCATCTTCCTTCAGAAATTAGGCACAGTGGAGACTGTAATGTCTTTATGGAATATGGTTTCTTTATACATATTTACAACCTGAGACTACCAGCATTCACATATAAAGATGATTCTCTGCTTAGGAGCAGCAGGCTTAGGTCTACAAACTAAGGAACCAGCCATGCTGCCTGGCCTGCTCCAGCCAGTCCTCCCTCTCCTCTCAGCTGAAAATCTAAACCTATCCTTTTCCCTGCCTACTGACACAAACACAGCTGGCAGTCTTGCCCTCTGATGGTTTCTTTCAAGGGACTTTGTCCCGTGCTGATGGTGCACCTCAGCAGCTATGCCAAGTTAGCCTGCATTGTTAACATAAACTAAATTCGGGGGGTTTCGGCATTTGGCAAAGCTTGATTAATCAAACCTTGAGTAATTATAATTTTTACTAAATCCAGGTATTATGGGGAGTCACACATCCCACCACAAACTCATAACCATATCTGTTTCAGACATGGGATGAATGAGTGAACATTAGTCATTTCTACTCCTTTTTCTGTTTTCATCAGAATTCTCTGACATCCCATCGCTGTTCTGGGGGTTCTTGCAAACCTTCGCTCCAGAGCCAATTGAGGGGGCACAGGGAGTGCAGGGAGAGAGGGGAGAAGCCTCCCTGCACTAGTGGAAGTCATTGTGCAGGCTTCTGCTAGCAGGACCTGCTGGTTGAATCTGGCCCATATTAAGTCAGTGAGCCTGTTTCATGGCACTAATGACTAGCTCTGACCAGCATTTTGCCACCACTGCCTTGATAAGTTACAGTTTCTGAATGTTCTTCAAAGGCAGCCCCACGCTGAGTGCATTGCAGTACAGTGGAACCTCAGTTTATGAACACCTCGGTTTATGAATTTTCGGTTTATGAACACCGCGGACCCATCTGGAACGGATTAATTCATTTTCCATTACTTTCAATGGGAAAGTTCGCCTCAGTTTATGAACGTTTCAGTTTATGAACAGGCTTCCAGACCCAATTACACCCATGCTTCAGTTTATGAACGCTTCAGTTTAAGTACTCCTCGGACCCATCTGGAACGTATTAATCCACTTTCCATTATTTTCAATGGGAAAGTTTGCTTCAGTTTATGAACGCTTCAGTTTAAGTACCCCGCGGACCGTCTGGAACAGATTAATCCACTTTCCATTACTTTCAATGGGAAAGTTCGCTTCAGTTTATGAACGCTTCAGTTTATGAACAGACTTCCAGAACCAATTGTGTTCATAAACCGAGGTACCACTGTAGTTCATTCTTATAGTAACTAAAGTATGCTTTCTCTAGCAAGGGATGGATGCTTTCACTTTCCACATCACAAAGTAACAAAATCTGGTTAAAAATGTAGCAGCTTTCTGAATGGAATGATGTCAGGTCCGAGGTATGATCAGTAATCGATCTAGCAAGTTGACGGTGCAGCCAAAGCAGAATTTGGTGGACAGGAATGGAGGCAGAGTGGAACCTAGTGGGTTATATAGATCGAGTCTGACACTATCTGGCTATTACCAGCTGTTCTGACCACAGTATAGCTTACCTTCCTACCCCAATATGACTTTTCTGGACCAGTAAAGTACTGGGTGTGTGGCAGCTTTGCACCTGCACCATTCTGGATGTTGATGAAATGTCACATGGAGACAAAATCTGCCCCAACGTGAATGTGTGAAGTTTCTTTATCCTCATGAATATGTGTTAATCTGATTAATTCAGATTTAAAAGTAGCCTGATGGGAGGGATTTTACCATCCATTTGAAAGGGTTTGAGTCAATTCAATACGTGACTAGACACGCTCCAATCTAGCTATCTGTCTCTCTAATCATCTTGTCTATCCTGTGCTTACTTGAGTTCCATATTCTGTGCATTGTTCTATAAATAGATTGGAAATGATGTTCTCCTGTGTTCAAGAAGATGAAATGATGCACAGCGTTTGCAGTGACAATCAGTTGCTTTAATAGGGCCAAGGGCAAATAAGATTAAAAAGAAGTTCCACATAAGAGGAGAAGGGAATCTTTTATCTTTGGAAAGTAATGCAGTTAGATCCACAATGAGGTGTAGCCACATTCAGTCATTTTATCAAATTATAGAGGAATATAATGAGTTCTAGCCAATTGAATTTCCATATGCATTCTTTATATTTAATATTTTACAGTGGCAGATATCAGGGTTTCTTCCCCTCTGCCCCCAGGCCAAATGTAGCGGTCTAATGAAGAAGTTCTAAATGATTTTCCCCCCTTATTTAAAAAGAAATACACTCTCATCCTCATTATCTCTCTCTGCAATCAAATTACCTGAAAATGTTCCTGGCTTTCTATGAGAATACCTCATAATTATATGAAGGGGAGATGGTCTTATAACTGTTTGGTGCATGTACATAAATGAACATGCATCATATTACCTTTAGAGATTTCTTTTGAAACTCATTTTGAAGGATGTGGCTTCTGTACAATTTTTTATAAAAAGTTGTACATTTCTCAGAGTTTGCTCATTAAAAAGTCATGATCACTGAAGGCACATGATGATGTCTTAGACTTCTCCTCTGCTCTGCTTTCTTGCAATAAACCAGTTCTCTCTAAGTCTGGCAGTAGTGCCTTGTGCAATATGGACCCTACGTGCTAATGTTCTTAATGACCAATAAGGCACTCGGCAGCAGCAACTCCTTCACATCTTTGTCTGCGAGAACAGAACAGGGAACGAAAGCATGCTCACGATTTGTGGGCTTACTCCTTACCTCCTTGTGGTCTACATCTCTCCTTGATGCTCCTTGGTTTCTCCTATGGCTTGGCAGCTGTTGCTTCATCAATGTCAGCCATAGCCGTATTTTATCCTTGGATAAAGTGGGGAGAAATAGAAGGAATTTGGGAGGAATTAATACCGGGTTTGGAGAAAGCTTGGCTGCCATCAGTGGAGGCTCTGAAACCAACACAGGAAAGCCTCAGGACCCTTGTACATACGGGACCGCCTCTCCTGGTATGCCCCGCGGAGGACCTTAAGGTCCACAAATAACAACATTCTGGAGATTCCGAGCCATAAGGTGGTTAGATTGGTCTCGACTAGGGCCAGGGTCTTTTCAGTACTGGCCCCGACTTGGTGGAATGCTCTTTCACAGGAGACCAGGGCCCTGAGGGATTTGTCATCTTTCCTCAGGGCCTGCAAGACAGAGCTGTTCTGCCTGGCCTTTGGTTGGATTCAGTCTGACCCCTGTGTTTTCCTCCCTCATGGTTTTGATTTACGGACTACTTAAAATGAGGCTGCATTTTAAATTTTAATATTGTATTTTAATCTGTATTTTAATTAATTGTTTTCTTTTCTTTTATGTCTTATTGTAATTTTATTGGTGTTAGCCGCCCTGAGCCCGGTTTTGACTGGGGAGGGCGGGGTATAAATAAAAATTTATTATTATTATTATTATTATTATTATTATTATTCAGTGCAGATCTTTTCCCACTCACCACCGCTGCTGCCTGCTCACTTCCCGCTGCCTGCCATTTGCCTGCCCACCCACTGCCACCACTGCCACCTGCCCTCCATTGCCACCTACCCACTCGCCACCACCGTACCTCCATCAGCTCATGTGGAGAGCGGTGGTCAGGCAATGGGCAGGTGGTGTCTGGTAGTGCCATAGAATGTTAATCAGCCCAAGGCCTGGTTATAGAGAATTGTTTTTGCCTGGTGCTTAAAGATATGTCATGAAGGTGCCAGGCGAGCCTCTCAGGGGAGGAGCAGTCCACAAACAGGAGAGCAGGCTGCAAAAGCACCTTCTGATAAGTGGGGGCCCAAAAGTTCTGTTCACATCCCCCAGGTGACAATCTAGTAAGAAATCTTAGCAAATAAATGAAAGCAAAATGTGGGGATTTGGCACACAGATTCACTTGGCACACAGTTCTGTTTTAAAGCTGGAGATCTTTTCCTTTCCAAAGGGAAAGGGGTCACATCAGAAGAAGCCTCTGATTGTTGCAGTTTGATGAAAACTAGCAGAGACTTTTCGGACTAAATGAGTTTAAGGCCCATCTCTCTGTTTTTTTCAAAGTTGTGTGTGTGTACCCTGACAAAAAAGAAAACATTACATCTCAGAACATTTTTAGATGACCTGCAGTTGGCATGTTTTAGTGACCCATACAGTAAATTTAAAACTGCCCTTGGCTGCACATTAACGTGCAATAACTACTTAATTATGCTCTGGCAGTTGCTACAGAAAGAGTTGATGTGACTGTCTGGGGCAATTATGCAGATGATGCTTATTCCCCAGTGGGGGCGGGGGGGGGGAGAGAGATAGAGAGAGATCTGGAGAGAATCAGCACAGACAAGCCTTGTATTTAGTACAGGTGTTGCAAACTTGAGCTCTACTGGGCTGTCCAAGCTTTTCCCAATTTCAGTTTTCACGTTGATGTTAGTAATTTTGATGGAACAGAAATATTTCTCTAATATATTGAGGGTCGCATCCACTGTTAATCCATTGAAATGAATGGGCATGACTAACTTGGGTTCTTTACTTTCCGTGGTCTTCTCTGAGTATGGTCAAGTTGGAGACAAGCCTTTTTATTACTTTTTATTTAACCCTGTTCAGGGCTGTCTGCCTCCATTGCCTGTTGCTTCTTTCTCCTTCCCAGATCAGTCACATTGTTGCTGGTCAGGGATGATGTACTGAATGGGATGGCATCATGCCACTGGCGCCAACTCTATAGGACGGAGGTGTCCTCCGCCCCTTCAGTATTTGTTGGCAGGGGCTGAGCCCCTCAAAAGTTGAGGGAGCGGAAAAGACCTTCCCTCAAGATATGTGTGCAGTGTGGCATGACATGGCCTACCACCGCCATCTACAAACCTGTCCAGACAACTTTGGTGCCACCTGCAAGGGCATCCAGGGTGCGCCCACCTTCCACTGCCTTACCTTTCCTGGCTCTCTCGCCACTGCGACAAAGCCAAGGCATCCTCTGACACTGCGAGGCTTCCCTTGAAACCTGCCGTGGCTGCAGATGTACTTCCAGAAGCCGGGCCACACTGTCAGAAGTACGTCTGTGGCTGTAGTAAGCCTCAATGGAGGCCTCATGGCACGTTGGCCTCATCGTACCAGCGGAGAAGCAGTGGCTGCAGGCCACTTTGCATGCGCCTCGTTGCACTCCTTTGTATTCTCTGCTCCTCCTCTTACTCTTTAGCACCTTCTACTGTACTATAATCTCCAGTCATGGTGCCCCACTGAAATATTCGTATCTGGTTTCAACACAGCACATTCACACAGAATCCCAGTAGGAACATATATGTTAAGCCTTGAAGACTAGATTTGTTCTTTGTTTTATTTTGAGTCATTTGAGCTGATTTTTAAGGCCACGGTGTGACCTGATATTCTTGGCAAAGAGAATTATAGAAGCTGAAAAACATATTGGTTGATTGGCTGCATGTGCCTTGAAGGAAATCAATATCTCGTGGCGATGATTCACAAATGTTAGTGTGATAAGAGTCTGTAAACCCTATTTTTGGATGTTGTTTTGGTGCAGCTGTTTCTCCTCTCCTTATCCCTTCGATGAGCACATCACTGTGTGTATAGATGCAAGTACGTTGTTAGTGTGGAAATGGCAGGGAAAGTTGCTAGGAGACTACAGCTTGTTGACATGAACATTACCGAATCTGGAAGGCAATGTACGGAGAAAGCTAAAATAACAGATTTCCCAGATACTCAAATCACCAGATTTGGCACCTGATCTCTGCTGAAAATTTGCAACCAATAATTTAAGTTATACATTGTGCATAAACACTACCCATTATGATAAAGCTTTGCCCAGTCGCTATCTAGAATTCACCCTTAGCTTCATAAAGAGCTATTAAAGAATCTTAGCTCAGTTGCAGTCTGAATGTTTGAGATATTCAGTGTGCAGTAGCCCCACCCCCACATGCATGGACAGAACAAGTCTTCATAACTAACCTGTTGGACCAGAACAATTTGAACCCTTAGTAATGGATTTGCCGTTGTGATTTGTATTTTTGAAATTCTGCTGTTACTGTTTTACTGCGTGTTTTTATAGCAATTTTGTTCTTATAACGGTCTTTGATTGTTTTTATTGTAAACTGCTTTGAGGCTCAAAAGATTAAAAAGTGGCATATACATGTACATATTTTTTAAGGAGATAGAGAAAGAAAGAAAAGGGTTTCCTTTAAAAACCAAAAGAACAAGCACACTGATATGTGATGCTCTGTTGCTTCGATTTAAGCCGAGGGAAAGATATCATGAGGTGAATCTTCCCATGGAGCTTTTTCAGATCAGGACTTGCAGTCAGCTAGGAAGTTGCAGAATCCTGGAGAAACCTTGCAAATGATAAAATAAGCTCAAAACGGCACCCACCCAAATACTAAAGTACTGTAAAAATACAGATACCATATCTATGATTATGATTAGAGTAAAAAATCCTGCCCCGAGTGGCGTTAGATGTAAGAGGGAAGGGGTTGAAAATAACAATACCTCTTCTAAACATTGGTCATGAGCAGTAACATCAATTGCAGCTCCTCATTTTTATAATATGGCCTTGAAAGTGAACCTAAGTTGATCATCATTGTGGCAATGTTCTTTCTATGTCCTTGACCATAGAAAGTGATTCATTCACAAGATTAGCATTATGTAGCCCATTAAATAACAACAGATGAGAACTAGAATGGAATCTGTGGTGCATAATCTGGTGTGTTGCATCATGTGTGCGTGTGCATGCTTTAATGGCTTTGGGGTGGGGGTCCATTTGTAGAATGGGCAGAAAGGTCCAACTACTGTGTTGCGAAAATGCACCCAAACGTTTTTTAAAGGACGATTCAGCAGGGGAAATAAGTTGTTGATATGACCTTAGCAATGTGATGATGACATCTCTTGAAGAGTTTCATCTCATCTAGTCATCTCCGCTCCAATGGTTTCTGGAGGAGACTGATCATCTAGATCCATTTCAATCTGGTTTCAAGCCTGGTTATGGGACAGAGATGGTTTGGGTTGCCTTGGTGGATGACTTACATCGGGAACTAGAGTAGGTGTGGGACTGGGTGTCCTTGTTGGATCTGCTGGACCTCTTGGTGACTTTTGATACCACTTCTGGGCCACCTCACTGGGATGGGACTTGGAGGCACTGTTTTACTCACCCCCTTCCTGGAGAGGCAAGTCCCTCAGGGTTCTGTTCTGTCCCCCATGCTATTTAATACTTACATGAAACCACTGGGAGAGGTTGACCGGAGTTTGTGATGTCACCAGTACGCTGATGGCACCCAACTCTATTTCTCCTTTCCACCTTATTCCAGAATGATACTATTAGAAAAGAATACAACAAGCTAATCACATAGCAGGACAAAAGTGTCCCTTATTTCAAAACACTCAATATTAGCTTCCAGAGCAAGCATTCCTCACCTTTTTGGATACATGAGCATATTTGCAAATCAGAAAAAACTGTCATGGGCACCATGCGCACACTGCAACAGAGCACACACTGTAACCTATTATATTGGCTACAATAGAATGCTTCTTTCAAGACTAATTTTGAAAAGGGGAGAGGACCCTGTGGGTGCCAAGGAAAGCCTCTGTGGCCCCGTGGGCACCATGTTGCTGATGCTTGTCCGTAAATAACAAATTTCATGACTCTCTGGTATACGTTGAAGCTCCACATATAGCTGACTTTTGGCTTCTTTCATGTAACCGAACTGAGACCAATCTGTATTCAAGACACATAATTGCCTGAGAAATTGTGTATGTATGTTAGAGTTCAAAAGGTTAAGCAATTCTTATTAATAGAGTGCCAGACTCACTGATGCATAAACACTAATAATGTTTCTTGGCTCATTATGTTCAGAAGTGTCCATAGCAGATATCTTACCCCTTGCTACATTGTGTGTCTTTTTGGCATGGTATATTAAAGGAAAGAGAGTGCTATAGGAGCCTGGCAAGCACAGTTCAGTGTAGTCAATTTTTATTATTTTGCAGCTAACTGTATAATTATTACCTTTAAAGACATTTAGGCAATTAAGGCTGCCATCTTATACCCACTTCTCTGGATATAGTCTCACTGAAACCAGTGCCTGGGTATGTATAGCTGATATAGATTGTACTGCACACCTGTTGCACATGTAAGCGGGCAGAAGCTCTGTTTGGCTGAGTAGGATTTATTTCTGAGTAAATGTGCATCAAGAACAGACTGCAAAACAAATCAAAGAGAAGTTATTGCTGTAGCATGCAGTATTGCAAGTGCACACAGCAAGATGAGAAACAACTTAGGTACAGGGGTACAAAATTCTTCATAGATGAAGAAAAGCAATCTAGTATCCAGGCAAATCAGCAGAAGTTTAAAAGCTGTTTGATTAAAGAGGTCAATTCTGAACCTGATACTTGCATTAGTCACTATGATTTTTGTTCAGCCCTGTAACTAAAACACAAATGTGGACACTTTTTTTTTGCAGTATCTATGGCTTACTGTCACTACACAAATATGCAGGTTCCTGGAGAGGAGCTCATAGTTGCTTTGCTCCTTCTCAGTTCTTTTTACTCCTGCACCACACTGAGCTCAGTTTATTGTTTATTGTCTAGGGTTGCAATTTTTTGAAGAGTAAAAAAAAAGAGGTCAGCCCAAGTCAGAGAAAGAGGTGTGTGGGCAGGAAGGGCCTTTACGCCTCTTTCCCCAACTTGGGCTGGCAGCAGTGTGCAGAGCAGCCTGAGCCCAAGCTGCTGCCAGCTCAAGTGGAGGGAGGACCCCAGCTCGTACCTGATCTTCACTGTGACAGCCTCGCTCTGCTGCGGTGCTTCCACTTCCAGGGCACAGCACCCTCCCAAGCATCACCTGCTACTAGAGCAGTGATGGTGAACCTATGACACGCGTATCAGACGTGACACGCAGAGCCCTCACTGCTGGCATGTGCCCCATCGGCCCATTCGCGCTGTGGCTGTTGTCCCCCCCCCATTTGTTCTCCCGCTTGTCTCCTCTATTAAAACCCAGATCCTTTTTTTGTTGTTGTTGTTGTTGTTGCTGGTAGCCAGAGATTGGTTTTTTAACCCTTTCTGTGCTGTTTTTTCTGGCGCTTTGGCAGACTATGATTGGGTGTAACAGCGTTCATTTTTAACCCATTCTGTGCTGGGTTTTTTGGCGCTTTGGCAGACTATGTCGGTGCTGTGCGTTAGTTCCAGCGAAGGTATTATTCGTCATTTATTTCTGTTCTCTTCTCCCCCCCCCCCAAAAAAAGTGCAGCAGCTTTGGGGCATGCCCCCCCAAAAGCAAAGCAACTTTTGCCCCCCCAAAAAACCCTCCAAAACTTTGGTCAGCAGCTCCCCCCAAAAAGCTCAACAACTCTGGGCACTTTGTGATAAATAAGGGGGTTTTGGTTTGGTTTGGTTAAATAATTAGTTTTTGGTTTATTAATAATTATACTGTACATTCTTGTTATTTTAACTATAAATATCGTGAAATTGTGGGTTTTTTCTCAAAGTGACACACCACCCGAGTTATGCTCGGTTTTTTGGCGAATTTTGACACACCAAGCTTGAAAGGTTGCCCATCACTGTACTAGAGGCAGCTGTTCCACTCTGCCAACTGGTGTCCAGCAGTCAAAAAGAGGTCATTTTAATCCCCGCAATGGAAAGCCAGTTTCTGCCTCCCCTGACATATCTACAGTTTACCAATGTATTTATTCAGTGCAGAAGCAAACAAGACAAGTTCTGCTAGGAACTGGACAAATAAAAAGTATGACACACTGACCTATTTAGTATTTAAATGGTTAAATTAAAATTCTGCTTTATTATCGTTTTTCAAAAATGTACCTGGGCTAATGTTGTGTTTCAATTTAATCTTTTTGTTGTTTAACCAGCCATTTGATAGCTGTTTTTTTTCCATGAGCAGCTTTTCAGGGAGTGGCTGCAGCTGTAAGTGAATGGTGGGGCAGATGGTGGGTCTTTTCCATACACACAGCATGCTTAAGACCCATGTAACCTGCATTGTTCACACACAGCACACATGAGACTGTATCAGAAGAGTGGCTCCCATTCAGCTCTGACTGCATGTGAAAGATATCTGAGTGTGACAAGTACATTGAGCCTCTCAAAAGCATATTCTGGGTTGTCCTGTGGGTCTCTGACTATAGAGGGCATTGAGAAATCAAAAGCAATCAGCCCCTTATAATGGAAGCTCAGCTGCTGGGGGTGGGTGGCTGTAGAGTGAGCTGAACTCCAGTAGGTAGTCTATGGAAATGAGTTAGAATGCAACCCACAGCCTCATTATGTTAACTGCAAATTAACTTAACAGCTTTGTTTAAAGCTCAGCTATTTCAAAGAAAAGAAAGATGAACTAGGGGCTGTGTGACAAGTTTTTGAGAGTTGAGTTTCATAGGCAGCATATAATATACCAGCCTTCATTATTCGGGTTCCCTCCAGGATCCTGGTGCATGTGAGTATATTACAACCTTTGCCAACCCCCCTCCAGATGTTTTGGACTACAATTTCCCTCAGCCCCAACCAGCACTGCCTGGGGCTGATGGGAGTTGTACTCCAAAACATCTGGAAGATGTTGGCAAAGGCTGTAATATGCTTACATGGAGAATATGGATTGGACAAAGTGTACTCTGCCTACTGCTTACACGTAATCTAAAAGTATCAAAATACCAGCAAGCCTATCCACACCCCAATACAGGACAACCTTTGTGCAGTCCTCAACAGACCCAGGGGTGTATGTATCCTAGTTGTATGAGTGGGGGGAGAACAGGCACAACGTAAAAGGAGCTCAAATAGTGGATCAAGCTGGTCAGCCAAGTCATACAAGAAGCCTGCGTACCCTAAGTGTAGAACCTTCCATTTGTCCCTTTTTAATTTCATTTTGTTAGTTCGGGCTCGGTTCTCCATTCTGTTAAGGTCATATTGAACCTTGATTATATGTTCTGTGGCATTACCCTGTTCCTCATATTTTAAGACATAGTCATAAAATAAGCCATAGCAGGATTTTTAAGCTTTCAAGGAATATAAGCCATACCCCGAAAATAAGACATAGTGATAGGCACAGCAGCAATACCGGCCGCGGTAGGAGGAGGAGGAAAAATATAAGACATCCCCTGAAAATAAGCCATAGTGTGTTTTTTTTGAGGAAAAATAAATATAAGACGGTGTCTTATTTTCGGAGAAACGCAGTTTGGTGTCATAATAATAAATTTTTATTTATACCCCGCCCTCCCCAGTCGAAACTGGGCTCAGGGCGGCTGAAACCAGTAAAATTACAATAAGACATAAAGAAAGAAAAACTAAATACAGGTTAAAATACAATTTACATTTAAAATTTTAAATGCAGCCTCATTTTTAAGAAGGCCCAAGTCAAAAACCATAAGGGAGGAAAAACATAGGGGTCAGACTGGGTCCAGGCCAAAGGTCAGGCGGAACAGCTCCGTCATGCGCACATTTGATGAGCATCCCCTCAATTCCTTCATCCAAGTCACTTATAAAGACATTGAACAACAGGCCCAGGACAGAACCCCGCAGCACCCCACTTGTCACTTTTTCTGTATGATGAGGAAGCATTCATGAGCATGGCTTTGGTCAGTCAACCAACTACAAATCCACCTAACAGGTTACCTTGTCCCATTTTACCAGCTTCTCCACAAGAATATCATGGGGGACTTTGTCAAAAGCCTTAATGAAATCAAGATACACTACACCTGCAGCATTGCACTGATCCACCCAGCTTGTAACTCTATTTTTTTTATTTTTTTTATGAGATTCATCTGGCATAGCTTATTTTTGAGAAACCCATGCTGGGTCTTAATAATCACAGCATCCCTTTTCTAAATGCTCACAGACCAACTGTTTAATTAACTGTTCTAGGATATCAATTATATCATTGTCACACATAAAATCCATGATTATGTTCTTTAAAATGTTGTAACTTACTGACAGACCTTTTTTGTGTAAAAATCGACGAATAAGTTGTTGCTACCCAATAAAAAGCTGCTGACTTGTATGGACAGTACTAAGCTAGATGGATCATTGGTCTTATAGCAGCTTCTTAAAATAATGACCGTTCCCCACATAAAAGGGGAGGCGCATTTTTGCGTGGTCGCACACAGCCCACTGGGATCCCTGAGGCAGCCCTGGAAGTTTGGAGGCCGGCACTGCCTTCCCGGGCTGGATACTGGTGGACTCCGCCCACGCAGTTACCTGTCCAATCCAGCTTCGGGAGGCATTGCCGGGGGGGGGGGGTTGGCCAGGCAGGAGGAGGTAACCTTACAGTGCGCACGACTGAAGCAGGGTCTTTCCCGGGAAGCAGTCAACGGCTCCAGAGCTTTCCCACCCTCCACTCCCAAAAATTAACGATTGCATTACAGGTTATTTTCTTCCACAGGCGTACATGCACGCAGGTGCTGCTACAACAAGGCTGCTGTTGAAGGGCCGGAAAGGAATTTCCCGTAGCAATTCGTCACAACTTTGGCGGGTGCAGGCCTTGGGCGGAATCCTTTAGTCATCTACATAAATGGGGGGGCGTGGGGGAGATGACCCCCCCTGTCCCCATTGCGGCGGCGATAACAGGGTTCCTGTAAATGGAGCTAGGGGGGAGGCGTTGACCATACGCAATAGGCTGTCATTGCCCTCCCCCTCCAGCGGCGACGATAGAGGGGGGCGGGCTATCTGCTTGAACATATGTTCTCCAGAGCTAGCCCAACCCCCACAGATGCTGGATAATCCTGAAATTACCCAGATCCCTGGCTGGGGGCTGGGAAGGATATACGGCCAATGCCTGAGCCAAGGTCTCCCTACATCTGAATTTTTAATAAAGTTGTGGCCAATTTTAATCCCATAGAATGTGGTCTTGTGGCATTATTCCGCTCGGGGGCTGCCTGGGGTTTTGGGAGACTCCGCCTGACCTCGCAATGACTTTTGTTTGCTGTTTCTCATTATGTCAATTACTCTGTGAATAACTTGCTCATTCCCCTGCCCCACAAAAATAAGTGTCTCTATATCCAATTATTGGGGAGAGGACACCCAGATCTGATACCAGTTAAGTGTGTGTGTGTGTGTGTGTGTGTGTGTGTGTGTGTGTGTGTGTGTGTATTGGGGGGGGGGGGATAAACTGACCTCTCTTCATACAGAGAGAGCCTTCTTTCCGCAATCAGCAGAGATAAATGCTTTGTAACCTTGGCAACACTGGCACAGTTTGTGTGCCAAAAAGGTGCTGCTGAATTCAAGATGTTTCACAAAAGATTTCAAGCATCAGAGCCAGTTACTGAAAGCACATTGAAACACAGTTTAACTTTTCTCCCACTAAATTGCTGGATGGGTTTCAGGAGAAAACAAAGCTTAATACGTATGGGAAAAGAAGAGTGATTGGTGTCTTAGAATAATCAAAATATGAAAAATATATTCAGTTATGACAACAACAACAACAACAAAGGTCCATATAGGAAAGAATTGAAACAGCAGCCATGGCATGTCTGCCATGGCATGGCATGCCAACTGAAAGGCACAAAATACTGAGATACCTTTCTAGTTTCACAGAAGTCTTCCTCGTACAGGAAGTTAAAGAAGGGAAGGGGAGAAAAGTAAACAGGGCCACCCTAATATCTTTTGCTGTGAGAAGCAAAAACAAGATGGCTCTTAACTTCGGGAGTTTCTTATGGTCCTAGGAAAGGGATTGTGCCACTGCTACTCTTTAATTATTTCCACCCTAGTCTTTGATAGTTAAGGCATGTGACCCTCCTCTTCTGTTTCATTTAATCTATGCTGTGCTGCTTTCACTTGGAATCGTTTTACTTGTTTTTATAATTGTATATAAACTGTTTTACTTCTTTTATTGGTTTTGTTGTTGTTGTAACCCCACCCTGAGACCTTACAGAGAAAAATGGGTCAAAACCCTAAAATACATAACATGCACATGCTAATATTTGTGCCATCACAGCCCGACCCATTGTGCATTACCATGGGAGTAAGCCCCACTAATTGAAGTTAGTGTGCATAAGACTGCCCCATAAATCTAAAAAAAGCTTTCATTTTTTTATTTCCTAATAACCTTTTGAGATAGGGCATCCATATTCCAAGTTAACGTTAGAATAAAGCTAGGAGATACTGAATTGACCCAGGTCTTCCAATGTGTCTAAGGCTGCATCTGCACTATAAATTTATCACACCACTGTAAACAACCATTTGTTGTTGTTGTTTAGTCGTGTCCGACTCTTCGTGACCCCATGGACCAGAGCACGCCAGGCACTCCTGTCCTCCACTGCCTCCCGCAGTTTGGTCAAACTCATGTTTGTAGCTTCGAGAACACTGTCCAACCATCTCGTCCTCTGTCGTCCCCTTCTCCAAGTGCCCTCAATCTTTCCCAACATTAGGGTCTTTTCCAGGGAGTCTTCTCTTCTCGTGAGGTGGCCAAAGTATTGGTGCCTCAGCTTCAGGATCTGTCCTTCTAGTGAGCACTCAGGGCTGTGGTCTGCTAAGGGTGCTGAAAATTATTAACAGATCCAACTTCCCCTCGCAGAGCTACAATTCTCTCAATGGTTTAACAGTCAAGGAACTTTGGGAATTGGAGCTCTGTGAGGTGAATACTGGTCTCCTAACAACTCTTGGCACCATTACCAAACTACAGTTCCCAAGATTCTTTGGGAACTTTCAATGTGACTGTTTAAAGTGGTATGATACTGCTTTAAATACACAGCACAACTGAGACTCAAGGCTGATCCAGGATTTTATAGTTTTCAGAATACAAACCCAGCTCTTCCCAACATCTGGCCTCTGGAATTTTGGAAGAACGCACAGTTTTATGTTTCATTAGAAATCCTGGTTCCTTGCTTCAGTAGTGTTCCTCTTCCATGAACAGAAAACATTTTAAAAAAATAACAAAGCTTTTCTTTTTCAGAAAGTAAGGTTAAAAAAAATCACAGGGATTCAAACCGCTGACCTTATGATTGGCAAACCCAAGAGGCTCAGTGGTTTAGACCACAGCGCCACCCACATCCCTTCTTTCAAAAAGTAAAACTAGTAAGACACATGCATATTTTTTTAAATAAAAAAATGTAGGAAATAATAAAACTGTCAACAAGTACAGTATGATGAAAAGTATATCTCTTCTAAAGCAACAAAAACTGAAGTCATATCATGGTTATCACTCACACAAAAGAAATCAAGTTTGATATATAGATGGAAGTCTAACCTGCTCCCCACCTTGCTTCCTTCCACAGAAAGCCCGGCTGGCCAGGATCCGTGTGGCCAAGACTGGCAGCTCCAACGCCTACCTTCACAGTAAGCGCAATGGCCTCCTTAATGAAGCCCTGGAGTTGACGGTATGTACAGGAAAAGCAAGCCCTTTCAGAGGAATGTTGAAAGCGTACCCACCCCTTCTTCTTCTTCTTCTTCCATTGTCGCTCCCTATGTCAGTATCGTAGGCAGGCTTGAGCTGTGCTATAATTATGCTATAATTTTACTGTATGTGCTAAATGTAGGCATACAACTGCAAAAGGAAAGAGTTGCAATGGAAGCATACTGGGCTTTTTGTGGAAAGCACAGGATTGGTGCTTTAACGGTGACAGAAAGACAAAGAGTACCAATAATCCAGATCTGTGATTGGTATCCTCAATATATTTAGACTAGTGTAAATGTTGCTGGAGCAAATTTAGAGAACTTACATCAATGATAGGTCCCTCATTAGAGTTTATGAAAACATTAGCTTCAGGCTATAGATTAAGAAGGACTTCTTAGCACTAAGAACGGGCTGTCTAGAGAGGGAGCTAAATGTCTGGAGTATGTGTGTGTTTTTAAGGATGGACAAGCTATCTATACTATTTACAGAAATGGCTAAATGCTGCATAGCCATTAGGCACAGCTTGTACTCTGACTCAGGAGTAGTTGAGATGGTGCAGAGATGTGGAACTGGTGGCCCTCCATATTTTCTTGGACCACAACTCCCATCATTCCTGGCCATTGGCTATACAGGTGGGAATGTTGGGAGTTGGAGTCCAACAAAATCTGGAGGGAACCAAAGGCAAGCTATACAGAAAATATCAGAAAACAGCAGTAACTGCAGATGTTTAAATTCCAGCCAATGAGGATTTGAAGGTTTCAGTCCTGCAGGATGGAATGTCTCCTAGCATTACCCACACAAACTACCTGTCACTGTGGTTGTTTCACATCTAACAGCAAAGTATTTAGAAGCTAATCTTTTTTCCCCAAGTATTTTTTATTAGTTTCATCATCTATACAATTTTAGATTCCATCTTTTCATCTTTACATTTTGATCAGCTACATGCGTAGCTGATTTAGAAGCTAGAAGAAGAAGAAGAGTTTGGATTTGATATCCCGCTTTATCACTGCGCGAAGGAGTCTCAAAGCGGCTAACAATCTCCTTTTCCCTTCCTCCCCCTCAACAAACACTCTGTGAGGTGAGTGGGGCTGAGAGACTTCAGAGAAGTGTGACTAGCCCAAGGTCACCCAGCAGCTGCATGTGGAGGAGCGGAGATACGAACCCGGTTCCCCAGATTACGAGTCTACCGCTCTTAACCACTACACCACACTGGCTCCCAATCTTAGTAACTCAATGAAAGGGAGGAAAGTGTGAAGTTCATCTGATTTCTCAGCAGATGTAACATCAGTGTGAGCTGGTTGTTATATTAAGCCCGATCAAGGCCACAGCAAGTATTAACAGATTTTCAAGGATTCTGTTTTTTAAAAGGCAGTCCTCGGTCAAGGAAAGATTGCCTAATGGAGGCAACCTAATGCACAGCTCGTGTGTCTTTGCTCTATCATCTGATCTGTCACATGTGGGGCTCATTATAACAGAAAATGCTTGACACAGCAATCGCTACACCTGTTAGTAAGCACCACAGCCTGCCCTGACACTATGAGTATGAGGACACTTAACTGGAGGCTCAGTTATTTTGAAATAATCGAGGGAGCTTAGGATCAAAGCAGCACTGACTACAGTTGCTATGGGGATACCAGTGAGAATGGCCTTCCTGTGGTGAGTGTTCTAAGCCATAATATGAAGATGTGCATGTGGACCTCCACATCTTTGCCAACAGCCAAGGCTGGTGCTAATAGCTCAGCAGTTTGGAAGGCATGGAGACCTTGGGTGTTTGAAAAGCCCAATGAACTGAGATGCAACACACTCTCTAATCCTTCTGGCCCGTTCCTCTTGCTGTGGGAGGTGAATTCTGCCTAAACACAGGGCACCATGGCCACTAGGAGGTGGTTCATTCCCTCTGCAGAAGCCAGCTGCTTGTTTTCCTTTCATTCTGGCACAAACTCTGGCACAAGCCTCCTTGCAGCTTCCACATGCTTAGGAAACTGGCGCAGAGAGTGTGTTAAACATTGCAAAGAATGAGGAAAATGTGTGCTTTCAATGTGGGAAGGGTAGGGAGCCCACTCTAGGTCATGAAACACATGAACTCTCCCATGTGGTTCCAATCTATTTCTCCATTGTGCAACTGTAATTTATGTATTATCAACATGTGGCCCCTTCAAGAGAAACAGTTCTGCCCCAGGAAGCCAGCTTTTGGAGATCTGGCTAGAGGAATAACCACTCTGCACAGGCTCCCATGTTTCATCATGAGTAAAGTTTGAGTTATCATTAATTCATCTTGTAGTGAGTTCCTTCATAAACTGCAGAAAACAATAGAGCAGCTAGAATAGGAATTACCGTAGATGCTATGGAGGGCCATTTTTGGAAGCATCCCTATAGCACCTATAGTGTGTGTTACAGCTCTCATTTCCAATAATACATGCTGAGAGGTTTGGGATACAATTCTTAAGTTCAAGTTGAAGAGATGCTTCCTGCTTTTAAAGCCCATAAAAGGTACAACACATAGTCAACATTGCCAGAGAAAAATGCAGGGCCCATGAATGCAACAAATCCAGTTGCTAAAGGTGTTGAAAGCCTGAGAACTCTAGACCTTCTCTCCAGTCCACCAGCCCTTTCTGAAGCTTGGCACCTGCTTTGTTTATATAATAATAATAATAATAATAATAATAATAATAATAATAATAATAATAAATTTATTATTTATACCCCGCCAGGTTCCCCCAGCCACTCTGGGCAGCTTCCAACAAAATATTAAAATACAGAAATCCATCAAACATTAAAAGCTTCCCTAAACAGGGAATTAAATCTGCCTTGACTTAGAACACCTTTTTCCCCTCCTTTTTAGTATTCCAAACTTTTCTTTTGCTAGCTCAGCTTCACTTGAGGTAACTGGCCGTTTTAAAGTTACAGAAATCTAAACAATGCAGTGTACTATGATCAAAACAATCACAAATCCTGCAGGGGCATTTTGAAGACTTCAAAAAATAATTGTGACATGAGTTTTTGTCACCTGCATGCCTTTTAACAGAAGCATGAAATAATCTTAAAGATGGTAGGCTGATAAGGAAAATGTAGCAGCAGCTTTCCCAATCTCTGCATCTGCAGGTGAGGAAAAGTTCGCCTGCTAAATTTTGGTGTGGTTTGTTCCACAGCTGCTAAAGACACACAAGGAAGGCTGCCAGGAAGTGTGGGGTGCCTTGGAGAGAGAGAGAGAGAGGTAGATTAATTCCATCCCAGACTCAAACACTGACCAGCTAGGATTGTTCTTTTCACTAGAATGGCCATCCTTTGTTTACTTTCCTTTACAGAACATCCTGATTGCCACTTCTGTGTTGCCCTCCTACATTTTTGCAGACCTGGTCTGCGAGAATTTTGTTGCTGTAATAAAACACAATTGCACAGCCAGCTTGTAAAGTGCTTTTGAGGCTTTTAAAGGTTCCTGCACTTTTAATTAAACGTTGCTTGTTTGCAAGCCTAGCCTTTTTTGTTGCTGCCCAGTGAGCATGGGTGAGGGGAGGAACAGACTATTGACTGCATTTTCAGAAGCCTCTCTTACATTACAATTACACACACACAGGGCTGTGCCCCTGCTCTCATTGCTTGCCAACCCCAATATGGTAGCCATCACTATAAGCAAATACACAGTTGTACTTCCCTTGTATTAATACATACAGTGGGGGGGGGTGTTTGAGGAGGGGGGAGGAGGTAAGATTTGCTCAGCCTTGCCATCGACCATATCTGGCCCTGATTCTGTTGATACCAATTTTTCATTCTCTAGCAGGCAACTGCCTTCTTTCCTGCTAGATTCAGGTGGCAGTGACACCCACTGGAAGCAGTATTAAATGTTGCATTTACTGTTCCTAAAATACATCCCAGAAACAGAGATTGGTAGCAAAACACGGCAAACCCTTTGAACACAGCACAGTATTGTCGTGACTTGGCTCAGGCTCCGAGTGCCAGCTCAGATGAGTTAATAAGATGTGATGATTTAGCAACACAGCCACAGAGAAGATGCTGCAGGAATCCTAAATCATGTCCAGGATTGCATAGTGTTTTAAAACAACATGGTATTTGCACAAAAAAAAAGGCATGCAGAATTGACTGGATTCCCGCCCCTGCCCTGTTTTCTATATTGCTGCTCAATTTTTTTTGCTGCTAAATCACCTCCACTGAGAGGCCTTTACCAAAGAGATCAGTGTCTGTAACACAGAGTTGGACACAGCCTTCTAATTCTGTCAATAGTAATACATAAATAAATAAATTGGAGAATATGATACTTAATGCATTCTGACATTTGCAGATTATTTATATATTAACCATTGCAGAGCAGTAATTCATTATATCCTGCTCTTCTACTAACACATCCAACAGCATAGATCAGAAACAATAATCATAAAATACAGTAGCAGGAACATAAAAAAACAAATGTACTGATCATGGTTATGGTTCTTATAGCACTTCAAGTGTAGAAAGTGCTCTGCAGAACTTACTGAACAAAAGCATGGCTGTGTGTCGTTACAGGTTTTGCTTGCCCAAAGCGGCACTCAGAATGAGCAATATTGTGATTGGCTCTCAGTGAATCTGACAGTAGAACTCTGAGTTCATCTGGGTCAAGATCTTTAAAATATCATGGTGTTTCCACTTTGCTTACTGATACATATTATCCAGTAGTTCACGTGATGGATATGTACCATAGTAGATGGTGTTGGAAACAGGGAAACTAATCATTTGACACTTATGAAAAGGCTTTTTTGTTTTAATATGAGAGGCTTAACTAAGAAAGCTTAAGCAACAAAAATAAGAAACAAGTTTGCAAATTTGCTGAACCACAGAGCAACTTCTGTGTTGCCCTCTTTTTCATGTTCTCAAAAGCTGCTGCTCGCAGAGGGTAATGAAAATGTAACTACCGGGTAAGTTCGTAAGATGGTTCGCTGTACCTTTTTTATATCTGCACCCCTCCATCCATCCATCCTCCTTGTCAAGGGTTCTCCACTTCATCCCTCCTCCTACCTGCTTTCCAGCCCTCACCCCCATCCCCAACGGTTCACTGGACTACTAGCTTTATGAAGCAAATCAGAGGAAGGCTGCAGGAGGGTCAGGGCAGCAATTATCTCTTAAAACCTCCCCTCTTTTCTTTAAACCCCAAAGGGCACTTCAGAGCTTCTGGAGTCCTGAACAGCAGCGGCGGAGAAAGGGGGTGCAATGGGGGCAGACCGCCCCGGGTGTCTTTGCTGAGGGGGTGACATTTGGCAGTCGTGGGCAGGCGGCATGCTGAATGTCCGCCATCGGTGGCTTGCTCCGCCCCCATGGGGGGCTCGCTCCACCCCCGGCTGCAGGGTGCGCGCACCACTCCATGTACCCGAGCGGCTATCCCATGCCTGGAAGGGCACCCTCTTGCCTCCCCCTTGGGAGCACGCCCACCCTGGGAAGCATGGGCATATCCTCCACCACTGCTGAACAGAAGGGCTGCACAGAAGGGCAACGACTGGGATACGCCGCCACATTTTGCTTAATCCTGTACTGCAGCTAAAAGATGGTACCAAAACCAAAGGTTTGAGAGGCCAAGTCTATGTTTCCTGTCTTGTCTGGCTCTCAGAAATATTATGGAGCCAAATATGCATTGCAAGACGGACTTCAGAAGACTGGTCGTGTTCCTGCATCTGCTAAGCTAAGGCTCTTGCATATGAAAGCTCGTGCCATAGTGAAGTGGTACCATGGGACTCTCTGCTGCATATGCAGCCAAAAGCCACTCATACCATGAAATGTGGCACACTTTGTCCTTTTCTCTCCCCCCCCTCCCCCCGGTAGCTTGCAAATCTCTCTCCCCATTCTGAAATACAGTGTGTTGAACTGGAAGCAGCACACTGGATACGGTTTACTATTTGATGCCATGGCAACATGTCTTGGACTGTTCCTTTGCACTGAAATGGGCAAACAGAGAATGAGGATTTTTTTTGGCAGAGCTAGACTGTCTTGGTATCCTGGCTCAGCCTCTAAATATTCTTCAGGGCTTCTTCTTTTCAGCAAAGAATGATTTTTCTGCTAATGAAGAGGCTGGCTTAAGATGCCTACAGCAACCTGAGACACATCCTCTGCTCAAATGCACTCTTGAAATTCACAGCCACGCTTCTCTGAGCACTTGTGTAATACTAGTGCTTAGGCTGTCTGCTCCCATTAATCACTGAAGGAACCGATTTGAGTTGGTTGACATTAGCCGTGTTGTTTTTTGAAGTTCAGAAATGTTGAGGCTGAAAGCATTACATGATTAATCATTACAGTAAATCAATTATTCCCTTAATTGCAAGTTACAGAGTAGATTGTTTGCTGGATCTTAATTAGAACCCTTCCCTCTAAAGATGAGCTCCATTCTGAAGACATTGCTATGAACAACCTGCTTACATTTCTGAATCAGTCAAGAGGAGCCTGCATTACACATCTCCCATGATGAGACATGGTGGATATTGTTCTTATTTTGAAAACTAATAGCCTCCCAGTTTTAAAACAGGAGCTGATAACTAAGTAGTAAAGATTCCTCTCCTAACTCTGGTTTTTGTTTTCTAAGTCTTGCTCAACAAATGTAGCATTCCTGCTGTGGAATCCTGCTGGGAAACCCAGCCAGATGGGTGGGGTATAAATAATATATTATTATTATTATTATTATTATTATTATTATTATTATTATTATTCTGGGTAGATTAAGGGTAGCACTTGCTTTTCCTATTTGCTCTTCTCTTAATCTGTTATGCAAGTTAATTTTAGTCCTATGGGCATTCCATAAGCTTCTTAGGCATGTGTGATGGAGATTCCTAAATACTGGGCCTAACAGATTTTGGGTTGTGGAGTGTCTTCTTACTGTTAAAATTATGCAACACTGAGGACATGTACCTTTATTTAGAAAGAAATTTCAGCTGGCAGAATCCAATTTATTGAGTTATTTATTTGGTGTTCTTATATATCACCTTTTTGGTCAAGGACTACCTCAGTGTCTTTTACATCAAAACAAATGGATGAATAAGGTTGTTGTTTTTTTAGGGGGAATACAGTTCAAAACCATCAGTGAAGCAATCGGTATAAAATGCAAGACTAGAAACTGAAAAAATATAATAAACTAAGCATGGCCTGCAAAGCATTAGGAAAACGAGTGAGTTTTCCCCATGCACTAGAAGCCCATCAATGTCATGGCCATCCACACCTCCAAGAGGAGGGAGTTGTTCAGCTGGGGCACCACCACAAAGAAAGCCCTGCTCCTAGTTCCCACACAACAGGCTGATGGGACCAGAAGCAGCCCCCGCTCTGCCCACCCAATCTCAGGGCTCAGGCTGGTTGATATAGTAAGAAGCACTGTGACAAATACCTAACTCCCATACTGGTGTGTGTGTGTATGAGTGTGCATGCATGCAAGTGTAAGGGATGGGGTGGATACTTATTTGTACAGTGGTGGTATGAATAGCAGGTAACAAACCACTGTTTAGTTTGACATCATGTATGCTCCTGAGCCTCTTGGGCTTGCTGATCAGAAGGTCGGCGGTTCAAATCCCCGCAACCGGGTGAGCTCCCATTGTTCGGTCCCTGCTCCTGCCAGCCTAGCAGTTCAAAAGCACGTCAAAGTGCAAGTAGATAAATAGGTACCACTACAGCTGGAAGGTAAATGGCGTTTCTGTGCGCTGCTCTGGTTCGCCAGAAGCGGCTTAGTCCTGCTGGCCACATGACCTGGAAGCTGTACACCAGCTCCCTCGGCCAGTAAAGTGAGATGAACGCCGCAACCCCAGAGTTGGCCGTGACTGGACCTAACGGTCAGAGGTCCTTTACCTTTACTTTTTATGCTGTCCAGCAACTGAATTTCATTTCATTTTACTGCTTTGTTACAAGGGTGCAGAGCTGGAAGAAAGCCAGGTATCAACAGAGACCAAAACTCAAACACTGTTTCTCAACAATGTTAGCCAAGATTTCTAGCTTGTGTGTGGTTGACTACAAGTGTCCAATACATGAACATGCAACAATCTACATGTCTGAAGGATTATTACACATTGTAATCTATGTCTAGTAGTCATGCAGTATCCAACATGGAAGCAACTTTTGTGCTGGAATTTTGGAATGTGTGACATGGCCCTTAGAAATCTGAAAAGGCAGCATTGAGGGCCCAGCCAAGGGATGGGGCCAGCCTCACCAGTTTATAGCCCTTGCTGCAGTCCCTGAGGGAACTAACACCATTCTCTGTTCCCAGTCTTTTGATGTTGAAGCACAAAATCAGTGTTTGCTCCTTGTGGCTCTACCATCAATTCCATTGGATGACCTTGTAAAAGTACATTCTGGAAATAATGACTCACTCCTTATGGTTGTTTGGAGATTTATGTAGTCCAAGGTGAGATTGCTAAGCATGCTTTTTAAATGCTATATAAACTGCAATATAGAAAAGATTTTGAAGTTGCATGCCAATGCAATAAAAGCAATCTATAGTGGCAGCGTAATAATGGTAATGATATATATTTTTCTAAGAATCTGTAGGCAACACTGGAATGGGATTCCCTAAAACATCTTGTAGAACATCAACCTAAGTTTAAGGAGCTCCTTTGAATGCCTAATTGACATTTTAATGGGTCTAATGGTGTTTGAAAATCCCAACCACTCAACACAAAAAATTAATTGATGGAAGTGATCACAGAAGACATGCTGTGAAATTGAGGTGGAGTTCAGGGTCAGGGAGTTTAAATTCTTAGAAAAAGAAATATATATATATCATTACCATTATTACGATGCCACTATAGATTGCTTTTATTGCATTGGCATGCAACTTCAAAATCTTTTCTATATTGCAGTTTAAATTAAACAATCGCACGCGCACACACACACACAATCCTTAGCCATGTAGTTTCTAGAGCTGCTGCCACTAAAAAGGGGGAATGAAAGAATCCTATTTTCAGTGTATCAAAAAGACCTCACAGCCTGCATCTAGTTAGCTCCTTCCTCTCCAATTCTGGGCAAACCTTGTCCTTGAATCAAAAGGTAAGTGATGCACACAGCCCATTCACAAAATCTGGGGCTTTGTAATATACACAAAAGCTTATCAGGCAGAGCCTGACATAACAGATACTTTTTAAAATAGGTGATGTCCTTATTAGGAGAACAGTTTGATGAGGCCGGGAAAATAGGTCGCCCATGGTAGGCCAGCTGATCTGTTTTACTGCGCTTAAACAAGCGAGTGAAAATGTCTGTATTTTTCAAGTTTCAGTTACAATGTGTGAAGATGACAAAATATTCATTTGCCATAGTTACACATTTTAAAACCTGACCCAATGCTTTGTTCCTAGGTATTTTAAGAAGCTCCCAAACAGCATAGCTATGCCACTCTTTTGGGGTGGGGTGTAATGCAGGCGTGGAAAAAGAAGTGAGGCAACCTGCAAGGAAAGTGACATGACTCAAGCAGTGGAGCACTTTTCAGGATGGACCATGGTGCACTGATGCAGTGCATGCTTTTCTTGTCAAACAGGGGTCACCAATGCAATGCACAGGCACCACAGAAGCCACAAAAGCCTTTAATGACCCTAGGCTTATTGGTGGATCTTACGCCGATCCTCCTGCAGCGGACACCCTGCAAGACTGTGCAGCCCAGTGCACTGGTTCAGGAACAGAACTTCAGGAACAGTAACTTGAGTTCCAGTTGCTTTTATTATATACAGCACAGCAAAACCAAAAGCAAAGTATTTACAAGTTACCATACACAGCTCTCTCATCTAACACACACCAACTATCTCCAGACTCTCTCAAAACTCCCCAACAACAAACTTGCAGTATCATGCTGCTTATCAGGGAACTTTCATCCAATCACAGCCTGTTGCTAGGCTTCTAGGTTGCTGGGCAAACTTTAGTCACGTAGTCCAGCCAATTTGGCTGCTTGCCATCTTTCTAATTGCTTCTCGAAAGCTGCCTTACTTTCTCAGACTTTAACAAGGCTTTCATTTTTTTAAAAAAAATGTAAGTTTCTAGTCCTCCTAGAAATAAAATGATCAGGGAAGACAGGTGCCAGTGACTGGCTGGACACTGAGGAGTGGGCACTGGGAGAAGAGAGGTTGGAGGCTGACTTGGAGGAAGGGATCAGTGATCTGGGGGAGCCTGTAACAGCCAGGGGATGAGAGTCAGAGGCAGGAGACACTGCAGGATTGGAGAACAGGTGTAGGAGGAGTTAGAGGTGGGTCAAGCTGGTGTAAAGTCAAGGGCTGCCATTCCTTCTACTCCTGCCTCACCTCTCCTGCTCCACTGGCCCCCAGGACCAAAAGAGGATTGAAGCGGGAGGAGCAGAAACAGGTTACACATAGGCGTAGTCTTTGCCTGCTTGCAGAAAACTCAGGTGGGAGAGCTGAGGTTGGGGTGGGACCTCTCTGTTGCTGCAACTGCCTCATCAGATACACACGTAGGAGCAGCTGAGAGACGTAGGACTGATGGACATGCCTTTTCTGAACTTGCAAGTGTACTTTTGACAATAAAGAGTTAATTCCTCACTCTGGACATCCCTTACCTGATGGCCCCATGACAGGTAGGTGCTGCAGAGCAGCAACAGCTGAAAGGCATGTGCTCTACCTTGGACCTGTGGACCTGCCCGTCTTAGAAAGGCATCTCCAGGGTCCTAGACAGGCACACCCAAGAAACTAATAAGCAAAAAAAAAAGCAGCTGAAAAATACATTTAGAGTAGCTTTAGAGTGGCTGTTGGACACAGCAGTCTACAGTAAACTGTAATAGAATGCCAATGATATGACATTGCCGCTGAGTGCTGGGACAATGTCAAAAGGCCCACTAGCTGGGGAAAGAATACATTTCAGTCCACTGCAATGATGGAACAACAGTCGTAATTAGGTACCTGGAAAAGGCTTCTGTTTCCTTTTGGAAAAGATGAATGCTGCTCTCTCACGGCGAGGCAGGTGTGAAAACGTCTTGCGAAGAAATATTGGCTCTGCATAAGTGCTGATTATTAATAAGCTATATAACTACTCATCTGCAGCTCTTCACCTTTAGCGTGGGCTGAGATTCCAGTTATTTCAAGTAGATGAAGTCGCTTGTCATCCATAACAGTGCTGGGGATCCCACACACCTTGTGTGTACATCTCAGATTAACAAGGGACACAGAAACTCTGGCTTGTTGGCAGAGCTGTGTGGCAAATGAGGACCAGTAACTCTTTCTGCAAGTACCCTCTGCTTTCCGTAAATTACAGCGCTTCTGTGTAGAAAAGAATAGTTGATGTGGAGATTTTTCCATTCTCTTTGCATGAATCAACCACTTCTCGTTTCCTTTCCCACCCCACTGCAAACCATGCAACATGGATTAAACATAGAATCATAGAATCATAGAATCATAGAGTTGGAAGAGACCACAAGGGCCATCCAGTCCAACCCCCTGCCAAGCAGGAAACACCATCAAAGCATTCCTGACAGATGGCTGTCAAGCCTCTGCTTAAAGACCTCCAAAGAAGGAGACTCCACCACACTCCTTGGCAGCAAATTCCACTGCCGAACAGCTCTTACTGTCAGGAAGTTCTTCCTAATGTTTAGGTGGAATTTTCTTTCTTGTAGTTTGAATCCGTTGCTCCGTGTCCGCTTCTCTGGAGCAGCAGAAAACAACCTTTCTCCCTCCTCTATATGACATCCTTTTATATATTTGAACATGGTTATCATATCACCCCTTAACCTTCTCTTCTCCAGGCTAAACATACCCAGCTCTCTAAGCCGTTCCTCATAAGGCATCGTTTCCAGGCCTTTGACCATTTTGGTTGCCCTCTTCTGGACACGTTCCAGCTTATCAGTATCCTTCTTGAACTGTGGTGCCCAGAACTGGACACAGTACTCCAGGTGAGGTCTGACCAGAGCAGAATACAGTGGTACTATTACTTCCCTTGATCTAGATGCTATACTCCTTTTGATGCAGCCCAGAATTGCATTGGCTTTTTTAGCTGCTGCATCACACTGCTGACTCATGTCAAGTTTGTGGTCTACCAAGACTCCTAGATCCTTTTCACATGTACTGCTCTCAAGCCAGGTGTCTCCCATCCTGTATTTGTGCCTTTCATTTTTTTTGCCCAAGTGTAGTACTTTACATTTCTCCTTGTTAAAATTCATCTTGTTTGCTTTGGCCCAGTTGTCTAATCTGTTAAGGTCATTCTGAAGTGTGATCCTGTCCTCTGGGGTGTTAGCCACCCCTCCCAATTTGGTGTCATCTGCAAACTTGCTCAGGATGCCCTCAAGCCCATCATCCAAGTCATTGATAAAGATGTTGAACAAGACTGGGCCCAAGACAGAACCCTGTGGCACCCCACTAGTCACTACTCTCCAGGATGAGGAGGAGCCATTGATGAGCACCCTTTGGGTTCGGTCAGTAAGCCAGTTACAAATCCACTGAATGGTAGCATTGTCTAGCCCACATTTTACCAGCTTCTTTACAAGAATATCATGGGGCACCTTGTCAAAGGCCTTGCTGAAATCAAGATAGGCTACATCCACAGCGTTCCCTTCATCTACCAGGCTTGTAATTCTGTCAAAAAATGAGATCAGATTAGTCTGACATGACTTATTTTTCAGGAACCCATGCTGACTTTTAGTGATCACAGAGTTTCTTTCTAGGTGCTCACAGACTGTTTGCTTAATGATCTGCTCTAGAATCTTTCCTGGTATTGATGTCAGGCTGACTGGGCGGTAATTGTTTGGGTCCTCTCTTTTCCCCTTTTTGAAAATAGGGACAACATTTGCCCTCCTCCAGTCTGCTGGAACTTCGCCTGTTCTCCAGGAATTTTCAAAGATTATTGCCAGTGGTTCTGAAATCACCTCTGCCAGTTCTTTTAATACTCTTGGATGTAGTTCATCTGGCCCTGGAGACTTGAATACATCTAAACTAGCCAAGTATTCTTGTACTACCTCCTTACTTATTCTGGGCTGTGTTTCCCCTGCTGAATCATCTGCTCCATATTCTTCAGGTCGGGCGTTGTTTTCTTTCTTGGAGAAGACTGAGGCAAAGAAGGCATTGAGGAGTTCTGCCCTTTCTCTGTCCCCTGTTTGCATTTCACCATCTTCTCCTCTGAGTGACCCCACTGTTTCCTTGTTTTTCCTTTTGCTACGGACATACCCATAAAAGCCCTTTTTGTTGCTTTTAACCTCTCTAGCGAGCCTGAGTTCATTCTGTGCTTTAGCTTTTCTGACTTTGTCTCTACACGTGCTGGCTATATGTTTGAATTCCTCTCTGGAGATTTCCCCCCTTTTCCATTTTTTGTACATATCCCTTTTAAATCTTAACTCAGTCAAAAGTTCTTTAGATAGCCAGCCTGGCTTTAGATAGCCAGCCTGGCTTTTAGATAGCCAGCCTAAACAGTTTGTTTTATTTACATGTTGTAAATAAGAAGGCAGAGAGCTAGCCTAATGGCATATGCAAAGCCAAATCAGTGGTGTACTTAGGGAATTTTAGACTCTGGACTGAATGGCTTTACAGGGGAGCCCACTCAAGAAGTGAGTATGCATTATTTCAAAGTGTAATAAACCAGTACTTTGGGGGACCCTCTGCTTCTTCTGCCCTGAGGTCACCACTAACCCATGTAGTAGCTTTGGATAATTATATTGTTGGGGGGGGTGCACGTGGCTCATTCTCCTCTGTAACATGGCAAGTGATCATGGGGCGCACCTTTTGACATGTCTTGGAAGCCAAAAAAGGAGAGACAAAGCCTTGAAATGATGCTCAAATGATTATTATTTTTTACATGTGCAATATATACAATGCATGTTGGTGTACCACATTCTTCCATTTATTGTACCAACTCACTGTAAAAATCACACTCTATTCCCTCCCCCAGCTTAGGCGGTGAGAGGGACAGCGCTTTTTGCCCCCAGCCCCCTGACCAGAGAGTGAACCATGGAGGTCAGCTGCAAAACATTTTAGCTCTTTTGGCAAGGAGGTGGGCTGCATTTGGCTTCTAGTTGCTGCCTCCATTCAGTTCTGCTGATTCTTGGGGTGCACGCACCTGCCCACCTATTGGAGCCAGTGCAGGAAATGTTCTGGTTGCCATTGAATTATGGCCATGTAGGATTTTCTTCCTGGAGGTCCTGATTGGCCTTGGACACAGCAAGCTTTTTGCCTACTTCACCCTGGCTTAGTTTTGGTACGTTAAATGGTAGGTTCCTCACATTTCCACTTGGCGGACACAGCATGCGGTTGAGTTATTTGGGAGTGAGGGGCACTTTGAGGCACCTTCTAGAAGATGAAAGGGTGCTTCCTCATACCTGCCCACCAATGTCTCATGGCTGGAGAACAGGGGCGGGACAGAGCCTTGCTTGATGACTGGCCTGCTCAACCACTCAATGCCACATGGCTGGAGGGGGCATGAGAAGGTCAGAATTCCCTTGGCACAGGGCATTAACTGACATCCAGAGGCAAGGGAGTTTACGCAAAAATCCAAGAATCGGGTTACAGGTTCCTATGCCTCGGATTCATAGGAGGCCACACAGCTTTGACCAGGCACCTCCAAACTCGGCCCTCCAGATGTTTTGGGACTACAATTCCCATCATCCGGACCACTGGTCCTGTTAGCTAGGGATGATGGGGGTTGTAGTCCCAAAACATCTGGAGGGCCGAGTTTGGGGGTGCCTGGTTTTGACCTTGTTAGAATACCGTAGCAGTGTTACCTGTTTGCAGATTCCAAAACTTCATGTTTGTTCCCATGTTAAGAGGTGGGTGTGCAAATTAATACTGATTCTTGCCCTCAAGAAGGTGATACAGGAACATAGGAAGCTGCCTTATACTGAGTCAGGCGACTGGGCCATCTAGCTCAGCAGTGTCCATGCTGACTGGCAGCAGCTCTCCAGGGTTTGAGGCAGGGAATCTGTCCCAACCCTACCTGGAGATGCTAGGGGTTGATCACGAGACCTTCTACATGCAAGGCAGATGCCCCACCACTGAGCTATGGCCCCGCCCCTGCCAAAATGTGTTGGCCACATTTCATCACAAATAAATTTGTTGAGCATCAATCAGTTCAAGGCCCCCACCACCATCACCAACTTTCTCTTTTTCTCTCACTTTCTCTGGCTTACAGTCCACTTGGTACTGCTCTTCTCCATTTTTGGTTCAGCAACATGGCTTGGGCCAGAACTGGGTGAAAGGATTAGGGCCTCTTCTCACACTGCAATTTAACAAGGTGGGGGCGCTTTTCGCATCTTTTTCCTCGCTCATCTTTTCCATTCTGCATTTTCAGATGCAGACCTGATTGCCTTTTTCCTCTGTACCAGCGGTCTCATTGCAAATGCCTTTTCTCTCTGTTTAGGGATCTATGAAAGACGAACACAACATCAGCAAAACCACTTCTATAATTGAAAGTCAGCACCACCACCTACTGCACTGCTTGGAAAAAACAACTGTAAGTAGCAACAGGAAGCCTTCTAACTTTGAATCATCTCACGCTCTTGGGGGTGATTTCAATTGAAGAAGATGCAGGGATACTACAAGATCTCACGCTCTTGGGGGTGATTTCAATTGAAGAAGATGCAGGGATACTACAAAGTAAACAACACAAATACATAGATTTATGTACCCTGGGAGACATAAAAATATGTTATTAACAGTTGATGGGATGTGCTAAATATTTTATACACGCCTTAGTTCCAGCACCACGTTTTTTTAAAAAATGCACCAAGCAACACAACAGGTAGCTTCTCTCAGGACTCAACATGTCTTTTTGCTTTGTTGACCTTCAGACGCTTTCCTTTTAAAAAGCACCAAAGTCTGGTGCCTAGCAGAATATTGCCACTGAGAATTAAAGGCAGAGAGATTCAGGGTTTGTCCTTACTAAAAGTTGGATTTGGCTCGGTGCCAACTTGAGATGCCTGCCGTGCAAGTTGTTGGATTATACCCAGTAATCAAAGCAGCATGGCATACTCCAAACCAAAAGCTGTACTGCTCAGAAGATGGGCAAAAGCCTCCATTTCAACTACTACATACTGCAATGAAAAGTGCATCCTCATTAGTATCATATTGCTCATTTGGGCTACACTCAGTTGGCTAGATGAGTCATTTGATGAGCCTCACAAGGCACATCCCCATTCAGTTGTTACACATGGCTACTTGGCCACAACTAAAGCTGCATTGGGACCCGTGTCTGTGTTGTCTTTACCCCTTCAACACAACTTCTTCAAAACATTAGATTATTATCTATCTCCAGCTGTCTGTGCCTCTGTTTCTGCAGTGCAGCAGCAGACCACCCTAAACACACAGGCAGCATATGTGAGAAAAGCAGATACCTTTTCCCATAGGGAAACTCAAAGGGCAGGTGCAAAATGCACAGCCCATGTTGATCTTGTTGTCATTCCCGCCTGCTGTAGGAGCAGGTAGAAGGCACCACATCCAGAGGCATGGCACATATGGACTGCAGAGACTAATGTGTTGCATGAGCATGTTCAAGCCCCCCCCCCAAGAAATAAGCACTATCAATATGCCTTGGGTAGTATCTCCATGATGAGACATTTATTCATAAACAAGCATCACTGTGCATTTGTGTCATATTCATTTGAGAAAGGCGGGGGGGGAGGGGATAAGGCTAAAGGATGAAGTTTGCTATCCCTGCTATCAAAGGGATAAACAGAGATCCAGTTTGGTACGGGAGTAAACAGCGTGTTGGAAGCAGAGTGAAGAGATCTCAGTTCAAATTCTCCCACAGCCACAAATCTTGCTGGGTGGCCTTACACAAATGACCTACCTCACAGGGTCAATGTGGGGAGTGAAATATTTATGTATGCTTACCTTGGACACTATAGAGGAAATAAGGGGGTGGAACAGTGATGAAGAAATAGGAGCACTGTTTATGCAAATGCTATTCAGACAACAAATGTGTGTAGAATCAACATGGGGAAAGGGGCACAATAAACTGATATATTATTCAATTTATATTGCCTCCTTCTTTCCAATGGAGCCTAGGGCAGCAAACAAGTGACAAAATAATTTAAACAATTCCAATACAGACGCAGACTGGGAAATCTCAGTATTGCAATTTAAAAGGCTTGTTAAAAGAGGAAAATCTTAGGCACCCAAAGTCAAGAGATGGTGCCTGCCTATTATTTAAAAGGAGGAAATTCCAAATTGCAGACGTCGCAGCACTTAATGCCCAATTCCTGCATTATCCAACCTCTTCAACTTGGGCATCGATTGGGTCATGTAAATACATAAGCTCTGTTCAGAGGGCACAAACCACTCCTGTCCCCTGCATTGATTCGACATATATTTGTTGCCTAAAAAGAACATTGGCCTCAACAATGATGTGAAACTACTGAAGGGATTGCCATTAATTAATTTTAGTATAATAATAAACAGAGGAGGAGGAAACAGGAAAAAGAGTTTCTAATGCCTTTAAAGCCGATTGGTTAAAGAAGCAATTTATGACCAAGATATATATGAACTAAGCTGATAGTTAATATAACCAATTATTTCCCATCTATCCTCCAAGCTGAGATCCTAATGGAAATATGTATAATGCTTTGTCAGAAATTGGGGGTGGGGGTGGGGGTTGGAATCAGATGTGGCTCATTGCAACTTTGATCAGTGATAAATGGCTATTTGGTTATAGGAAGGGGTATGCTACTGACCTAAACCATCCATCATTTTCAACACAGAAGTTGTCATCCACGGACTGACATGCAGCATGTTTGGTGTATGTTTTTCAGTGCACCCATCACAACAGTTCAGTCAGCATTTGTGCTGAAAATGCATGTCTTTCCATCATACTTACTTAATCAATCAATCAGTCAATCAATCAATCAATCAATCAAGAAAGCATTGCACTAACAAAAGAAATTGTTGTGATAATTTATGGATTGTTGAAACACCAGTGTCATTCTACAATGGTACAAAGTTGTCAGTGGAATGAGGAATGACCTACACATAAAAGAGTTTTACCAACAGTTTTGAAAGGGTAATTCACCTTTTCCTCAAACCAGAAATCAGATTCTTTGTATCACCCACGCCCGTTGAAATTCAGTGTCATTCTAAGCTGTGGTTAATTATCTCCAAATTCAGGCAATTGCTCAAAACAAAACCTGTAAAATAAACAAAGATAAAACAAAGAAATAAATTCAAGAGCCATACCCCTTATTCTGCATCACAATACATCCCATATTTTCTTCAGCAGCACTTTTTACTCTAATTCAGCTCTATGGCTTTTAGTTGCTCAGGTGCTGCCATCTGGGGGTGCTTCAGATAAATGGCTTATAATATTTTATTCTGGCCCACTTTGCTCTCAAAGGAAGCCAAAGCATCTTATTGGTGTAATGGGAAATATGTTAAAGGAAATGGTCTTATTGCCCATTCAAACTTGTGTGATGCCACGTGGAATGCTGGGAGTTGATTTTGGAATGCTGGGATGGACAATCAATGGTGTTTTTATCTTTTGTTGACATGTTGTCCTGTAGGGATTGTCCTATCTTGGGGATGATCCCCTGTTATCTGTACGAACTTCCACCTTCAAGGTATTTCCTTCTTAATTCAATCCATTTGCTGCAGTCTCTGTGCCATGTCTTGAGTGCTGTTTCCTTCCTTGTTGTTGATCCCGTTTTTAGCAGTTTGTGCATGCTGGTGCTCTTTTGCTCTCTGGTGGCTTCGAGTGTTATTAAGACTGTCCAATGGAAAACAGCTTTATCTGTTGTTATTTTCACCCTTTCTAGCTCAAAAAAGGAATATGCTATATATGAATGTTAAGTTATCTGCCCTGTGTGGTTGTGGCAGTTGTGTGTGTTCTGAGGTTTTATCCTTTCTCGCTCCTATGTTAAGTACAAGACACCACTCATATCTCCCCTGTTTTGTGCGATGTATACAGTATTTCCCTGATCTGGCTAAAATTGCTATTCTAGGTTACACTACATTTCTAGAGTATTCTTCATGCATTATGGGAGTAGCATGGAAAGTGCTGTCAAAATGTTCAAAAGCCTGGTGCCTCGTGGGTGCTGCCAATCACTGTCCCACAGGATTATCTCCTTTGATCTTGGCCAGGTGACGAGTACATGGGAAGACTTGTTGGCATGACCCTACCCATATACTAACAGGCTTTTAAAGATTATGATAGCCCCAAAATAATCATTTTACAGGAGGTAAAAATGAAGGGCACCTCTTTCCTGGAATTGGAGTTCTAGGTGGAAGCTTTCTCACAAGTTGTCTTCCTACCTGAAAGCACAGAATGACAGCTCTGTGCTATTCAGCTGGGTTGATTATAAAATATCGGCATCACCTTTCTCCTAACCATGTCCTTCTCCCTAACATTTGCCACCCTAACCGCAAACCTGCTTTGCTCAGGTCTATCTCAGCTTCATAATGTTAAATCAGGAAGGTCATGATATAATCAAGATACTTATGCTCCTGCCAGACAGCTAACAGGTCTTTGTCCTTCTGTGGTAAACTACAAGCAGAATTGCACATGGCTTTCTGCACTACTGGGATTATTGAGATCCTTCAATGTGTACATCCTATGTTCCTTCTACACCAGTGGACATGGCATAGCTGCTGTGGGTAAGGCCATCTGAAGCTCAGCACACATTCGGTATAACTTTGTGGTGGGTATCATTTTATGACTCTTAATGATTGATTTATTATGCACATTGAAATTATCAGTAAAACGTTTTTCCAATTGTTTTTCCCTCTTGAGAGATATAGCGGTGTAAGCACCATAATGTTAAATTTTGTATAATGGTGGAGTCCCTAAGATGATTGGATGTCATATGGTAACCTCCTTCCGGCAACTCCTGCTGTCTAGCTGGTGCCAAATGTATTGCTCTGCTTTCCTTTGGACACCAGGGGGTCCAAGGAAGGGGTCTTGTTCTCTGGGCAACCCAGGATATCCATGCACACTGCCCAGGCTTGCACTTCAAGGAGTTGACTTTGGTTCTGCTAATGCAGCAAAAATAACATGGAAGGAAGCAGTGGCAATTTACTGGTCTCTGCAGCCACAGCAGGCGCTGTGATTCTCCAGCAGTTTGACTTCACCCCCTGGAAATGTACTCCATTGTATCTCAAGACAGATGGATGCCAACAACAACAACGTTGTAGGACCATAATACTTTACAAAAATAATGCAAATTTTAGGAAATCGTTTTTTTATTTTTTTAAAAAAAGGTTTTACCCTCTGCCATGGCTAATGGTTGTAACCACAACATTATAGCATTATTGGGGGGGGGGGGGTTCCACAAGAAAAAACATACTACAGTCAGAAAAGTGTTTTAGTGATATTTAAATGATTGGTTTAAGAAACAAAAGTTCTGACCACATCTTAAAATGTGCCCATCACAAATGTTATGTGTGCTGAGCTGTGATTAAGTTCACTTTCCTGATATCTCGCTGCCTACGTAAAAACCGTACCTGTTGAAAAATATGGCACATTAGGCAGCTATGCCTGTGGAGGTTGTGTTCTGAATAAAGATGGACTTTCTTCAGTCTGAGAAAGATGGACGAACCACAGGGAAATTCATGATGAGAATAATTGGATAATGGTATTGTGTGGATAACAATATTGTGTGGGGCACGGGTGGTGCTGTGGGTTAAACCACTGAGCCTAGGGCTTGCCGATCAGAAGGTCGGCAGTTCGAATACCCACGACGGGGTGAGCTCCTGCTGCTTGGCCCCAGCTCCTGCCAACCTAGCAGTTCGAAAGCACGTCAAAGTGCAAGCAGATAAATAGGTACCGCTACAGCGGGAAGATAAGCGACGTTTCCGTTTGCTGCTCTGGTTCGCCAGAAGTGGCTTTGTCATGCTGGCCACATGACCTGGAAGCTGTACGCTGGCTCCCTCAGCCAATAACACGAGATGAGCGCCGCAACCCCGGAGTCTGTCAGCACTGGACTTAATGGTCAGGGGTCCCTTTACCTTTACCTATTGAGTGGATTCCCCTAAAAAGTGAATGAGGGAAGCATGACAATTCTGCACTAAATGCCTATGGTTGTATCCAGTGTTCATAATGCTCAAAGTATACCTATTGAAATGAATGGACATGACTGAGGTCCACCAACGTCAAGGGATCTACTCTAAGTAAAAAATAATTGGCTACAGCGCCTAAAGTTGGGGTATGTCTGCATCAGCGTTGCTTGTTGCATTGCTTTTCATTTCAATTTGCTGCTAGGGGTACAACCTGCAAGCTAAAAAAAAAAAATCATGCAAAGGAGGTGGTTGGCATATGATGCACATTTGCCAGTTTGTATTCCACTTCTTGACCTTCTTGCTAGTCTTTGTCTTGCCCTTTATAGCTTATTAGACTGTTGTGGGTTAAACCACAGAGTCTAGGGCTTGCTGATCAGAAGGTCAGCGGTTTGAATCCCTGCAATGGGGTGAGCTCCCGTTGCTCGGTCCCAGCTCCTGCCCACCTAGCAGTTCGAAAGCACATCAAAGTGCAAGTAGATAAATAGGGACCGCTCCGGCGGGAAGGTAAATGACGTTTCCTTGTGCTGCTCTGGTTCACCAGAAGTAGCTTTGTCATGCTGGCCACATGACCCAGAAGCTGTCTGCGGACAAACGCCGGCTCCCTCGGCCTATAGAGCGAGATGAGCGCCGCAACCCCAGAGTTGGACACGACTGGACCTGATGGTCAGGGGCCCCTTTACCTTTACCTAGTCTCTTTTCTATAATGGTAAAATTGCACCATATGCCAACATTCCTCTCTACCTTATTTCATCTGCGAACTTCTTTTAGTAGAACCTAAACCCGAGTGCTTTGCAATCCTCGCTTGAGATTCCTCCTCCCCTATTTTGGGCAAATTGCATCAAATTTAGAGATGTGCATAAAGGTGAAAATATGCTGATTCTATGTTTATTCACATTTTAATAAACAATTCTCTGAGGAGTAAGTCCTTCTGTAGGAGTGGGGTGCTCAAAGATTATCTCCCAAACCCATAAGTGCCAGGAATGAAAATGAAGCGAATGAAATGTGACAAGAGTTTTAGTCTGGGAAAATGAGTGTAGTCCCACAAGTAATCTTCAAATATTTTCCACACATAGGTGCTTCGTCTTCTCTCAGACTTGAAAAAAGTTAGACACAACTCCATCCTCCAGCTCCAGAAACAAGATTAATGGGGGTGAGGGTGGGGATGGGGGTGGAAATAGCAATGAATCTTGGGTAATTGGGTGCATATTCACAAAAACTTCCTAATTTCTCGTCCAACAAGGTAAGAGAGCTTTCTTCAAATTGATTATGGACAGATTTATCATGAAACTTTTCACATGAAGTACTCTTAATTATTTTGGGTTGTATCCAAATGCTGGTCCTATTCAGAGCAGACCCAATGAGATTAATAGACTAACTTAGTTGGGTACAAGCTTTATATTAATTAATTAATTTCAGGGTTGTTTTTTTAATCCTGCTCCACAACATTAATATCTGTAGACAACTTATAAGGCATAGGACACTGGAGGAAGATACAAATAGCAGTAGTTCTTAGAGGTGACAAGATCATGACCAGATGATCTTATACACCCTTGAGGAATTCAGCCATGCTAGATATGATCATCATGCCATTAGCCCTAGCACAGACACTCCTGTTGCTGAATACATTTTGGGAACTGAACAAAATCCCAAAGGTCTGTTTACAGGCTTATTCTTGAAGCATAGTAAACCCCAAACACATCCTAAAACTCAATCAATAGCAATATTGCAGACTCGGGTACTGCCAAGAGAAGGAAGTTCCACAGTCAAGGGGCAGCCCTCAAGTACATTTCTATTTGGGCTTCCTCATACAATTATGGCTGCAAAGTTAATGCATTGTGAAAAAAAGCTCTCTCAGCAAGTAGCTGGGTATGAACTGGTTGGATGAGAAAAGCACATATGTGTTCAAAAAGCAGGTTTCCTTGGGGAAATAAGCAGAAATCAAGCGCATTTCAGGTGTCACCTGGAGGACCACTGAGCAAATGCTTAAGTGTCTTCCACCTTCAGCTGCAATGGCGGCACTTCCTGTCAATGCCTGAGCAGAAAAAAATATGTTGGCTGTAGATATGGATGGATACAGCTGGATCACGTTTCCATCTGCAAGTATCTTTTTCAACATTACAGGAAGTGCCACCAGCCAAATGCTGAAGAGCCAAGTGGCTTCTCGAAAGAGAGTTACGTCATGGTTCCCAAAAGCACGACTGAAAAGAATAGGCAAAGGTCCTTGTTTGAAAGTTTGGTCACCCTCTGGGTGGTGGTGGCAGTGGTTGTTTAAAGTCATCTCGGGAAGTTCCTGACATTTGTCGACGTTCTCCCTGACAGAACCATGAGTTCATTGACGAGCAGATGTTTGAGCAGAACTGCCTGGAGAGCTCGATGCAGAATTACCCGTCCAGTCGCAGCCCCTCCCTTTCGAGCCACCAAGGCCTGAGCACCTCCTGCTGTTCCCGCCGCAGCAAGAAGACAACCCACCTCCCTAATTCCAGTGTGCCAGCGACCCGGCTGCGGAGCATGCAAGAACTCAGCACCATACACATCCAGTGCAGTGAGCAGCCCTCACTTACAACAAGGTACAGTAGGAGGAACTCCTTGGTCTAGGAAAGAGGGTTTGGGCAGACATGTCTCCGAGCCCAAGCAGGGACAAGTTCATTCAGGCAGTGTGTTGAGCTGGCCTCCAGGATGCTTTCCCCATGCCACAAGTCCAGCGGAGCGGAGCAGAAATGAAATTTAGTGCAAATTGGAAGACGTTTTTAAAATCGTCCATGAGGATTTGCATTGCGCATTTTCACATTCTACCGGTGGGGGTTACGGATACAGGAAATGAGTGTTTGGCACCTCCCTGCGGGGAGGTAGATGTCTCTACTCTCAGCATTACTGTATCATGGCAGTTGCTAGGAAGCAGATGGCTGGTAATGCTAGGATTAAGAATCTACAAATAACCATTTCCCCTAAGCAGTTTCAGGCACCATATAGTAAGCTTTTAAGTGGCTAACATGTGACACCCAGGCATCTGAATCTACCTTTCTTTGGTGATTTCCGCCATGGACATTCGTAAGGCCCATTCAACATGGCGAAACATCACAATTTTCTGCCTCCTGAAAAAACGTTCAGAAAGTGAGTCAGATGCGGAGAGTTGCCATCTGGAATCATATTAAGCATTACAAGGCTATTAAAAAAATACCAACAATTCACTGTGAAATAAACTCTTACATAGGCCAACATGTTGTTGTGTGAATCAGCCTACAGTCAGGGCAGCTTATGTCGAAAGCAAATGAGATCTAGTATAGTGTTTAAGGAGAAAGCAGTCAAGCCTACACTGCTGGAAGAGAAAGATAATTTTAACATATACTTGCCATTGCTGCATAATAAGCAGAAATGAGCAGCTGCAGATCTTATTGCCAGCGAGATGCTGTTCTGGGGGAAAAAATGATACCTGCTGATATTTTCCTGTTATGCAACTATTAAATGAAATGAGGTCTGTATATGGGTTAGGCAACTGTTCATATAGGAATAATCTGAAATATATATTGGTTTGATTGTAAATCATATGGTTGTGTTCAGCAGGAAATAGGTGATAACTGAAATTTCTTAATTCTTAAAAATTGAAGTGGCAAAAGAGAGTGCAGCAGTGTTGTGAGTGGGTCAATTTCTTCACCCCACGTTTAATTTGTGTATCTGCTTTAGGCTAAGGACATATAGGATAATATCAAACCGTTCTTTGCACTTTGTTAATGTGGCTCATACTATTTTCTAAGCATATTCTACCATCTGGACCCTCCCCAACCCAACATTGACATCTGCACAGCACACAGATCCCCCCTATTGGTTTTCTGCCTGAAGACCATTGAGTCAGGGTGTTAATTCAACACTGGTGCTAGAAAGTAGAATAGAATTAATAATTCTGTGGCCCCTCCTAAAACCACATACAAGTAGTGATGCTACCAGAATGCAAAATTAATCAATTCTCAAGTCAGATTTACTATGCTTGTGGTTTTCAAATGGATAATGAACCCTGACTTCAATCCAACAAACTGTTTTCATCATTCAAATGAGATTGATTGGAATTTCTACACCTGTGCAAGGGAGCATTCTTAGAATTTTTGCTGCAATATGAGGTGACCTGCCAGACCCTTTTCTGAACAAGACCAGAAATGTCCCTGGAAGTGCAATCACATAGCAATGTTTCCAGGTTCTGCATGAAAAGGGGGAGAAGATGGCTGTCCCATGTCATGATGTGGGGCCACCATCTTTTTTGTTCACAGACTATCTTGTATTATGCAAGTTTACATTCAAAATTACTTTGAAATCTTATAACAAAGAGAATTCAGAATTGCTAATGTTCATAACACAGTGAGCAAATCAGGAGTGGTCTGCAATATTTTGGTCTCACCTTTCTGCAAGGCAGCTGACACTGTAAAAGCCCACACCTAGTAACACAATAATAAAATTAATTTAAAGACAGTAATAACCTTATTTTATGAAGACTCTGGGAGGAACCTGTCCTGCCTCCAGCCATCCCCTCAAAGAGCAGATTCCTTTGGTCTGGGCAGCTGCCCTTGCACATTCAACACAGTGCAAGGTTAGCTGAATGCAAATGTGCGGAGTAGGAATTTATCCCAGATTGGCTCCAAATTATCCTTTATCTTTTATCTGCTCCATCAGGAGAATGGTAGTTAGCATTCACTGGTGATGGGAAGTTAGGTAATAGGATCCTGGCCACAACAGGCAGATCAGAGTGGGGAAAGACATGAGAGAGCAGTCACCTAGAGGCACTGAGACGGGGGAGACAGTGACGTAGGAAGGGGGAGTGCGGTGGGTGCAGTCCGCCCCCAGTGTCATCACTGAGGGGGGTGACAAAATGACAAAAATATGTTTTACAAAAAATAACTCCCGCCCCCACCACACGCCCTTTCCTACGCCACTGCAGGAGCACCCTCCCCTCGAGTGATTTCCAGTCCAGACACCAGAACCATTGTTGCCTCCAACTTTGCAGGCAGAGCACAACCTTTATGGCTAGTAGCCTTTGACAGCCCTCTCCTCCATGAATCTGCCTAATCCAGAAGCATAGCTAGGTGAGGCGGGAGGCACTGGGCGTCACACCGCGGGGCCTGCAGCCTGCCTGAGCCACGCCTCTCTCCTGAGGGGGAGGCAGCGGGCGGACTGCCTGCAAGCTGCGCACTGCTTTTTTGAGCAGTGCAGGGCTTGCGTCTGCCCACCACCTCAACTGCCCTACAGCTGAGGGGGAGGCTGCAGAGAGGCTCCACGCAGCACACTCTGCCTTGGCTCGCCCCACCCCATGGGCAGCTCACTCCGCCCCTGGCTGCAGGGCGATCGTGCCACCCTGGGCACCCGAGCGGCTAGCTACACCACTGAGGAGAGACCCATAGGCTTGAAACACAAGGCGTTGAAACCCAGAGAGCAGGGAATGGAACTTTTCTGCAGCTTGTTTGCATTATGCAGCCAGAACTTTGGGGCTCAGGGGAGCAGCAGTAAATATCCCTCCTCAACACAGCTAGAAGTCTGACCAGCAAGAGTCAGCTGCAGACAAGGAGCTGGGGTCATGCTCCCCCATAGATGGAGGGAGGCAAAAGCTTGTTGCCTGCACCCAAAGGTTTGCAAGCTCTGAAGTTCCGTATTTTGGGAAGATTGCCTCCGTAAAATAAAGAAAGCTGTAGCCTTAGTTCAACCTAATGATGTGTGCCTTGCCTCTTATTTTGTGTGTGGGTACAATAGGTTGGTACAATCAAGAGCACTGAACCATTGTAAGGATCTTATTGCTATACCTAGAATGACTGAGGTTTCAGGAGATCCTCTTTGTAAGTCACTCTAAGATTACAGCCAGGGTTTCATACTGAAAGAGTTTTTTGTCTTTGTATTGAAATCCAGATAGGCAGTTGGCTAGAGAGCAGCCCTATCATTTCCACTCCATAATTAATCATAGGATACAACCAGTGCAGCTTTTAATAGGAATGTTTCTAGCTGCCAAGCCCTTAGGACTTCTGCAGAGTGATATTTGAGCCGGGCAAGGAGTAAAGAGAGAGACAGAATGGCAGCCAAGTAATCTAGGATGACCTGTAAGGGTAGACATGTTACAGAAACAAAAGCAGGATTAACCATTAATTGGGCAGAATATTCAACAGCTAGACCCAACAAGATCATGTTGATGTTAATCAGTGTGAAGAATGAATCCGTGTTGTTCCCTATTTAGGTTGTTTTTAGATTAGTTATGGGCAATATATGTGTTTTTCTTGGCTAGTCCTCAATTACAGGTTGGAGGAGGTCCCAATCTCCCATTTTTACTCTCCAGGTATTTTGGAAATTAAACAAAGGGTCTGCTGGTTTCTCTTTAAGGTTTACAGACTCAAAAGAGAGCAGGGCAATTAAAGGCACAGAAGTCCTGTCCACTATTGAGTCTGGCAACCCTAATTTTGGATGGCAAGGGTTTTTTTTGTTTAACTGTGCCTTTAATACATACCTCATGAGCAGAAACTCATCAGGTGCAGCTTGTCCCAAGATGCATTGATGGGGCAGGCTGCACCACAGCCTCTAGGCCAAAACCAAAGAACAGAAAGGAGGACCCCAAAGGCTAGCTTTTGGAATTTAGACCTGTCTTGCTGAATGCATCCATACCTTTACTGCCAGTTTATCAAGAAATCCCCCATGTCCCCAACTGAAGAGGTTCCTAGCTGCATAGAGTCCTTTGCAGCCCACCACCTAGTTTTAGCCTAGCCTTTACAACCTCTGACAAAGACAATATTGTGCAAGGGATATCCAACACTTGCGACAAACAGCTTGCTCCTTTTAAACTTCTGCTCCTTTTAATCCTCCCCACCCCACCCCACCCCGGCTGTCTTTTGTCTTTTAGTCGATCCAGCCTAAATATGAAATCAGACGATGGGCTGAGACCGAACTGCAAAGCCTCCCAAATAACTACAGCAATCATCAGCATCCCGACGCCTCCAGCACTGACCCCAGAAGGCGAAAGCAGGCCTGCCCCATCCAGTCCCGGCCACTCAACGAACATTGCCGCTATGAGCAGCAACATTGTCAAGGTTTCGGCTTTGTAAGGCTGTGTTGGTCAAAGGAGGCTGCTTGGAAGGCCAGCGTTTCTCTCCCTTTCCCCCACCTCCATGTTCCTCCTTTGCTGCAAATTGTGCCTAGATGAGTGGCTGGATGGACAGCTAGACCAACCTGACCAACATCTAAGAATTAACTGCGGGAGCCTGACAAGGCAGCTTCCTTCAAACTCACATTCATGCTGCAGAGTGAGCTCAGAAGAACTGGGAAGCTAGAAGGAGCTCTCTTTTGTCTGGGTTGGAAGGAGCTCTCTTTTGTCTGTCAACAAGAAGAAGAAATGTTCCCAGATGGGGGGCATAGAAGAGTTTCCAGAAAGTGGAAGAGACATCCTGTCATAGCTACGAGAAAGTCAATAAAGAAGCAGAATTATAACACTGTGTATCTCAGCACCTTTTCAATGGTTTTTAATGGATAATATTTATTCATAAGGATATGACTGAAAAAGGTGATTAGAAAAAAATGGATTTTGTGATTATTATTATTATTATTTCCTTCATGCAGCAGGATCTTTTAATCAACCAAAAGTACACATTTGCTTTCTTTTATAGCTGAAGGTTTTAGGCAAAAAAAAAAGCCACCTTGTCACGAAAATTTGGTTTTCATTATTTTGTGAGTGCGTGTGTGGGTGAGAGCAAGCAAGAGGATTCGTGAAACTTGGCACACTCCGACTACAAAAGATCTGAGCACACTTTCCGGTTTCTGGGCTCAACCCTGCAAAGACGTACCATCTGCATGGTCCACGACAAGCTTTAAGTAGTGCCTGTAGAGCCAGGGGTTCTACTCACTGTGTACCCTTTTCTTGCATGAGTGTGTCTTTGCAGGCTTCAGCCTTTAGTGCGCAGTAGCAAAAATAGAGACCTGCATGCAATCACACACACACAAGCACCAATAAAACTCTCATTGTGGATGGCATTCTTTCTTAAGACAGGTTTTTTTTTCTGTAATTGCCTTTTAATTCAACACAAATTGCAGTTGCAAACAGTGTATTTGTCTGCTAATTATTGTATGTGCTGGAGAAAAAAATATTTGTTGGGGGAAAGACAGGCATTTGTAGTCCACCACAATTTTCTGCTTTTTAAAAAATTATTTTGTTATCACTGGCTTGTTAAAGAGTGTGACTAGAATAACCAGTTCTGTATTTTTTAAAAAGTCTAAAGAAGTAAGCCTAGGGGGGATTTTATTTTTTAATCTTGTACACACGAGTTTCAAAGAGAGCAAAATTAGTCAAAGCAACTGCGCCAGATGTTCAGAAATGCTCTGTAATCTATGCCCATGCTTCTTTCTTTCTTTCTTTCTTTCTTTCTTTCTTTCTTTCTTTCTTTCTTTCTTTCTTTCTTTCTGTTTTATATGTGTTTATTTAATAGCATTGGAAGTGTCTCCCATTGTATATAGTAGCCAGATAGTCTGTGGAAACTGTCCTTGGTAGGAATACTTCAGGAGCCAACTGTTTTGCATGGACTGATAGTGTGTCTCATTTTGTAATGCAGTCCTGTGGCTCTTGGTGACAGTCTCTGGGTTGCATCAGTTTGATGGATCAAGCAATTTAACAATATTTGACTTTCCCTTGTTAAAGCATCATTTCCTGCCAAAGAGGAGGGTCGCTTCTAGATTGTTGGGATCTACTTTATATTAGAGTACCATTTCTAAGCAATTTATAAAAACACTGTTAATAGATGGTTAAATATGTTTCAAAAATAGTTCACCAATTGTTAAAATATTGTTATACTGTTTAGAAAGCGTAGGACTGTGAGTCATAACCAGCTATAAGGTTTTATACCGATGTTCTCATAATGTACCTCCCTGGGTGCAAACCTGTGGGACTTCCATCCATGTCAACAAGGCTTACAATACTGTAATACAGAGCTCTGTGGATTGTGTTCTTTTGTCACAAATTTTCTTAACCTTTTCGGACTCATTTAACCTTTACATTTATTCCAAATGTATTTTAGGTTGTGTACCCCATAATGTCTTTTGCAGCTTTGCAGCTTTCATTTTTGGCAAACCATCACAAAATGTGGCCCAGAATGTTTTTGATCCTGAAATTGTGTTGCTGTGAAAACGAGGTTTTGCAAACCCAACATCATGCTCAGAAAAAATAATAATAAGCAGCTCCAATGGGGGAGGGAATCGTCTTTATTTTCAGACTTCTATTCTGATTTGCTTTTCGGCATCTAAATTAAAAGCATTGAGCAAATAGTGCTTGGAAGCCACACACACAAAAAAAGAATAAAAACAGCTAGTTCTAATGAAATGTACCTTTCAGCCAAATAAAATTAAAACTTAATGTAACGTATGATCACCTACTAACAACAAACTTGTTTTAGTTCATTTCTTTTTTCTCAGATACCTTATAGTGCTATGTTTTTGTTTATTCTAAAACCCATTCCATCTTCAGCTTTCAAACAAGGAATTTTTGTGCATTGGCCACAGAATCCCTCGCAAGCTCAGTCCTAGGATACAACAGATGATGCCAGGTGGCAACCAAACCAATTAGGTCTACATTGTCCTGCACATACTGTGTCACTGTGTTGTAAGAAAAAAATGGCAATGGTGGACATGTAAACTTGTCCATCATGAAACAGTCTTCTCATCAAGAAATTCCCAATAAGCTTCTGAGGAACTGAAGGTTCCAAGGACACAGTTTTTAAAAGCCACTGTTCTAGTAACATAACAGGCCTTAATTTACCCCTTAATGTTTGTCCAAGAACCCTTTTTCAATACCACAGTTTAGCCTTGGAACAAGTAAAGGATGTGCCTTTGAGTGTCTGCAGAGTAGCGTCACGTCCCTATCCCCACCCCCTATTAAATAACTAGCACCAGTCCCACACATCCAGGATTAGGGGAAAGGTTTGTCGGCCAGTGGCGAACAAATAAACTTCAGCTCTGGTACCTCTGATTTTCGAAATTAAGTACTACATTGTCCTCGAGTCCAATCATTTCATTATCCTGTTTAATTCGCTCCAGTGAAAGCAAAATTTTGCTATTTCCCTTGTGAAACTGGTGCACAGTCTAAGAGAACTGACCCTTAAGAGTCTCAGTGATGCCCAATTTAAACTTTCCTTTGCTTCGTTTAACTTCATCACATCTCATTATACCTCTTGCCTAGTCAATTTGAAGCTTGATCCTTCACTACCCTCGCCATATTGCATTGACTTTTTACATCTGTGCAAAGGGAGGCTAAAATGCAGGGTGTCTTTGCACATGCAGGATATGCCACGGCTCTAGTAGAAGCAAACCCTTTTCGTTGAAAGATCGCAGATTATGTAATTGGTGTAAAATGACAGTTTATATGGGGAGAAGAGCCTGGCTTCATTAAGCCGCAGTCCAATACTATCCAGCCCTTCTACAAAAACTTCTACTCCCATCTCCAGTGCAGAGTTGTGGTTCTTATCATGCATGGCCCACAGGATGGTATAGAAAAGGACGGCCTCTGGTTCTTCTGCCTCCCTGCACCATGGCAAAAGTATCTTTATTCAGCAGCATTGCAGGGAGGCAGCAGGCCAATGTGGGTCTGCAGTAAGGGTGCGAGGACTGAGCAAAGCACTGTTGCCATGCACTAGTAAATGAACTTTAGCCAATTCGCTGCTACAGGAACATAGCAACAGGCACTATGATGCCATTAACCATTGCTATCCATGACCAGTATGAGAAATCGCAGCAAGTAGGCCAATACTGAATCATAACTAGTAGTCGCCAGATGAGATGGGGACCCTGTACCTTTCATATTCTGTAGAAGGCATTTTGGCAAGTGTAGCTTTTTATGCGGTTCTTTATAACTGACCATTCTAGAAGAGTGTGCCTTTACTTCAAGAATTCCATGTTTCTTGGTTTCGTTACACGGCTCCAACAAATCAGAACACCAGAATATTCAAATTTGCAAACTGGAAAATTGGTGTCTGGCTGATCAGGATCTTTATTTCAATATTCTGATGTTTTCATCATTTGGTTTTTCTTACAAGCCTCCAAAATAAAGTTGTCTGCATCAAACCCACAAATGTAAATGTGGGCTCAGTGGTCGCTTGGAAAATTGGTCTAGTCTCTTGTAATGATGGAATGTTACTTCTTTTTGCCCATCTATAGCATGACCTTGGCATGTGTGCGGTGCACTTGAGGGAGCGCTTGAAAGTCCCAGGCAATATACCGTAACAATCTGCATCATCGCCCCCTCCCGCAAGACTTGAAGGTTACAATCTTGCATACCATTCGTCTGCTGAAATCACATTGACTTCTATTGGATTTTAGCAGTGTAGCTGTAGGATGTGCAGCCTGTTATTTTAATAATAGTGGGAGGTAAATAATGTCTTTGCTCTGTGAAGGGCACAGGAGAATTACTCCTATGGAAAGGTTCAGAAAGGTGCATGCGTGCAATGCCCCTTCCATACATGCAAGGGAAGAACGGTGGATACTGTCCAATAACTCCAGCTCCTGGAGTCCCACAATTGGATGAGAAAAAAGCAGCAATAGTTCCAAACCTGTTGGTTGTGAAGTAAGGTGTGGTTTCTGTGCTACCCGTCATTTTGCCCTTACTAGATGTATCCAGCTATGTGTTTTCTCTCTCGTCTTAGAAAACCAGTGATCTAGTGCATTTTCCATCCCAAACTGGCTCTGAAACATTCATTTCTTCCTGCCCCTTGGCATCACATTTCATATGACTATTACTTTTCATAAGCAGAATTGGACAAAAATATTTCCCTGCATATATGGCATCCTACCATATATGCTAAATGCTGACCAGTCACTCTTCCTGAAACACACAATCTCACTGCTGTCAGCCATTATGATCCACAACTTCTCTTTACTTCTGCCAAGAGACCAGTGTGCATGAGATTTCCTTTTGAAAGTGTATGGCATTCCCCTGATTTTAGAAAAGGGATGTTCCTGAATATGCGGACATCAATGGGTATATTGGGGCTGATGGATCAGAAACAATGGGCACAATCCAAGTACTTTCAAGTCCCATTGACTTCAATACAATAAATTTAAAAATATGCTTACTGCACCTCTTGAAAGCAAAAGTACTTACTGTAACTTTGTATTTCAAATGAAATATCATTGCCCCACTTAATATCTTAGAACCTAGGGAATGCGACTTTAGTCTTTACATTTTCAAGTAGGGGATTATGGGTCTTTTTACAATATTTACAACTGTTTTGCTATTTATTGAGAAATAACTAGACACAATGTTAATCTGACAAGTCTCTGAGCCCCAAATCTGATATAGTTTCTCTCTCTCTCTAAATTCTAACACACTCTACATCAGATCGAAAACAGTAGAGCAAATCCAAATGAACTCATCTTTTCCATCAACACAAAATAAAAATTCTGTCTTGTGTTTTAATATTTCCACCGAGTTTTTCCATTTCTGAGTTTAAAACCATTAAACAAAGAAGAGAGAGATGGAATCACCAAAAAGAGAAAAGCAATAAGAGGATTTTTTTATTTTAAAATTTTGAAGAGTATTTCTTAGATGTACAAAACTTTTCTACAGAAAGGTGTCCTTTTTTGCAATTGATGTAATTGTATACAGATCTTCGGTTGGTTTGTATTACCAAGGAAAATGAGTTCTTTTTAAATCAGTAGATAATCAACTTATTGTTCTCTTCCCTCTCAAAAACTAGTCAGTCATAGGAAAGTGAACTGTCTCCTTGTAACTCAGGTTTTCAATAGCAATGGCCATAGACAAATGTCACCTCCAGTGAGGTACTCCCTCTAGATTGGTTCAGTGATTAGGGCTACTATCCTCTATACACTTTCTGTAGGAGTAAGTCCCATTGGACTGAGTAGGACTTCTGATTAAACATGCTTAGGATTGTGCCGTAAAACTGTTGATCAGAACTTCTGTTCATGACTCACTGTGTCTCCTGGAACAAGCCACTCTGACTTTTTAATGTCTCAGTATATCTACCTATACAATTCAGGTGGTTTTAAAAATAACTTCCTCTCTAGTTCAGTGCTAAATTTATGATCATTTGGTTAACTCAATTGATACTCTTTAATAAGTATACAAAATGGTTTCTGGAGGGGATGCCAAATAAGATGTCTCATCATATAGAGCAATCACTGATTGGAGAAGTTAGTTTTTAAGGGAGACAAATTGTTGGAAATATACCAATGGCCATTAATCAAGATGATCAGCATTTTTAAATCTTAAGGTGGGCACACTGTTTAGATCAAACAGTGAGGAACAGAGGGAACTCTGTCATTACTCTGTGGTGTTACACTCTGAAGCTTTCAGCTATGTCAAGTATCAAATAACCAGAGTAAGATCTGCAATTCCTTTAGGCCAGGCATGGCCAAACTTAGTCCTCCAGAAAATTGGGACTACAATTCCCATCATCCCTGACCACTGGTCTTGTTAGCTAAGGATGATGGGAGTTGTAGTCCCAAAACATCTGGAGGGCCAAGTTTGGCCATGCCTGCTTTAGGCTATAAGGGGAATCATCAAAAGAAGAAAGATATATTTCGTGGATAGTTCCTCATGATGTCAGAGATGCTATAAGAAAAAAGGGGGCATGCAGGTAAAGGTGTCTTCATCTCCAAGTCCAGATTGAGTGAATTGGACACAAAAATGGAGAAGTCCATTGTCGAGTGGAATATCAGGAACCACGGGGCTAGATTTACTATTGGCCTAACACAGCACGACAATTATTTTGTTTTTCTTGTCTAATTATTGTAGTCATCAGTCATGGGACCAAGTGACAAATAATCCTCTAGTCTTGCTTTCAGTCAAAGGTTTCATAATTTTGTGCGTATGTGCGCATATGTGTGTATTGCTCTTTTCCTTTGCAGACCAATGCTTGCCACGGCAGGTCAAACAGCCATGCAGCTAAGAGATTAAGATCCATAGTATATCCTTTTTCTCAGTTCTCTGTTGTTACCATGACTGGAGTTGCAGCTGGCTCCATGGACCAATGAAATATATTACAGAACATGTGTGATGGTATATTTTTGATAAATCAGTGAGACATTCCAATGCAATGGTGTTTGCGCTAGAGGTTTTATGTTGTTACCAGAATTCTCTCTCAATTGCATTATTTTCTATTTTCATACTCTAAATGGGCTTTGCTTACAAATCATTACGACCAACAGACAAAATTGTACTGTACAAAACTGCAGGTAGATTCGTTTCAGAAAAACTTTCTAAGAATCCTAAGTTTCCTGTTGTCTTCTTTTGAAACTGTAGTGCATATGTTGAAACCTGTATATCATTTACAGTACTGCGTCTTGTGCCACTGCTGTACCTGATGTATCCAATCTGGATTAAATGGAATATGTGCCACAAAGCACTGAACTCTTGCTGTAGATTTCTTTTAACTGGCATCACTAATGAGATTTAAAGCAGCTGCTCCAAGTACAGGCCTGATGGCTTTAACAGTAAATCCACTAAGTCTAGCACCATTTCTTCCAATGCCCAGACAGAATAGCCCCAGAAGTCCACAAGCAGGGCCAGAAAACGAAAGCCTCTCCAACTGTTGCCCTCCCCTCCTTCCCAGCAACTGGTATTCAGTTGTATAGTGCTTCATGTTCTCTAATTAGTCACCATAGCTAATTGCCATTGAGAAGTCTATCCTCCACCTTTTTTTTCTAATCTCCTAAAGGGAGATTTGTCCTCCTTGGGACAATTAATTCCATAAAACTATGCACTTTTCTTAGGCAGTAGATTCAGGACAATCAACTTCTTAGGTGTCCAGAGAACCACCTCCTCCTGCTCCCCACCCTTGCTAGGGAACAGGCCCATGCATTCTTTTTGGGGAGCATGTGCCAATAGCATCTATACTTACATTCGCAGAACCACCACAGTGCACAATCAGGGAGGTTGAAAGACTCATTGCTGATACAGTATAGGCTGTTTCTCTCTCTCTAGTAATTCTGCTGTTTAAAAATACCCACTAGGGAGCTTGATCAGCCTGTACTAGGGCTGCAATCACTTCAGTCATAGAACTGGTACATACCTCCAGGCTACAGCAAGGGTGGGGAACTTTTTTAGTCCAGTGGGCTATCCCCAACCCTTTGTGGGCAAAGTCTGACAGGTGGGCAGAGCCAAGCACCTGTCAATCACGATGCCACAAGGGTATCAGCTGACCTCTTCTGCAGGCAGGTTCCTCATAAACCCTTTAAAGGCATTAGTTTGTACAGTTCTTTGAATAAGGCTTTGCAGGTTTTTCGCTGAGCCAGGTTTTACCTGCTACACAGGCTGATAACATATGGCATGAGGTATAGGGCAGGTGGGCATTACTTGGCCTAATTAGACCCATGGGCCAGAGGTTCCCCACTCTTGGGCTGGAGTAATTCATTCATATATGCTATAAAATACAGTAAAATGTAGGCAGGAACTGGCCTGTTTTCTTAATCTTTAATACAACACCTAGAAAACTTTTAAGACCTAGGCCAGGCATCCCCAAACTGCGGCCCTCCAGATGTTTTGGCCTACAACTCCCAGGATCCCTAGCTAACAGGACCAGTGGTAGGGGAAGATGGGAATTGTAGTCCAAAACATCTGGAGGGCCGAAGTTTGGGGATGCCTGACCTAGGCTGTTTAAAAATATGTAATTCTCCCCTATATTTCATAGGCTGCAATTAAAGTACCTGTCATGTGCTACAAACATTATAGTTTACAACTACCATAAATAGAAAATGCATCTTCAAAACTGTCACAGAACTGAAAGCTGAAAACATCTATTGAAAGCTATTTCGACTCCATTACGATATACTGACTCTGACTCATTTAATATTCTCACAACTCAAAAATCCCATGTGGAATACAAGGAACAAGAAGCAAAGTATCAAACGGCTTACAGAAGTTTGAACCATTAATAACCGATCAGCAAAGAACATACATTTAAGAGGAAAACCTGAATGGAGGCTATGACCCAATTGTGATACTTTTGAGAGGTAAAATAGGTCCAATATGGACACAAGTGAAAAGTGGGTAATTCCAGTATTGCTGCTGAATTAATGAAAAGCATCAACAGCTTCCAAGGAATTTTCATAATTCAGCAACAGCATTAGGATAGCATTCCTTTTGCATGTTGTAAAAGTCATATATTCCACTAGATGGCACCTATTTTTCTGTTTTCATTGTGAAACGCAAATCTAGTAGGATAAAAAGCATGCTTTTATATTAAAAACTACAGTGTCAAGATGCTACTTCAACAGTTAAGTACTGTATCTCAGCACCTCCGCTGAAGGTATTAGGCTTTGGTAATGCCTTGCTGGAACAGAACAAGGATACTAGTATAGTATTTGATCTCAACAGCAACCAGCTCAGTGCTTGTGGAAGCTCACAAATAGGATATGCAGACGAGTGCTTTTCGCTGTGCAACCCAAGTACAAGCATTCCTAACCTTATGAGTATGAGGAACTCTTTTTACCGTCAACATCTTTTCAAGAATGCCACGTTAATTGTAATTTTAGGCTCCGTTATTTGGGGGGAGGAATGACAAAAAAAAGTATTAGGAACATAATGCGGTAAAAAAAAACTGCAGGGTGTGAACATTATCAACCCGTGCAGGAACTAAATTAACAAGACAGAGGGGTATGTCTCCCTGTACACCATTACTCATGCATTTACCCAGTCAGTTTCCCATCACATCGTGGTTTTGTATAGGATATAGAGCAGGTGAAACAAAGCAGGGCAATTAGTTGCTGTTAATATGCAATTTCATTTCTAATTAAAGTTTTCCCTTATGCATGGCAGGCCTGATATTGGCACCCCCTGGAGTACCATCCAATTATGCAACTTCACAGGTTTTTATATTATTATATATGTTAAAAATTCTATCACATCACTAAACCAATCTAGCTCAAAAAGTGTTATTTATACAGTTTTAATTAAGATTTATTTAAATCGGCAACATGCGTTAATTGAGATATGCTTTTTTTATTTATGCCACTTCTAAACAGAAGGAAGCACTACAGCTGTAGTACACTAGGAGTCTTGTCGTTTGAAATGATAATTGATAAAATGGAAGTAGGGAGTTGCCAATTAGAAAGAGGTAGTAGCTTACTCGCAGTGGATAAGTCTTTTCTGGAAATTCCCAAGCTTTCATCACATTATGAAAGTTATTGATCATGGTATCACAACTTGCCTCCTAGCCCACAAACTTTAGGCCAGTCATTCTCTGTTAGCCTAAGTTACTGCATTTCTGTGAGGACCTTCAAGACAAATGAAATAAAGATATTTTGCTGTCCTTAAAAAAGGAAAAGCTGAGATTTCAAGTACCTTGTTATAGATATGCTGAACTGTATATATGCAGAATGCAAACGGTACAATCTTTGGGGCCTTCATAGTAGTTGCACCCGCCTTGTGGAATGCCCTCCCAGCAGATGTCAATGAAATAAACAACTATCTGTCTTTTAGAATACATCTGTAGGCAGCCCTGTATTGGGAAATTTTTAATGTCTGATATTTTAGTATGTTCTGATAGTGGCTGGGGAAACCCAGCCAGGTGGGTGGGGTGGCAATAATAATAATAATAATAATAATAATAATAATAATATAATAATAATAATAATAATAATAATAATAATAATAATAATAATAATAATAGCTCTAAGAATGAACTTCATCAGGAATAGAAATCATACTTGGGATTTTTTAAAAATAAGTATTTTCTTACTTTAAAGAGATTGCTTTCTAAAGTTTCTTTCTGACCCATTTCTCAAACAATAGTTTAAAGTTCTCACCAAGCTTAAGGAAAACAGTAACAGATTCTAAACAGAATCTCTTATTTTTCCCTCTCCATCTTATGAATGAGAAGTTATTTGCCCCTGTTACCCACAAAGCCCATCAGAGTAGCAAGATGGGAAATCCAGAGAAAGAAACAAGCATTCTGGACAATTAGGCTCTATTTTACCTCTCAAAGAATGAGTGAGTGCTATTTGCTGGATGGGAATACAGGCATTTTAAGATAGATTAGTCCAACAACTCAACTGAGATTACAGAGAAATGAGAAGCGGCCATATATTTTGGAACATCTGACACCCAGAAATGAGCATGTTAACCTCTGCACAAATTAAAATGTGCACCATACATGAGGAAAAAAGGTAAAGGCAGTAATATTTTCCAAGTTCATAACCCAAAATAAATGAGAACAGTAATCCCATGCATCCCAACAGATTTCCCATGCATCTTATGCCAAGAGTAAATCAGTATCAACATAAAACACTATTTTCATACTATTTATTAGCAATACTGTTGCAGCATTTCACCTTCTGGAAAGTATACAAAACAGTATATACATGGAATAAAGAAAATATGTGAGTGTAAACAGAAACAGAAAGGTGATTTAAGATTCCACTAGTATGTTTTGGGTGGCAGAAATTACAATTATCTGTTACCGCGCAACAACTCTTCAAAATAGATTGCATTGGCATGATAAGCAGTTAGAAAGTTTGATGGTCGCTGATACATTTGGTAGTATGAACGAGAAGCTTCTGCATAATGGTCCCGCCAAGCTCGGTAATATGCTCGCCAGTATTCCTCATAACTCTGATCTTCACACACAGGGAAAGGAGTAGGTTTGACTTCAGATACACTTTTTACATTCTCGTTCTTGGAGGGCTTGGTGGTACAACGGAAGCGGCTTTGATTGCTCTGTTTTATATTCTGTTCCTTTATCTTCTGGAGCTGAGGACTCGTTTGGAACTGTGGTGGTTCAGGGACACCACTGAACTGCGATACACATTTCTGATCCGATGTCAGCACACCATTGTCTCTTTGTTGTGTATTTGAAGATGCTTTACTATATGACTGGTCCTCCCAGCTAGAGGTGGATGACCCAGAACTGCAAGAGCTACTATCACTATCAGAGTCCCCTGTCAATACACGAGCTTTTGCAGCATGCAAGCTGGATTCTGTTTCAATACAAATTCTATTAGTATCACTTTCTGGGTGTTGGTGCTGCTCTCCTGGGCCTGTATAGCTTCTTACTATTTCCACTTCTCTCTCTGAGCCTTCTTTAATGAAGTATTCATAATCCTCAATGAACTCCGCCATGCTCCATGTGCTGGTGGACTGCTGGTTCTTAAATGATGATAAGCAAGGGATCTTGGGAAGCATGCTTTTTAATGTTTCCCTGTCCATCTCCTCGTTATGCTTTTCAGCAGTCTGAAGACAAGGCTCTATTTGGCGCTTCTGCTGAGTGATACTATGGGAAGACTGTTGCTTCCTGGTTGTTTTTGGTTTTGTATCCTCTGTTCTCGTTTTAAGCTTCTGTTTGAGGGCTTGTTTTGGCTTGGCTGCAACAGAATTTTCACAAACAACAGGGGCACTGGTGCTTACTGTTGTGTGCTGCATGGTCCCCTCTGGTCTCTTAGCTGGCAACAGAGATGCATTCAGTGAAGCATTGGGATATGGGACAGCAGTGACTTCGACATCCCAGCCTTCAAACTGTTCCATGAGCCCAGGAGGTATACATTCTTCACAAGAGAAAAATGTTATTAGTCAAGAGCAACATACAGTATCTCTTTCCAAAGAAATTCTCATAATCACAAATATATCTAAGTGACACCATCATAAAACATGTTTTGAATGCAAGCATTTGATTACAAGCATGTGCCACGTTTTTACTAGACAGTTTGTAGTTTAAAAAGAAAAGAAAGATCAATACATACAAAAGTATTGCTATAAGCCAAATTATGTTACATAACGCTGCAAAACAGTCAAAGCTAAAGAATAATGACCCCATATGCCAATGACTAGGTAAGTCCATCTAAAACAGTAAAATTTCTTCTTTTGACAGCATCCAAAAGTTAAGGTTTCACAACCTCTCTTGCTGAACTGCTCTGCCAGAAAGGAACATCTTCCTAAATCTAAATTAATCTTGTTTGCAAACATTGTTTCCTGTCCTCTTTAGAGCTTCTCAGTTTTTACACTGTTGAAGGTCACAAGGTTTTCATACTAAGCAGCTCCCATATTTGACCAAATGTATTATTTATTTAGTGTCTTAATTATTGGGCTGTTAATTATATTGTCAATGAATCTAGCTTTACACTGGGTAGCTCAGTTGGTAAAGCACGGGACTCTTAACCTCAGGGTCATGGGTTTGAGCGCCATGTTGGGGAAAAGATTCCTGTATGGCAGGGGGTTGGACTCGATGACCCTTGTGGTCCATTTCAACTCTACAATTCCATGATTATATGACTTTAAATTATTTAAAAACTAAAAACTCTGGTACATTACTTTTCTGAAATAATTCAGTATTTCCACTCAAGTAACAATTAACTATTTAAGATTCAGAATGGGTCTATGGCTCCATGATTAACGATGCAATCCTATACATAGTATAAAAAGAAACCCCACTTAATTTAATGGGAGTTACTCCCAGGTAAGCAAGTACAAGCAAGTACAAGACTGCAGCTTAACCACCTGCATCAACTCTTGAAACATTTACTATAGCACCATTCAGAAGGACAGGGACAGAGAACCTGTGGCTCACCCACTGTTATTCAACTTCCACCAGCCCCAGCAAGCAGTCAGTGACCAGGTGTGATGGGAACTGTACTTATGGAGGGCCACAGTTTTCTTGCCCCCACCTTCCCCGCATAAAGACATGCTCAAATTAATGCACCATGGTCCCACATACACCAGAAACACTTGTACCTGGTAAAGGAAGTAACCGAAGGTTACATTTCTGTGCAATTTTCATCATCATGTTTTCTTCTTCCCCACGGCAGCAATATGTCACTGCTAGCCCTAAAGTTCCTGTGACAAAGCAGAGATATAAATCAGTTGGAAAGAGTTGCAGATCCAGCACCTGCCACTGCATAGCAAACTCAAAACAGTATTTACCAAAGCGCCCAGCTCTGCCAATCCGATGCATGTATGTTTCCCAATCCAAAGGCACATCCAAGTTGATAACTAGATTCACCTTCTCAGCATCAATTCCACGGGAAGTCTGAGAGGAAGGATGGGTGAAGTTAAAGGTGGTAGTAAGCAGGAAACAAGCCAAGCACAGTGGACATTTAGACTTCTTCAGTTGTTCCATGGTACCATGAATAAAATACTGCAGCCTCTCAAACAATTCAGGACAGATGAAAATGTAGAATTTACACACACTAAAACACAAAACAAGCCCTTTGCTCTAGTTCAGAAGGACTCTAAATGTTGCTGGGTGTGTTGCTCAAAAACAATTGCTTCAGAATAGTTTCATTAAAGTAAGTGGGCACAATCCACAGAAGATCAGGAGCGTTCAAGACTCCCTGGGACACAATGTAATTTTGCAATTCAAACCATACTACAGTGTTACCTTGACATCCAAACGACTTGACTTCCGAAGGTTTCGACTTCCGAAGTTGACAACCCCGGAAGTCTTTTCGCGGCCTGCGCAGAAGTGGCGCACATGATTGGCGTATGTGCAGAAGGGCGAAATAGCGCTTCGCACAAGCGCTTCGACAACCAAAGACTTTGACTTACGAAGACGGCCACAGAACGGATCGTCTTTGTAAGTCGAGGTACCACTGTAATTTCAAAGCCATCTAAACGACACAACTTCTCTGGGTCTTCCTCAATGAGACTACTCTGAAAATATTATGCTTTCATTCTTGCTCACAACTGTCTACATAAACCTTAATAGAAATATGCTGGAAATACACTAAACTTTGGAAAGACAAGTGTATGGGGGAAATATATTCATCAAATAGTGGCTAGTATTTTCCTCTTCTCAAGCTTAATTTACAACATATTTTAGTACAAAGAATGCACTGTTTCAAATACTATTGCATTTGTATGCACTAGTACATTTCCCAGAAACATGAGCGCACTAGCTTGGTTGGAGTTTCTAGTTCCTTCAATTCAGATCTATATGAAGTACATCTGAAACCTTTACACTTTTTAAAAATTCGACATTGGGGTGGAGTGGGGGGGAACCTCACCAAATCAGTTGAAATCAAGACTCTGCAATGAAACTGCTTGAGTTTAGCCATAGCATCAAGTCGTTGGTTCTGATTCATACTGCCTAGAGAAAGACGAACAAATGGAGAAATGAGACCAGACAACAAAATTACATTGGGTAGTTTGCTACCACAGACACTTTTGTCTAATTTATCCATTGTACATACATAGTAATTCCTACCAAGCTCAAATGAGCCTTACTCCTAAATTAATATTGATACAATTGCAACTTAAAACAACCTACTTACTTACACATGTGCCTTAACACAACAAATTCCACATACAGCATTGCTGAAATCAATATAAGAAAAAAAATCAGTAGGCCTGCAAACTTGCCTGAAATGCACTCAGCAGGAAAACCTTTGGAAGTCAGTAAATCTGCTAGGTGTTGAGCTCTGAAATGGTGAAAAAGACAATACAGTAAATGTATTTTTAGCATAACACTTCATGACTGCCCCAATCGCCAGCTCCTCAAAACTGTCTGACAGGAGTGTATAGCAAATATTTAACAAACAGCTAAACTTAGCAGCATATTGTTCCTGGCACAGTAAGATGCAAGAACAGTTGAATTATTTTGGAATCATTTCCCCTTGATTACTTCATCCACTGTATATGTGATGAACTCTTGCTCTTTAAGTCATAAAAATATGATGGGTTTTTTAAAGGCATGAGATTTTTAGAAATAAATCCTCCTTTTAAAATTCAATTCAATACTGCGTGACACACTAAACAATAGATGACCAATCTTACAGCCCTAGAAACTCACTAGCTTCACCCACTTTAATGTGCATTGGCTTTCACTTACAGAAACAGGAGCATTGCTATAAAACCCAAAATAATGCATTGTTATTTTAGCTAGTCTAGATTTTTTTTAAAAAACAACAACCACAAAATACCGGCTATGTAGATTCGAGAAGACCAGGGCCTGGTTGAAAGGAATCTTGCTGAACAGCTCCTGTAAATGTTCAGCCTTCTCCTCAAAAGTCTTATGAGGTAACGGGTGAGAATTCACAACTTTGAAGTACTGCTTCAACCCTAACCAAAACAGGATGGGCTTATGTATCATTTGTACAAACAAAAACTCCTTTGAGGAAAGGATACAAATGTAACAATAGTAAATGGCTGTCCCAATATTTCTGGCTAAGTTGTTATATAGAGCATTAATATGGCAGACAATAAATTCAAACCACATATTTATCAAGGTGGTAAACTCTATAACTGTGGTTGTGATTGTATGGCCTTCCAGAAACTGTTGGACTCTCAACTTCCATCAGCCCCAGCTAGCATGGCCAATCATCAGGATGATGGAATTAAAGGCCAGCAACAACTGGAAGGTCATAGGTTCCCCACTACTGCTGTAGAATCAAGCATACAACTTAACATATTTGGAGTGTTGTGCAGAAATGCAAAGAGCACATCATACATACCAATGAGACTTGGGTCAGTGGGATTCAATCTCACAAAGGTGGGGTCTCTCATGTACCTAGTCAAAGAATTAGCCAAGGATTCAGGATAGGTGGCTGACACAGCCAACATTTGCTTATTGGCTGGTAGAGAAGAATAAATCCAACTAAAGAGAGGGAGGGAAAAAAGCACCATTTAGAACAAAAACTTCAAACCAAATTATGTTTCAGAAACAAAAAGATTATAATGATTACTGGTAGGCTACTCTTACTTGACTTGATCCTGGAAACTACCTTCTTCCAGAAGCTTATCTGCCTCATCAAGAATGAAGAGACGAATGCTGGCTGTATTCAGATAGTTCAGTTCTATGAGTTGCTTTATGCGCCCTGCCAACAACAAAAATTGTATTGGAATCTCAAGCATACAACACATCTAACTGAAATAGATATAGTTTTACAAAAGAATAGTAAACATAGCGCCTTGCTAAATATTACTGATTAACTCTCTATGTGCAGTTTTCAAATTCTGCTCTGTAAATATGTTTGCACAAACAGCATCCACTAGTTTTTGCAACACAATACAAGATTTGATAAACATGTATCATTTTATTTGTCTCACCAGGAGAGCCAACTGCTATGTGACACTTTTTCAGCCTCATTTTATCTTGGTTTAAAGGGGTTCCTCCAATGAAGACATGACATTCCAAGCCTTCCATCTTAATCCCAATAGTTGTAATAACTGCATGAATCTGAACAGCAATCTCTCTGGTAGGGGCCAAGATCAAAATCTGAAAAAAGGTCAAGCTGTGAATAGACTAGAAGAACAAACAAAAAATGAATACATAATATTTCCTAGATTATTAACCCCTCTGCTCCCGTAACAGCTGAGGGCACCAATAAGTGACACCTCTTTGATGGCATTTTTACAATCAGCTAGAAGCCAGATACCCCCTCAATAAGTGCCAATCACACTTACAAAGTATCCTTAAATATCAACATAAATCCATATGTAACAGTTACAATAAATTGAGCTTTCATGTGCATGCACACTTCTTCAGATACCAAGTGTGCATGCACACAAAAGCTCATACCAATAACAAACTTAGTTGGTCTCTAAGGTGCTACTGAAAGGAATGTTTTTATTTTGTTTTGACTACAGCAGACCAACACGGCTACCTACCTATATCTAGTTATAATAAAGCTTACCTATGAGGGAGCTAGAATGAAACTCTCACTGAATAGCACTGCCCTTGTAAATAATCTTGTTATTGATTACTGACATCACTTCTCTCAAAACTTTACACAAAGCTATAATGCTCACCTGTGTAACAGGGCTTTCTAATATAAGGGAATCAAGTGCAATAGTAGAGAAGACACAGGTTTTACCAGTGCCAGATTTTGCTTGTACAATGAGATCTGAAAAGTAAACAAATAGAAAAATGTCAAGAAGCAGCCAAAAGATCACCACCAAAAATCCAGGACAAAAGAATCAAGTAAATTAGGCCAGGCATATAATCAGCAACCAATTCACTTTCAATGGAACACCACTCCAAAGCTAAAACCATCCAACAGTCATCTATCTAATAGCGAATAAATAAATAAATAAATATTTACAGTACACCAATCACATTAAAATATATTAAAACTGACATTAGATGTTTCATCAGTATTATTAGCTACATTAGGCAATTTTGTGTCTTCCAAGTGACATCTAAACAAACAAACAAACAAACACATAACACAAAGCTCCTATGCTGGTACAAGCACAAAAGGGGCACCAGGAATGGGTCTTCTTGTAGCAATTTTCTTGAAGGTAACTTGCCCTTCACTTCTGATCTTTCTCTACAATATGCAGGTGGATGTAAAATGCTAGGTATGTGCTTGAATTCTCATCTCACCACATACCAGGACATGTACAGAGTATACACCATTTCAATCAATAATAAGACTCTCACAACACGAATTTTCATCCAAAAGTCATGCAGACCCAACTTAAATGTTTTATTGTCTGTTTTTCATAGTCCATCTCCCTCCATGCCCTCTCTTTACTCCTTTTTTAAAAAATCCACACAGACAAAAGAAGCCAATGGTTGTATCCTTGGCACATGTCACTTTAGTTTGGCCTGCAACCTACAGCCCAGTTTTGCATATTAACCACTTAGCTAAGGAGCCTACTGCAATATGCAAAAGGCTCATTGCCTCAACATGCCTTGAATGCAAGTACAATGCTCTGGCATCATCCTCCGAAAGGTAAAATGTCTGTTACAGTGGTACTTTGGTTCTCAAACGCCTTGGTACTCAAACCACTTGGAACCCAAACACTGCAAACCCAGAAGTAAGTGTTCCGGTCTGTGAACTTTTTCCAGAAGCCGAACATGCTCTGTTTTGAGTGTTATGCTTCCAATTTAAGTGCCACAGTTCCATTTTGTGTTACACTTCCGATTTGAGTGTTACACTGAGGTCTGTCTGTTTTTGCTATTTATTTTGCATTTTCGTGGCTCTCTTTTTTGTTTTTGTGACTACGGTATGTGGAACCCAGTTCAGCTACTGACTGATTGATTGTGACTAGAATACATTGTTTATTGCTTTTTTATGGATCAGTGGTCTCGTTAGGTAGTAAAATTCATGTTTAATTGCTGTTTTAGGGGTTGTTTTTTAAAGTCTGGAACAGTTTAATCCATTCTGCATTACTCTCTGTGAGAAAGCGGCCTTGGTTTTGGAACAGACTTCCGAAATGGATTAAGTTGGAGAACCAAGGTACCACTGTACCTTCTACAACCCACATTGCTCCACCGCCTCAGCAGCATTTTTCTTCCCAACGCAAGTTCTTAGCCTAACTTATGGCACCCTCCTATCCTTTGGCACAAAGGCTCTACAGCCAGGGCCGGCCCAAGACATGTTTGCACCCGACGCAAAAAAAAAAACCCCAATTCCCTACCAGGGAAGAAGTGGAGATCTATACAAAGAACAAGGATGAGGAGAGAGAAAGATCCATATCGTAATCTGCTGATCCTGGGGACCCTGCCGCAGGAGGCGACCGCCTCACATGGCCTCGTTTGTGGGCCGGCCCTGCCCACCCCCCTCATCCCGCCTCACCTAGGCCGCAGCGTCCCAGCGGGATGGCTTTGAGCTGCACCGGGGAAGGCCTCAGAAACCCGGCAGCTTTCAGACCCTCCAGGACCGGGGCCGACAGCAGCAGCGACCCGAAGTCTTCGGGCCCTTCGTGCAGAAGCACATCCCGGGTACGGAGCCAGCTCTCAGCCGGAGCAACCTCGGGAGCCGCCATCTTGGACAAGAGAGCGGGAACCCTGGGAAAGCGTCGCGAGAAACGAGGGACTACGAGACCTTGCGGACGTGACGACGTAGATGCGCGCGCCGAACACACACACAAAAAAGATACGGCGTGGTGGGCGGGGGGAGAATCACTTCAGACTGAGAGAGGAGGCGGATTGGGGGGGGGGGAGAGATAATTGGATGGCTGAAAGAGGACCGAACCATTGAGACAGGGTTGGGGGTGTTGAATGAGCGTAGGTCCTTTAGGCTGCGGGCGAAACCAAGCATTCATTCTTGGGGGGGGGACCGAGGAGGCTGCGCCTTTCACTTCCCTTTCACACTTCTTTCTATATAGTTTATTTATTTTTTCTGCTGTGGTTATTGTATTGGTGTTTTTTCTCGTTTTGTTTCGGATTTTTTTTCGGTATCTGAAGAAGTGTGCATGCTCACGAAAGCTCATACCAATAACAAACTTAGTTGGTTCCTAAGGTGCTACTGGAAGGAATTTTTTATTATGGAATTTGATAATAATGGGCGGGATCGGTATGTTAATAAAACGAACATTTGGCCCTCGATTTACAACAATTATAAATAAAATGCAATGATAAATATATATCAGCTACAGGCTTCTATTTTAAGCACACATAATTTGGGAATGCTGGGTAGAAGATCCATTGAGAAGTTGGGATTTACTTCTGTGTAAAGATGAATCGGATTGGGTAGCAATCCTAAAATTACTTGGGAGTAAAGCCTACAAGCAAATGAGAGTTATATAGGATATGGTTAACATTTGCGAGGAGTGATATACTGTACATGGTGATGATTGATCACCATTTGCTAGTATGCAGTCAATAACGCTCAACACAACTGTTTGTTGACAAAATCCACGTCATAATTTTGTTTGTTCAATAACAAATGCACATGCTGTTTCTTACCAGAAGAGGGTGCGTCCTGCTCAGAAAATGTGTCTTTTCTAAAGCTGTGCAGCAACACAACTTCCCGTGGACCGTTCTGTATCAATTTATGAGCAGAGAAAATGCATTCTTACTTCAAAAATCATAGAAGTATGATGGGTGCAGGCCTGGACCAAGCGGGGGTGGGGTGGGGAGCTAGCATGTGTCCCAAGCAGCAGGTTGGGCAGTAGGGCAGCAAAATTACAGGCTTATCATTCATGCCCACTCCTGGTTACAGGTAGGTAGCCGTGTTGGTCTGGGTCGAAGTAAAATAAAAAATTCCTTCAGTAGCACCTTAAAGACCAACTAAGTTTTTATTTTGGTATGAGCTTTTGTGAAGAAGTGTGCATGCACACGAAAGCTCATACCAAAATAAAAACTTAGTTGGTCTTTAAGGTGCTACTGAAGGAATTTTTTTATTTTATGCCCACTCCTGTGTGTGCACAGGCTCTCAACTTTGCCAGGTGGGGTAGGGCAAAAGTTTGCAAGGATGAACGTGGGGCAGACTTCCAAGTCTCCCACACCCCTCCTTTTAGGCTTCACAATCAGAGCTTGAAAGAGGTGGGTGGGTGGAGTCTTGGAAAACCTACCCTGAGCTGATCTGTGGGCTGAAAGGGATCAGTGCTGAGCGGGCTTTTTGAGTCTCCCCACTTTGAAACTCACAGGATTTCAAAGCCTCCCCACTCCTTGAAAAGCCTGTCTGGTATGAAGCCAAACCCTGGGAACTATAGTTAATTTAAACAAAACAAACAAACAAAAAAGATTGGTGATCCTGGATTGTCAAGCCATAGTTTTTAGTTAGGCTGCAATCCTATACCCGCTTACCTACCGTAGGAGCAAGTCCCATTGGCTTTAATTAGACTTACTTTTGTTTGCACATTATAGGATTGTACTGTTAGTCTTTTAAACGAACTCTAGTTGTGTCACACCATGGTAGTTTGCCCCTTATATATGGAGGTGGTTGTTAGCAGTGAACACTTCTTCCATATTTTTATTTCTTTTTCTCATTCCTTTTGATTTGAATATATTTATACAAGTGAAATTTACATAGCATAGATTATTACTTGTATGCATTGGGCAAGCATGTCATGAACAGGGAAGCGAAAGGATTCTTTTTGTAAGGTATATAATGTATTTTTAAAACTTGTTTAAAATTTAACTTAGTTTTGTTGTCCACATTGAATATGGATGTAGAGTGGATTTTTTTAAAAAAAAACCAATTTTGCTTGTTTTTTTAAATAAATATGCACAACCTGTTTTTCCAGAGAGTGAAACACAAGTGCACTCCTAGGAAAAATCTATATAGCCTCCTTTCCCCATAAACCATCCAATCTCGTTAACAGAAAAGTTTGAAACAGCTGTTTTGGGGTTTACGCAATTTCTTTCTCCTGTTTCACTTAATGTAATGAGCAGCCGCTCTGGGATATTAGCTCATATTTAAAGTTATGGGTGAGCTGAGAAGTGAAGAAAGATTTTTTTTGCCAGCCATAATTCTTGCGTCCCTATATCTTTTGTTGGTGGTAGTCCTGGTATTGACTGTGGAGGAAAAAACTCAACAGACCCAAGTTCTTAACAATGCAATCTATACCTGTCTGTTTAGTAGTAGTAAGTCCCATTCAGTACAGTGGGGCCTAATCCCAGGTAAGTGTGCATAGGCCTTCATGTTTTCACCTCCATGGCTGGAGCGGCACAGCCCATGGAGATTGCGCAATCAATGGCTACTAGTCATAATGGCTATGTGCTCTCTCTAGGATCAAAGGCAACATACGGTACCTCTGAAAGAATACCAGTTGCTAGGGATCAACAGCAGAAGAGGGCTGTTCCCGTCGTGTCCTGCTTGTGTGCTTCCCATAAGAAACTGGCTTGTTGCTGTAGAAAACAGGACTCTAGACTGGGCAGTCCTTTGGCCTGAGCTAGTAGAGCTTTTCTTATGTTAGTCCATGCTGCTTGCAGAATTGCCTTCACATGTGGTGTGCATGAACTACAAATCTCTTGGGCTCTGCTCTAGCTTAGCCTCACAAGGCTGTCAAAGTGCTTTTGAAATTAATAGTTGGTTTCATTTCCAGGAATAACCAACCAACAAACAAAAAACATTTGCTGCTACCAGAACATCAGTTGTTCATTCATTCATTCCTGTCAAGTTCTTAGTTTGCCATAAGATCCCTTTTTTTATGTGGAACATGAGGTGAAAGTGTTCAGAAAACATACCCTTATATCCTGCTGCATCTGCCAAAAATGGGCGAACAGATATATCCCTACAGTAAACTACAAGGAACATTTGATTTGCAAATTTTCCTGGTCAAGAGTAACTGCAGTCATGTATGACTGGGACATAAAAGCATTCCCCTGTAATTGAAATTCCACAAATGGAGCGGGGAGGGAGAAACCCTCTCTGAGCAGCTGAAATGATTAGTTATACCTTTTAGCAAAAGGGCGTGATCCCTCAGGGTAGCGGACCTGGTTTATAGTATTCTTTATGAAAAAAACCTCTGTTCATTCTGCTCCAAGGCAATGTGATAAATAACCTTGCCTGTTTGGCATACAGTGTATTACATACAGCCCGATACGTAATTTAAGACTGATGCTGACAGTGTGATCTGTTAGCTAGGGAAATTGTGCTATGGCTTTAAAAGCAAGGAGGTGGGTAAGGTTTTAATTGACATAGTGATTCTCAAATGCAACTGCCATTAATATCAGTGATTGCAGGGAGGGGTGAACCCTTTGCTCTTGGTTAGCAGACAAGAGAAACCTGCAATAAAATGCTGCAGCGTGGAGTGCACCTGTTCAGGGTGCTACTCATTTCTCCTCCTGCCTTCCTGCTCCACAAAGGCACTCAGCATTGTGTGACCACAAGAGCATATTCTGTCTTCATTTGGATGTTTTGGGGTCCCTCATAGGGGTTATCCTCCCTGATTTGTTGTGTGTCTACAAATCTTGAAGTTCATCCAAGCTTGCTAATACCTTCATCTTGTGCATGAGTTATACAGTATATGGAGTTTTATTCTGAATAGATCCACGAAATGAATGAACATGACAATGTTATGTCCATTAATTTCAATAGGTCTATCTCTGAGTAAAACTTAGTCAAATACCATTCAGAGAGTTATATGAGGCCAAATGTATACCAGTTATACTGTTTGTTTTTTAAAAATATTTTGATTAGAAATTTGGTAGACTTTGGCTGCTATGCAGCGTATACTTACTTAAAAATAATCAATGCATGCAAGAAGTCCTATTTTCTGTCCCTGGCATCTTTAGCTGGATTGGAGGCACTGTGGATTAAACCACGGAGCCTAGGGCTTGGCGATCAGAAGGTCGGCGGTTCGAATCCCCATGATGGGGTGAGCTCCCGTTGCTCGGTCCCAACTCCTGCCAACCTAGCAGTTCAAAAGCACCTCAAAGTGCAAGTAGATAAATAGGTAGCGCTACAGCGGGAAGGTAAACGGCGTTTCCATGTGCTGCTCTGGTTCGCCAGAAGCGGCTTAGTCATGCTGGCCACATGACCTGGAAGCTGTACGCCGGCTCCCTCGGCCAATAACGCGAGATGAGCGCCACAACCCCAGAGTCGGTCACGACTGGACCTAATGGTCAGGGGTCCCTTTACCTTTAAGCTAGCTTTACCCATTAGACTGTTGAAAGTAACTGCTTCATATCTTCAGTCCATTCTTTCATTTCTTTGTGGCATTTTATAGAATTAGCCAATCAGGGTTGCTAATTGCAAAATTAAGTACAGTATGGATTACATTAGCTTGGGATATATATATTGGGATATATATATATTTGGAATACACACACACACACACACACACACACTCACACTCACTGTATATTCCTGCGTATAAGACTACTTTTTAACCCAGGAAAATCTTCTCAAAAGTCGGGGGTCGTCTTATACGCCGGGTCGTATTTCTTATACGGCGAGTATATCCCAAACTCTATATTTTGACTGAAAAAGTTGGGGGTCGTCTTATACGCCCAGTCGTCTTATGCGCTTTTGGGCGAGACTTGTTTGAGGAAATAGTTTAAAAAATCAAACCCAGATTTGTCTGCCTATGGATTTGTGCCTGCAGTGGAAATAGTGACACACCAATAGAAAAGTGGCAGCCAGAGTAAGCATTGGGAAAGATAATCAGTCCTCTCCTAAATTAGTAACTGTGATAGTCTGTTGGAGGTGTCAGGGACATCAGCTTGGCAACCCTGCAAGCTTCCTAGAGGGGGTTGTTCAAGTAATTGCTTCCTCCTTAAACAGGATTTGCCAAACCCTCCCCCCTCAAACGCAGTTGACACCATTTGCATAATATGCACTCCAAGTGCCCTAATCATGCATTACGTACAACATTAATCTGTCTGATTTGCATAACTTATTCGGACTGATTCGTTCCACTTCCACCAAATACTATATGCTGTGAGAAAAGGAGAAGTGAAATATGCTTTAACTTGTTTTGTTTGTTTTTTAATTACATTTTTATTCACTTCTCTTTTTCTATCATTGCATACATCTCATATCAATAACATTTAGGGAAGATGGGATGTAACATAAACCTGTTTTGGTTTTTTAATGCCTGTTTATGCCCACAGTTGGCCTGTAAGAAATAAAACGGGGTATATTCAGCTAGGGCACATATGCATATTTCTGACCTCATAAGCTGCTACAGCAACACCAGAAGCAGTCTTTCCAGATGCTACCTCTTGTCTACCTGGGATTACTAATATCACACATGAACTAAGAGGTGTAACACAGTTGATGAATAAAGACATAGGATTCTTATCTCATTATGCATGATCAAGCTTTCTTTAGCGCCTCAGCCCTTGCTCCCCCCCCCAGGATCAATTGCAGTCATCAGCAGTCGTTAACAGCCATCTACAGGTTTACCACTCCCATCAGCCCATCACCCATTCCCATCACCCCCACCCCCCACCCTCTGAATATACATAAGGGTTTGGTGGATTCTGTTTCAGTGTATCTGACGAAGTGTGCATGCACATGAAAGCTCATACCAAAATAAAAACTTAGTTGGTCTTTAAGGTGCTACTGAAGGAATTTTTTTATTTTGCTTCGACTCAGACCAACACGGCTACCTACCTGTAAACAGTTTCCTCTGTTACCTACTTAGGTGAACTGCTTCTCTTGGCAGTTACAACCAAAGGGAAGCAAGACAATCAGATTCAGGCTTGATGCTATTGTACAATGACTGGTAGGCTAGCCTGGGATCCAGGAGATCCTGGGCCAACTCAGCCCTGCACCTGTGCTTGCAATTTCCTGTTTTTGCTGTTTTCACTGTTCCCACTGGCAGAGGATGCCGTGAGTGGATTCCTGCCCACTCACACGTTGGGCAGCTGGCAAGAGGCCAGCTGATTTGGGAGAGCTGGGTGGAGGGTTACCTCTGCCTAATGCAACCTCCAGATCCAGTCTGGGAGGGTAGCTCTATCCCTGTTTTATTGTTTACTGATGGTTTTAATGTGTTTTATTTGTATTGTATTGCCATTGTTCCCCACTTTAGGATTATTTTATAATGGATAGTGGGTAACAAATATATATACCGTATATGCCTTCAGCACCAAAAAATCCAAGACATTCCCGAAGTATAGCATTCTTCCATGATTTAATAGAAGTGAGGAGGATGAAGAATATGCTCCAGCAGATTTTGCCTCCATTGCTGGTATCCATGTAGCACTCATACAGGTTGATATTTGCAAACCAGCTCTGGGGATTTAAAAGCACAGATCCCTCAACTTATGCATTCAAATCCTCTAGTAGATGGCTTTGAAATCCTTAGCCACAGTGTCTCATGTTTGAGGACTCACCAGTCTAGTTTCATAGCTGTCATTTAAATATCCAAGAAATCAAAACTAACTCAGTGAGGCTGTTTATCTTTAAATCCTCTTTAAGGTTTTTTGTTATTATTTTTAAAAACCACGAAGTTGAAGTGTCTTTAAAATTCTGCTCATGTAGAACAGGTGTGGGGAACCTTTGGCCCACTGGATGTTGCTGAACTACAACTCCCGTCATGCCTGGCCATTAGCCATGCTTGCTGGGGCCAATGGGAGTTGTAGTTCAGCAACATTTGAGGAGACAAAGGTTCCTCACACCAGATGTAGAACAAATCCCTAGTCTACCAGGCATACAGTTTTGTGGCCAAGCCTTCGTGTGGCAGTCTGGAAGTGCTGTTGGCCTCTTCGAAGCAAAGCAGAGCATCCCAGTGGAACTATGCTCACATGCTTACAGGGCTCCCTGACACTCACCTATGGTACAGTATGCAGGGAGCATACTGGAGCCTTTAACAACTGTGTAGCAGGCAGAAATTCTACAGTTTAAGACTGGAAATGCAATTATTGGGGAAGTTCTAGTTTTTCACATATTTTTCTGTCAGATATTTTATTATGTGTGCGGATGCTTACTTGTTTTTTAACCCTCCACTCCATCTGCAAAAGAAGATTTTGCAGTTCTTGCACATTTAGAGCAGCGGGGGAGCTATGCCAGACTGCTTTTTGTAGATTTCAGCTCGGCATTTAATACCATTCTACCACGACGTCAGATGATTAAATTGGGAAATCTGGGGCTCCCGCTATCACTCTGTGGGTGGATACTGGACTTTCTTTCAGATCACTCCCAGGGGGGGCTGGTTGGTCCCTTATATGTCTAATATGCTTAGGACTAACACAGGAACACCACAAGGATGTGTGCTTAGTTCGCTCCTTTATACTCTTTATACCGGTACGTATGATTGTGTCGCTGCCCACCCTAGAAATAGGGTTGTCAAATTTGCAGATGACACAACCATGATCGGGCTCATCTCTGATAAGGAGGGTGAAAAGGACTATAGAGATGAGGTGGAGCGGCTGACAGAGTGGTGCAGAGTTAATAACTTGCTCATAAACACAAAGAAAACAAAGGAGCTTGTGGTGGACTTTAGGAGACAGAAGAACGAGGTCCAGCCACTTTTGATTGACAGAATTTGTGTGGAGAGGGTAACAACGTTTAGATTTCTAGGAGGATCTGTCCTGGAGTGTTAATACAAGGGGGCTTGTGAAGAAGGCGCAGCAGAGACTGTATTTTTTGAGAATTTTAAGGAAAAACCATCTTCCACAAAAGCTGCTGCTTGCCTTCTATCACTGTGCCATACAGAGCATGCTCACGTATGGTTTTTTGTGTGTGGTACGGAAGCTGTACTTCTCAGGATAGAACAGGGCTGTGCAGAATTGTTAAAACAGCAGAGAGCATTATTGGCTGCTCACTCTCCACCTTAGAACAAATCTACACCACCAGGTGCCATAGAAAAGCACTAGACATATCAAGAGATCCAACGCACCCTGGTCACCATTTCTTTGAGCTCCTGCCATTGGGACGGAGATATAGAACAATGCAGGCAAGAACGAGCCGTCTCAGGAACAGTTTCTTCTCTAGAGCGATTTTGGCCTTAAATGGAAAGCCTGGACTTTGAAGTCATCTTATTTTACTTGTTATTTTGTATTATATTTACTGTTTTTAATTAGGTTTTGTAATTTTGGATTATGCGGAATGCTTTATCTGAGTGGATGTAGCAACTGAGTAATTTCGTTGTTCCCGCAAGGGGACAATGACAGTAAAGATATCTTATCTTATCTTATCATATTATCTTATCTTATCTAAGATACAAATTGCATATGATACAAAGCCTATGCAGATCTTGTGTCCTCATTTGTGAGTGATTGAAGGACCCAATCCACATATAGTAGGCCTAGAAAATCCTGTTGGCACCCCAGAACAGAAGTAGTGATACAGATCCCACTGAATGGGAGGAGGCATGTATAGTAACACAACTGTTTTATTAAATTAACACTAAATAAGGGTGTCAAGATGGCATCCTTATTGGCCACAATGACAGATGTTACACCAGGCATCCCTAAATTGTGGCCCTCCAGATGTTTTGGCCTACAACTCCCATGATCCCTAGCTAACAGGACCAGTGGTCAGGGATGATGGGAATTGTAGTCCAAAACATCTGGAGGGCCAAAGTTTTGGGGTGCCTGTGTTACACCCCATTTGGATTACTATAATGAGCTCTACGTGGGGCTGCCTTTGAAAAATGCTCAGAAACTTAAACTGGCTCAAAGAGCTGCAGCCAGATTGTTGACCAGGGCTGTTTATAGGGAGTGGATGACTTGCTACAACTGCTTCACTGACTACCAGTTTCCATGCATAATTCAAATGTGGATTATGACCTATAATGCCCTACATGTCTTACATCCAAGCTACCTAAAAGACTGTATTTCCTCATTCAAACCTGTCCGTGTTTTGAAATATTCAGGGAATTCTCTTCTCTCGCTCCCACCACCTTCATAGGCACGCTTGGTTGGAATGCAGGAGAGGGGCTTCTTGGTGGTGGCTTCTCACAGACAACTTTGGAACTCCCTCCCTAGATAGGCTAAACTGTTTCCCTCCTTACTGTCCTTCCACTGGCAAGTGAAGACATTTTAGTTCCAACTCTAGCCGGTACCGTACTGTGTTTGTATGTTTTTAATACTAGATAGATAGATAGATAGATAGATAGATAGATAGATAGATAGATAGATAGTTTTAATGCTATCAGTGTTTATTCGTTTTTTAACGATTGCTCTTTCTATGTTTGTAGTGGTTCTTATTCTTCTCTGCAAGCACCCTAGAGTTCCTGTCAGGCAAAAAGGAAGAGTAGAAATAGACTAGATCAATAAGATACCACAGTCTCATATTTGTTGCTTCAAAAGATTGAAAAAATGTACTCCTTGTTTTGTAGACCCTGCCAGTCATAATTACGCCATTTATGATTCGGGTACTCTTGAGAGATTTCATTCTCTCGTACAGAATAAAACATCTCAAGCCAACTAAGATCAATCTTTTAGATTGCATGAAATCCAACACTGTAGGGCTCTCATGTCCAAACAGACCATTTGCAGTGGGGAAGAAATTCATAAGTGCATAGCCATCATGCCAGGCCATTATTCTCTCTCCTTGCTACCTCCCTATGGCACTTTTAATTGCTGATTTCTATTATTCTGTGTAACCTAAGAATCAATCCTGAGGGTTGATGAGCCTCTTTTTGTATCTGCTTTAGAGTCTTCACCTTTTGAAAATGTTACCCTGAAACATTTTAGCCTTTAGTAGCAATTTATGATGCAATTAAATTTCTGCTCCCATTTTTTGACTATGTGCCTTTTCTTTTATGCTGCATCTTGTATTATCCCAATTACATTTCTGTTCACAAAACGTTGCATATTCTTTCTCACCAATGTACTTACTGGGTTGTTGTTGTTGTTTTTTAAAAAAATCTGTACAACCTCTGTAAATGGTTGCGAATGTTGCTATTTACAGTTGCCTCCACCCTCTACTCTATTCCCCATCGTGTTCAAGACAGTATGTGCTCCCTGTGTGCTCCTGGACCCTCTTCCATCTCCCCTTCCCTATAAATGGGACCCGGGCACAGTTTTCATGTGCCAGTCTTCACACACTCCCTTTTGTATTGCCAAATGCCTCTTAGCAGCATCACAACCACAGCACCAGAATAACCAGAAAAATGCTGGACTACAAGGCAGTACAAAGAATGAGCCAGCAGTAAATCACACCATTCAAAGTTGGAGTTAACTCTTGATTAGCAAAAACACAGTCTCCACAGACTTGGCCTAAAGAGCACAGCAGCTCATTCTCGGTAGGTCTTCCTCCATGAAATCAGTTGCCGAGACTGAAAGTCCACGCCTCCCCAAAGTCATCTAAGTCCCCTCCTCTCCAGGGCTTTCCCCAAACAATAGGAGACTGTTCCTGTGTACAGACAATTTGTCCTTTTCATGCCTCTCTTGGTTCTGGGGCATAGGACGGGAGAGGAGCTTGTCGCAGCAGGAGGGGGAAACACACAACTCTTCACCAGCCTGACTCATCTCTGCCTCGACCTCCTTCCTCCCAGTCACCTGCTCCAGCCTCTGCATCTGATTCTGGACTTCTCTCTGCCACCAACTCTCCCAGCTCACTGAACCCTGTTACCTCTTCAGCTTACAACACCTCAATCTTCCCAGTCTTCTCCATCTGACCACTCATTGCTGTCCCACCACCAGTCCCCCGGGCTCTGAGCCTTTTCCCCTTAGTGGTTCCCCAGCTGGTTCCTCCCACCAATAATACTCTGGCGGCAAACTGGGATAACCATAATAATCATAGAAAGCTTAAAAAGAATGAACAGCATAAACTTTATTCCACAATGGAATACCGGGTTCATATTTCTACCAAAAACGCCAAATATTTATGAATGCTGCCAGAATACTCGTATTTAGTGGAAATGTGTCAACCATGAGACTGTTTTGCATGCTTTTAAAATAAAATAATCAGACATGTAAACAAAGCACAGGTTCTTCTCTCTGTTCCACAGTGAAAGGGGGTTGTTGCTGCGTCCTTGCTGATTCCCCAAGCCCATCTGTCTGATCTATGCTTACACAAATCTACATGAGCAGAGAGCTCCATTAAAGTCAATTAGGCAACATATTGACACAGGAAGGCTGCAGAAAGCATGATCAGGTTACTCGACTGGACTTGGGCACACGCTGGGATGAAGGTTAGCTTTCCTGCTGCTGTCTCTTGTGACCTTGATCTCAAGCTGCTGAGGCCACTACCTTTAAAGTATGGGGAAGGGTCATAGCTCAGGGGCAGAGCATCCACTTTGAAGGCAGAAGATATTAGGTTCAATCCCTCGCATCTTCTGAATCCTTACCAGGACAGAGATACTTACCTGGAGAGAGATAGTGTGTCTTCGGTTATCCACGTTTAAACTTCCAGTTTAATGTGTAACATGTGGAGCTGCCTTTGAAGAGTTTTGAATTGCATTTACTGGTAATTCAGAATTCACCAAGAAGAGGAAGGTCCACAGTAATTCGGAGTATTCCAGAGTTACAGTATTCCTGTCGAGATAGGCAGGCAGCCAGTATCTGCACGCTTTTCTTTCAACAAGCTTTCCCAGGTGTTTGGCTAGGTCTCCATCATAGGGGTCTGTTTTGTATTGTTTTAAAATTTATCCATTGTTTTTTTCTGTGTTGTTTCAAAACCATTTTAGCTCTTTTATTGTATTTTGTACATCACCTTGCCGGAGACGTGTGAAAGGCGATGATAAGGATAAAAATAATGCATATAGTTTCTTCCATTACAAATACATGATATAATAGTCACAGAACAAACTCTACATGTATCACTCTTTCAATTGTCTCCAAGGAAAATTAAATCAATAACCCCTCTAAAAAACCCAGCCCCCAAGTATCAAATAACCTATACCATGTTTTATCTTTTATACTACTTAAACATTATCAGGTCACAATGTTTATTTTGTCTTTCTTTTCATAAGTTATAGGTAGATGGTGAGTCTCCCAGGCTATCAGCACCTTTATATATTGAATAAAACAATACCAAGTGTTGACAAAGTTGTCTGAAACTGATAGTTTGTTGGGTTTTTTTTAGTCTTTTTAAACACTGAGTGATTTCCCCCCATTAAGGCTGTATACCAGACCTTTTGCATCCAATGTTCCAAAATGAGATAATTTGCCGTTTTCCATTGTTGACGTATGTTTGATGTGCTAGAAAGGTGATTAAAAGGTAAAAGGATCCCTGGCCATTAGGTCCAGCCACAGACGACTCTGAAGTGGTGGTGCGCATCTCACTCTACAGGCCATACAGGCCAAGGGAGCCAGCGTTTGTCTGCAGACAGTTTCCGAGTCATGTGGCCAGCATGACTAAGCCGCTTCTGGCAAAGCAGAGCAGCACACGGAAACGCCATTTACCTTCCCACTGGAGCGGTACCTATTTATCTACTTGCATTTCGTGCTTTCGAACTGCTAGGTTGGCAGGAGCTGGGACTGAACAACGGGAGTTCACCCCGTTGCGGGGATTCGAACCGCCAACCTTCTGATCGGCAAGCCCTAGGCTCTGCGGTATAGACCACAGCGCCACCCGCATATCTTAGAAAGGTGATTAAGGTAAAGGTAAAGGGATCCCTGACCATTAGGTTCAGTCATGACTGACTCTGGGGTTGCAGCGCTCATCTCGCGTTATTGGCCGAGGGAGCCGCCATACAGCTTCCAGGTTATGTGGCCAGCATGACAAAGCCCATAGCGCCACCCACGTCCCTCTCAGAAAGGTGATTAGATTCCTTTAATTGTTTTTTCCCCAGGCTTTTAACCCTTGCTGGATACTCACACACAGACTGCCTACCACATATTTTTGAAAGTGGCTTGTCTATCAGTCTGCCTATTTTCTATGCATTCTATGCATATCATCACCCACTTTTACATGATGGTTCCTGTTTTTGGAGGAGACCATTTTTATCCATGTTTGGATGGGGCGGGCGCCATTTTGAATCTAGATGGCAGACCAAAGCGTTCCAGAATACACTGGTTTTGATGCCTCTGAAGATATTGTCACCCCATGTTGAGCCACCTGCTGCTCTCCAGGGCTGTAAGGTGGGGGGGCACTGGGTGGGAAGTAAAGATAGGCAACCTCTGCGAAGAGCAGCCTTGGGCTGTTTTTGGAAAGGGCTTTTGAACAGCCCTGCACTTTTGATGGGCTTGTTCCCAGCAGAAGAACACAGACGTGTGTGCAGTCATACTGAGCTGAATTGAACCCTCCCTTCACCAGATGGTGAGTCAAAAGTGCAGTCTTGCTAGAGACATGGGGCTGCGCTGCCAGTGTGCTACCTGAAGTGAATGTGCTGGGGAAGCAGATTCCAGCACACACACCCTCAAAAAATCCTGGGAACAGGAGCTACAATTCCCAGCACCCTTAATCTACAGCTCCCATGTTGCTGGGGGGTGCTTTAAATAAATAGAAGACATCTGAAGGCAACCCTGTTTAGGGAAGCTTTTAATATCTGATGAATTGTTGTATTTTAATGTTGGAAGCTGCCCAGAGTGGCTGGGTATGTATGTATGTATGTATGTATGTATGTATGTATGTATGTATGTATGTAGTGGTGCCCACCATTGTCTTTGCTTTGGAATACGTTGCTTTTGGAACTGCAGAGCTGCTGAGGGCAAGGGCCCTGGGTCTTTGTCATTCCCAATTTCCTCATCCGATAGCATCCCTTTCATATGTCTTTGCTTTAGGTTATTGATAGGCATTTCTTTTTTTAAAAATGAGATAATCATCTCCTACTCCCCTGAATCTTCGTTTGAAACTATTGAGTCCTGTTTGGTGTCATCTAGGATTCATTTACAGGGCAGCAGTATATAAGTGTGTGTGTTTTAATATCTCCATGGTGACTATTTTCACTTCTGCAGAATCAAAGCCCTAGAATGAAAAGAGGCCATTGACTCTGACACGAACGTGTCCTCCATATTCATCATCAAAACGAATGTCTCAGAGCATCTCTGGCATCCATTTTCTTTATGAGAAAGGCACTGTAATTTGCCCATCAGTTGACAAGGTTTTAGGGCAGCACTTAACATCCCAGTTGCTCTGACAATTGGCAAAGTGTTTCATTTTTCCCAGCAGGACTAATATAAGGAGCTGTTACACATGATGGTATAAAAAGGGTCTAGTGGCTCCATTTGCAATGTGTCTCTTCCATTGACAGCAGGGGAAAGGGAGGGGGTGAAATCTCAAGAGTTTCCGAGAATAAAGATTTTATTGGCCCAACACGTTTCAAATTAAAATTCTTCAGGGGCACTACCAATAAGAACAATGAACATTATTTATAGCGGCAAATGTGATTAATAGCCATTATACAACCTATAGGAAAAACCAATTATTAAAATATCAATAATAAAGGGAAAGTACAGAAAATATCTTGTGATAATACACAGATAAATGTAGATAAATTTAGGAAACATGATGAATAATGCCAAAAATGTTGCACATAGTTTATACAGTAAATCTCTTTATCTGATATTCGCATAAGCTGGTATATTTGTATGGGAGTAAAGGTGTGTCATCGTCCCCAAACAAAATCAAAGGGAAATCACTATAGAATAAAAATATTGTCAATGTAACACAACCAAATGGGAAGTGATGGCATTTACATCAGTAAATGCTATATTTTATAAATTATTACTTTGGTTTTTTTTTTTTGCAGAATCAAATAAATACAAAACAATATAATACAATAATAGTACAATAAGAATTTTTTGATCTATACATCAGCTGTATTATACCTTCATTATACTGTACTTTCATTTGATGAATTTTTGTAAGCAAGCAAAGAATAAGAAGATGATGCGTACTTAACCTGAAGCGAACTCTCCCATTGAAAGTAATGGAAAGTGGATTAATCCGTTCCAGACGATCCGCAGAGTACTTAAACTGAAGCGTACTTAACCTGAAGCGAACTTTCCCATTGAAAGTAATGGAAAGTGGATTAATCCGTTTGAGATGGGTCCATGGAGTACTTAAACTGAAAGTACTCAAACCGAAGCGTACTTAAACCGAGGTATGACTGTGTGTGTGTGTGTGTGTGTATATATATATATATATTATAATAATCATAATCATAAATATTTACCAACAGTAAAAAAGGATCCCTACTCGCCCTACACCCCCTACACCCTGTGATGACTCCCAGCCTTTTCTCTATTTCGGTTTCTTTATCCAAATTCCCTTGTATACCTGTTTACATATTTCATTTCATTTTTATTTACTTTGCATGAGCCCTTCACCTGTTCATTATCTAAATTTCTTGACCCCTTTTGTCACGTATAGTGGAGCGGTTTCCAGAATTAAACTATCAGTTGTTATAAAAAATACATAAAAAGCAGCCCAAAAGTACTGAGAACAGACAGCGGCCTCACTGCTTGACCCCAAATGCCTGGCACATAAGAATGTTTTGACTTTGACTTGATCTGACATCTGAACTTCTGGTTTTTACTTTCCTATATTTTACCGTATTAGCCACCTTTCCAGGGGGAAAACACTGCTCACAGGAAAGTCAATAATTTGTTCTTGGTCAATCCAGCAAAGGAGATCCATGAGCAGAATCAGGTCTCCATCCACAGAGTGTGGTCTTGCAATACTAGTCTTGGTGGTCCCATAGAACTTCTGGTGTAGAGGTGGATGTGCCTACTAATTCAGGGCCTACTAATGGTTACATGCATGCAACAGAGTTGGATTAAGGCCATGTGGTTCCCACCAGATTACATCCTGAACATTTCTCAACACAATTAAAGCAGAATGAATTCCATAGTGAAACAGAACATCTTTATTTCCAAGGCAAACATCAACGAACAAAATTCTCCCAAAGCAGTAACTTCTGATGATGCTCTTTTTAAAAAAGACGTGGTAAATTTTCTCCCAAAAACATTAAAGAAGGTCAACTTGTTTGCATTAACATGGTCAGCCAATTTGCACTTCAGGGTTATTGTTGTTGTTATTCTATAGTTTCAGGGGGACTCCCTACAGGGACCCTCCCCCAGCCATCCTGACCAGTGACTTACACTTTGCCCAGTGACAGCGCAAGCAGCGGGTCAGGAGGAGGGAATGAGGAATGGAGCGGAATGGGGAGGCGGCTCCAAGACGCACCAGAGCCCCTGCACCGACCCAGCTGGCCAGAGGAGGAAGGACAGTGCAGCAAGTTGTCGGCGCCTCAACAACGCTCCAGCCAAAGGACGGGAGAAGGAACATAGCCCCTTCTGGCATGCTCAGAAGCAACTTCTGGTGCCGCGCCGCTGCTGATCCCGCATATTTCAGCGGAAGACTTGGCAGCTATGCAAATGCCCTGGAAAAATGTAAGAGACACTTAAGTGCAAGAGGCTGGCAACAACCTCAAGTGGACGCTCCCTAAAGATTGAATGAAGGGTGGCAGTTCTAGGGAAACGGGCTAGTGTGGAAGCAACTCTATAAGCAAAAGCACATTAAAAGTTTTAATTTGTGTACCCACGATCTATCCTGGACACACACACACACACAGAGTGCTGGCAACTTAACTGCTGGCAAGTTGACAAATGAGGGCCCTGGGAAGGCCGTGCAATGAATCAGAAGGCACAAAAATGCAAAACAACACTTCTAGCAGCTGAGAGATGCAGTTTATTCCGATAGAAATAGCTGAGTCGTGCTAGGTGAAAAGAACACTTTGAAAAATGGTGGCATTGTCTCCCAGGAATAGTCATTCTCACAAGTTTTAAAACTGAGATGGATAGGTTTATGAAGAGCATTGTATAATCAGTGTTCATCTGATGACTCAGGGTCTGCTGCAGCCGAGGACACTGGAGATGTGCTAAAGGATACCAGATGAAAGGAAGTGGTGCTAAAAAGTACTACGATAATTTGGGGTTGAGGGACAGCAGCTGTTATGAATTGACACAAAGATAGCTCTTTCCTCTCTGCAGTTCTAGCAGGCGTGATCTGGGTTGAATCAACGCTAAACCCAGCGTCTGTGTCCCAAACCAAATCAAACAAAAGCAAAGGAGGAAAATGTTTTTCCTGCTCATGGATCACACAGCTCACTGGTTCTGCAAATTATGCATGAGGGCCTCAGAACGATGCTCTTGCCAGTTGCCAGGTGAAGCCATTTCCTGTGGGCATTTGTGAACATGCTGGACAGCTTAATATTGGCTCAATGGAGATTTTAACACTTGAAAGAACACACATAGTTTTTAAAGCATCTGATTTTTATTTTTAAAAAGAAGGCTGCTGTGCTTTATAAACACATTTATTGGGGCAACTTAAAAGACAAGATGGTCTCCCTCTTGCTCACTGCTAGGATACTTTTTTGAGCTGTGAGCCATTTTGGAAATCATACTCTCACACTTGCTACTTGTGGTCATGGCTGATGGATCCTCAGGATACACAGAAGTCAATGATCTCTCGATGTCTTTTCCTATCCATGGACAGGTGAGGGTGGTTTTTGTCAGGTGGGTTGGATTGAGTTGAAGTTGCTGGACCTTGGAGAGCTCCAAGCAGATAGCTTTTTCCATTCTAGTCTGTAACTCGGGGCTTATCCACACCCCCATTTGCCCCACCGCTTCCTACTCCCCCCAGGAGAAGACCACGGTTTAGCACTGAATCAGAGCAAATAGCAATCGGATTTTCTGTGGATTGCTGTTTGTTCCAATTTAGCACTAAAGAGTGGGTTTTCTGAGGGAAAGCAGCAGAGCAAAGGCAAAAAGTTGGGGACAAACAGAAAACCACTCAGACCTGTCCTTTCTAGGGATGAGTCAAGTGGAAGTGTGTATGAGTCCTCAAATGAAGCTTTTTTATCCCTCTTTGGACAGACTAACCCCTCCTAGGCTCCACCCCCTTTCTGAACAGTGAAGACTCTTGAAAGGGTAACCCTTTGGCTTGGAGGTTAACATTCAGTTGCCTCCAACCTTCCATGTTGGCTGCTCTGTAAAGCCTGGAGCACAAACTATTAAGGTGGAGGCACGTAATAGTTTGTGATCACTAAAAATCAGCATGGGTTTCTGAAAAATAAGTCATGTCAGACTAATCTGATCTCATTTTTTGACAGAATTACAAGCCTGGTAGATGAAGGGAACGCTGTGGATGTAGCCTATCTTGATTTCAGCAAGGCCTTTGACAAGGTGCCCCATGATATTCTTGTAAAGAAGCTGGTAAAATGCGGGCTAGACAATGCTACCTTTCAGTGGATTTGTAACTGGCTTACTGACCGAACCCAAAGGGTGCTCATCAATGGCTCCTCCTCATCCTGGAGAGTAGTGACTAGTGGGGTGCCACAGGGTTCTGTCTTGGGCCCAGTCTTATTCAACATCTTTATCAATGACTTGGATGATGGGCTTGAGGGCATCCTGAGCAAGTTTGCAGACGACACCAAATTGGGAGGGGTGGCTAATACCCCAGAGGACAGGATCACACTTCAAAATGACCTTAACAGGTTAGACAACTGGGCCAAAGCAAACAAGATGAATTTTAACAAGGAGAAATGTAAGGTACTACACTTGGGCAAAAAAAATGAAAGGCACAAATACAGGATGGGTGACACCTGGCTTGAGAGCAGTACATGTGAAAAGGACCTAGGAGTCTTGGTAGACCACAGACTTGACATGAGTCAGCAGTGTGATGCAGCAGCTAAAAAAGCCAATGCAATTCTGGTCTGCATCAATAGGAGTATAGCATCTAGATCAAGGGAAGTAATAGTACCACTGTATTCTGCTCTGGTCAGACCTCACCTGGAGTACTGTGTCCAGTTCTGGGCACCACAGTTCAAGAAGGATACTGACAAGCTGGAACGTGTCCAGAAGAGGGCAACCAAAATGGTCAAAGGCCTGGAAACGATGCCTTATGAGGAATGGCTTAGGGAGCTGGGTATGTTTAGCCTGGAGAAGAGAAGGTTAAGGGGTGATATGATAGCCATGTTCAAATATATGAAAGGATGTCATATGGAGGAGGGAGAAAGATTGTTTTCTGCTGCTCCAGAGAAGCGGACATGGAGCAATGGATTCAAACTTCAAGAAAGAAGATTCCACCAAAACATTAGGAAGAACTTCCTGACAGTAAGAGCTGTTCGGCAGTGGAATTTGCTACCAAGGAGCGTGGTGGAGTCTCCTTCTTTGGAGGTCTTTAAGCAGAGGGTTGACAGCCATATGTCAAGAATGCTTTGATGGTGTTTCCTGCTTGGCAGGGGGTTGGACTGGATGGCCCTTGTGGTCTCTTCCAACTCTATGATTCTATGATTCTATAACAGTATCACCAAAAAATAGGACAAAAGAGGATGTAGATATGCCATTATTTAAATAGAAACACAATGCATCTCCAACATAGTGGCAGAGTGACTTTAGCTCCTTTGCTGTCCAGGTTTATGGGTAACCATGTGGCCCCTGCTTGATAGTTCTCTAGTTCTTTATCTTTAAACTGGCCTTTGACCAAACAGCCCTTCAGATATAGAGATGCCTTCAAACTGAGGTGTGTAAAATAGAACACATAGCCATGCATGCATGCATGCATACAAAGTCACCCTCCGACACAAAATATTGGTACGATGGTGGCTTCAGTCTTTTTAACACTATTGGTTTCAGTCTTGGAAACCTGTACCATGATTAACCGCCAGAAAACAGATTTTTCCATTCATCTACTTAATATAATGCCATGATGTGTGCACGTCTTCTGAAAGCAAGTGGCTTTTCAAAGCTACCATGTGACATTTGATAGCCTTGCAAAGCCAGGAAAATATATATCCTAATCTGTACAGTCTATAGGGAGAGTCCAGCTGGCCAAGAAGACGCAGACAGATTTCACGATAAAAGTGTGCAGTGAGGCCGTGGCTTCTTGGCTTAGATTTTTAGACAACAGTTGAGACTGGCAAATCTCCCACTTGCAAGGTGGAAGGAACCCTAGGGGACTTTGTTTTTGTTTTAAAAGATCCTTTCAGTGATATATGAAGCTTACAGCTCAGAGTTATACAAAATCTTCTGCAATCAAGAGATTTGGTTTCTTGCCTTCTTTTTAATCGATTAGACAATGGAAATTCTAAAAATAAATAAAAAGAACAGCAAGATGGCTAAAAAAATAAGATAAAGGGGTGATGTGAAAAGATTAGTGATGAATTAAGCAGGAGCCAAGGGGAAGTGTCGGTATAAGGTTTTGGAGTTTGGACTCCATTTTAAATAGTGTCACAATGAAGGTATCAGGCCAAGTACTGTACATGTAATTGCAAGTAGGTGTCACTGAGTTCATTGGGAAAACTTCCATGTTTCAGGCTGCATCTGTTAACAGAAACTGGAAAACACTGGAGCGCCATTTCTTTATTAAATAGCCACATTCCTATAATAAAGGCTTATTGCTTGAATTTGGAAACTGGTGCTTATATATTGCTTCTTGGGCAGTTCATGAATAGCACAATGGTGAGATTTCCTTAAAACTCTCTCCAGATTTTTATACATCACTAGCACGGAAGGTATATTTTTGGAATTAATAAATGATAAGAAATCATATGTTAATATACTGGAAGGTTAGGACAGGGCTGTCTTCTATGTGGAATATGTAACTCTTTGCTCCAAGCAAAATATAACAGCCAGAGAGAGAGGCTTCCAAGGGTTACAGACAAGATTCTGTCCCAGCCCTTCCTGGAGATGCTAAGAATTGAACCTGGGACATTCTGCATGCATTGAGTCTTTGCCAATTTAAATGTTCCCCATTCCACCAATTTGTAAGCTATCGTAACGCACCAGCAGCAAATATAGGAAGGCATTGAGTCAATCCTTTTAATATTTATATATGTGTTGCTTTCTTACTTGCAGAGCTCGCAAGCTTACACAGTATCATATTTACAAGTTCAAGTTAAGAGATAAAAAGGTACAGACTCATGAAAAGCATTCATAGTAACATTATCTATCTATCTATATCTACCGTATCTATCTATCTATCTATCATCTATCTATATCTATCTATCTATCTATCTATCTATCTATCTATCTATCTATCTATCTATCTATCTATCTATAATTCACATGCATGGAGGCTAGCACACTTTTCTGCAGACTGCCCTTTATGCAAGATATGACTTCACCCAGCACAAATTTAAACATATATTACTCAGAGGCTTGGAAATGTTACTGGTTAAAACATTTTCAGAATCTTTCAGTGCATGTCCCTTGTGTAAACATGCTATTACAGAACTTGCACGCGTAAAAAGCTCACTACTCTGAAAGGTGGAAAATTTACCCTTTTATACCATCTCTTGGTGGTGTCTGTGCCAGCATTCTCTCTTATCCCCTCTATAAACTACAGAGCTGTTTCAAGGAGCAGCTGCTTCTTTGAAACACGGTAATATTAGCAGGAACATAATCCATATGTTGGCCAGATGAAGGCAATGAAAGAAATTGCATGCCCTTGAGAAATAAAACCATGTATGAAAATTCCCAGGTGCTGCTTCTCAAAGGTAGACCTTCTCAAGAGCAGTGCCTATTAGCTTGCCTACTACTGGTAGTACTGAACTTTTCCTTTTGTATGTTAATCATCACTGGGTTTCTTCCCACCAAAAGGGACACTGGAGAGATTTATGGGCAAAGTTAAACATTAGATTATGGCTGCAATGATTCATTTGTGTTAATTTTCACATATGGAATCTTGCATCTGGCTCGTGATGTTTTAAAACTATTTCAACAAAAAATGATTAAAGGTTGTTTTCCACTGGATCACACGCCTTGCGATTTATGAAATTGCAACTGTTCTCTTGTTCTGCCCTATCCATCTTGCAATGAACTCCATATATCGGGGGGGGGGGGAGAGAGAGATTTACAGAGTACCCGAAAACAAATATTACCTTCCACTGACTGAAGCACCAATGATTGAATATTGTTCAACTGTGGCAACAGTCTCTGCAGAGTATATCATGCTGTAAATCAATGAGTTATCGTTGCTGTTAAGATTTAAGAGGAAAGGGCCAAAGAGACAGCTTGGATATCAAAATCTATTTTTCCATGACCCAGGGAGAGAAGGCTTTCACTCAGCATGCTCCTGTTTGGAAGCAGCTGGTAAAGAAAACACTTGCTAGAAGGGTGGTTGGGCGGGCGTGGTGTGTGTGTGCTTCTCTCCCTCACTTAACAGATCATAAAAAGGCAGACCTCTCAAAAAAATGTCTCCAGCCCTTGGGGTATGTGGAGTGCAAACTTGAATAAGAGTTGCAGTGAGGGGAATGGGAAATTCCCAGAGAAAATTCTATGTAAAAATGTCTAAGTAAAATTCTAAGTAAAAATGTCTTGGTAAAATAGTAATCTGGGCTGCTCTGTGATCAGCTACTGTAGATTACACAGACCTTGCACCTAATCACTTCATGTTGCCTCAAACAGTGGCCTGTTTTTCTTCCTTCTGCCAGATCAACAGTTGCCTGCTCATGCGTTAAGCTACAAGTGAGCAAGGGTCGAGCAATTTCCAGAAAAGTAGCCCTGTTTGTCCTTTGCAGCTTAAAAAACAAAAAAAAATATTGTGGCACCTTAAAGACTAACAGATTTGTTATGACATAAGCTTTGATGGGCTCAAGTGCACTTCATCAGATCCATGAAAGGCTGATCAACTGAGTGATGAGGAATTAAATGGTGCCCATGCATGTCCAAACCTATTTACAGATATATTTTTAAAATCAAGTCTTCTCAATAGGAACAACAAAACTTGAGAACACGAGGATGGTGCGTGTTATGACAACTCCGGTACCTAAGCAGGGCTCCCATAGCCACAGGCTGGTATTTGCCTGTCTCCCACTGCTGTTTTACCAAGACCCGTGCTCCTATTACCCTTTGCTCTTCCAGTCCCACAATCCAAGTGTTTGAAAACCACTTGGAAGCAGAAGGAAGGAATTTTTGATTGTTTGGCTCAAAGTTTGGAGTGTGTGTGTGTGTGTGTTTGTGTGCAAAGTACATACAGCCCTGCTAATAACTAGTGGAAGATAGCCACTAATTAACTCAGTCTCCCAAACCAAACCAAAATATGTTCTATCCCCTTGGTTCTGCCCTCTGGTACTTTTTTATTTTTTCCACCAACGAAGGAACACAAACACCCAAGAGTGCTCCTATTTTCAGTTCAGCTTTAAGGTGTTGCAGATGCCCTAACATGGGTAGGCCTGTCCTGCAACCTGGGATCTCCTAACACGTGCACAAGTCGTCACTTGAAGCTGCAGTGCATGCCAAGTGTTGGCCCTGCCTATGTAAGGCACCCAACCTTGTTCCATGTGGAACAGAGAAGCAAGTGGGCTAATAACAAAATATTGGAAGGATGTATTCATGATGCAATAGTGGTGCAACTATGCTTGGAATTATGCACTAGCCGAGAAGCCCACCAAGCAAGTTCGAGCACTGAGATGGCAGACTATGGGGGTGATTTTGTGGGCCAACAGTGTGGATTTAGTTAATGGGTGAACAGACATATGCGGCTATGATAGGTAGCTCTCTCCACACATACCATGTCTCACTGTGGCAATGACCTGATGGGGTGACGAAGAAGAAAGTTTTATACAGTTGTAACTTGGATCCCGAACGCCTTGAGAGTCGAACGTTTTGGCTCCCAAACGCCGCAAACCCGGAAGTGAGTGTTCCGGAGCTTCCTGCAGCCAATCAGAAGCCGCATCTTGGTTTTCGAATGTTTAGGAAGTTAATGAACTTCCATAATGGATTCCATTCGACTTCCGAGGTACCACTGTACAGACATTATTCTATGATCTCTGTCAAATCTGAAAGTATAATGTACTGCATGATATACATATATATATATATATATATATATATATATATATATATATATATATATATATGGGTCCCCCCCTTTGTTGGTTTGTTAAATAAATAGTTTTAAGTTTAACTATCTAACATTAAATAGCTTTTTAACAGAAAGGAAGAGACACAGACAAACAAATATATGGTGCAACCACATTAGGAATACTGTGTACGGTTCTGGTCATCTCACCTCAAATAGGATACCATAGAGTTGGAAAAGGTTCATAAAAGGGCCACTAAAATGATCACGGAGAGAAGAAAGAAGCTTGAGGGACTGTCACCGTCCATCCACCTCCCATTGCAGCCTCTCTCTCTCTCTCTCTCTCTCTCTCTCTCTCTCTCTCTCTCTCTCTCTCTCTCTCTGCAACTGCCACCAGTAGGGTGTCTTGAAAGACCTGCCCTGAGGGGAGAGGAGAATCAGCACTACGGTAGTGGCTTTTTCTAAACAAACAAGTTGTCTTATCTGTTTTATTGTAACTTTTTTTTTAAAAAAAGTGGTGCTTAATCTTATGTAAACTGCTTTGTGAGGTCTGCCTCAAAAGTAGCATGTAAATAATCAAATAAACAATAAATTTCCCTATGAAGAAAGGTTGTGGCGTTCGAGGCCCGGGGGCCAGATGCAGCCCAGTCGCCTTCTAAATCCGGCCCGTGGACGGTCCGGGAATCAGCATGCTTTTACATGAGTAGAATGTGTTCTTTTATTTAAAATGCATCTCTGGGTTATTTGTGGGGCCTGCCTGGTGTTTTTTACATGAGTGGAATGTCTCCTTTTATTTAAAATGCATCTCTGAGTTATTTGTGAGGCATAGGAAATCATTCATATATTTTTTTCAAAATATAGTCCGGCCTCCCACAAGGTCTGAGGGACGGTGGACCGTTCCCCTGCTGAAAAAGTTTGCTGACCCCTGGTTTAGAGAAAAGGCGACAAAGAGGTGACATGATAGATTACAAAATAATGCTCAACATTAGATAAAGTGAATAGAGAAAAGTTTTTCTCCCTTTCTCATAAAACTAGAACTTGTGATCATCCAACAAAGCGGGATGATGGAAGGTTCTCGCCAGACAGCGCACAATGGAACTCTCTCCCACAGGAGGCAGGGATGGCCACCAATTTGGGTGGCTTCCAAAGAGGTTTAGAGAAATTAATGGAGGACAAGGCAAACATCTGCTAGGTGAGAGAAGAGGAGAACAGGATGCTGAACTAAATGGCCCATTGCTTGGTCTGATGATCCAGCAGGCTCTTCTTACGTTCTGACATGCAGAGAGGGAACGCACTGGAGCAAAGCAGGCAGCTCAGAGGGTCTGTCGTTGCGCTGACTTGAGAAGCCAGGCCCACCCCCTGGGGCGGGACCTCCCTACCGGCGCGCAGACAGAGAAGACACCCTCGCGAACTTGGGAGCCGGCTCTCTCCTTAAGCCTCGCCTCTGCCGCCTGCTGCTGAAGCTGCTCCGACCTGCCAATCACCAGCAACGTCGAGATCTCTCCTGCCTCTACAGTTTGCTGCTGCTTCTCCGCTGCTCGCGCACCGAGCACGTTCTCTTGCCAGCTTCTGCAAAGAGCAACTGCGCGCGGGGCGCACGCACGCCTGTTTGAAGCCCGTTTGCAGGCTTTCCGCGCGCTGCAAGCCTGTGCATGTGCCATTTCAACATTTTATCTCTTTCCTAAGCGGAGATCGGGCTTCTGGTTTTCCTTGGCGCCCTAGGAGAAGTGAACAACGAGAGAAGGCAAACTTTCAACCTTCTTCTTTTGGAGAGAGCGATATTCTTATCCAGAGCTGAAGTGACAAATGGGCATTTAAAGGAGCCACTGGATTAGTTGGCGCTGGCGAGGAAAACACCTCTCAAGATTGCCTGGCCGGACTTGGATGGTGGAAGAGCCGGAATCCCTGCAGCAGCTGAATTACTCCGGAGCTACCCGATGGACTTGGATGTGAGAATGGAAAAGAAAAACATGGATCATTACCTACGCCGTCTGAAGCAGGAGTTGGTAAGGAATGCCCGGGAAAAGAAGGGACTGGGGGATTGGGTAGGAGGAAATCCATGCGTTGCAAGCTCGGTCTCCTGCTCCGTTTGCAACTTCCCAGCTAGGGGGTGTCAGTCAATGAATGTTGCCTCTCTCTCGCTCTCCTTCCTGCAGAGCGCTTATTTCCCGGGCTTTGTTTAGAGCTCTCGCCGTGTCCTTCCTTTGCAGCTGTGTGGCCTCCAATTTCCCCGTGGGGGATTTTTTTGTTTCCTTCCAAGCCCCTGGGATGAGATGGGATAAAGAGGAAGACTCCTTAGTCCTCTCCCACCCCCCACGACTCCATCACGGAAAGTGGTTTCCAAATCTGTTTGCACAGTTTAGCTTTTCCCGCTGACACGCTGGCTAAATCCCATTGACAGCAATGTGTGTTTAACCCTTCCCTCTATGTGTGTTTGTGTCTTACGCTCAGCACGAAAGAAGGAACCTCTTCTCTTTTCTGGCTGGGAGCGCTGGCACCGACAGCCCACCCCCCTCACTCCTTCGCTCTTCCTGCAAAGGCATCGCCTTCTGTTTGTTTAACTGTGACAGGGAGCGGTGAACTTTGTAATCAGTTCAGACACCGAGCCCTTTATCATGAGCCCTGAAAGGGATTATAAACTGGCATCGCATCACAACCTGTTACTGTCTTCCTTCCCCACGTTCTTGCACTGTTAGTGTGAGCATCTAACTGGATAGAAAGCCTCGCACATCCACATCAAAACTGCATTCTCCCAAGACCTAACTGTGTACCTCCATTCATTTTCTCCTTCCTAACCTGGACCTGTCAGGCAGGTTTACCCAGGGGCTCCTTCCCTACTAACTCATCAATTTTTCTCCTCTGGTAGCCCTGCTCTGAAACATCCCCCCCCCCCCCCAGAGCACAGATGTGGCTGTATCATCTCTCCAGGCATTCTGGTTGCCTGCCACTTCTTTTAATTATAGGAGTGCCTACAAATCTTCAGAGACAGACGCATACCACAAGGCAATCATTTCCCATTGGCTTTCTCTCCTAAGCTTCCGTTTTTGTTTGGTACAGTATTGTACAGTTTTGCTAATAGCCCTGCTGGAGCGTTTTAATTTTCATGCAAAGTAGCGACATCTAGTTCTGGAAGATGCCGAACGCCACTTGTTCAGTGTCCTAAAAGGAAATGCTGAGCCTCACATAAAATTTCTATCTATAGAATGTGAGCCTGGCATTCTGGAAATATCTGAGGTCCATTACCCATCCCACCAGCTACGCCAGATAGCTGCTGCCATTATTGTCGTTCCCATTTTACAGACTGAAAACTGAGAACCCATAGCAAAGTTCACACAATTCGAACCCGAGTCTCCCCAACTGTGCAACTAGACCGTGTTTCCATTTTACAGCCGAATCCCTCCATTACTGACTCTGAGAGATTTGCACAGGCCCGTATTGAATCACTCTAGCTGTGCGTTCAAATAAAAGAAAACTGGAATCCTGGTAAAATTCAGTGTAAAGGTGATGATGCTCAAGGGATGAGATGCAAAGAGCTTTGTCATGTATCCCTCCTTCTACCTTGGCAGTGGAGACCCATCCCTATACCTTGGAGCACATTCTGACTCCCATCCAATCAATTCCAGTTCCTTCCCTGTCTTGTCACTGCCTGTTCCATCCACAGACACTAATTTATGGTGCTGGAGGGAGGCCAGTCAGCTAGAGGTTTTTTTTTCTACCCAGACTTTCCCCTTAAGGACATAGCCAAGCTGCTTTGCAAAATCCTGCACATTTTCTTTAGAAATGTAAGAAGAATGTTACTTCTGCAACTCTTCTAATCTGCGTATTGTTTTACAACCCCCTTTTCTTAGCCACTTTCGCAGCTATCCTGTAAGGTAGCACGCCTCCCCCCCCCCCCCGCCCGGCAGCATATTACCACCTAACAGACTAAACAAATGTTGTCACCTAGTGATAAAGTGGGGCGGAGCTGTGGCTTAAGTTCCTATCTCCCAGATCCACATATAATACCCTAATTACTAGACTGCACTGCTTCCAAAAAAGAGAAGAGATCAGAGTTGTTACCTCTTAGATGTAAACGGCCCTTTGGGCAGAGATTGACAAGTGTGATACTGAGCACCTCATACTGACATTCTGCCCTTCCTCCACCCCACGGCTCAGGCACAAGTGTTTCTTGCCGTGACATGCTTGGGCTTGCCCACCAGCAGATGCTTCTATCAGATGCCCTAGTTTTTTGTTCTAATGGATTAGTAATGAAGCATTGGGATGTCTTTAAATAAAGCGCTGGAATTGTTCAACAGGGTATGAAAAGAAGAAGAAGAAAGTTCATGTCACACGTGAATAAATAATAGCAACTGCAGTTCTCTGTGTGTGAGATAGAGAGAGGTCATGGAAGAGCCAAAATGGTATGAAGAGCTTCGGGATACAAAAGCTTTCTTTACATCCAAAAGATGACTACCACCAACACTAGTGAATAAAATCCAAGTGGGGCCAGCCCAAACTGGAATTCATAATGCGTTCCAGTGTCTTAAGACCATTATCTGCCAGGGATTTAATTCTAACTGGAACCATAAAAGCAGACCTCTTTAAGTGCCAGAATGTTGCTCAAGTGTCATGCGCATGAGATTGATGCTTCAGTGGAGGTGTGCAAAAGTGCCAGAGTCCCGTTTACAGTCCAGTCCTAGGCATATTTACCCAAATAGAAGCCCCAAGTAGGAATATATAGGATTACAATCCTGTACAGCCGTACTTTGGAAGTCGAACGGAATCCGTTCCAGAAGTCTGTTCGACTTCCAAAACGTTCAAAAACCAAAGCACGGCTTCCGATTGGCTGCAGGAAGCTACCCATGGTAGAAAAAGGCTTTATGGGACAAGCAGTCAAGAAGATGGGCTGGAATATGCAATGAGAGTGGCTGCAGGATAGGAGCCTCTGTGGTCTCCCTGCAAAGGGCAAGGGGTTAGGAAGCAGGAGATTGGAGACCGAGCCTCACCAGGGGGAAGGGAATAAATACAGCCTGGCTCTCCTCTCGCATGCCTGGCAAGAAATATGTCAGGTTCAAAAGAGAAAGGGCTCCCAGGACTTGAAGCTCTATAGAGCAGTTTCCTAACTACTTAGCCACAACACTGGACAGGAATGAACAATTCATTCTATATATGCAGGGGAACCCAGGTTTGAATCCACGGTACAATCCTGCATTAGAAAAGGTGGCAAATGGCACCCTACATGTAGGCACACCTGTGCCAATCAGAAGGAGGGCAGCATGGACCAATAGTAAGGCCCCTGCATGGACCAAACAGTCCTTTTGGTTTGGCTCTTCATCCTGAGAACCCATGGTGTTCTGCCAGCGTGTTTTTGTGCTGTATCTTGCCTTCCATCAGCATAGTGGGGCTTCTGCTGAACCCTACAGGCCCTCAGGCACCAGTAATCCCAGACCTCCTGGGTCTTGAAACTCTTCACTTAAGGATTGTGCCTTTGTAAGCAGACCCTGAAATATAGATTCCCTCCTCCACCACCAAAAGTATTAATTCCAGAACTGCTTATATTTTATTCACTTAGATTTTCAAAGTTCTATCTGTATTTGGCACATGGCGCATAACAACCATCCAAAGTATAAATAATGCAAAACAAACACACACAAACACTCAAAGCACTTTAATCATCTAAATTTAATGCCTTGCAGACCATAAAAGAAATGCGTCCTTATGCCTAATCACTAAGTGCCTGCTTCAGTGAAATGAACTTTACACTTTATTTAAAATAAAAAAAGATCTTACAACTTGTTGAAGGGGCTTCTGAAATTTGAATTTCAAGGAGGGTGGGTGCTCTTTTTTCCGGATCTGTGCCCTGGGAGCAATCTCATGAGAATCCTATAGATACACTTGAACCTGAGTACTCTTACAAGTTACCTTGCAGGCACAGCTGTAGTTGGAGGGAGTTGTCCCAAACATCAGGATCAGGAAGGGTGACATAGATGTTACTAACTATTGTAAAGAACAATTGGCATGGGAATTAATTGGCACATCAATGAGTTTCAGGTTGATGCTCACTAGAGTAGGGATGGGGGAGAAATTTGATTGAGTTTGCATTTAAAGGTGAAGCTACCTAGTTTGCACTTTCTGACACATTATGAGAACTGAAGCACTGCCTTCCTTCAGAATTCGCACTTCTCTGAATTTTGCAATGCAGTTCTCCAGCCAACGGATGTGTACAAAAACACATACACTAATGTAAAGCAGCCATAAGAATACATATGTGAGTGAAAATGATATACAAGAATGCATTGTTTCATGGAAAATTGCTTTGCAAAAATGTTTATATTAGGCAAAATTGCATACAAATATGTGTCTCGTGGGAGAAATTCACACTAAAATGCTGGTGGATTTTCATGAGGTTGTTATTTATTAGTCATTCATTTAATTTAATTTTTTGCAAACTGTTGGGGAAATGTGAACTCAATTTGAGAATGGAAAACTGAGGGGATGAGAAAAAACAAAAGGGACAAATTCACCCCATCTGTACTCTGTAGCAGTTCAGTTGATTTTAGTAAAACTACCTTGGATAACCTGTGAATAGCTTCTCTGTTGAGTACAGTGTTCTCCTTAATATGAGCAAGCCATGCAAGTAGACAACAGCCACTGCTGACTTCAAGGGAGTCGGATGGACAAAGGCTCTGTGTTCCACATCATGGGAGAAGAGAAAGGTGGGAGGGGCTCAGCTGTACCCAAAGAGACTCCCAGTTGCTTTGTATTGGCCAGGCTAGAAAGACGATGCATTTCTATATAATGCGTCTCTTGATTTGCTAGACGACATGCTGCTTTCCCCACTTCCAAAATCCATTTACGGAGTGGGTCCATCTAGTTCTGTATTGTTGACCCTGAGTTTCAGCTGCTCTGCTGGGGTTCAGGCAAGGGACAGTCCCAGTCCTCCAGGGATTGAACTTTGGCATGTAAAGCCTGTGCTCTAGCCCACGGCCGCAACACTTCTCTTAAACACTTTTATATGGAACATGGGAAGATGCCTGATATCAGGTCGGATGATTAGTCCATCTGGCCTAGTATTGTCAACACTGATTGTCAGCAGCTCTTCAGGGTTTCAGGCAGGTCTTTCCACTCTCTACCTGGAATTGCTGGGGATAATAATATTTATATACAGTTGTATACCTTGGTTGTCGAACGCCCTGGAACTTGGACGTCCAAACGCCCACAAACCTGGAAGTGATTGTTCCAGTTTGTGAACGTTCTTTTGGAACCCGAATGTCCGACGGGGCTTCCGTGGCTTCTGATTGGCTGCAGGAGCTTCCTGCAGCCAATCAGAAGCTGTGATTTGGTTTCTGAAAGTTTTGGAAATCAAACGGACTACCGGAATGGATTCCGTTCGACTTCCAAGGTACGACTGTACTGCCCTTCGTCTGAAGATCTCAGGGTAGTTCACAAGATAAAAATACAACATAAAAGCACAAATAAATAGTTAGAACAAAACAATAACCCCCTGCCACACACAGTATATTAATAAACATATAGAGCATGTTTTCAAAGTATACATGGCTAGATTATCCAACAACTCAAGGAAAGTAAATAGCTTTTTTTTAAAAAAAAATGAAACAGACCCTGCTCTCCACAATTAATTCTGGCTTTTTTCCATGGTTTTTATCAGGATTTAAATAAGATTCTGAAGCGGCTTGTGGATACTTGCTCAGGTTCTGTCTGTGCTTATGTTCAATTTCCCTGTGATTGACAGGAGAAAAACGTGTGCCCGTTTGAAAAGATAAAATCTGCTGCAATATAACTGTCTGGCAGCACCACACCCAACCCTGAGGCCTTGGCCCCAAAGTGCAAGAGCATGAGCCGTGGGATCCTGGCATGGTTCAGAGGGTGCAGGTTGGAGTCATATCCGCATGCGTCCATTAAGCACAGAAGTACTCAAGTGTGGCAGATGCAGCTTGGAGAATGGGATTACCACTATTATAAGGCTAGACAGGAGGGCTAGACAAGAAGCTTGGAGATGCAGCGATAAGAAAAGCGTCCCTAACTGACTTTTTACCTGTTATGCAATGCTAAAATTGTACCCAGTACTGCCAAGAAAGAAAAGGAAAAAATTGGCAGCCTTGCATAGAGTGCAAGCCAGAATCATTACATTCCGTGGGAGTTTTGCCATAGTTTTAATGGAAACTGAATGACACTCTTACCACAGAATCAAAAGCACATTGACTTGGAAGTAATTTTTTCTAGAACTGGATTGATTTTCAAAAGTGCAAGATCAATCCCTGAGCAGCAGGGTTAATCAGCATATGATTTTGCAGGCTCCAGCTCCAAAACAGTTTCCCCCCCCCTATATAAAGGCACCTCCCCATTTACATGGGGGTTATGTTCCGGGACACCGTGTTCATAAGTGAAATCATGTACAGTGGGGAGCACCCTCCAAAAAGCCTCTAAATGCCTATTTTCCCAGCTCTCTCTCCCGCTTTCTCCCCAATCCAGACCAAAATATCTGCAGTTGAAGCTCTGGAGCCAGATGGAGGATGGAGGATGCATGGGAAAGTGGTAGCAGCTGAGCTACCCCACATGTCAGCTGCTAAGCGGGGAGGCTGAGCGGCCTAAACAAAGCCCCACTATGCCTCTGGCCTCTTCAGGGCTTCCTCTGCCCTTGCTGACGTCTTCTTTGGGCTCTGGAGAGGGTCTTCTCATGAGTCACAAGGACTCTTCATCTCTCTCCTGCACAGGTTGGGTGGCCATCTGCTTTAGCTGAGATCCCTGTATTGCAGGGGGTTGGACTAGTTGGCCCTTGTGATCTCTTCCAACTCTGCAATTCAGTGATTCTATTTCTTGGTATGATTCTGTTTATTTGTTCATTTATTTCCCAGTGCCTCATGAACAGGCGGTCACACGTAAGGAGAATGCATGTAACCTGGGGGGGGGGTTGCTATTTAAATATACTTGCGTGTTCAGACCCAGAGAACTCCCCCCTAAATAAACACACATTTGACTCAAATTTTAGTTTTGGTTCTTGGCAGAATTTAGGCCACAACTTTATTGATTCCAGAAAAATGAGTGGTTGCATAGGCTCTGGTTCGACTAGCTCCCTGCACCTTTGCAGGTAGCGCTGACCCAGAGCTCTGTCATAGGTCAGCCAAGGGTGAACACCTGAGGTAGGTGAAAAGCCCAGGAACAGACTCTGTTCACTCCCCAGATGCTCCCCTGAACTCAGGCAGGGCACAACCCCCTCAAGTTGAGTCCCTGGATTCCTTTAACGGAATACCCTTCACATAGGGATGGCGAGACTGTTCTCCCATCCCTATCACCTGAACCAGTGCCTATCTGCAACCTTACAAGTTGTGACGATTTGCTACACGGCAGGTGAAACCCAAATGGCAAAAGCCAAGTGGGGAAAATTCCTGCCGTGCCCCTGTCCCAGTGACAGACGACGACATAGCAAGGTCAATCATAAAATGCCCCAAAAGTTTTATGGCATACGATTTATGGCATAAACTTGACAAAAGTCTTGCTCTCCGATGAAGCCAGAGCTCTGGAAGTCTGACCCAGCCATGTGCTATAAGTTGAGCATCCTAATGAAGGCTTGCAGGCATATTCTCCAGCCTTAGCCCATGTGTAAATGGTTTTAGATTTGGTCTTTGATTTAGGTGCTGCATTGATTTGGGCTCACATCTCATATACCATCTAACTGAGCAATAAAGTAAATTTGCCAGGACAAGAGAACTACGCTAACAGAAGCCATCCTACATTCTCCTGATGTGAAATATTTCAAATCAATACTCTCTTGAATTAAAATAGATGAAATTTCATTTTTCCAAAAGGCAAGCAATTTAACAGATAGCTGGAACCATCTGGGCGCATTGGGGCTGGGAACTGAATCTGTTGACCCTGACTTTTTCCACCACTTACTTCATTACCAGCCAGGTCATGCCTTTTTTATATCCCCAGATAAGGACAATAAACATGGTATTTTTCACAGTTTAAGTAGGAGTTCACTTTTACGCTCCCAGCTTGCATTGAGTAAAATGCTGATCTGCAGTATGCAGACACAACAAGCACTTGTTTTCTGTGTCAAGAGGAGCAGAATAAATGTCAGATTGCAGCGAGGTCTTGTAAGGCTGGCCCACTTAAGGAAGCAAATCTTGTTAATGGTTGGCAATGTAAGGGAGGGGAAAGATAATGACAGCCAGCAGGATAGGAATTTAGCTTGGCTTTGTTTGAGGACTGTTTCAACCTTTTGCTTTATAGATGCTGGTAATCGTGACAACGTACATTTTGTTAGGGCTTAATGTGAGAGATTAATTCTGTCAAAAAGGCGGTCGGTGCCTCATCATCTTAAGCTTTCCTTCCTTCCTTTATCTTGTCGGGTTCATCATAGTATGGGGAACTGTTTTGGACTAGGATCTGGGAGATTGGAGTTCAAATCACCACTAAGAGCAGGGATGATTTTGGGACCATCATTGTCTCACAGACTAACGTACCTTGGCATGGTTTAGGGAAGCTTTTAATATTTAATGCTGTACTGTTTTAATACTCGATTGGGAGCCGCCCAGAGTGGCTGGGGAGACTCAGCCAGATGGGCGGGGTACAAATATATTATTATTATTATTATTATTATTATTATTATTATTAATGGTTGCTGGGAGGAGTTTCAGAGGAGATCCATGAACTTGAGCTCCTTGGAAGAAAGATGGGATATAAATGAAATAATACAGGGGCGGACTTGGGTAATCTGTTGTGATATGGCAGCATGTGTGAGGCCAAAATTTGGCGCCCCAAAATGGATCTTCTCAGTTCTGGGTCTTCTCAATTTTGCACCCCCTTTGTTCAGTGCCCTTGTGGGGGAATCGCCCACTGCCCTAAATCTGGTGCTGAACAAATTTAAACGTCAAAAAAAGAAGAAACAAAAAAAGAAATAGGATTTCAGCATCTGAACTAGAACTTTTTGAGGTGCAAACCATACCCTGCACATATGTATAAGCAGACACAGAGAGACTCACAAATCTTTGCTCCATCACATACTGGTGGTGGTTTAGAACGTCTGATCTCTAAGCACCCTGTAGAACAGACTTCTTACTCTAGGTGCAAGCTTTTACATGTTTTTATATACTGTATGCAATTGTTTATCCTGTTTTATATACTGTAACTTTTATATATGTTGTTATATTATAAATCACTTCAGGGGATGCCTCATAGGAAGCGATTCATAAACAAAATGAAATAAATATAAACACCTTCATAACAACAACAGCTCACACCCCTGTGAGGAACTGCTGGTTTAGAGCACAGAATTATGTGCAGGCAACAACTGATTAACGCACATCTGAATGATATGTGATCGTGCACGGTACCGAACCCAGAAGTGACCTGAAAACGTCACTAAACACATCACTAAAAGGATGGGGTGGAACAGGGGAAAGCGTACTTACCATATACGTGTTCTGCTGATGCACACGGCGGGGGTGGGTGGGCGGGCCAAGGAACGGCTATCCTATTGAGTGAGACATGCTAAGAGTAAAACAGGCCTTCCGTACCTCAAATGCTGGGACATGTTCTTATCACTAACTGTATAAACATGCTATGAAACATACATGCATCTTGGTACCTGTTTGCTGCCCCATGCAAGAATCCCCATGCATGAGAAAGCATGCAGAAACATAGCGCATGATCTAGCCATGTGCAGATATGCACCTGCAAGCACTTTCCACTAATGCGGTAACTCCAGAAGTGCTACTGAGAGCCAGTGTGGTGTAGTGGTTAAGAACGGTAGACTCGTAATCTGGGGAACCTGGTTCAGGTCTCCGCTCCTCCACATGCAGCTGCTGGGTGACCTTGGGCTAGACATACTTCTTTGAAGTCTCTCAGCCCCACTCACCTCACAGGGTGTTTGTTGTGGGGAGCAAGGGAATAGGAGATTGTTAGCCGCTTTGAGACTCCTTCGGGTAGTGATAAAGCAGGATATCAAATCCAAACTCTTCTTCTTCTACTGCAACCATAGGAATTCTTTCTGTGCATTTATGCTACTGGGTCACACATTGTCTTTTACCCATGTGATCGCATACCTGCGGCTTTTGAGGAGCAGTGCTCTGGAGTAGCAAACTGCATGTGTGAGTGTCCCTAAGTTTACTCCACTTTTGCTGTTGCTGTTCTCGAGCAACATAATTACCTGAACAAAGTCTGGTACATTGCGATCTGACGTCTTTGCAATGTGTTCAGCATCTTTGAGTGTCCCATGAGCAGTCATTGTCTATGCAGATCAGTGGCTGAGAGGCAACATCTGTTGATACGCAGTTTTGCCAACATGTGCTGAGCTGTGTGAAATATTGCTTGTATAAATACACTCTGAATATAAATATGCTGGAACTGGGCTTCCTATCAACTCACGGTCAAAGCCTGGCCAAACGTCTGCATGATCACAGCTACTCTAAAATAAATGTGAACTGAATGAATGGAATACCTTTTTGTGTCTGGGTAGGGGGTTTTCCCATGGAAGCCGATAACCGCTGGTGCACTCAGATTTCTTTCCAGATGGCTTTCATTCAGATAATTTGAATTGCCCAAATACAAGCGCTTGAAACTTGTGATCCTCTCAGCTGGCACCTTCATTCATTAGAAAGGGAAGGGCACAGCTAGATCAACAGCAGAGTCCAATGGATGGACAACCAGTCCATTTTAGCCACTGCACCAGGTTCCCATAAGTGACTTTCCATTGGCAATCCTGCAGTTTCCCAGCTGGATGCTATATTCTTCCTGGGGCAGGAGGGGCAGAATAACACTGCTGCAGATTAATAGCTGTGCTATACTGTTTGCCGCATTCAAAAAAATCTGGCTCAACGTGTGCTTGGAGATAGACCAATGAGCAAGTGTAGATTACATAAGTTTTTTTAAAATAAAAAAATCTTATTTTCACAGGCGTATTCGCAAGTCATTCTGCATTCTGCTGTGAGTTCTTTCGGACACAGTCTTGCAAAAAATAAAATAAAACCTATTATGTGTGGTTGGATGTGTATTTATTACCGATAGCAGGCAACGTGGTAGGGTAGCAACACTCACCTGACCTCCTGACACCTGGGGTGCTGCTGCTTACTGGGAGGGGTGATGCAAACACATTGGCAGAGTCAGTCTGGCACTCCTACGGGTGCATTTGCACTGCTCTGACCTCCCCACTATCTTGCCCCCTCTGCCTTGCTAGGAAGCAGCAGTGACTCTGTTGTTGCGAGGTCGGGTGAGTGCCGTTGTCCCACCTAGCCATACGCTGCTGTCTATTAGTGCTGGCTTTATGACTGAGATTTATGGGAGGTTTTGCCCTTGCCACCCATTTTATTATTGCTTGGAATTATCTCTTTATCTGTTCTTCTGTAAGTCACCTCAAGTAAGCATTAATCATAAACACTTCTTATAAGTATTTTAAAATAATAATAACAAATAAAACCAAAATACTGTAAAGGGGGGGGGGAGGAGGTAAAAACAGCTACCCAAGCTACTTTAATTAAGATAGCTTTAAGCAGGTTAAAAACCAGTAATAATAATAATAATAATAATAATAATAATAATAATAATAATAATATTTATACCCCGCCCATCTGGCTGGGTTTCCTCAGCCATTCAGGGCAGCTTCCAACAGAAAAATAAAATAAAATAATCAATTAAACATTAAAAGCATCCCTAAACAGGGCTGCCTTCAGATGTCTTCTAAAAATCTGGTAGCTGTTTTTCTCTTTGACATGATACAAGCCTATACAGTTGTACCCTGGAAGTCAAACGGAATCTGTTCCGGAAATCCGTTCGACTTCCAAAACGTTCCAAAACCAAAGCATGGCTTCTGATTGGCTGCAGGAAGCCCCATCAGATGTTCAGTTTCCAAAAGAACGTTTGAAAACAGTCACTTCCGGGTTTCGATCATTCGGGAGCCAGAACGCTCGAGAACTAGTCTGTTCAACTTCCAATGTAAGACTGTACTCACTTACTTGGGAGTCAGTCCCTTTGAACTCAGTGGGGCTTAGTTCTGAGTAGACATGTATAGGATGGCCCAAAGGAAAAATCCAGAACGCTTATAGCCCAAAGGCCTTTGGAAGCAACTAGCAGGTTGTGCGCAGGGGAGTTATTTTAATCAGAAATGGATCAGGGGCCATACCTCTAAAATGTATATTAAAAGCAGATAAATAAACCGTAGAATAGATTCTCTCCAGATAAACACATTGTTTATTAAGGGCCTAAGAAATTGGAGAGCTAAAAAAGTAACTTTTCCACACAGTGCCATACTTTATTGATGAGTTCACAAAATGACAGGCACTCTGTTATAGGGAGATAACTGTGCTGTTCTTCAATATGGTTCCATTCTGCTTAGATTGTGTTTTTGCGAGAATTGAGCATATAAAGGGGTGGAGGCTGGGGAAAGTGAGCTCTGAAGCAAAGGGCAGGGAGCGACAGCGTGGGACACCTCCCTCCCCAAATGTTTGACCCCACTTTCCGCCATGCCTGATCATTGACCATGCTGGTCATTGGAGTTGGGCGTCCAACAACATCTGCAATCACCAGGTTTCAATTCTGCTGGTAATATTTTTATATTGGTAATTGATTTAAATTGCTTTATGTGCACCTTAAGGATTCTTTGATTAACTGGCGGATTACATTTGTTTAAATAAAAATAATAAAAATGGACATAATAAGCATCTGAAGAGGCGCAGATCCTCCATCCCTTCCCTAACCCATTGCCCTAGTCAGTGCCGCAATAACATGCACTCACGTCATATAAGAATCCCATTTGACACTCGTCTGACAATAGCACCAGGGCAGAACTGTGTATAGTCAAACATAAAATCCTGCTCATCTAATTTCCGGCTCATAAATTTTGCCATGGAATTAAAAATCTCTGAAGGGAATAAATCGCTCTTCAGCCTTACAGATAAAGAAAACAAATGACCAGGAGGGAGACGGAGACAGTATCTTTCCAATTTCCTGTTCATCAGTTCAACTTGAAATGCCACAGAGCTACACCGGCATAGGCCTGGGAGAGACCTGGAGACACAGGTACCCATGGATGCATAACCCAGAGCAGCTTTTGCAACTGGTAATCTTTCATGATTTTGTGCTGTTAGCCTGCCAGCATCCTCAGAACACAGCTGTGCATTGATATAAATCTACGGGCTCTGAAAAAGATGGTATCACTTACTTGCAAGGAGCATGCATAAAAAATGATCTTTCAGGGACAAAAGGCTGTTCATGCAAGGGAAAGGTTTGGAATATGCCACACACATAGTGCTATCTCATGTGTATTCCTTTTACTGAAGGCACATCTCTTCCAAGTGAAGGAAAGGCATGGAAATGCAATGGTTATCTTTCTGAACTAGGTCAAGCACAGGTAGCCTCTATCTTGTGCTTATTGCTATTCTTTTATTTATTTCAAAACCAGAAAAATAATAATATAAACTTTAAATTAAAAAATACAAACATCGAGATCATTTTCTAACATAAGTCTATTACATAAATTGCCTCTATTGAAATAAAAATGTGGATCATTACTCTAAACTTCTCTTTACTATATATGAATGCAGTTAGAAAATAATATTATAATTTCCCACAACCCCCCCACTCCCCCTCACCTGTGTGTGATCTCAAAGTTTTACTTCTTCCATCTTGTGTTAATTCGATTTAGTAATTGTCCAGTTAATTCTATTATTCTTTTCTTACGTACCCCTGTGCGCTTTACACATTATCTATTATTACAGTGGTACTTCGGGTTGAGTACCCAATCCGTTCCAGGGTGCCGTTTGCACCCCGAAAAGTACTCAACCCGAGCGGCGCTTTAGTGCATGCGCGAAGCGCCGATAGAGCGCTTCTGTACATGCGCGAAGCGCGCAGAACGCTTCTGCGCATGTGCGTGTGGCGGAACCCGGAAGTGTCTGCCGAGTATGCAACCCGAAAGTACGAAATCCGAGGTATGACTGTATTTCAATTCCGGAACAATATTTTTTCATGTATTCCTTCACTCTGTCCCATTCTTTGATTATTTTCTGATTTGTATGGCCTCTAATAATTGCTGTCAATTTTGCCATTTCTACAAACTCGCAGAATTTATTTTGCCATTCTGACACTGATGAGATTTTCTCCCCCTTCCAGTTCTTTGCAATTAATATTCTGGCCGCTGCAGTTGCATAAAGGAATACACTTCTCTCATCTCTGGGGATGTCATTGGCTATTAATCCTAACAAAAAAACCTCTGGTATTTTTGTAAACGGAGTCTTAAATAATTTTTTCAGCTCGTCATATAACTCATTCCAGAATAGTTTTATAATTTTGCAACCCCACCATATATGATAAAAAGTTCCCACCTCCCTCTTGCATCTCCAGCATATATTTGATTGCTTTTTATAAATCTTAGTCATTTTTCCCGGGGTGAGATACCAGCAATAAAACATCTTCATCATATTCTCTTTTATCACATAACAGGCCGTGAAGTTCATATCAACCTTCCACAACTTTTCCCAGCTTTCCATTTGTACTGTACGACCAAAATCCTTCGCCCATTTTATCATTACTTCTTTGGTTGTTTAATCCTTCAGTTCCCACTCTAACAACAGATTGTCCTAGAGATGGTCTTCTTCCTAGGCTGTAATAATTCACTTTGTAGTTTTGACACTTTTTGTTCAAAACCTTTCTTTCTACCCTGGTTAAATCTATGTGCTATTTGATGGCATTGTAGCCAACTATTACAATAATTGCTGATCTCCTCATAGGTTTATCTCCATCTCCTTCTGTTACTAGTTGTTGGTACATGGGCCATACTGTTTCTGTATTCCTTTTTTTCACTGCCATAACCTCCATGGGCAATACCCACTTAGGCATCTTAGGTCCAAGGAGCCATCTATATTTTATCCATATTTTATATATTGACTTCCTGACTATGTGGTTCAGGAAGTCTTTATGCACAGCCACTTTTTCATACAGCAAGTACGCATACCACCCATAATGGTTATTCCAACCTTCCAGGTCTAGGATTTCTGAGTAATTATCTTTCTGAACTAGGTCAAGCACTCAGACACAGGTAGCCTCTATCTTGTGCTTATTGCTATTCTTGGTCACAGGTGTAGGGATAGACAGATCACTCTGTTTCTAATCCAACTCAGTTTCACAGGTATTCATTCAGAGTGTTCTGCAGCCATTTCCACATCAATCTGATTCCACCCCACTTCAAACCACACCAAAATTAGAAATATTTCCCCTTCACAAATAGGCACTGAAAAACCTAAAGTTTTCATGTTATACATTATCCTAAACTATGCATTTCTTGTACATGATTTTTATATATACTTTTGGTTATGACTTGTAGAAGTCGGTTGGCTCATAACCGGTTGGCCCACCATCTGTTGTTGATACAACACCGCAGAGCAGGAATAAGGTGCAATCCGGACATCAACAGCCTAGGAGTCCCTTCTGAAAATTGTAGCCAAAGACAAGATCATGAATATGCCACGGTTAGCAGCCATTGTCTGTTTAGTACAGAGGCAGAATCTGAGATGGGTATGCCAATGTCTCTAGTTGTGGTGTTAATAAATGGGAAGGAGTGGTCTAGTGGAAGATTAGATGGGAGCAAGTGTGGGTGTTGGAAGTGGTAGGCGGAGGTCACCTAGGACGGAAGTCAACATCGCTCTCTTCCAAACGTTATATCTCTGCATGTATCGCAGCTTCAGAGATGGAACAATACCCCCCCCTGCGTTCTGTTCTGGTGATTCTCCACCCCACCCCATGCCCAGTGAATTTTGAGGGAGGAGAGGAAGCTCCATGGTACAATTGGAAGTCCTTGCACAGCACAGGGCTGGTTAGGTCAATCCAGCCCATAGAATTCAGGGAGAAACTAAGGCAAGGGTAGGGGAAGGGAACTTCAGGCCTAGGGATTCAATGTGGCCCTCCAAGTCACCCTATCTGGGTCCCTCCAAGTCACTCGCCCCAGACCGCACACCCTTCCCCATCACACCCCTCACTAACCCTGCTTTGAACCCTCCTCAAGAGTTTTGGCCGGGTGAAATGTGTTCTTGAAGTTCAAAAATGCATCTTGCTTCCCTAAATGAAGGATAGAGAGGTTTGCAAAAGTGAAATTTACATGCATTGCTTTGTTCACTTTTATCTCTGGCACCACCCACCAATGTCATGTGGCCCCCAGGAGGTTGTTAGAAGGGAACGTGGCCCTCAAGTCTGAAAACCTTTCCTTGCCCCTGCTTTAGGATATCTCAAGACCTAGGCCAGGTATCCCCAAACTTCGGCCCTCCAGATGTTTTGGACTACAATTCCCATCTTCCCCGACCACTGGTCCTGTTAGCTAGGGATCATGGGAGTTGTAGGCCAAAACATCTGGAGGGCTGCAGTTTGGGGATGCCTGGTTTAGAGGATGTGTCTTTGTTTTTGTTTTTGTTTTTGTTTTGTTCTTTGTTTTTGCCAAAAAGTTGATCTGAGAGATTGTTAATTCTTTTGCAAAGCATTTTTAGTGATTTAGCTCACGTGGTTTCAAAGGATACAAAGGAATCATAGAATTATAGAGTTGAAAGGAACCCCCAAAAGTCATATAGCCCAACTCCCTGCAATGCAGGAATTTCAACTAAAGCATCTGAGACAGGAATGGGTTGGTGCCACACATGCTGATGGGAATTTGAGACCAGTTCCTTTCTGAAGTGGAGTGTGGTATACAGGGGAGGGGGGAAGTTTTGCTAAGCACCAGGCTATTATCCCTCACATTTGGGGGGAGAGGACAGGTTAACTTATCTCCAAGAACTGCCATGAACATGAGCTTGGCAGTGTTCTACCCACCCCTGTCCTGTCCTGATCACAGTACAACAGAACATTCCTTGTGATGGAGAAAGTGCAGCTCCTTTATTTGTATGCCAGCTGTCTCCTCCTGGCTTCTGTGACACTCACTGGCTTCCATGTAGCAATTTGTACGTACACTTCACATGCTCGCAAAATACACTTCCTGAGGAGAGGCTGTCTGGGTGGCGTTCCAGTAAGATTTAGATGTTAACTCAATTAGCCACCGAGGCAATAGTGTGTAAATGCAGCTATAGTAATGTGCATTATCCTATTGACCTCCCATTACCATCTCTGCCTCTGCTGGCAGAATTCACAGCTGAAGAGCAATTGGGTTCACAAGTTGACAGCCCAGAATGGGATCAGTGAGAGGCAATGGCTTCTTTCCTTGTGGATGCAGCCTCACGTAATACACACAAAGACCTTTGCTCTTGAAAACACTTGGATTAATGTCTCTCTCAGCAAGAAATGGTTTGCTACCGTTCATAAATACGCCATTACTTATTTTTATGCTTGGGTAGTGTTAGATTATGAAGCGGCACATCAGAAATGTTTGTTGGACCATCTCTAGAGACACCCTAGGGATGTTTTAGCCCTTTCACCATCTAGAGATCACAAGGGGATGGGGCTTATTCAGAGCACCCAAAACCATGCCTGGTTTAATTTCAGCTTTTACATTTTTATATGGTTTGCCATCGCTTTATTTCTATTTTCAGAATTTGTATAGACAAGGAAGGTTCAGTCCAAAGGTCTCAGGCATAATTCTTGGCCATTGGCCACAACCTGATTATTTAAACTGTATGGTCAGCATTCTTCTACCTTAGGGAGATATTGGGGCTCCCAGCACCCCTAGCTCTCTGTTCTAGACCACCAACCTTGTAAAGTTAACTCTTTCTCCCTTCCAGTTGACCCTCCTTTATTGGCATCCTATATAACAGGCATCCCCAAACTTTTGCCCTCCAGATGTTTTGGACTACAATTCCCATCTTCCCCGACCACTGGTCCTGTTAGCTAGGGATCATGGGAGTTGTAGGCCAAAACATCTGGAGGGCCGCAGTTTGGGGATGCCTGCTATATACTAACAGATAATTCATTTCCCAAATGTGGCCAAATATGTAGCCAAAATGCTGCCATCAGCTCACAATAGAAACTGATCGGCAGACCCAGGTTTGCAGAAGTAGACATACCACCCCACGCCCAGAAAACCTTCAGGAACACCAGCGGGGAGGTTACGAGAAGGTCCCAACGCAGCTTACTAACTGAGCATGCTCAGTTGAATGGAATGCTGACTGCTTCGGATGGAATGAAAAAAATTGATGGGGAGAGGAAATGGAATGAAGGATACTGGAAAGGGCATGGCTACCTGGAACTCTTAACAGAAGTACTCCACGCTACTTGTTATTCATGAAATTCAGATAGCCATGTGCTGATACTCCTCCTCTTCTGAGGCAACCCTGGAAAGAGAGACAGGAAGGAGAACGCAATATCAGACTGGAAACCATGAACAGGAAACTTAGACAAGTCGATAATTGTTGCTTGTTAGTGTATGCTTAGGGGCAATTGTATCAGACATTGCGAAGGGTTGAGAGGGAGTAGCTTTGCATACTTAGTCAGATAAGGTCTGGATAAGGCCAGGAAGAAAGCTGAGTCAGCTACCCTGCCTTCGCCATTCCTCCGTAGGTCATGGAAATGCAGCTTGTAGCTTATCCATGTGGCGCCAACCTTAAACTACCTTTGACTCATATGGCTAAAAGGTAAAAGCTTTGGTGGATTACCATGCAGGGAAATGGGATTAGCACCCTTTGGCTAAATTCCCTTTGGTCTGTTACAAAGCTACAGAGAATTACCCAAGGCTCACTTAGTCCCAAACAGTTTGAAACTAGTTGTTAGCTCTGAGTCACTCCAGAGACGCACTCCACAAATCATGCAACATAGAACTTCTCAGTAAATCCACGCCAGGGGAAATGTAAAACTGGGACTGCATAGAGCTGCATCACAATTTTTTAGCTTAATTGTAGGATTAATTTAGGTGAGGGGGGGGGAGTTCTGACTTTCTAGCTAGCACCAGAAGCAACTCATCAGCGTAATCACACATAATGAGGAGGTACCCTTGCTGCAGGGTGAGAGCATCACTGACTTTAACACCTCCGGATATGTGCAGATCTGTACCCAGGAGTGTAAGTGTGCATGTTAGGTTTAGAAATGAACTAATGCAGGTTTAGAAATGAACTAAAATAGCTGCAGCACTTCATCGGTTAGTTCAATAAAACACTTTCAATTGATAAAAATGTGCATCAGGAATCGTACATTTTTTTATTTTAAAAACGTGTACAATTTTCAATGCATGTAATTCTAAAACCCTAGTAGGGTGGTCATTCCTATTGTATAAAGGCAGTCCTCAATTTGTAGGGCTGTCTAGTCCAATTCTGGCCTGGAGCCTAATTAATCATAGATTAATCAAAGATTGCCTGATTTAAATGCAGCTACAAGCTATAGTTATAACAATCCAGGAAGCGAGAGGGAATCCAAACACGTGGGGAAGGAGGATGTGAGTGGGTCCATAGCATAGTCACGATGGTCAAAGCATAGTCTGTCCATGACATCTAGAATGAACCTGAGATGATGAGTGGTCAGAGCTGAGAACACCCAGCTTCAAGTCTGATGTCCATGCTTTTGTTGATATTGCATTTGCATTTACAAGGCATTTACTGGTACCAAACCAGCGCAGAGAGTGGGTAGGCTCAACATCAAGGTGGTCCTCAGACACGTTTCTCTTCAGTTTTTTTCATTTCAAAGGGGCTGACACAGAAATACGTCTCAGTGGATTGTCCGTTTTGTTTTCTTAATTTTTGTCTCCTACTAGCAAACTCCAATATACATACTTCTTCACCACCCCGCCACTGCCAAAAAAAATCACCCGCATGGAATTGATGTCATTTCTGTAAAATCCTTTTGTGCTGATTATAGCATCCTTTTTGAATCATCCAAATATTGTTCGTTGAGAGTTGTGTTTCCTCCCCCTCTTTATTAAAAGCTGCCATAGCAATCCCCCGTTTCCTGTTCCCAGGGTTTCACTTAACAATAACTTCCTCTCACAACACCTCTTTCATCCAGGGGCTGGACATCTGTCTTCCTTCCAATTATGAGAAGCTTCTTCTGGCTTCTAGTTCAGCTGGGCCATGTTATCCCTCTTTTCCTCCATCTGTACCAAAATATTACCAGGGTCCCGGGCAGCACAGATGTGGTGACAAGCTGGAAACAAAAACAAATTTGTCTCAAGGGGATCGACTGACACTGAATTCCAGGGAAGCATTGCAAACGCTGGCTCTCTCACAAAAACAAATAGATCGACAGAGAGATAAGACACCAAGAGTTTAAAATGAGGTTCCCTTTTATGCTCATTTCCAGAGACTTGAAATGGTTGGTTAAGGTGGGAAAAGACAAATGGAGTAGACCAAGATGTTAACCTTAATTGGGTTTATGTCCTCAGAAAGGACATGTTTTGTTTTGATTAAATAAATATTACATTGAGATTAATATAGGCCTACCTGTACGCCGGCTCCCTCAGCCAGTAAAGCGAGATGAGCGCCGCAACCCCAGAATCGTCCGCGACTGGACCTAACGGTCAGGGGTCCCTTTACCTTTACCTTTTTACCTGATTCTGAAGGCGTGGGATCATAGCTGCCAAGTCTCCCGTATTTCCCGGGAAACCCCGTTTTTCCAGCCATTTCCCGCTGGCAGCCCGGATTGAAAAAAAAACCCGCAAATCCCCCGGATTCTTACCAGCCCGGGGAGGTTCCTTCTGTGCATGTCTGGAGTCTCTGGACATGCGCGGAAGCGATTTCTGGCGCTGCGGCCATTTTGGAAATGGGCAGAGCATGCGTAGAAGCGACTTCCAGTGCTGCTCTGCCCAGTTCCAAAATGGCCGCAGTGCGACTTCCGGTGCCGCGCTGCTGCCTATCCCGGATTTTTCAATCTGGGAGTTGGCACCTATCAGGGTGGATAAAAATCAATGATTTTTTTTAAAAAAAATCAAAAAAATCGGATTTTTTTGATTTAAATCAGATTTTTTTATTTAAATCAATTTTTTTGATTTAAATTGGATTTTTTAAAATAAAATGCTTTTTGAGGAAAATATATTACCATCCAAAGGTTATTCCATCATGAAATAAATATTAGTTTTTTAATTATGTAGAATAAGGTTGTATATGTTTAATTTTGGGGGTAAATAAATTCCATTAATCTATTCACAATGTCATGCTCTTCCAGAGGTTTTTGTAAGATTATTGGGCAGTTTCTCTGCCTACAAGATATTATCACAGATGCTTGGTTTACTTTTGCAGTTCTCAAAACTGAATTTGACTCAGCAGAGATCACATGCCTCTTCTTCACAGCAAAAATGTTATAACATGAACAGAGTTGAGAAAAAGACCTTAATCCTATTGTTCTACAAACCTATGAATACAGAAACAAGCCCTTCAGTGCTAAGTTTCAAGAAGTTCAGTGAATAGAATAGAAACAATATTTTTCTGATTGTTTGGAGTGGACAGTATTTATGTTTTTCATGTGTAGGCTGGGTTGACAGTCTAAGTTTCTTAAAATATATATATTTTGTTTTTGTTTAGCCAAATTAGTTAACAAACATGGATGTTTGTTTAAGCAAATAACATATGCTGTAATGTTATTGTTTCAGTTGAATAAATCTATTTAAATTATTATTATTAAGGTAATGATTATTTTTCTCCTTCCTAAGTACAACAGTAAAGTTGTCCGAATATGAATGATTAACCTATTAAACTGGGGATAAAAAACTAATATGAAAAGTTGTTATTCTAAAAATCTTCATCTACTTGCATTTTAAAGTTATACCAGCAAGAATTAGTCTTTATGTAGAAAACTATGATTTAAATCAAGCCTTACTGACTAGTGATTTAAATCGTGATTTAAATCGTGATTTAAATCAGTTTGATTTAAATCAAATCCACCCTGGCACCTATGCATGGGATAGTATCTGCATATTCAAGTGCCGGCTCTGCCGGGCTAACCAACCTGGTGTCCTCCAGATGTTGTTTGACTTCAAACACCCATCAGCCCCAGCAAATATGGCTGATCTTCATGGATGATGGGAGCGGTCCAACAACATTTGAAGGGCACCGTATTGGCTACCTTGTGCCTCTGACATCTAATTCCACTATGGCACGCTCTTGAGCTCTTCCCATATTATTCCCTTTGCATGTCCTGCCATTCCCATTTCTTCTTAGGTTAGATTGCACAAAGCAGAATCCATTGCTACAATCGTGCAAAAATGCAATTGCTTTGGATACAGCCTGTTTGATTTGTAAATATACACAGCATAAAATTCATGGAATTGATTTGCACAGCAGTTTAGATACAGCCATTTGTCGTTGGAACTTCAAAACCAGAGCCTGAATTCATCTCAGCCTATAACTTGTCTATGCTTAGCATATTTGTGTACCTTTTCTCTGGTTTTTTAGCTGAAAGTAAACAAAAAAACAATAGAGCTAACAACAGGCAAGAAAAATGTTTTGGGGTTTTTTTGCGTGTGGAGGTCCCCAAACCACCCTTAAATAAATCACAATGTAGACAGTATTAAGTTTAATGGTTTTTGGCATGAATTTGGCCACAACTTTATTAAATCCAAACCATGTGAGTGGTTGCGTAGGCATTGGTTCCCAACTGTCACCTAAGGACAGAACTATTAATAAAATAAAACTTGCCTTGTCAACACGGGGAAATCCCCACAGGGAGAGACGGGGACCGGGTGTACAGAACTCTCCCCTCTCCCTTCAGGCTCCCAGAGGCTTCAATATGCGGTCCTGGCCCCTACTTAGGGGTTACGGACACAGCATAGAGCCACTGTATTCCTGACCAGGATTTCCCCACCACTCAGGCATAAACTTGGGACCAACTAATCTTTAAGACCCTTAATACAAACAACATAACCAATGCCTAACCGCCAACCTTACAAGTTGTGACTATTTGCTATGCAGTAGGCGAAAACCCAAATGGCACCAGCCAATCAGCCAGATGGGAAAAATTCCTACCGGCCCCTGAATACAGGCGACCAAGAAAAGTCAAAGCAATGTCAACACAGAGGCCTAAAAACAGGGAGGGAGGGTGGGGATCAGAAACGCAGCCAAAGAGAAGGGTAAAGAAAAAACCCAACGTTTAAGCTTATATACCCCCAGTATTTGATTTACAACTTGCAACATACAAATATGCCCAACAACAGCCCCTTAACCAATAAAACGGTGGCCACTCATGCCCCCACCTTTACCATAGGCGTGGTTTTCCAGCCCCCACCGCAAATCGTGCTCTCTGCAATGGAGAACCCGTCTTGTCAACTGAAAAGAAACTTTTAAGTAGGAACTACTTTCTTGCTATATACACAAAAATCTAAGTCCGTTGCCATTCTGCAGTTTGTGTAGCTGCAGGTCTCATCCTCAGAAAATTACACAACTGGGAACAAAATGAGAACAAAATGGGCCAGGACTCACCTAAAACTAGCATAGACCTTAGGAGTATAGAACTGAATATTCTGCGTCTTTGCTTTTATGACTCTGTTTTGTTCCTGCAAAAGATACTTAGCTAGCATATGGAATACGGGGTTCTTACATTTCCCATGTGTAAGACCTTCAGAGCAAGTAGCGCAGGAAAATTCCTTTAGTAAATCCGTTAAATTTTTCAGGAGATGCCACTATATATACCTGTCAGTTTGCTTGATGAGAAGTTTATCTTCCGGGCACTTTATGTAACTATTGTGTCTGATTATATAAAGCTCACCTAAATAAAAAATGCCAGCTCTCCAATTAATTATGACCTTTGCATTCAGGCCTGGGCTGCAGAAGTTTCACTTGTGGTGAAAACAACACAAGTATGGATCCTAAGATGTTGTAGAAGAAACGGTCCCAGGGCTTTCAGTTTCTATCTGCACCCCAATGTCCATGGATCTCACTATCAGGCTGTGCAATAGGGTCAGATCAGGGCAGCAAGGGGCAAAACAAGAGAGCAAAAAGGCCATGGACTGTTTCTAGCATCCAAATCCCAACTCACACACAAAAAAACCAACACTTGGACTCAATCTTCTCAGGGCTGCATTCGCACTGTGAACAGGCTTCCCAAAGGCATTTGGTTGGTCGCTGTGAGGTTGTTGGACTAGATGGGCCATTGGCCTGATCCAGCAGGCTCTTCTGAACTTATGAGGGTTTTTGTTTCAAAAAAATCCACACACTGATGTTGGAATGTGGGGAACTGAACTTAAGACGGGGAGAAAAGAGAAATGGAAAGAAGCTGACATGGACAGATTTGCAAATAAGCAGTGAGAAGAGCGAGGAAAAGGAGCAGTAACTTCCGCATTCCTTGCGCTTTATGAGAGGGTGAGAAGCAGGGAGGATTGTGGCGAAGAGATGAGCTTCCAAAAACCCTGGTCCTAAATGTCTCATCTTAACAGCTGGAAGCCATTACTCCTGGAGTCAGCTAGTTAAAAGTGCATAACAATGAATAAGACATGTTTAGGGACCCGTTGTTAATTAGCCATTATTTTGAGTTCCCTTGCAGCTTTTACTGAGATGCTTTAGCTCACTTCACAGCACACCCCGCCTCGAAATGGCACACAGAATCTCTAGTGCTTTAAGACATTTTGCTGCGGGATGCCTTATGTAACAAGCCTTGCGTAACTTCTGCTAAAAGCACCTCCAGCAGCTTCGGGCTCGTTCTCTGAGGTTTTATGCCAAAATGCAAGTGAAGTTTGAAGTTAGTTTTTTTTAAAAAAAAATAAAATAAAAATCATAACATCAGAGTGGAACTATAAAGCTGGCATCCGTCTGCCTCGGGAGACAATAAAGGTTTGCGCCTTTGGGGGGTGAAGTCAAACTGTTGGAAGGTTATAGCACCTCCTGTGGCTGTAGAGACCGATACAGGAGAGGCATGTTTTGTTGCAGCTGGGGCAGATGAAGGCATCCAGCTGTCCTGCTGCAGGTGCACCATGACGTGTCTTCTCTCTGAGCATCCTTTGCACAGTTACACAAAAATAATGCACTTCGTCTGGAAGGGTGTGTGTGTGAAAATGTTTGCAAAACTCAGTGCCCTCGTTTGGCACTGCTAGATCCAGTCTGTGTTTGTGTGTGTGTGTGTGTGTGTGTATACACACACACTGTGCTCCCCCCCCCCGAAAAATAGGTGCTGGTACTCACCATGCAGTTATAGTAAATGCCACACTTGGAAAACGAAAAACAGGTGCCGGTACTGCATACCCTTGAGAACCCCCTGAAAAACAACAACACTGTGTGTGTATATCCATCTCAGTGTGCCCATAAAAGAAAACCCAAATAGTTCTTGGACGACTTCTTTCTGCGGAGCCCAATCAGTCATGCTCAGGACCATTTGGCGTGACTGACAATGGTTGCCCAAGACCTCCAATGAAAGGCCTCGTTCCCAGCCTGGTTACTTAAGATATTTTAGCTGAATGGGGTAGAAGTAAAATTTGGGTATATATTCTGCCACTGGAATTCGTAAAAATGAAAGGAGAGAAATGTTTCCTGGCTAGGAATTAAGCTCAGGCCATAGTAGGGAGAGTGCGAAATCTGGACCATTGGACTCAACCCTTGTGCTCCTTTGTTATCATCTCCCTCTCTTGAGACAGACGCTGAGAATCAGCACGCCTGAAATATTAATAATTCCTAATAGGTCCTTGTCACATGAGGCGTGCTTTGTGATGATACCCCTCCTTCCTTCCCCCCCTCCCCAAAATGGGGGAGTTAATTGAATCAATGAAGTGAACAGCACAGCCATCCAGCATATGCCGGCTTCCCCTGTCAGCCCCAGTCATTACTGCAGGACCCATTGTCACTCCTCGTTGCTTGATTACACCACTTGGCCTGCGAGGGGATTTGATGGGAAGTGTCCAATGAGGGGCCAAGCTGTTTCCAAAGTCAGCTTTGCAAAGCCCCAGATAAAAGGGGGCTTCCCTTAATAAGGCAGGGAAAGGTTAGGACGAGAGGCATTACAGCAGATCTGGGAAGAGGTAAGGTGATAGTTTTCTCCGAGGCTTAGAGAACAGATGGGCTCCCAGGAGGTTCTGCATGTGGGTAACAGAAAGAGCTGTTTCTTTTCTAGGAACACGCTTATCACTTCTGCAGAAAGTCGGCAGAGCTTTTTGCAGCTTTGGCTACGAGCTAGCCAAGAAGCAGAGGGCTTTTAAAATTTAATCAGAAGTTAAGAGAAGCATCCTCTCTTTAAGCCTGGCAGCTCCTTGCTCTGATATGCTGGCAGGCAGCTGGGTTTCTTGCTCCTGCTTCAGCTGCCTCTGTATGTCCGGTTTTGAGCCTTCGTTATTGGAGAGGAACTTGCATGCTCCTGGGTGCATTTAGCGGTTTCAGCACGGTACAAGCCCCTCTGATCCTGACGAGATCTTGCGTTCTCTGCTCCCAAGGAAACGGCCGAACTGGCAGGCAGCAGAGCTAATGTAGTGAAATGATGGCAGATAATGCCTGGCAATGTAGCTGCCGGCCTTGCGCATGGGTGCAGATGCAGAGCAAGAGAGCCCTCCCCCCCCCAAACCCCCGCTTAAAGAGAATGCAGTGAGGTTTTGAACAATGCATGGTGATAACAAGACATGTAGACACAGGCTCAGCCATGAAACGGGTTGAAAAGCTAAGCACATCAAAGAGTTCCCGCTTCTCTCCTGCAGCTCTGTGCAAGAGAGAAAAAGAGGGTGTAGTGGCAGGCAGCTGTTAGGAAGTACGGCCCATTTGTTTTATGATGCCGTGTTGGGAATCAGATCTGATTCCTCTGTAAGGGAAAGCGTGCAGCGAAAGGGCAGAGTGGAGAATTTAGAAGCTGCAGAAAATAGCCGGCGTGTTTAGCATGGCAGGAAGGTAGCAAGAAATCCGTGCTAATGATAGGTCTAGTCTGGAAGCAAATGGGGGGGGGGGCGAAACCACCACCCCTCTTTTTCTTGTTTAAGTTTATAAACTTGTGTGCGTATTTAAAGCAATAATCTTTACTGATGATGGTCATAATAATCACTGTCATTGATAATATATTTTTGTCATTTCTTAGTCAGAAGTATATGAAGCTATGACTTGTGTTTTTGCAAACAGCAGATAAGGTGGTAAGTCTGCATTTGGACTGCACCATTTCACATTTAAGGTACAGGCTCAGATCACGGAAGGTTCTTCCATACAAAAACATCCCCTGCAGATGCAGAACTTTGCACATCATGTCTCCCTCCTGACATACTAGCCTTTTTTTGTGCATGGGATTTTTTGTATGGAGTATATAATCATGTGAGCCCCTGCCCACAGTTTGAAATGGTACTACCCATAGCCAGAACTAGGCCACTTTCTCGGGGTAATAGGGTTAATTTTTTATAAGGAATCTTCATGCTTGGTTGCATGCATGATATGATTTTTTTTTAAAAAAAAAAAAACCAACACAACTGAATTTATATACTGTGCTTCCTCTGAAAGGAGCCCGGGGCAGCGTAGAAAAAAAGAAAACGAAAGATCACAGTTCTGCAAAAAATAATAATAATTGTGGGCATACCTCTGTGGAGGACTATGTGCTACCTACTCACTATCTGGGAAATGCCCAGGGAGCTGACTTGTAATACAGTGGTACCTCGGGTTACAAATGCTTCAGGTTACAAACGCTTCAAGTTACAGACTCCGCTAACCCAGAAATAGTACCTCGGGTTAAGAACTTTGCTTCAGGTTGAGAACAGAAATCGTGCTCCGGCAGCGCAGCAACAGCAGCAGGAGGCCCTATTAGTTAAAGTGGTGCTTCAGGTTAAGAACAGTTTCAGGTTAAGAACAGACCTCCAGAACGAATTAAGTTCTTAACCAGAGGTACCACTGTAGTGGAGTAGTTTGTTGTGCACACTGAAGAAGAATGAAACTGATGAAATGCAATCATATGCAGGTTGGCTGAAACATAGGAGATGATAGATAGATAGATAGATAGATAGATAGATAGATAGATAGATAGATAGATAGATAGATAGATAGATAGATAGACAGACAGACAGACAGACAGACAGATAGAATAAAAACTGTATCAATAACCAGATCAGATTATACTGTACAGCTTTTAAATTCTTTGCAGTTCTGTGTCCTGCTGAAAACATAGAAAGAATCTAGCCTAGTAATGCATGATATTTATAGCTCTCTATATAAGGCCAGACAAGTAGAAGAGAACAGAGTTCACTTCTCTTTCTCTGTTGTCTCAGTGAGACCTGCTGTTGTCATTTGGCTTCTTCAGCACTAATTTGAAATCCTCTTTTTCTCCCCTCCCCCTCTCCTAACAGCTTTCCATGAAGGAGGTTGGGGACGGGCTACATGAACAGATGAACTGCATGATGGGTGCTCTGCAGGAGCTGAAACTCCTCCAGGTCCAGACAGCTTTGGAACAGCTGGAGATCTCAAGCAATCCAAGCCAGGTTCCAGGAATTGGCCAGCACCAATATTGTCAAAACAATTTGGAGGCACCCAGGGCAAGGTGTGAAGCCAGCAGACAGGGCGAGAAGCTGCTGGGAAGGAGCTACTTGCAGGACTGCAGTTCCTCAGCCTTTTCATGCTCTACTCAGGGGTCACAATCCGCCAGCCAGCTTCACCACATTACTTTGCCAGACAGTAGCCATGGATACATGGCTTCTTCCCTTAACAGCATAAGTAGTGAGGACTACTATCATGCGAGCGGACATTCATCAACAGTGAGCACGGCAGAGTACCATTCTCCGAGGACGTTTGAGTCGTCCAATGAGCACATGACGAGAAGCTGGTTTTCCCAAGACACAAACAGCTGGTCCGAGAGTAGATCGGGGTGCAGGGAATGTCAATTCTCTGATGAGACCAACGACTGGACTTCCTCGCTAATGTCTCAGAGCAGGAATCGACAGCCTCTCGTCTTGGGCGACAACATCTTTGCTGATTTGGTTGGAAACTGGTTGGATTTGCCTGAGATAGACAAAAAGGTGGAGAAGAACGAGACGACCCTGTCGAGCAGCAAGTCCCAGGAGTTTTGCAGAAAGTTCTCCCTCACGGCCAATATCTTTAAGAAGTTCTTAAGGAGCGTCAGGCCAGATAGAGACAGGTTGCTCAAGGAGAAGCCTTGCTGGCTGCCAACAGAAGATAAAGAGGCCGAAATCTTAAAGAGGCCCAAAAAGGCAAGCAAACAGAAGGGAACCTTTTACTTCCCGGTCCATGGGAACATAGCAAACTCACACGACAAAGCAGAAAGGTGCCAAAAGAAGGAAGCAGGCAAGGCCAAGGCCAAACACTGCACCAAGAAGATCCACAACACAATAGAACACACCCAGTCAGGGTTTGATTTTAACACAGCTGTATGGGTCTGAACTCCCCGAACTTGTCATCTCCTTTGCCTCCACCGTTCTGCCCCAATCAGGAGATAAAACAGCGAGAAAGGTGAAAGAAAAAGAGATTTGGCATGCATGGACTGGGGTGAGGAAAGGGAGGAGTTGATCTCCATACATTGACACAAATCACTTCCCAACTAACATCTGTTTGATAAAGGGAGTCAGTTTGTATGCAGAAACTCCCCAAGCTAATGCTTAAGAGAATCTTTCACAGTTTGGGGAAGGAGGGGGCACAGCAGGGTCTTAATTAGCTGTTCCTCTACACTCCCACTTTCATAGGCTTCAAGGTTGCCAAACATTTTCAGTTCATCTCTGATTCAGGTAGCAAGAGAATGTTACGTCTCAGTATGTGTGTGTGTGTGCGAGCTGGTGTTTGTGTGTCTTTACAATTTAACTCTGCTTTTTCCCTGTATGCACTAAATCCTGGATCATACTCCGGGCAAATGAATAAGCACTTGATAATTAAATTAAGAATGAGGGTTGGATTTGTAAGAAGAAGAGAGGCTGTGGGACATGATTTGAGTGAAGTTTGTACAACCACATTGCGTTTTGTCTGTTCTTTTTCTAAAACGTTTTTTCTGGCTCACCCCTCATGATCTGTACTGTACTAGAATGTGTCTAAGGAGTGCTATGTAGTGAGTAGACAACCCATCGCTGCAACTTTAGGGTTACCAAACATGCTTCACCTCTTCATTTTGCCCTCAAAGCCTTAAACTCTGATGCCACACTGAGGTCCCAAGTTGCAATAGACCTTTCCTTGACTTTATTGTTTCATTTTGCATTTCCTATTCTGTACGAGTTTAGTCTTGTGAGAAATTAGTTCTCCGGCGGTCAGCTCTTCAAGAGTTTGTTATTAATAAAGCGATGTTCCTCTCTCCACGTATGGCTTGGTGGGGCTGTTTGTGCATTGTGAGAAACTTGTGGAACAAGTTCGGTTCTGTAGGCAGAGAAGAAATTGCATGACCCTTGATGGCAGGAAGTTGAGGGTTCAGAAAAAAAACGGGAAAAGACCTCCATAATGGATATGTTGTTGGCAAATCTCTTGACTTTAACCTCGAGGAGGCCTTTCTTCTTGGCTATATTACTCTGGATATTCTTGTCATCATTCTTGTCTATTCCCCGCTTTGTACCTTGTTCTTTAGTCACAGCTATGGCACACATCACTTGATCATTATGTGGTTACTCAGCACTTAACTACTCACCGCTCCCCTGAAGCATCTTTAAAGTGACAGTGGGCGGTAGGTCTGTGGTGGTGGTTTCACTTGGTGTTGGGACTGGCCCTGAACTCCAAAACTCCACTGCTTAACACTTGGGCGGTCTTCTTAGGCCGTGCATTCCCCATCTGTAAAATGAAGAGTAGCTGCCTTAAACAGAACGCAGGTTCTGTTTAAGAATGAAGGCATAACAACACCCTGGGAAGCTGAATGGGTATACCAAAGTTTCTTTTCTTTCTAAGATTATAATAGGGGTCAGTTTGACTCATACAACCTGGAAGTTTGTGCCAGAACTTACATCTACATGTTGAGTTGTTCTAATCTTGATTTTATTTTAACCAAACAGTACTGTGCAGTTAATGTACTCCTTTCAACTTTGCTAAGCAATGAGAGGGCCAGAAACGTGTTTTGTTGGTTTTTTATAAAAAATAATAATGTCAGTGCTGTCTAATAAAATTACGTTCCTGTTTCAGTTCCACTAAGACAAACAGTCAAGTTGGAGGAGCCACCAGGATACTATAACTGAGTCTTCCCATTCCCGTCCGTCCCCCCCTTACAAATGAATTAAACATAGGCACAAGACTAGCACTATTTTTTGCCCTTACAAGGAATCAAAAGCTGGTGAAGGATCTACTATGGGCACACAGGCACGATACACTTTCAATTTTTCCAACAACTGTAACCCTTTCTCATTCTTTCCTTTCCCGATTGAATGGACATCATTTTGTTATATTATATATAATGCATGATATGCCCCAAATAGTTAATAACCATATGCTGATAATAACAGACTACCTACTGTCTTCTTACTACGTACAAGTACTTCATAAGGAAATGCCCAGCTGCATTAAGGTCAATGTAAGTGGATGACTGCTAGCTCAGGCACAACATGCATGTCTGGCAGAAGTGCCATGATTCTTTTTTCCACTCTCTGTCCTCAGCCCAAAGGAGGCTGAACTGGCTGCAGGTCTGAATAGGAGACGGGAAGGGAAGAAGTTTGCTGAACTTTGTCTCCTCTGGTCATTTTCCCGTTCAAACTCAGCAACCTGTGTTTTCATCCATGGGGAGAAGACACAGGGAGTCCTGTGAGGTGCGGGGGGGGGGGGGGAAGCAGCCCGGTCTTTTTGTTTTTTGAACCCTAAACTGGCAGAAAGAATCACAGAAATCTGCATGGTGCATAATTTGAGTGTTGTGGCTTTAAGCAAAGATTATATAAATTCAGGGTGTATATAATCGGGAGTGTATGAGCAGTTAGGGGAGGGGGTAGTAGTACCACTGGTGGGGGACACATTGTGCTCCTTCTGGGGTAGTTTGTCCACCTTTGGTCCCCACCCTGCACTCAGCTCTCACTTGTGGCTCCTAGAAACTGCCCATGCGACAGCTGCCACACCCCAGGAACAGCTTTGACTAGCTAATGGATTTCAAACCCTTGGTGAGTTAGGAACTTCCCCTGCATGCAAAGACAGACTCTGGTGGATTGAGTGGATGAGACCAATAGTGGGTCCAATGGTCAAGAAGGAGGTTTCTGCATATGCTGTAGAGCAGGCATGTCAAACCTGCGGCCCTCCAGATGTTTTGGACTACAATTCCCATCTACCCCAACCACTGGTCCTGCTAGCTAGGGATCATGGGAGTTGTAGGCCAAAACATCTGGAGGGCCGCAGGTTTGACATGCCTGCTGTAGAGGGAAGTGAGGGGCAGGTGGAGCTCATCAGCCTGGGAAGGGAGCCTATGTAGGAGAAGGAAAACTCTGGTCCTAAACCTCCGCTACCTTGCGGGGTATCTTCAGCAGGAGAAGAAAAGGCTCAGGAGTAAACCCTACACAAATCTGAAGTAGAGTCCCTAAGGTGGTTGGATGGTGCCTTGTATGCCTCCTTCCAGCAACTTGCAGTCATGTATTGCTCTGCTTTCTCTTGGACCACATCTGCAAGGCCGGGGGGAGGGGAGGTGGTCCTGTCATCTGGGCAGCCAGGGCCTCCATATACACTGCCCAGGCTTGCAACCCAGGGAGGCCATTTCTGTGCTTTCACAGTGGTTTGTCTCTTGAGACAGATGGATGTCAGCCCAGCAGCAACAATATAAATCCATGGAGCATTGGTGAACTTTGTGTCCCACGCCATCTTAAAATCGGAAGAGAAGAGATACAAGTCAGAAGAGAAGATGATCCAGACGTAGATCTATTGAAACATGGAGTATATGAATGTCCTCAACCGCTTTATAAAGGCTAGGAAGGAAGGACAAAAGTAGACGTGTTGAGGGGGCAAATCCTCACTGCAGAGCCTGTCCCAATAAAAGACCAAAATGCAGGCATAATGGTGATATAAATAAAAAATGGTGGCCTTTGTGAAATTCCAGGAGATTCAAGTAGTCGGACCCTGCAAGCAGTTTAGAAAGCAGAGACAGGGAACCTATGGCTCTGCAGATGTTCCTGGACTCTCAGCCAGCATAACTAAAAGTCAATGATGGGAGTTGTAATCCAACAACCCCTGGGGGGGGGCTATTGGTTCCCCATCCCTGATATAAAGTGAGCAGGAAAGATACTTGACAGTTGGAGGCTGTGTGTCGCCATACAGAACTCATGGACTTTGAGAAACATACTGAAGCAACCTTCCCTAGGCTGGTGGCCTTAAGATGATGTTGAAATACAGCTTCCATCATTGGCAGTTGTGGGTGGAACTGATGGGTACTGGAGTCCAACAACTGACCAGAGGACACCAGGTTAGGGAAGTCTGATGTAAGCAACATTTATGGACAAGGGGTCCTTGTATATAAGAGGATGAAACCTCCAGAGCATTACATGGAACGTGAAGAAAATGGGGAGCCACTCCCATGCCATGTAAAACAGCTTTCTGTCATTGTCTCTCACGATTGTAAACTCCACTGCCTTGCCTGCTTGCTCACACACAGCCAACAGAACTCCACGCAGGCCCTGCAGCTTCAGGGTTTATAAATAAGGTAATGTGAGCCGATTTTGCCGTGCCACGTGGTTCCTCGCAAATGGCAAAATCCCCCATAACAACAGCTGTCAGCAAGCGCTGTTTCCCTCCTGTCTGACAAGGAAGCCAACTGGAACTCCTCCTGAGAAAGAGACCTTTGGCCTCTCCTGCCTTTCCCTGACAGCTGCACGAAAAGCATCAGAACACTCTCCCTTTTATGTGATATTGGGGCCACGGGAGGGGGGAATATAAGAGAGAGAAAAGATTGCCAATGGAAACTCTAGCCTGCGCCAGGTTGCAGTTGAGAGACCCTCAGACAGCCATATTGATTACATTTCCCCTGGTTATGGGAAGATATTAAAAGCTTGTGAGGGAAGAAGTTCACAAGCGTCCCGCAGGTCGGCTCCAACACTGTACAGAACGTCTGTTCCCTTGATACTGTACAGCTCCTGCAGCTGTTGACTGGGTAACTCCTATTAACCAGGACTGTCTGAAGTTTCTTGGTGGTCTGCTTTAATCTGATGGGACTCGAGGCTCACTGTGGTCTAGACTAGAGTCATAATTTTCTGAGGTGTGCACTCGCCTGTGTATTGTGCCCATTCTAGTATTCTACCCAAGACCTTGCACCATGAACATCGTACACGACACAATCCTTGAGTGAAGCATTTCCCACAATCCTTGAGTGAAGCATTTCCTTTCCCCCCTACTAGTTCTCAAGGGACAGCTGGCGATAGCGCCTGCCCTAACATTAGGTAAAATGAGGCAGCTGCCTCAGGCAGCAGGTGTGTGGGGAAATGGGGGCAGCAGCAGCCCCCCTAGCCATCCTCCGGAGCTCCCTCGCTGCTTCTTTCTGTCAGAAGCTAGAATTTAGTACACCATGTGTCCTGCCACACATGCCGTGTGGCCCTCGGGTACAGTGGAGAATGTCTGTTCACCAGGACTGAGGAAAGATTCAGCTGCCAGCCAGGTTGTATTCTGTACTTGGAATGGGGAGAGGCACGATCTTGGGCTTCACTTCAGGAAGCAAAGTATCTTGGGCAGTGACACAATGAAGGGAAGGTGGAAGGGTATTGCTGCACAGAATTTAGGACAGAAGTAAGTAGCAATTCCAGACGTCACTTTTACCTGAGCACAGCTCTCCTCTTAATTGGTCAAACTACAGCCAATTCACACGAACACCCCAAAAAGGTGCGACTTCACAGTCGTGAACCGAAGCAGCCATCTGTCTGCTTCACTACAGGGCCAAGAAAAGTCTGTTATAAGGATTTTAAGAATTTCCCCCTCTAACCTCATCCCACGTAGAAAATTGAACTGGCTGGAATCGGAGATGGGCTGCTGTAACACCCTTTAAATTTGCCACATGCTCAAGTCCAATTTTGGGGGTCACAAAAATCAAGCCTGAAATTGATGGGAATCACAATTTGAGATGGAATCTAATACAGTAACTCACGCTAAAAGAAGGGCTAAGCACTGCTGAAATAAATGGAGCTTATACTGGAGGAATTACTTGTGAGTCACAGCTATAGTTTTTGGCAGAGTCTGGGTCAGACAGTTGGCAGAAGCCTTGCAAGAGGGGAGTCAGTACTGACAATGTTGTGCAGAATGAGAGACAAACGAGGAAGAGGGAGAAATGTGAAAGCACAAGCTTGGCTGCAAATTCCATCTAATCTCAACTCACAGACCGTCTTGATCGATTTCGGCTGGGGGGCCCCCTATTTAATATTTTGAAAGCATCATTAATTGCTGTCTCACTGCCTTCGTGGCTTTCCCTGAAATAATAATAAAGGGCTTTTCCCTTGCCTGATGTTATTTCCATAAAATGATTTTGCATTGTTGGGGAAGGAACGTGCCTAATTAGCCTGACAGAAGTATTTAATGAGGCACCATCAGATTCCTGCATCTTGGTTAGGATTTGTAAATGCAAAGCACACGACACAATAGCACCATTACCTCTCACCCCACCCCGTTAATTACAGCACATCCCCCCACCCCCCCCGGCTTATTTCACGCAGTTTATGTGAGGAATAATAAATGAATCTCAGGCCTCCGGGTGTATTAGAATCCCCCCATTTTTGCTGCCACTGGAACAAATGATAAAAAGAGCTTTAATGTCCCTTTAATATTGATGGTGCCCACCCAAACAAAATTCTAGGGTCGCAGGATTACAGGGGCCCAGAAAAAACATAATGAACCTCTCCCAAAACTGACACCCCCTGCCACACAATAGCTGCCTTCAAATGAACACATATAATCCCAAGCACAGTGTGCCACAATCAGACTGCAAGAGTGAACAAGGCACACTTCACAGAGGTGCATGCACACCAAATGATGCATAAGCAGATAGAGTCAGGAATTGCTAAACATTTTCTCCGCATGCAATCTGGTTGCGTGAATGGGTTCAGCATACTCTGGATGAAGGGATCATCCAGAGGACTTTTTGCCCCTTTTCTATCACACCAGGGTCATTTCATGGTTTATAGTGCCGTAGTATAAAGACCAAAGTTCAAATCCCCACTCACTTGGTGGCCTTGAGCCAGTTATTACCTCTCATCCTAGCCCACTTCACAGGGTTATGCATGACACCTTAACCTCCTTGGATCAAGATGGGATAGATATTGATAAAAGGTGGGGTATACATTTATATAAATGCCAGGAGTAATCCATCCATGTGGCCTGGAATTGTCCTAGCACAGTGACTGTGACATCACCAGCTTTCTGTCCTGTCAACTCTGCAGTTGGAGGAACACGATATTAATCAATCAGCCCGGGGCCATCTATTTATCCTGAGGCAGGCGGCAGAAGGTGGGGGGAGCACTGGATTTGAATTCAGTCTCCGGGAGCTTCTAATGAAATACTACTCTTTTACGTGATCCGTGTGGGAAGTACGTTCGCAACCCGCAGCACCACGTCTGTGCATGCGCGGGTTGCAATTTGGCGCTTCTGTGCATGCTCAAAGCACGATTTAACACTTCTGCACATGCACGAGTGCCGAAACCTGGAAGTAACCCGTTCGGGTACTTCCGGGTTCAGCACGGGACACAATCTGAAAAAATGCAACCTGAAGCGTCTATAACCCGAGGTATGACTGTACTATCTCTTTTCATCAAAATTCACCCCTTCTAGACTGTCATTTCTTGTCATCATATTCCACCCTTCAGAAATCCAGAGCCAGCTGCTGTGGTTTTGACTCGTCAATTGACTTTTAGGATGGACCAGTCATTGGTAGGCACATATCTTTCCAGTTCTTATCTTATTTCTCCTCACAACAGCTGTGCAAGGTAACGTAGACTTAGAGATAGTGATTTACCCAACCTTGGATGCACCAGTGGAGATTTGTACCTGGGTTTACCATATCTGAACCTAACACTGTAAGCTAAAGTGCATGCCAGAAGTAAATATTTCTTCTCCTTTCTTCAGCTGTATCAGCCATGGAGAAACATCAGTGCTGGGAGTTGCCTTGGAAGCAGTCCTATTATAGTAACTATATGGGCAGCTTCTGTAGGCCTTCCCTCTGGATTACGCCTCAAGGATCAACAGCTCTGCTGTGACTCAGTCTCAAGATAGCAAGAAGGAGGCTTTGCAGCTGGCGACTAGAACGTCGATAGTCAGGTTCCCCAGATACATAAAGCCCTAGGAATTTTTTTGCAGGGGGCAGAGAGAAGAGCGCTGCCGTTTTACTTGTGCAAAATGGAGATTCTGTGTGACAATGATAAATATAGTGCTTCACAGATATTGCCAAATAGAGGCAATGTATGGCCCATGAGCCACCTCTCATTAATTTAATTTATATCTCCTTGTAGGATTGCCAGCTGGCCATAGTTTTACAAGCCCATCATTTTACTCTCATAACCTCTCGCCAGAATTAGAAGATGCGAATCAGAATAAATGCCATCTAAGCCATTTCTGCTGTTCATGATGAAACGTTGCATCTTCTGTCATAGAACACATGTGAGCATGAAGATGCCAGGCAGGAGTGGTGGCTGCATTTGCAGTGAATTTTGCACACCGGAGTAATGCAGTGCAACTACAGCTGCGACACTATTTGATTTGGTTTCAAATGGAAACAAAAGCTCCAGCAAATATATGTTGAACATTGCTCTGCTCCAGGAAGAGACAACATGCTGAATTATAGGCAAAGTGATGTGAGGGTGATGGAGGAATCAGTCATATAAAACTTTATATATTTCATTTCAGTGAAAACTGTGATGCTCTTTTATATATAAAAGAGCACCACACGTTGCAATAGCTGCTGTTGCGTGAGTCTGCTAAGCCCATGTTACTGGGGGCCAGAGCGTAAGTGATGCATGTGGGTTATAATGGGGTTGATAATATAGATTGAACTCACAGAAATGCCTCATCGGTATGCGACTTATTTTAAGGGAAGAAAGAGCAAACAAGAAATATCTACTTCTCTCCATTCAAATGCATGATACTAATATGGATTTATAATTTTTCATTTGTCTAATGGAGATATTGCCCTAACTATGGGTTTTGGAGGAAAGTGATTCCCATTGCTCCCTCGGCTCACCCCAAGAAGCTCCTCAACTTACAATTTTGTAGGCTTAATCCACTCTGAAAAGTCTCCCATGCCTGCAAATTTCAGCTACTTCTAGCAAAAGGGGAAAAGCTATAACTGTTTTATTCCCAATAAGAGTGAATGTGGGGTGTGGGGTGGGAACAAGGTTTAATTTTATACAAAGTGGCTCAGAAACCAAATCACACAGATCAAAGTGGACAGAAACAGATCAGACCCCCCACCCCACCCCCAAAAATACCAGCTACAAGGCAAATCTTGGAACCTGTCCACAAATCCTGGAACCTAGCTCTTCCACAGCTGGAGGCATTTCAAACTGAGAAGTGGGGAAGAAATGAAATATGCTTATTACCACATTACATTTCTTCCCAGCCTAGCTACTTAACTGCACAGTGCTGGCCATTGAATTGAACTGCACAATGTGCCTGGGAGACTTGTGAATGTGAATGGCTTCTCTTAGCAATTGCAATGTGGGCATGATAGAGCTAATCAGAAAAAGAGAGGGCAGCTCTGCTTTTCTGCTTCACTCAAGTATAGGGGGAATGGAGGAGGCAGGTGGGTTCAGCTGGCATATCTGATGTTCCACACACAAGGTCTGAGAGAATGTGTTTCTTACAGGGCATGTTGGACACAAAAGTCTCTTTATTTTCCATACTGATCCCAATGACGCTAGAGGCTCCTCCAATATCCAGAATCTGATGTTAAGACAGATGGTCTCCTGAAGACTTGGGATTATAACATTAAAAAAAAAAATAGTAACCTGCAAATCAATTTCACACAAAATTCTTTTTCTTGCACTGTAATGGAACTCCTCAAGCAAACTCTGGCTGAAGGAAAGGGGAAATTGTGCTTATTCCTGCTTGTTCAATTTTTATGGGTAACATTGTGAGACAATGGAAGCCTCATTCAATCAGACCTTTTTATCTTTTTTTCAAGTCAATAAAATGCATTAATTACCAGCCTGGCATGGCTTCTTGCTTTTCCTTCACAGGTCACACAAGGCCAGCACTTTGCTTTTACGCAATGCTGCATTGACTTTAATGGTTAGTCGGAGGCACTTAAGCAAACTGAGAGGTCTTCTCAGGTGACACAGTGCCCTCTTGGGGATTTCCCCTTGAGTCAAAGGCTAGCAAAATGTGAACTTAAAAGGCTTGGCAGTTCTGTCCTGATTTGCCTTTTTGCCTTATTAACTCTGACACCTTCCCATTTACTCTCAGGGCAGATGATCAACATCTGGATCGGAAGGAGCTATATTCTGTTACAGAGGCAATGGCAGAACTGGTCATCAGCAACAGTGAACAAGGGAGGACAAAAACTCACCCAATTCGACAGGCGCAGGTGGGTTTAATGGTAAAATGTCATTTCTGGCAAAACAAAACGATAGGGTTGCTGAGGGCTGGCTGAATGCAGCTGCCACAGTACTGTCTAGTACCTCCATACCCCTCAACCGGGGCACCCTGTTTCTTCATGCAAGAGCATGGGGGTTATTTTGGGTGCCGCAATCCCACACTGAAAAAGCACCTGGGGGGGGGGCTGCAAGTGCAGTGCCCCAAAGTGCGCATTTTTGGGCACCGTGCTCTCACATGAGAGCACAGCCTGCCCGCCCCCCCCAAAAAGTGCTTCTTGCTTGCCTCTGGATGGAAGATAGAGAGGGGTGTGCAAGTATGTGTGTACAAACAGCAGTGTCTGTATTAGCAGGCAATATTACTTTATTACTTATTTAATTAACTGATAGACTACTTTTTTTAAAAAAAACAAGCTGCTTGTGAAGTAAAAAAAGCATATAAATAAAATACACACTGCCGACATCACAGTAAAAATCCAGAAACCAAAATTCTGAGTAGTGCAATCGAACCATTAAGATATTTGAATGAAGAAACAAGTTTTTTAAATAGCATCTAAAACATGTCACTCCTGCCAACCTAGCAGTTTGAAAGCACGTCAAAGTGCAAGTAGATAAATAGGTACCGCTACAGCAGGAAGGTTAACGGCGTTTCCGTGTGCTGCTCTGGTTCGCCAGAAGCGGCTTTGTCATGCTGGCCACACGACCCGGAAGCTGTACGCCGGCTCCCTCGGCCAATAGAGCGAGATGAGTGTCGCAACCCCAGAGTCAGTTATGACTGGACCTAATGGTCAGGGGTCCCTTTACCTTACCTTTAAAACATGTCACAGTTGATGCCTCTTGGACTGCACAGGAGAGGGTGTTCATGGTGCCACTGTGGGCAAAATCCAGGATTGCCTGCACTACATTAAACTCATTTTTAAGAAGCCAGCAATTTGCAAGATGGAGATTTTTAATGCTTCTGTGGCTTTTTACTTCTTTCGGCTGAGGTTGCTCCATTATCTCCATCGGCATCTGCACAGACACAGGGACACTAAAAGGTTTCGTTTCATTTCTTTTATTTATTTATTCTTCTTTGAGTTCTTGCTCTGGAGCAAGCTCATGCTCATGAGTTCTCAGATGTCTTTTTAGGATCAGTAAAGCACAGCCCATCCCCTCTGGCACGCCATGTACTATTCCCTCCTTTTTATTTTTTACTTTATGCATTAGCGGAGAATGGATTCATGCACTACACCAGACTGAGCAATTCCATTAATTTGCTTTGCATGCTCTCTGGCATATAAAGAAGTAGGACTTCATCAGAGTTTAACTCTTGCCATAGCAAGTTCCTTGCTTCTTTTCACTGCTCTCCATCCTACATTCCAATTGGCTTCTGCTTATATGGTTGGAATGCCAGCAGTCTCATTCAGCAGCAATGCTTGTAGCAATACTTTTAAAAAAATCCATTCTGGGTCATGCCATAGTATTATTATTATTATTATTATTATTATTATTATTATTATTATTAGCATTTCAAACCAGAAGGAGACCAGGGCATCAAATAACAAAAAACAATGCAACTAAAAATTAGATGTTTTAACTATATTTATATTTTATTTAAAAACCTAAAATACTAAATACATCGTAAAAAATAGACACATAACCTCATGGCTAATAATTTCAAGGTTGCCAGGAACATTGTCATTCAGCCACTAAATGCCTGGGTGAACAGGAATGCTCAATTTCTCCCCCCCCCATGTTAATAATGAGACACATCCCATCAGGGAGCATTCCATAATCAGAGAACCACCACCAAGTAGGCCCTGTCACGGGTCACCACCACCAACCAGGCAGCACCCAGCGGTGGTACCACCAATAGAGGGTCCCCTGCTGATCATGGAGCCCAAAATAGCTGATATTGAGGGATTTGCGCCTTAAGGTGCTTGGATTGAAAGTCATTTTGGTCTTTATATGCTACTACTAATGCCTTGAACTGAGTCTATGAGAGAGGTCCCCATAACCTAGTAGTTATTATGGTGAAGGGGCAAAAAAAGAGGTACAGGAGGAAAGAAAGGATTCACACTAAGGAAGAAACTTCTTAGAGCCTTAATGCTTAGGATCTCCAAAGTCTGCTCTTAGGAATCATAGGATTAATAGGATTGTTAAGTTGGAAGGTTCCCCCTAAAGGCCATCTAGTCCAACCCCCTGCAATGCAGGAACCACAGCTAAAGAATCTCTGACAGGTGACTACCCAGCATCTGGTTAAAAACCATCAAGAAAGGAGAGTCCCCCCACCTTCCAAGGGAGTCCTTGTCAAATGGCTCTTGCCCTCAGAAAGTTCTTCCTAATAAAAGTTCTTCTTTTCTTGCCATTTGAATCCACTGGTTTGAGTTCTAGCTTCCAGAGCAGGCGAAAACAAGCTTGCTCCCTCTTCTATGTGAGAAGCCCTTCAGCTATCTGAAAATGGCCGTCATGTCTCCTCTGAGTCTCCTCTTCTCCAACTCGCTCAACCATTACTCATAAGGCTTGGTTTTCAGGCCCTTGATCATCTTGGCTTCCCTCTTCTGCACACCTTCCATCTCTTTGAGTGAAGCAGACTGGAAACAGCTGAGGTAAAGGAGATTGTGAAAGAAGAGAAATCCATTGCCACTAGATGTGGTAAATGCTAGCTTGCATGACTTTTAAAAAGGAAGTAGACAGCTAAATGTTAAAACACAAATTTACCTTTGTGGGGAGGGAGGTTGTCTTGATGCTCTGCTTGTATGTTTCCCAAAGCATCTGTCTGTCCACTGTTGGAAATATAATGCTGGTCTAAATGTATCCTTGGTGTGATCTAGCAAAGCTCTTTTTACATTCCTAGAAGTAGTTGTTTCCAAAGGCAATGTTATGACTTATAAAACCTGAATGCATTGGGCAGGAGGGCGGGCAGCCTGGTAGTCATCATGCAAGGTTTGTGTACGGCTGAGTTTTCCTTTAGTAGCATGTAGGGCAAGGACTGCTTCCCCTTGCTTCCAACCCAATAATTCCTTACGCTGCTTCGAGCTGCAGATGACAGCTTGTGCCAGCTAACATGTTTGCTCCCAAGGAACAAGATTGTAATGGGCTGTACATTCTGCCAGCGTAACATTCCATGTCTTTGTCCATAGAGTTTTCTTGGCAGGGATACTGGAGTGGCTTGCCAGTTCCTTCTCCAGGTGGATCACGTTTAGTCAAAACTCTTGATGGCAGAAAGTGAGGAGGAATTAAAGAACCTTTTAATGAGGGTGAAAGAGGAGAGCGCAAAATATGGTCTGAAGCTCAACATCAAAAAAACCAAGATCATGGCCACTGGTCCCATCACCTCCTGGCAAATAGAAGGGGAAGAAATGGAGGCAGTGAGAGATTTTACTTTCTTGGGCTCCTTGATCACTGCAGATGGTGACAGCAGTCACGAAATTAAAAGACGCCTGCTTCTTGGGAGAAAAGCAATGACAAACCTAGACAGCATCTTAAAAAGCAGAGACATCACCTTGCCGACAAAGGTCCGTATAGTTAAAGCTATGGTTTTCCCAGTAGTGATGTATGGAAGTGAGAGCTGGACCATAAAGAAGGCTGATCGCCGAAGAATTGATGCTTTTGAATTATGGTGCTGGAGGAGACTCTTGAGAGTCCCATGGACTGCAAGAAGATCAAACCTATCCATTCTTAAGGAAATCAGCCCTGAGTGCTCCCTGGAAGGACAGATCGTGAAGCTGAGGCTCCAATACCTTGGCCACCTCATGAGAAGAGAAGAATCCTTGGAAAAGACCCTGATGTTGGGAAAGATTGAGGGCACTAGGAGAAGGGGACGACAGAGGACAAGATGGTTGGACAGTGTTCTCGAAGCTACGAACATGAGTTTGACCAAACTACGGGAGGCAGTGCAAGACAGGAGTGCCTGGCGTGCTATGGTCCATGGGGTCACGAAGAGTCGGACACGACTAAACGACTAAACAACAACAACAACAACAACATTCCATGTAAAGCTGCACATCAGTGTGCTTTGATCACTAAAGCAGAAAAACCACCGAGCCTCGGCAGAAAAGGGAGTTCAAAATAGTTTACGTATCAATACACAGGTAACATTAAAACGACCATTCGGCAAAACAGGATACGAAAGAAGGATTTCACGCAAACGCAGGAGAATTGGAGCTTATCCTTCACATAGCCTTCTGAGGGTCTACACGTGATGCTGAGTGTTTCACTGGCAATCATGTTTCGTCTGTTTAATAATAAGAGGACACCTTTCATTGGGTTTCATTTCACTGCAGTGCACAGGGAAGGGAAGTTTAACCCAGAGTTGTCCTGACTTGGGCTGATGGAGCCTGGAGAGCAACATGTTGGGCACTTCTCTCGTCCCCCAAGTACTGCAATTGACAACAATGGGAGCTTTCCCAATTGCTCATTGCCATTTTCCATGGCAGTGTGACTGGTGAGGGAAGGGATAAGCCTCCCCTATCTGCACATTATGGTCTTGATGAAAATCCACCCTCTTCTCCCTTGCTGCTAAATAAACAATAAACATGGATGTGATCATCAGTGATGCCTGTATCATCACGTGTATTTAGGTCCTACAATCACCCCACAGCTGCAGAAACGAAGGTGAGAGTGCTCTATGCAAGTCACATTATCTACATGAGCAAGCAGGTCCTGTTGGACATTCCCATAAGGCTTTGATGCACATGTGACATCAGATCAACATCACTCATGCAACATCTGGAACCAAAGGGTAACTAACATGACAATCTGTCTTGCTTAATTAGGCTTTTGTTTTGTTTGCTCCAGAGTATTTCCTAACATAAATGCAGCGTGTTGTATCATTTATCGGTGATCGATCTAAAATCCTCGCTAGCCAGCCTTGTCATTTATTTTTATAAAAGCAAATGGCATAAAATAGGATAAGTGGCCGTGAAGAGGGAATAGGCTTGCATAAAAAATGAATGTGGAATAATTTCCATTTTCGCCACAAATATGTTCTCCAAATATGTTCTCCAATTTTGTTTCATTCTCAACATTTATTGACTCATAGTGTGCCCTCACACCAACTTCCCCCCTGGTCTTGACACCATTTGCTCACTATTTTATTCCTGAGGCTCTGCACCATATTTCTCATACACACACAAACAAGTGCCCCCCACCACCACACCAAATATTGCATTCTTGTTTTCCCTCAAGTGTGTGTGGTTTTTTTTAAAAAAAAAACTACTTCTTTGTAGTCCTTTTTGCAATTTCAACCCCCCCAAAGTCCAAACCTTTAACCTATGAACTGATTTAGCACTATTGTCTTACCTGCTTTAGAGGTGAGCTTTGTAATGTTGCTGTTCATTTTGTTTGTTTGTTTGTTTGTTTGTTTTTGTTTGTTTGTTTATACAAAGCCCACTTTTTTCTCTGATACGACTCAGGACAACTTATAGATAAATAATAATAATAATAATAATAATACCCCGCCCATCTGGCTGGGCCCCCCCAGCCACTCTAGGCGACTTCCAACAGAAATATTAAAATACATTAATAAGAACTGATCAAAACACAGAAAACAATAAACATTTATTAAAAAATAAATTACAGTATACCGATAATTGCAATAAAAACAGCCTTACACTAGCCCTTTCATTAAAAGCATGTTCATGATATGTATTTCTGCTCTTTCCATTACCATACAGTCCCTCCATTAAGAATTAATCACTATTGACTGGATACTTGGTCTTCAGATTTATGTACCATACTGGAGTCTTACACAGAATAAGCTTTCAAGAGAGGAATCCTCAAATGGTGATTTTGTGCTGATCACCATTTGTTGTCCTAATCTACTCATTACCTTAAATCTACTATCTTTTGACCATTTTAGACACAGAAAAACCATCCCCTGAAGCAGAGAGAGCAAGGAACCTGAGCATGCAAATCCTATTATCAGCCTGTCCACTCCATTAGGCAAAGCTACTGTCCACTAGAGATTTATGTAATGCACTTTGCTACTTCCCTCCAAGAGTAGCTGTTTTTTGTTTGTTTGTTTGTTTGTTTTGTTTTAAATTGACCCTCTTCATCTGTACTGCTTTTTCATAGCTTCTCATAGCAGGTGCATCAGGTATACAGGTATAATGTATGTGAGTTCTGAAAGACTGGTGTCGTTTTTACAGTCAGTTCTATCTCATTATTTGCGCCCTTCTTGAACTACTCTTCCGAGTTCAGTATTGCATATAATCAGGGAGGCTGTCAGATACTTTGCAGACAATGAGGAGTTTCTGCATCACGATTTTCGCGGGAAAAATATTTTTACAGCCACTCGTAATAATTTCTTAACAAACAAAAGCCAAGGTTTCCTTCCACATTACTTGTTTCGTTTGCATTGTGCGTGATTTGCTCACTTACTTTTTACAGAAGTTGTTGCCAACTTGTTTCATATCAGTATCTTCTCTGTGCCCCCATCTTTTTCCAACAATGGTTTATAATCCAATTTATAATGCTGGGGGTGCCGTTGCACATCGCTCATGTGTGTAGCGTGCATGTGTGCTTGGCGATGTCAGACATGCGCACTGCGTGGCGACATTCCTCTGCCTCTGTGTGAGGGTATCCATCAGTGATGCTGTTGTTGCTCTGTAGAGAAAGTAATAAACCAACAGAACCTGCAAGAGAGAAACTACTAAATAACACTGCAGGGGACCTATACTAAGCTGGAATTACTTCTGAGTAAACAGAATAGAAGGATATTAACAATGGGAGTGTTTTTTTGCTGGATAATAAAGCACTAGACTAGCTGCTGTTTAGAACCACCACTCTCAACCAATTGTGAAAAACCAGTTTCCGGACAGCAGTGCAGGGCCCTAAGTGGAAGCAATCAGAATCTCCATGAGTTATTGCTGTACATCTCAATCAATGCAGGTTTTGGAGCCTTTCTGGGAGAAGCATGTCCCATAGTTATGGGGAAGCCACAGGTATTATACCTAGAGTCACTTGACACACTATCTTGAGACACAAATGGCTTGAAAGTTGACCTGAAAGTGGGACATAGGGACGAGGTAGTTTCTTTGAGCAAGAAAGAGGAAACAAAGGAGAACTTGAGATTGTTCAATTTCAACATTTTACCAATGGCACCAAAATGCCTAAGGCCAGTAATATGTCATTTGCTCCTCACCACACACACACCAGTTCTTGTACAAACATATCTTATGTCTACCTTTCTGAACACTCCAGCAGATATAGGGAAATTCTCTATCACCCTTGGTAGGGATTGCGTTCCCAGCAAGGCTGTTGCTACTACTGATTTAGTCTAAACTGTGACTTGATGTCACAAGGCTAATTGGATGTGACTCAGCTTGGCAATGAATCAGCATCTTCAAAACAATGGCAAGTGAATCAAAATACCCACATTTGATTCTGTTTTTGTGGAACTCAGACCAGGAGGGGGGAAATAAAGATAAACACGATGGAGAATGAGATGCTCCCACTGGGAAGGGAGGTGAAATATAAAAAGTGGAAATAAGAAATAATAATATATTTTAATTAAAATATTTTCATTTTTTTTAAAAAATCCCTGAGGTGGCAGACGATACTTATAGAAGTGATATAACAATGCAATATAGCAGCCAAAACAACTGGCCGGGCAATCCTATGGTCCAAGCAAGCCAGCAACCAGCTTTTGTCATCCCAACTTAGCAATGGGATCCTATGCACTCCTAGCACAAAAGTTCCAGAGAAAAGGGAAACTTTGAAAAACCATGGCAAGAAACCACAGTCCAGGCAACCACCCCATTGCAACACCACTGTTACCACCTTTTATGGAACTACATCTCAATAACATTCCCACATCAGCCAGGTATGGGTGGAGCCAGTACATCCATGAAGGCAAGGAAGCATGGCCTCAGTGACACTGGGCCCAAGCCTACCTCACACATGAAAGACATGTTGTTGTCCAGAGTTCACACATGAGAGAGGCAGCCTACCAGAGGCAATGCAGTGCCCTCAGCTATATGAGCCCCTGTGGTGCCAGCAGAAAGAATCTAACAACTGTGAGCCAGCCTCTAGGCACCTGCTCACAGGAGGTTGAGTTCCCTTCTATCACTCACCCATGCAGGCTGCTAATAATGACCATTTTGATTGTGCAAGGAAAGGGAGAACAGGTGGTACAGCAGAAGATCCAGATAATTGCCTCGGGAATAAAGCTATACAGCAAATGTGCAGACACCGCTGACAAGGCTCATAGCAAAACCCACCCGAGACTTTTGCTGGGTGAGAACAGCGAGGATCCAAGACAAGCAACTATGGAATGTTCAACAACAGTCTTGCAAGAGCAACCTACGGTGGCTCGGTGGAGTTGCACTTGTGACAACTTATGAGCCAAATCTTTGCTTATATCTTTTACACACACCCTACATTCCCATTAAAATGCTCAAGGTGGTTTCTGACACAAAATAGGACTCCATGCACATAATAATAATAATAATAATAATAATAATAATAATAATAATATGTTTTCCCAGCCACTCTGGGTGGCTCCCAACAGAATACTATTAATATTAATAAAGTGATAAAACATCAAACATTAAAACAGGGCTGCCATACATTTGAAGCACATTTCAAGTGCATGGCTTTCCCCCAAAGTATCCAGGAAACTGTGGTTTGTTAAGGTTCCGAGAACTGCAGTTCTGTGAGGTGTAAACGACAGCTCCCAGGCTTCATTTTGGGAAGCCATGTGGCTTAGGTGTATGCTTTGCACGCAGCCCAAGAAAACAGTCATAATGGCGACAAATGACAGCATATAAAAACTTTGGGAAAAACCAGGAAAAGTAAAAACATCTATAATTTGACAGGTCAAATGTCTGCTAAAAGAGAAACATCTACACAAGGCAGAAGAAAGCTATTAGGGACTGATGGGAGCTGGAAGCTCAACAATATATGGAGGGTCATTGATGGTTTAGGGCAGGCATCCCCAAACTTCGGCCCTCCAGAAGTTTTGGACTACAATTCCCATCTCCCCCGACCACTGGTCTTGTTAGCTAGGGACCATGGGAGTTGTAGGCCAAAACATCTGGAGGGCCACAGTTTGGGGATGGTTTAGGGCTTTAAAAGTAGTAACTACCAGAATTTGTAACCAAGACTATTGCAAAAAAAACAAAACAAAAAACAAAAAAACCTGCACCATCCGGCAAGTAGATGCTCAGCATTGTAGGCCAGTGTTGCAGGTGGTATGGTGCTAAAAGGTAAAGGCAAAGGGCCCTGAAAGTTAAGTCCAGTCACAGAAGACTCTGGGGTTGTGGCGCTTATCTCACTCTATTGGCCAAGAAAGCCGGCGTACAGCTTCCAGGTCATGTGGCCAGCATGACTAAGCCTCTTCTGGCAAACCAGAGCAGGGCACGGAAACGCCATTTACCTTCCTGCCGGAGCGGTACACATTTATCTACTTCAGGGGTCCCCAAACTAAGGCCCAGGGGCCGGATGTGGCCCAATCGCCTTTTCAATCTGGCCCGCGGACAGTCCGGGAATCAGCATGTTTTTACATGAGTAGAATGTCTCCTTTTATTTAAAATGCATCTCTGGGTTGTTTGTGGGGCATAGGAATTCGTTCATATTTTTTTTCAAAATATAGTCCGGCCCCCCACAAGGTCTGAGGGACAGTGGACCGGCTGCCTGCTGAAAAAGTTTGGTGACCCCTGATCTACTTGCACTTTGATGTGCTTTCGAACTGCTAGGTTGGCAGGAGCTGGGACTGAACAACGGGAACTCACCCCATCGCGGGGATTCGAACTGCCGACCTTCTGATCGGCAAGCCCTAGGCTCAGTGGTTTATGCTCTTTGGCGTGATGAGAAAGGTTTTATGGGTGTCATTTTTGTGTCCCAATTTTCATCTGGAAAATGCTGATGGCATGCAGATGCTCCTGACTTTCTGCAAGTCAAATGTTTACTCATAGCCATGGTATTTGTTTATTCTTCCATTTCACAGGAACTTTTCTCCCACTGACTCATGTGGGATCTTAAAATATTCTCGTGGGTGCTGCTGCGCTGCTTCTCCCGTTGAGACAAAGTGCACTTTCTTACTTGACTTCACTGTGTGAATAACATTCAGCTGCCTGTGGGAAAATAAGTGGCAGCGGAGGCGGGAGAGATACATATATTGAGGATGTGGAAGGGGAAGAAGTGTCAGTTCTCTAGAGGCTCTTAAGGGAGCAGGTGGGAATGACCTCAGAGAGCCAGGAAGACAGTTGGAAAAAAATAAAACTCAAACATAAAACCAAAACATGTTTCTTTTCTATGTAAAAATATAACTTGCTACAAATCAGATTGTCCATGGACTGTTTCCAAATAAACCACCCATTCTACTAATGGGTTTTTGGCGTGTGACTGATTCCGGGGGGGGGGAGGGGGAGACACGACAAGCCAAGCCCACATCTTGAATTTTCTGCAGTTTTTCATAGAGTTTGGATAAACACAATCTTTGGTATGTTGAAAATTCCCATCAACACAAACTTGTGCACAAAGAGTTGCCATGACCTTCAGGCAACGGCAACAACAAAAAGGCACTTCAATTATTTCTCTCTCCTTGCTCAATTAACTATATTGTAGAAGCAGGATGGAGGACACCCTCTCATTGGATTTAAGTACTTTGTATAATTTGAGATGCACTACCAATGATCAACGAGGCTTGAGAGACATAAGGAGTGTTTTGATCGGCCCTGAGTGATTCAAACTGCCCAATAGACTTTTGTGACTAATCTCCATTTCCTGCTTTGGAGGGAATTTCCTTCTGTTCATCAAGGTTCAAAACTAAGGATGGCTTTTCGCTTTATTCACCAAACCTGAAGTGATTTGCTGTTGTTTTAAGCATATCATTAGTGCACTGAACATGTCCTATGTTCTTTTGTTTGTTGTTTATAGGGGTGTTTTTTAAAAAAGTGATTGTCTTAAATTTGATTAATGTTGAGTATTGTAGGTAAATTGCATAAACGTGAGGAAATTCAGAAATGTCGGTATGACTATCACACTGAGATTATTAACATTCACTTGCATATGTCTGAAAAGGAGGCAAATGTATATCTCTTTGCAGGAATTCACAAAGGTTTTCTGAAATGCACAGCATTCCCATATAAATATCAGCATTAACCAGATTCATACTAATATAACATGGTGGGGAACACCATCCTTCAACCTCATGGACTTCTGGGGCAGAAACTATGCAAGGAAAGCTACCAGTGCCTAACTCTTCTTTCATGAGAAGAATCTCTGTAAGAGATAGTTCAGCCCATAGGTGAACCACCAATGGAGACAATGGTTTGTTTGTTGGTTTGTTTGTTGGTTTGTTTGCTAGTTTTCCTATCACCCTTCAACAATGTTTCCAGGGCAGTTTACAAAGAGTACAAATAGATCAATGAAACCATGCAATCTGATCTTCAAACAGCATTACGACACCAATTGAAAACAACATTAAATTAGTTAAAATGTTTTTAAAGGGTTGGGAGAATAGAAAGGGTGCAAATATCTGGTGCAAATAATCATTATTATTTTTTAACGATGTTGGTGCCAGGCATGCCTCTTTTGGGAGATATCTCGACAGATGGATTCTGTCTCCCTAATTGCCGCCCGCCCCCACCTCACCTAAGATTTCACCCAGTCTGCCTGAAAACTGCAATCCTGTATTCTGGAAACTCTCCCCTCAATTCTCTGTAGCTCTGTTGATGCCAAGTCCCGCACATGAATAGAATCAGGTGGGACCATCATGCCTAAGGAGCACTTGTTTGCACAGCTGACTCAAAGAGAGAAATTGCACTTGGCATATGCTCAGAGGCACTAGAGTCTCCTAGTGGCTTAGACCTTGTGGCGTGCAGCCCTGCAGATCCTTTGTTCAAATTAAGCCTTGGAGGCAAGTTAAGCTACACTGTGGGATTTAAATCCGGTGGGGAACTGGAAGCTATCTCCCACACTGAAATTTAACATACTATTCTTCTGGACCGCACACACACTAAGGTTAGGCAGCCACATTGTAGGAACTGGAGTTGATGTTTATAGCGACTGCCTAACCTCCTGACACAGGGAGGCATGAATATCTCATCCCTAATGTAGCACCATAAGGTGAGACGAGACTTCCACACTAACCTACTATTACGGGATGGGCTCACCTCCCAGCTGCTATCATTCTGATTGTCATTCCTAGTAGGAATATATATATTCATCTGTCTCATTTCACATCCCTTTGTCTTCTCCTCCTCCCTCCCTCCTTCCACAGCAGCTGCCGGCTAATTGGCCCTTTGATACCATCCTTGGGTTTTTGCCAAAGATATCAAACTGAAAGGTGGGGGGGAGAGAAGCAGGCAACCATTTGGACCCCCAAATTAAGACTCTCCCTGTTTCTCTCTCTTGCATAGCTGCCAAGTTTTCCCTTTTCTCGCGAGGAAGCCTATTCAGCATAAGGGAAAATCCCTGTAAAAAAGGGATAACTTGGCAGCTATGCTCTCTTGTCCTCCCCCCTTCACCCAAAACCACATTCCTCGAAGCCCAGGCAGTATCTCCAGTGGATGATTGTTGAAGTGTGTGTGTGTGTGTGTGTACATACACACTCAAACAACTTTGATATCTTTTCTCAAGCTATCACAAGCTGACTTTGCAAATGTGGAGTTCTCCTTCTCCCCCACCCCCACCCCAATATTCGCTTTGTTTCCTTCTGAAGCTTTTGTGAGCTCCCGATTTAATTAGGATGCAAACAATCCCCGAGGAATGTTTAATTAATATTAAAAGGGAAAATGGGATGATTAAGTTGCAAAAGCAGGGCGGGCGGGGGATAGATGCTATTATTTATACAATGGAGCTGGCAGCCATTTGCTGAGAGTAAGAAAAGTTACACCAGGGTAAAATCCTTCTTGGTGGGAAGTTATCCCCACCCCCTAATTTTCTGCTTGGGGCTTCTCTTAAATTTCTTTGGGGTTTTTGCATTCTCTCAAGCAAAGGTTTTAAGTTCACTGTCACTTGTGTCCTCTTGACATAGCTGCCAAGTCTCCCGTTTTTCGCGGGAAACCCCCGGATTTTAATCCGTTTCCCGCTGTTATCCCGAATAGAAAAAAATCCCAGAAATCCCCCGGATTTCCTACCTGCCAGCGAGGCTCCATTTCGGGTGCCGCTCTGCCCGTGTCTGGGCACCGGAAATCGGGCAGAGCGGCACCGGAAGTCGCTTCTATGTATGTCTGGACATGCGTAGAAGCGACTTCCGGTGCCGGCCTGCTGCTGATCCTGTATTTGTCAGCGGGAGACTTGGCAGCTATGTCTCTTGATTATAAGCATTTGGGGCCACGAAGCCTAAAAATAACCAAAAAGATGTCAGTTGAGAAGTTGGCTGAGTAGGAAACAACCTTCAAGAGAACACCACCACCAACAGGAGAATCCAAGGAACATTTGCTATATTAAAGGGCATAACAGGGCTGACCTAATAAATTTTGCTGTCTGAAGTAAAGTATAAGATGGCACCCCCACTCCATATACAGAAGTTGACTGGATTGGCAACTGTTTCTTATGAACAACACAACCAAGAGCAGTAGATCTTAGGCAGTACAGGGTAGACCACATGCTGCATACCAACACATCACCACCGTTTCTGCCTCCCACAGCCCAGCATTGGCTGCCTGAGGCCGTTGTCTTGCTCTGTTTAATGGTAGGACCGGTCCTGAAATTACTTTTCTGAATAATGCCCTTCAGTCTCAGCTGGGTTGGGGGCGGGGTTGAGGGTTGGAATGTGCCCCCACATAATAATTACACAGATAACTAGTGTGTCAAGTACGGGGGAATAATGTTATTCTCTCTAACAAACTGTTTCTGTGTATTATGTTGCTTTATCCCCCCCCCCACAATGAATAGCATATTTAAAATGTGCCTCCACACAAGCTTTATCATTTAATTCTGCTGGATGTAAAGCAGAAACTGGCCCTAGCATGTGACACCTCCCCCCCCCCAAAAAAAGACACACATAGCCAGGGGCAATATTGCTTGATCTGACATGTGGCACTGCTGTCTAACACTTCCTTATTAACTCCTCTGTCTTACTTCTGTGTCCCGAATAGTCCCTAGTGTAATCTCATTCACTGGCACACCAGGAAAAGTCTTCCCTGCCCCCCTTCTTCTCTTTCTCTTTTTCTTTTAGCAACAAGCGGTGAAAAATGGAAGCTCTGAGAAGGCTGCTTTGATGCATAGATCACAGAATCATATCAGCAAAAGAGAGCAAAACCTCGTTTACTCCAATACTGAGCTGTAGGAAGAGCAGAGACAACATTTCAGAGCATTCCGCAAAATGTTGGGATTTGAATGCAGGACTCTGAAGTGCAAGGATGTTGGATTCCCCTTTTGAAGAAATCCAGTTTTGTGAAATACATTATGTGTATAAATTGATGAAGTATCAATAAGGTAATAAAGACAAACACAGCACGATCACACCTTGTTTGCAGAATCCCTTAAATGATCAACAGATGTAACTGGAGAAATTGGAGAAACATTTCATTCTACAAATCAAAGAATAATAGAACTGTAGAGTTAGTCATCTAGTCCAGCCCCCTGCAATGCAGGAACCTTTTGCCCAACATGCAGCTCAAACCCATTACCCTGAGATTAAGAGTCTTGGACTCTACCAACTGAGCTATCATATGGAGACTGAATACGTCCTTCTTCATAGTCCACACACAAACTAGATCTATGGTATTGCATCCCCCCCAAAAAAAGGAACTTCATGAGAAGCTGGTTCAATTCCAAAAATAAGAACTGATGTAGATTGGAGGTTTTTAAGCAGAGGTTGGTTAGTCCCGCCAATGGGGGTGTTTCACAGAGGTGTGTGCCCAATGGCATTGTGGTTGGGCATATATGAAGACTGCAATCCCCACTTCCTTCTTCTTTTATCTGGGGCAGGAGCAGGGAGGGAAATGCACAGAGAACTGAAGGTTTTCCGTATCCTTGGGGTTGCTGTCATGGCGTCTTTGCCAGGAGCAATTCTTGCCACCCAAGGAAGCCCCAGTGTTTCCAAAGTGCTTTACATGTGTGATGCCAACTGACCTTCAGAGGAGCTATAGTTGCTCGCATCGGCCCTGTGGAAAATGCTGCCCAACAAGGATGAAGAAGGAGAGTGTGTAGGAGCCCCCCCTTTTTTTTCGTTCTCTAGCAGTAAGAACAACAGCCAGTAAACAGGCAGCTCAGCTCCCAGGGTTGTCAGAGCCTGTTTGGAAAAATCACAGAGATGAGCAGCTTGGAGAGACAACAGCTGTTTAATGCTAGCATGGTTCTGGGCAATGGGCTGCACAGCCACAGCAAGAAGCCTAAACTACAAATTAAGTCTTTGTGCCATCCTCAAGGCCAGCCCTGCAGTTTACTTTTCTTTCTCCAAATGCCCATAATGTCACAATGAGGAATCTTTACGATTTCAGAACCTGATATCTATCTATCTATCTATCTATCTATCATCTATCTATCTATCCCTCCAGGGTAGAGCCCTGTGAGTTACTATGGGCTATAGTTGAAATGCCAACTTTGAAATGCTTCTGAAAAACCCCAAACCCTATTACCACTGATGTTATCTTGCTGGTGTGTTGATAAAGAGCAACAAAATATATTCCAAATCTGCTTCCAGATGTGGATGATTTAGCTGTACCCAGTTGTTTCTGGCCTACATAAAGCTGGGAGCAGAATAGGAATTCATGACTCAAACTTCTAACACTCCTTAGTGTGGTTGGCAGTTCTCCTTTTCCCAAACCCCCAAGTGTTGCGAGATGTGTCCATCGTGTAACAGAAACAGTTAAATGCACACATGATTGCAGTCTCTGTGCATCAATTTGGCAGGGGCAAAAGAAAGATGCTTCATGGAAACACAAGGTGAAAGTGACAGAGATCCCATACATTCCAAACATTTAAAGTGCACGTATACTACTGTAAAGCTCCTGGGTTTTTCAAAATAATCCTGGGAACCATAGTTTGCTAAAGGTGCTTGGAGTTGTTGGGAGACCCCTCCCAGAGCTATAATTACCAACAGCTTTAACAAACTACTGATCCATGGATTCTTTGGGCAGAGGGAGCCATGACTGTTAAAAGTGCACGTATACTACTGTAAAGCTCCTGGGTTTTTCAAAATAATCCTGGGAACCATAGTTTGCTAAAGGTGCTTGGAGTTGTTGGGAGACCCCTCCCAGAGCTATAATTACCAACAGCTTTAACAAACTACTGATCCATGGATTCTTTGGGCAGAGGGAGCCATGACTGTTAAAGTGTAATAAGAGTGCTTTAAATGTATGGTGTGGGTGGGATTCCTAGAGAGGAGAGATTTACTTACACCGAAGAACATGGCTAGAGAAATCTCAGACATGTTCTCTTCAGCAGATTGGGAAGAGTTTAATCCAGGACGAGCAAACCCAACAGGCTCATGGGGCATCTTCTGTGGGAGTGGGAGAAGAGGCCCCTGCTATGATCTGAGGAATTCACATACCTCTCAAAGATTTTGCAAAGACAATGGGGGCTTCACCATGCGGCAGCTATCAAAATTAAGCAGAAATAGGAAGCTTTGAAAATTCATTGTCATATATGGCTCAGACTCCCTGGTAAACAGGCTCACTCTAGGAATGTTTCAGAGCCTTCAAGCCAGTGTGTTCTGCTACCAAGTCCATTTGAATCAAACAGCCCTGACACTGACAGGCACAATTTCTGTAATAAACTGAGAGAATGACTTTTGCAGCATGCAACTTGTGTGCTTGAGCTCTCTGTGAAGTAAGGGACATCCAAAGGCCTGTATTACCCATTATCAGGACCAACTAAAATGTCACAAATGTATCTTCAATGGGATTTATTCCTGAGAAAGGACTACGACCTTTCTTCCACTCATGAGCATAGTGAATAGGTTTATGTGCGATACATCTCTATGAGAAGAGAAGAGAAGAGAAGAGATCTTTATTGTCATTGTCCCCTTGTGGGAACAACAAAATTTCTCGTTTGCTGTATCAACTCAATTAAGACATGCCACATGAATTAAAATGCTAATAAGCACAATGCAATACAGAACAATAAACAAATAAAATAAAAGGGACCTGTCCTTTGCACACTTTTGTGTGCATATAACACCGGTCCTGAAAGACCTACAATGTCTCCCAGTATGTTTCTGAGCACAATTCAAACTGTTGGTGCTGACCTTTAAAGCCCTAAACCAGGCATCCCCAAACTTTGGCCCTCCAGATGTTTTGGACTACAGTTCCCATCATCCCTGACCACTGGTCCTGTTAGCTAGGGATCATGGGAGTTGTAGGCAAAACATCTGGAGGGCCAAAGTTTGGGGACGCCTGCCCTAAACGGCCTCGGCCCAGTATACCTGAAGAAGCGTCTCCACCCCCATTGTTCAACCCGGACACTGAGGTCCAGCTCCGAGGGCCTTCTGGTGGTTCCCTCACTGTGAGAAGTGAGGTTACAGGGAACCAGGCAGAGGACCTTCTCAGTGGTAGCACCCACCCTATGGAACGCCCTCCCATCAGATGTCAAGGAAATAAACAACTACTGTATATTCATGCATTATAAGACTACTTTTTAACCCCAGAAAATCTTCTCAAAAGTTGGGGTCATCTTATATGCCGGATCATATTTCTTATACAGTGAGTATATCCCAAACTCTATATTTTAACTGGAAAAGTTGGGGGTCGTCTTATACGCCCAGTCGTCTTATACGCCGGAATATGCGTATCTGACTTTTAGAAGACATCTGAAGGCAGCTCTGTTTAGGGAAGTTTTTAACGTCAGATGTTTTGTTTTATTTTTAATATTCTGTTGGGAGCCACTCAGAGTGGCTGGGGAAACCCAGCCAGATGGGTGGGGTATAAATAATAATAAATGGATGATGATGATGATGATGCAGAGTCCACAAACCACAAAATACCGAGTCCACATTATTAGAAATCTTCAGGTTTTACTTTGCTACCGAATAATTGTCCAGAATAATTTTAATACAGCAGAGAATATTGGGTAAGGGGGATGAGAGGTGAGAATGGGAAGGGGCACGTGCTATTGTAATTGTCTTCCAAAGAATAGAACCTCTTTGGAAAAGCAGATTTTCGACTTTCATGGGTTATTTTCGAGCATACTAATGAACAAAGACAGACAAGAAGTGGCAGGTCCTTCTAGGCTAATTCATTGACCTCCTTCACACTGGATACTCTAAGCCAGCCTGCTCTCCATTTCATTTTAAATTATCTTCAGCCATTACACTTCTAATTAGAGCAGCAAACATTTTCCAGCTCAGAGATACATTGGTAGGACCTTTTACCCTTACTGCCATCTTTGACTTTGGGGTATCAGGGTTAGGTGGCTAGAAAACCAACCCAGCCTGTGGCTCCACCTCGGCTTATTATTCAAGATGCCTTGTGGAAAGCCAATGGCCTCCATAAAACCACATGCCTAGGACTCTCCATTTGTTGGGTTGTGCCACATATATTCATGGCTCTCCATAAGGTCAAGATCAAGGCAACTCAGCAGTCAGAATGGGAGCTATCACGGCAAGGGGTTGTAGTTGCTTTCTAGATAAAGATAACTGTTGACATTCCAGGCTCTCTAAAAGGTCAACAGCATCTCTGTATTGCAAGGGAATCAGCTTTCAAACCAAGACATCAAATGAGCTGGGTGACTCCTGTTTGCTGGGCTTTTCCAGAGACATAAAACGACCAATAGTTATGGTGGCCTTGCACTAGCAGAATGTTTTGTATGTTGTGGGGGGAGGGCAATTATTAAGACTCCATCTAGTTTAGCAAAGCTGTATCCAGAGTAGAAAGCAAAGCAGGATCACAGTAGAACAAACGGCAAAATGGAGTGGGGAAAGGGTTAAAGAACCTCATTGCGACTAGATCCCTAATCTGTTCCAGACGCTAATGCAAGTGTGTGGAACATGTGGCCCTACAGAAGTTGTTGAACTGCACCTCCCATCACTCTTTGCTCATGTTTGCTAGAACTGGTGAGAGTTGCAGTTTAGCATCATCTGGAGGGCCAAAACTTTCCTCCTTCTGCTCTAATGTCTTCTTGAGTTACTCCATAGTTTAAGGAATTTAATTCCATAACAACTGGCTCAGCTCAAGCAGTTCAGCTTAACTGGTTTGCGGAGTGCAACCTTGCTTTGCCTCTATACTTCCATATCCCAAAGATCATGAAAATTACAGACGCATTTTCTATTTACAGAGTCATCTTTGAGAACCGCTTTTCTGCTTGTAGCAGCTCTGTCTGAATTGGGATAGTGTTGCTCTCTTGTTAGATGATCATGAATACGGGGGTTCTGGGTTACGTGTGGTTTTTTTGCTACTAGAACTCAAAGCACTTACGGTATCTATATTAATAGCAAATTCATTCTTCGAGTGCTTATTTTTATGCATCCAAAAGAGAACGGACAAAGGAGGAGGTGGTTTCAGCATGCTTGGGGTTCAAAGAAGCACAAAAGCGATTTAGGAATCACCCTAAAACAACTCAATAGGATTCAACATTCTCAATGAGCACAGAATGATGCCTCTCAGTTTCTCTTGGGGGAATAAGATGGAAAAGTAAAAGGGGGTTATGAAATGGAGTCTCCAGAAAAGGACCTGGCTGGTTGGATGGAATTATGAAGAGGAGCATTCCACCCTGCAACATTTTGTTACAGCTCTCATTTCTCAGCTATAGTGTTTCCAGATTTACCTTGAATGCTTAATAAATATTTCCCCCACTTGCAGTAGTCAAAGTTTGCCCTGGCAGTAGGGGTGCTCTATTAATTGAAGCCTGTTTCTGTTCACTGACTGCTTTCTCTTGCCATTTGCTGTTTGGCAGTTCCTAATGGCTTGCAGCCCTGGGCAAAATGTTTACTTGCTTGGATTGCTGATGTTTTAAAAAAGTATTAATAAGGAATTAGTTCTAAAAATAAGCATCACATTTTCCTTTCCGCTGAATATTTAAAACAAATAAATCAAAGGAACTTGAAAATGGGGAAGCAGTGGACTGAAGGTATCGCCATTGCTTACTGAATCCCATTATAAGTCAGCACAATGCAATTGAACACAAATGAATGATTTCAAGCGAGGTAAAACAATTTATAGAGGTGGGATGCAATCATGTCATGTGGCTTTCAGCCTACAAAGTCTTGTATGCATCTGGCCAGCTTCCTCTTGTTTGATTTGGTTTTTTTCTTTACTCTATGACTTCATGCATACTAAGCTGTTTGTACCACAAAAATGTCATTTTTCTCAAAGCGGAATCATTCAGTCTCATCTTCATTATGTTGCTTTCAATTTAGATTAGTTCTAGACCAGACATAGGCAACCTTGGTTCTCCAGATGTTTTGGAACCACAACTCCCATGATCCCTAGCTAACAGGGCCAGTGATCAGGGATCATGGGAGTTGTAGTTCCAAAACATCTGGAGAGCCAAGGTTGCCTATGCCTGTTCTACACCCTATTGCCCAGAAAGATGTGTGTAGTTACTTTAGGTGCATTTGAATCCCTTGATTTCTCCCAGCAAGTGAATGATGAAGGAAGCGGTGACTACAATCTTGCTATACTATACACCCACCCACAATTTCATCTTAACAAACTGACCAATTCTGTCGCAGATTACTTGGTTCTGCCCCCCAAACACACACATAAAGCATGCCCCCCTAAAATAAATCCTGGCTATGCCCATGCCCACATTTTCAAATGGACACACTGTAAAGTATTGCAGAATCAATCTGCACTGAGCTTTCATTTTCAAAATGAAAACAGTCTCTCAAGAACAGGCACCCCCAAACTCGTCCCTCCAGATGTTTCGGGACTACAATTCCCATCATCCCTGACCACTGGTCCTGTTAGCTAGGGATGATGGGAGTTGTAGTCCCAAAAAATCTGGAGGGCCGAGTTTGGGGATACCTGCTCAAGAAGCACTTTTCAGAATCAGAATGAATAGAAAACTTGGCAACTATTTTCTTTAGCAGATCATGCCTACAACTGCTTAAGAGTCTGTATGTTTATGCAGATATAGGTCCCATTCCTGTGTCTTTATACAAAACAGAAACATTATGCAGTACAGTGGAACCTCGGTTTATGAACACCTCGGTTTATGAATTTTCAGTTTATGAACGGCGCGGACCCATCTGGAACGGATTAATTCATTTTCCATTACTTTCAATGGGAAAGTTCACTTCAGTTTATGAACGCTTCAGTTTATGAACAGACTTCCGGAACCAATTACACCCATGTTTCAGTTTATGAACGCTTCAGTTTAAGTACTCCGCGGACCCGTCTGGAACGGATTAATCCACTTTCCATTACTTTCAATGGGAAAGTTCGCTTCAGTTTATGAACGCTTCAGTTTAAGTACTCCGCGAACAGATTAATCCACTTTCCATTACTTTCAATGGGAAAGTTCGCTTCAGTTTATGAACGCTTCAGTTTATGAACAGACTTCCGGAACCAATTGTGTTCATAAACCGAGGTACCACTGTATTCAGAAGCATTACTGCTTCCCACCACAGAGGCAGAGCATAGTCACCACGGCTAGTAAACATTCCCATAATAATAATATTGGAAAATAATAATATATGCAGGGCAGTCTCGAGCAGGTCGCGCGCCCTGGCGCTGAGGGGCGGAGATCGCTCCGGCACCCTCTCAGGGCGCAGCATGGCTTCCGTGTGGCTTTGCCGCGCAGCGCCCTGCCTACTGGCCCGGCGCCCTGGCGCCCCGCACCACCGGGACTCTACCTAGAGCCGGCCCTGAATATATGGATCATCTTTTTTATTTCCTTAGACCCACAAAGACATTGACATTCTAGAGAAGGAGTCACTGCCTGTTAGCGGAACTAGCATTGGGGCATTAAATGTCCAATGTATAGTACGTTTGAGGAGCACTTCATTGCCCTGAATGAATCAGTTTGTAACTGATGCATTTCCTAGTATCATCACACCTGTGCGCTTGAGCTGCAAAGACACAGTAGTCCTTGTTGGTCAATGTAAAAATGCAGGGTCTTTGTTTTAGATAACCAGAGATTTTATTTTATTTATTTTTGAAAATGCATTTCTCTCTCTCCATGAGGCCCATAAGATAGATGTCAGCCTCCCCACTGAGTCGCCTGAGACATGGCAACTCAAGAAGCTTAGCAGGGATTATTCCATAGGAATCTGCAACTACTGAGGAAAGTAACAGCAGAAAGAGTCACTATAAATCAGAGCTGAAGTAGCCACTGTGTTTGGCTGCGCTCTGACACACTTATTTCTTCTCGCTGTACATCAGGGTCCCTAATGGATTTTGTGTCAGAGCAGAATCAATTGGTGCAGGTTGAGAACTTGTGCTGAGGCCCGCCGGAGTATTCATTATACCATGGTCCATTAGAACCTGTCATGTTCAGGATGGATGTGTGCATAAGTATGTCCCGCTCTTAATCAGAGTGGAAGCCAGGGACTTCTTTGTTCCAGCCACACCCTGGAACAACACTGCTCATCTATGGCAGGAGACAAGGAGAGATCTACACTCAGAAACTAGGGCTGGCTTTGCAGTTCAGTAGCCCTTACTTGTAATTCTGAGCTCAATGGTGTCAGAGTAGTTAAAAGTGTTGGGCTAGGAACTTGGAGGCACAGAATCTCCAAGAAAAACTGCAGAGCCCTTTGGAAACTCAACAAATCCTATTCACCCACAGCCACACCTCAACTCCCACTGACTTGAGGCTCCCATTTTTCTTCTCAGATTCCTGCCGCTGCTGGAGAGACCACTACAAACAAAGACAAAAGGAGAATATCCTTTCCCAGGAACTGCAAATGATAATGCTGATGTTACAAGTATCCATTTATACATCAACCCCAATCTTGGGGAAGGACTACAGCTCAGTGGTAAATCAGAATGCAGATGGTCTAAGGTTCAATGTCTGACATCTCTAGGTAAGGCTGGGAGAGATCCTAGTCTTGAAAGCCTTGAGAGCCACTGCCTGTCAATGTAGACCAGCTGTAGACCAGCCTCAAACTCAGCCTTCCAGATGTTTTGAGACTACAGTTCCCATCATCCCTGACCACTGGCCCTGCTAGCTAGGGATAATGGGAGTTGTAGGCCAAAAACCTATGGAGGGCCGAATTTGAGGAAGCCTGATGTAGACACTACTGAGCTAGAGGACCAATGGTATACATTCCTAATCTTCATCATACCTACTTATGGTCTTGCCTGCTATTCATTTTTCCAAACTGAAACATATTTTTAGGGGATGATCCTGTTTTAGTTTTCATAGCATAAGGAAGCAAGCCATTCCAGGCAGCAAGGTATGTTTCTGGTTTCACTAGCCCTTTTAGCACATGTATCTGATGGCCAGCTCGGCTTCTCTGCTACTGCTGTCTTCCAAGGCTTACTGTACAGTCATACTTCAGGTTGTGAATGTGATCCGTGTGGGCAGCATGTAGCAAGGGAGGGGCGAAGGGGGTGGGCAGCCCCTAGCTCCACTCTGGCGGGGGCAGCGTGTGGGGGCGGTGGCCCTGGCCCCGGCCCCTGGCCTCCTCCGCCCAAGCAGGAGGAAGCAGAGTGCGCTATGGAGCGGGTTGCCAGGCGGTGGCAGCGGCAAACCACGAGCAAGCCTCTCTGCAGAGCTACCCACTTTGTAGCCCACTCTGCTGCAGAGCAGCAGCGCCAACCCGGACGGCCTGCGCATGTGCATGTGCGAACATGCGCAGTCTGTCCTGGCTCATTCTGGTGCGCACATTGTGCGTCAGGACGCATGCGCGCTGGGGAGCGATGCCCCGCCCCCAGGGGGTGCCGCCCCGGGCAGCCAAGAGGCACCGTTCGCCACTGCATGTGGGAGGCATGTTCACAACCCGCAGCATTTGCAACCCACAGCGTCGCATCTGTACATGCACGTGGTGCGATTCAGCACTTCTGCGCATGCGCATGACGTCATTTTGTGTTTCTGCGCATGCATGAGCGCCAAAACTCGGAAGTAACTTGTTCTGGTACTTCCGGGTTTGGCACGGAGCGTGACCCGAAAACACGTAACCCACAGCGTTCACAACCCGAAGTATGACTGTACCAAGAATCTATGGGCAACTCTACTGAAACATTCCAATTTTGTGCAATAACAAGCGTAGCCACAACCAACATAAAGCATACAAGCTGTTTTTCTTATGGTGGCCCACAATATCTCCTGCCTATCTCCTTGCTTGTCTGCAAGCACACAGTTTTGCAGCATGGGGAAAACAGCACCTTACCAAACATTGTTAGGTCACCCAGGCATTAAGAAATCCCATGGCTTGCCATAATGCGAGATGTTCCTGCACCTTGTATGTTTGTAATCTTGTAGTACATCTCACGCTTCAGTTATACTCAGCGATTAGGTGACTCCCTGCTTTGGCACAGCCTGGCCTTCGCCCTCTGCCCTAGTTATGCCTGATCTTGTAATTTCTTTTGCAGATTAATAGTTGGTAGTGACACAGACAGTTATAAAGGGATAGCCCTCATATCAAATATTCATTCAGAGGAGAGATTATCCTGCAGGGGATCCCTGTGCTGTCATTTTCAATAGGCCATTCGGGATAAAAAACCCAGCGAGTTTGCCTCAGAGCTTAGTTAGCCACACTGACATAGCAGCTTGGCGTTTCTTGCTTGAAAGGCTAAGCAAATCAAAGCAGAATGTTGCGTTTCTCTTACTCCCAAAGGACCCCCCAGCACTTTCCTCTCGGTTAATCATTATTTGTTGTACAACAGGGCTTAAGGGTTTCAGCTGAGATCAGGGTCACGCTGCTGATGTGCGCTGGGTGAATTTGGTTTCTGCCTCCAAGTAAGTTGCAGCCATCTGAGAGACCTTACAAGGGTTTGAGAGAGAGAGAAAAGGCTTGTCCAATTTTAGAAAGCATGTTGATCCATAGTTGGATCTCACCAATCTGTTCACATATGCATATTCAGTTTCAATCTTTGATGACTGTAAGAGTGAGGGGTGATTTGCAATTGAACAACAGTTCTGACAGCATTTTCATACTGTCTTATATCACCACAAGTACCATTTGTTTATTCATTTTCCTTACAGTTATACCTCACTTTTCTTCCATCATGAACCCAAGGTGGCCTCTGTTTGGTTCCCAGGTGGTCACCCATCTTGGCTCAAGACCTGCTTAGTTTCAGCCTGGTGTACCTTCAGACCATACCTTGAAACAATGATGTCTGCTTATGATCTTGGGGTGGCCCACACATTCATGCATGTGGGATGGCTCTCACATTATCATCAACTGATACCTTGCAGGCCTGGCTCCAGATTTGAGGGGACTCTTGGCAAAATGACTTCTGGTGGGCTTCTCCTCCCCCATGGAAACAAGGGATGGGGGACAGCCTGCCATCTCAATTTCCCACAGAACTGCCATTTCATTTACCCACAACGCACAGTAGTGACAAGACGCTGGGAGCAATGGGCAATTAAAATAACAGCTCCCCAAACCTAACTATCCATAGAATCATAGAATCATAGAGTTGGAAGAGACCACAAGGGCCATCCAGTCCAACCCCCTCCCAAGCAGGAAATACCATCAAAGCATCCCTGACATATGGCTGTCAAGGCTCTGCTTAAAGACCTCCAAAGAAGGAGACTCCACCACATCCATCAGTGATTAGAAAGCCTAGGCCAGTTGTCAGTGTGTGAGAGAGAACAAACCAAGCTATACAGTTTTCTCAGGGATGTGATCTTAGGTACCTATTTTTAGGATGCAATAGCCTTAATTTTTTCAGGCAGGTAAAGAATAAAACCTTCCCTCCTCCTTCAGAAATCAATTCTCTTTAATGCATTTCTAAAAAAGAAATAAAAGCTTAAATTGTGCCCCCTCTTTTCTATCTCTAAGTTTGTTCATTTTACAGCAGGAGGTACAAAAGGAAAGGAGAAGGTGCACATTCAGGGCAGCAAGGAAGCAGTACCACTGACAATGCAATTCTGTTGAGTTCATGAGCAATGCTCCTAGTCCCAGAGCAACAGAAGTGCTCTCACACACAACAGAAAATGCTGCAGGCCATTTAGAATGCCTGTCCTTAGACTGTTCAAAGTGCAGTGAGTAATGTTCTTCTGATCTGCTCTTCTACTAAGGGCCAAGCTAGATCAGATGCTAGGTGTGTGGTTTAACCCTTTTCTCCTATGCCGTCTTCCCAATCTAAATCTCCCCAAGCTGCTATTTGCCAAGGGACTGTTTTCACCTGCAGGTCAAATACCAACCGGTGGCGGCGGTGGCGAGGGCATTATTTAGATTGGGGAACCAGTTGAGGACTTGTTGCACTCCATCATCCCTGACCATTAGCCATGCTTGCTGGAGCCCAATCACATCTGGAGGGCCCTACCTTAGGGCTTCACACCTTTCTTCACCTCCATCACGCGGTCTGTGTAAACAGCTGGGAGCAAATGGAATTGTTGGGGAAACACATTTCGGGTTCCGGAGGATATTCTTCCTACATATGTGAGCAAAAGAGACCCACATATTTACTTGCATAGGCACATCAACTCTATATTTCTAACACCAGCTTTGTCCTTTGGCGGAGTAGGCAAAGGTTTATGGACTCCTGTCAGTTTGCTTCAAAGTGAAGTCAGTGGCGCAGAACAATTGCACAAAAGGAGATTGTGCATTGAGCTTTAGCACATTTTCAGCCACCTGAAATGCAGTCCTTCGCTTTTAATGAAAAAGGCAAAACATCTTGCAAAGAACTGCTACCATTTAAACAGTTTGCATGAAGTAGGAACCCATCAAAGAAAAGGAAAGCTATATCTAGTGCTTACTGGATTATTTTCCTCACTCTCTGCCTTCCGCTGTGCTAATCCTTGCGGAGCAAGGAAGACCCATCAATTAACTCATCCAGTAGATGACAGCACTGGTCCTGCTCTGAAAAATGGTCCCAGTGTTGCTCTACAATGCATTCCTGCTCTACCGGTATTACCTACGGGACCGCCTCTCCTGGTATGACCCACAGAGGACATTACGGTCCACAAATAATAACATATTGGAGATCCCGAGTCACAAGGTGGCTAGGCTGGCCTCGACCAAGACCAGGGCCTTCTCAGTACTGGCCCCGACCTGGTGGAACGCTCTGTCCCAGGAGACTAGGGCCCTGCGGGATTTGTCATCTTTTCATAGGGCCTGCAAGACAGAGCTGTTCCGTTTGGCCCTCGGACTGACACAGTCTGACCCCACGGTTACCCTCCCCTAAGGTTTTATTTTATAATGGTTTTATCTTATTCGTAGATTTTTAATTTAAAATTGAATTTTAACATTGTATTAATCTGTGTTTTAACTGAATTGTTTCTTTTATATTTGTGTCGATATTATTTGTTGTTAGCCGCCCTGAGCCCGGTCTTGACTGGGAAGGGCGGGGTATAAATAAAAATTATTATTATTATTATTATTATTATTATCCCACTGCTGGATGAAAGGCTTGAGAATGAATACAGTATGGGCATATGGAAGTGAATAACTACCAACACTTGCCCACCTGTAGCAATAGCCCACCCTTTTAGCCATGCACATTTTCCAGCATGACATTCCACTGGCTTGAAGTACTTTGAATCTACAGTACATTTTACTTGCATTGCAAGCTCCTTAAGAGGTACACATTTGAATTAGAATGAAGTAGCTATTCTGGTGGTTTGGTCCTGCCATATCAAAATGCAAACCAGTCCAAAGACTGATTTCATAAATATTGAATACTGTGCTTAAGTTCAGTCCAAAGCTTTCTGGAAGTTGCAGAAGCCTTGCCTCTCAACTTGGTTATGTGGGAGCTTCTTGTCATTCCCCAGTGGTGAGTTACATGCTCAGAGATACTATTTTATATAAAATTCATTCCCATGTCTCAGGCCTGAGAGAGCTTGAGCAACAAATATAGATTCTTGGGTTGAGCTCTGACTCACGCTAAACCATGATGCCACAGTTATCCTAAGTATTTAATATGTTTTTACTATCCAACATAGTAGCCCAAGGATCATTGTTAGCAAGGCTGCATGACATAGTCTACACAAATGAATTCTCAAATTGGATTTACTAACTTGACAGCTTCTCATAATTTCTGCCTTAATTCCTTTCTCTTGTTCTGTGCTTCTTTCCAATGTGCTAAGATTAGTTTTGACATCTTGTCGGTTTGGAGCAGCTAATTACCAAACTCTAGTTGATTTCATTCCCATCCTGCCAAAAAGTACACATGGCAAAGTCATTGCCTAGTGAAGGTGATGATTTTTGGCACTGAAGCAACGCAACAGAATTTACAGCCAGATGTTTTGAGCTCCCCTTCTCTTGATAGATGGATTTCTACGTCAGCAGACTGCAAAGAAATTTCCCTGATTTTCCTATCAATCATACACTAAAGGCTTCTTTCCAGTCAGCCTTGAATGTCAGGCTGAATATTTTATGTTGTAAAAGACTGACTTTCTATTCATCTTTTTATCATGCATTGAACAAGTAGGTGTCATTTGCAGATTTAAAGCATTAACCACTATTACTGGAGTTCACAGTGTTTTTGCATTTTGACAGTAAAGGACTGAATATTTTAAACCATTAAAAATGTTTCAATGGCAAAATTCCACATGAATCATTTTAGAATTATAAAATATTTTCCAAATGAAAAAAAAGATTGTTTGCAAGATTTTTCTTGCTGCTGCCCATGTCTTTAATTTTCAAACCAAGTGAACATTAAAGGACTGGGGTTTTTAAAGGGTTGTGTATGGTGCACAGTCTTGCTGGGTTAAAAAAAAAACCCACATAGGGATAAGAAATGCAACTCACCTGGGCCTATTGCCTTGATACACACCAGTGCTTGATTCTTCTCCAAAAAACAGAACTCTTATTTGGCATACATTGCCAATTGACACCCATTTTCACAGAGCCCACAGGTACCTTGCTTTCCTTCCTCAACAGACTGAAACGAGACCTTATGACTCCAGACCTCTCTTTTAAATGTTGGTGAGCTCCTACCACATAGAAAGCACTGAATGAGGCCTGCTTGTAAGAGTGAAAGGAACACACGGGTGAGAGGTGCGGAACCCTCTTCTCCTGCTGCAGCTCACCTACCTGCATTCCTCACCCTTTTTCTCCCAGCTGAGCACACTCCCTCTATCTGAGCCTAAGAGAAAAGTGGCTGGGGAGACCTTAGAAACACAGGAATCTGCCAGACCATTGGTCCAACTAGAGATGGGACAATTTGTTTCAGTCCAGTCTTTATTGATTCTTGACAGGTTTGCTACAGGGTTTTTAAAGTCAGTAAAACTCCCAGCTTCAAAAGCATTAACTAGTTCAGAACATCATTGTTGGAAAGCAGAAGGAAGCATGTTTTGCCATGGCAAAACTTGCTTTGGGACTTCATGAAGACAGCAGGTGGGAATTTGCTGTTGAACTTATCAGTCAAGTAACAGAGGGGTGGAGTAATACAGTACCCCACGCTACTCTCTAGGGCAGGCACAGCAAATCTCTCTGGTCCACCAGGCCAGATCTTTATCTTCCCCACCCTGGTTCACCAATTTGGCAGGTGATTGACACCTGAGCCTTTAGACAAAACCCTGGGCTAGACAGACCATGGTACATCTGGGATATTTTATATTGCTAAGGAGGAAAGTAAGTGAAAGGATGGCAGATTGGTGATCATTTCAACATTACAAAACAACAAGCGCAGCTAAACAAGACAGTCTTCTTTTTCAAAAAAAAAAGAGAGAAAAGAACAGCAACTGAGCAGTGTGGTAAACTCTTAAGACAATGAGAAGACATTTTAATTGCTAAGACTTTGAAGTAGAGGAATTTAAATATAAAATAAAAAATGGCAATAGAATGCAGGTGGCTCTCTATTCATCCAGCCTCCATGATGCTTGTGATCAACAAAACTGGCTCCTTTGTAATTTCGGGCTAGTTCACACAACCAAAGAGTAGAAATATGAAACATGTGGCATTAGTCACCCGCCCAACACATATCCAGGCCCATCTGCACACCGTTACTGAGTCAAAATCTCCATTGAAGAGGAGGATCATCCTGCCTCTTCAGATGTCAAGTCCATTTCCGTTTTATGAAATTTTCAAGAGAAGCTTGAAAATGCCCAGACTGGAAGCACAATATCCCTCCCCTGGAGAAGAAATGTTTTTTGGTGCAAATGCTAGAGTGTAGGAGGTGCCATCTGACTCCTGGACCCACAATACAGGCTGTGTGCTCAGGTTACAAGCACCCCACTGTCCGCCCATGAAGTTATCCTTTGTGGTTGCAGCTTCAGCTGCTGCAGTGAAAAGGACCAGTTGGGTGCTGCATAACTGAGTGCATTGCTTATAGGGCACACAATGGCTGGAGCTCAGCCAAGGCTCGGATGGTTTGAGGGCTGGCTGCCACCCGACTTTGCTTCCTGGTTGCTTTTAAACATAGCAGCGTTGTTAGAAGCATGGGGTTCAGTGACTGGGGGCTCCACCTTCCAATCAAGATTCCACACATGGAACTGCTCTGCAAAGAGTTGCCATTAGAACACCGGCCTTCTGTTGAGAATTTAAGCTCTAAAGAGAAGCACCAAAGAGAAGCAGCGACTCACGTTTCATGGAAGGACGGAGGGCGATTTGTGCTAGCAAATTAGCAGCCAACAGCACAATCCTTTTCACGTCCACTCAGATGTAAGATCCACTGAGTTTAGTGAGGCTTATTCCCTATCATTATTAATATCACCACCACCACCATCATCATTCCTTTCCCCCAGAACTCAAGGTGGCTTAAACTTTTTTAAAACTTTTTTTCCAGTTGTACAAAATAAAGTGAAAAAAGAAAAGGAGAAAAGTGCAATATATGCTATATGCATATATTGCATATATATGCCAATACATCTGTGCCAGCCAGAAAATGGGTGTATCCCCTTCCTGAGCTCTGAGATAGTTAGTAGAGCCAAAGGCAAAGTGGAAAGTTTAGGAATGCAGTTGGGGATGATATGGGCTGGGGGGGGGGGGGAGAATATTTGCAGCAATCTGGAGAGAGGCTGAGACACGGCAGGAGTCTTTTCGAAGCCAAGGCTGCTGTGACTAAAGGAGAAGCAAATCCCTTTTTGGAGTGTCAATGCTGTGAGCCCCTTCGTTGTAGGTTCAGGTTGTATATATGTGTAAATCAACCACATTTCATAAAGGCACCACAGTCTCTGCTGTGCCTCATTTCCAAAGGAAACACGAACTCTGAGTAAGCAGCTGGACCTGTGAAATCTCGCACCGCTTAGCGATTGGGGTGGTGTGCAATAGTGTACTCTACCGTGGAGCTAAGGCCTATAGTTTGCCAAGCAAGACCCTCAAACCTAATGAGTTTCTAATCTATAGGAAATACCTGATGGTGAAAATGCTGGAATATGAGGAGACTTCTCCGTTTCGTAAAGTCCATCTGCCATTTCTGACTTTTGTTTTTTGGTTTTGTTTTGTTTTGTTTGGGTGAGGATAATGAGTGTGCTCTTCCCCTCAGCAAGGACAGATGGAGGAATCCTTAGAGCTTTTTGCCCTCAATCAGAAATGTTCTCCATTGCATCCTTGCCTTAGCGCAGCTCATAATAAAGAGCTGGGCAGAAAAAAGAATCACTATTTTAAGCATTCCCTAGGGGGGAGAAATGTAAATACATGGGGACTAATGGGGGGGCATTCCACAGACTGTCCACTGTGGGCTTTACTATGTTGACAGTCATGAAAAAGCCTATGGGAACTGATATTATGAAAGATTTCATGTAAAAAAAGGACCCAGCACTCAGCTAATCAGTATGAAATTGCATCTTCATTGTCATACTCTAGTGCAGGGGTAGGCAACCTCAGGCCCGTGGGCCGGATGCGGCCCAATCGCCTTTCAATCTGGCCCACGGATGGCCCAGGGATCAGCATGTTTTTACATGAGTAGAATGTGTCCTTTTCTTTAAAATGCTTCTCTGGGTTATTTGTGGGGCATAGGAATTCGTTCATTTCCCCCCAAAAAATAGAGTCCGGCCCACCACATGGTCTGAGGGACGGTGGACCGGCCCACGGCTGAAAAAGGTTGCTGAGCCCTGCTCTAGTGGGACGTCTACGCCAGGCACCCTCAAACTCAGCCCTCCAACTTTGTTTTGGGGCTACAATTCCCATCATCCCTGACCACTGGTCCTGTTAGCTAGGGATGATGGGAGTTGTAGTCCCAAAACATCTGGAGGGCCGAGTTTGCAGATGCATGAGCCTTGTACCCAAACATCTTAGGCCTAGGATTGCATCTTCTCTTTCAACTGAGTCACCCTGACCCCACCTCCAACTGCTCTGCAAAAGTGGGCAGCAGCAGAACCAACACAGGGCCTGCATTTTGTTTGGCTGCTATGCAGTGCTGAGCTCAGAACATATGAATCCTCTCAGGGAACTTCTCCTAATCTACTAGCGTAAATAAAACACTGAAGCAGGAGTAAGATAACTTCTGGTTCAGATGAACCTCCCTTAGAGTGCAGTATTATAACTCCCAGGAGAGCCTTTTCTTCTCTACATCAAAGAGGGACAGCCAGTGTCCCAGCTTCCAACACTGCCAGTATCTCCATAGCCCTGACTTGGCTTGACGCTGCAGTTCCAAAATGAAGAAGACTTAATTTAATTAGTTATTTTCAGGCAACCAGGAAACTGCCCTTTCCAGGGAAGGAGGGACAACTGGGAAATCTAGAAGGCATGTAATCTAGTAGAGAAACGAGACAAAGAGACGATGACAATGAGAAGTTTAGAAAAGAGTGGGAATCGTTTATTGTTTATGTGCAAAAATACCGTAAACAAGTTGATATGTTGGCAGGATTTTAAGTAAACGCTTGCAACTAGCAGAACATGAGATAAAATTAAGGGGAATAATAATTGGAAAAGTATAAGTATGGAAATCCAGAAGAACTTGGTTAATATAAGGAACCAGAAGAGGGTATGGAGGGAAGTCTAGAGATTTAAAGAATCTCAAAGAGAAGGTTCGTGAAAAGGTACTTGTATAAATTTAGATTTGGTAGAAATGTGAGTTAATTACTGTTTTTGTTTGTGAAAATGTAACTGTGAAAAATTAATAAAAAATTATTTACAAAAAAGAGAGAGAACTGCAAAAGAGTTGTCTTATGGATGACACAGTGAATACAGATCATTTACAAACTCCAGGGTTTCTACAAAGATTCTCTGACATTCAGTATTTGCATTAATACACAGACATTCTCCCCAGCAGTGTAGTTTAGCAGTTCCCCTTTCTTAAATGATCCTCCATCCACAGCAGATGAAATATTGCTATGGCTAAATATCCCAAAGGCTGCATTGCTTCCACCCAGTGCCTTGCAAACTCAACTGGATATTAAATGTTGGATTTTGCTGTTATGGAACGAGATGAAGGGAAAGCAAAATACTTGATTTTTTATTTTTATTTTACCCTCCTGCTCCATTTTGTTTGTTTGTTTATTATTTATTTCATTGTTGATTTACTTCAAATAAGGCATCCCGAAGCATTTTACAATGCAATGAAAACATATATAAGGAACAGCTGCATATATAAAAACAGTTAAAAATAAATATGCATATAAAACAAACAATAGCAGACACACACACATATATAAAATAGTTTGAAATCCAGTAAAGATACCAACTGGGGTGTTTCTATTTTCCTGTTTTCATACCCTGATTCCCTCTCCTCCCTCCCTTACTTGTGTCCTCAATATAAAAGCAACATTTGGGGTCAAATTTAATAATTTATTATTACTGCTGCTATAATTTATCACCCATGCTTCACCTCAAGGTCACAGTCTGTTTATCTTACAGTGTCTTGGTTCTAACTTTCCTTCCATGAATGCAACTGACACTGACATGAATAGAGGAACAATCTGGGATTCAAGCTAATTGCAAGTGAGTGAACATGGGACATCCGGTCTCAACTCTGATTGTTCTGTGCATTTAATGATAGCAACAGATTTTTTTAAAAAAAAATTAAAAGAAGCTGGATAGACTAAAACGAAAATTTTAGTGACATCCTTGCGCAGGTACCATAAATTTTCCAGAATACAGTGAGTCACCCTGCTTACATCACAATTTGAGCAAGATCCAGGGCTGGAGACCGAGACTGTGCCCCCCCGGCTTATAATCAGATATTCTGCCTTCCAGGGAGATACTTGTGGACCACTCTTCCACATGACAGTTTTAAACCTGGGATATTATTTAGCTCCCAAACCAAACAAGCCTCCAGTTCTGTCTCTTCTAGCAATCCAGTGGGCGATTCTGCCCTACTAGGCTAAACCAAGTCATTAGTGAGGGTTACTACTAGTCTCCATATATATGTCATCTATGTGAAAGCTAAAGGTTCCTGTTGTGCCCAGCTATTCTGGCTTTCACCTGTGAATAATGAAATCTGAGCATTGCTCCTCGGAAGCACAGCAGGGGCTAAATAGACAGTAGAAAGGCAGAGTCATTAAAACAGCAAATTCCCATTCCAGCAAGAAAAAACCCCGTGGCCCCTCTAGTTCTAGTATAAGAGAAGGCATTCTGGGAGGTATTTTAAAATGATGAATTTTCAGATCTTAATAACCTTTAACACAGACTCCTTAAGGGTTTTCCACTACATAAGCAGAATACTTGGGGACAGTGCTGTGGAGAGTATATTCATTTCCCCCCTTGCTCACACCAGATTCTCCAAACTCTTTCATCTCATTAAACTCTCCAGTCCACACACAGCTCAGGAAGGCAGCGGTCTTGAAAATAAACAGTGGGCAGAGATGCTGTCAATGGGCTTCAGTCAAAGATGTGGGATGGAACACGTTGTCCACCCATCAACTCTTCCCATAGGTTAGAAGTATGAAGGGCCTAGCTGAAATAGCTCTCAGCCTCAATGTAAAAGCCTCAGAGACCAGACCGTAGGCTTAGCCAAAGATGCGTTGGGTTTAATCCAAAGAATGCATTAGGCTGCCAGCCTGAAAGACAGAGCTGCTGTTTTCCCAAGACTCATGAGCATGCTTACAATAACTAACACATATAAATAGACCAGTATTCCTTGTTGATGGTCCATTAACAGGTATAAAGAACAGGTATGACACCAATGTGTTTTGGGGGTCTAGGACAGGCATTGGCAAACTTGGCCCTCCAGATGCTTTGGGACTACAACTCCCATGATCCCTAGCTAACAGGACCAGTGGTCAGGGATGATGGGAGTAGGGCCGAGTTTGCCTATGTCTGGTCTAGGACATGAAAATCAGAGACTTTCTCATTCCAACCGTCCTTTTGGGTAGTAGCTGGTCATCAGAAAAGAGTCACCAAACATACAAGAAGGAACTGTAAGTGAACTTAGAACATCATGGCAGATGCAGCTCTAAATGTTGGAGCCACCCTGAACCTTCATGCAGCTTGCCTGTCCAAAGGGTTTGGATTCCACATAGCCAGACCTGTCTTCCCGCTGCTCACTATAATGTTCAGATTAACCTCAGGCCTATCCTCCTCAACTCTATTTCTAATGTATTCCACCCTTTCATCAGCCCCCCCCCCCCATCTTTCTATTGCCTTGCCTTGGATCAAGTCTCTCTCTTATCCATCCCTCCACCAAAGTCTATCCATTCTCGAATGAGGTTTGCAGATGCTGGATGGGAGTCTTGTGGCCTTAATTAACAATTATCATTATTATATTTTTGTTCACCCACCATATGCCAAGAAAGGGTCCATGGCTTAGGGGTAAAGCACATAATTTGCATGCAAAAGGTCCAAGTACCATCTCTGGCATCTCCAGGTTGGGCTGGGAGAGTTTCCCAGCTGAAACCCCTGGAGAGTCACTGCCAATCAGTGTAGATAATACTGAGCTATACGATAATACATAAAACTGAATTACGACGTGCCAAAAAGGCCTCAAGGGGACTTGCAGCAAAAATATATAGCAAATGCAAGCAGCAATGTAAAAGTCAAAGAACAATGACTACTGTAAAGATGCACCGAATTCAAAAACAATTAAAGCTCCAACAACCTCAGCATGATTGCCTCAAGAACACACACACACACACACACACACACACACACACACACCCCAAAGCTATAAGAAGAAAAAATAGCTTATCAAATGCCTGGAGCAAGAAGAAAGGCTTGAGGTGGTGCTGAAAAGATGGCAAGGATGGCACAAGGCAGGTCTTCCTGGGAAGAGCATCCCACATCCTGGAGCCACAGCTGAAAAGGCTTCCTCTCCTATTGCCACCCTCCAGACCTCTTCTGGATGGGGGTATCCAGGTGAGGGCCTCAAAAAAGATGACCCAAGCATCTCCATAGGCCTGTCTAGGAAGAGATGTGCCACAAGGTTCTGGGGTCTTAAGCTGGGCATGGCTTTTAAGGTCCCTGGATTCTGGGGACATCTTATCCACGCAGAGAGGGCTTTTCCGCAGCCCCCTGCAGTAAATTTGTCCGGTCCTCCTCACTTCCTGTCTTGCTGTTTCTTATCGGTGGAAGTTGCACGACATGCTCATTAGTGCTTGAGAAGCCAGATGGGATATATCTCATTTTATCATGTTAGAAATAAAAATAAAACAAGAACAATTCCTTTTAGAGAGTGAGAGAGGAAACCATTATGCAAACTCTCTTCATCCAGAAAAATTATTTCATTTGCTAAAAAGCAGTTTCATTGTTTCTTTTTTTAAAAAAATAAATAGCCACCTTGGTTTTCTTTGGAAGCAAAGGCAGGACACAAATCTCTTCATAATACATGAGTGTCCACAACACCGGGGGCGTTTTTTTGGGGGGTGGCGGCGGCAAGGTTTGGAAGTAAGTACAGATGATGTAACCCATAAGTGCTGGAACAAATTGGAGGAAGTCACATCAGCCTCCTCTCTTGGAGATCAGCCTCCTCTCTGTCATCAGCTGCTTGCTGAGACAGAATACTAACAGTGTGTGTAACTTACTTGTCTGAGATAAGTGTGGCTGCATACAGTATCTTATTCAGTACTACCAATTCAGTCTGCTGTGCCAGCTGTAGCAGCCATGAAAAGAGGTGAGGCCAGCCATTATTGCTGCTTCTGTGGGTAAACTGACCCATTTTCAGCCATCGTTGGGAAGACCAACTCTCAGATCCTGTTGGCATGAACCTGAGGCTGGGGCTGCCTGTTTGGGGCTTGGTTCTCAAGTTCGCAAAGCGGATGTCTATACTTTTTTTAAAAGCTACCACAGCTGCAAGGTCAAACTTCTACAACACACCAAAAGCCATTGATGACACGGCACCCTTTATTTTTCTCCATGCATGCCTTGCATACAAGCAGAACCTTAAAAAGATAACTTCCTGCAGCTGCTTCAGTTTTGCTACCTTCTTTTGGGTGCAATGAATTGTTCTGGCTCAGACACTTTTACCGTTGCCAGGGGCTTATTTCAGACTCCATCTGAAATCCTGGAGGCCAGAGGGATTGAGCAAATGGACGGAAGTTGCTGCGCCGCTTGTCTTTTGAACGGCTTGGAATCCTTCCAAGCTGAAGCCCCACATTGCCTTCCATGTAGAGACAGAGATCTGGCTTACGATATCAGCTTCATGTCCATGCAGGCAGTCCCTGCCTTCCTTGGAAATACACATGCAGGAACAGGTGCAAGATGTCAATCAGGTGAGCAGAGTTATGCCCAGTTGCAGTTCCTGAAAAATTAATTTCCTGCTGACACCTATCCTCCTATAGCTTAAGGCTCACCCAAATCCCTGGACTCCCCTCCACCCCCTCTTCTGGTTCTTTAAATAAACCAAATCATCTTACTTTCCAGATCCCTTTACCCAATTTCCCAGCTACTAAACAATTAAACTTGTGGTATACAGCACATATATTTTAAACATTCAGACCACTTTATACATTGCACATCTATGCTTTCATACTATTTCCCCTTTTAAAATTATCATTACTGTTGCTTTTTGCAAGCATTTCATCCATGTCTGCTGATGTCCCAATTTATTTGCAACCATTTCCCAGACTGTTACCCATTCTTTTTTTTCTTACTTTGGCATATTTAAATCTCCTCCAAAAGAGGCTTCCCATTAGGATAATTTCAGCCCTCCTTCCTTCCGAATTTCTCTCTGTCTCCACTGTTGTGATTTCACCCAAATTTCTCTATTTCCCGTCTGTACTCATATTTAAAGCTCAAGAAGCTGTTACTAATTAAGGCCATTTCCAATTCCAGCTCTTCTTGTCTTAACATTGGTGATTTTACCAATGCTTCCTCAAATATTTTCTGTGTTTGCTGCCCTTCAGATTCCCCTGCTCTTTCCTTTCGGATTTTCTTCATAACAGTTAGCCATTCCCCCCCTTACAAACTTTCCCTCCCGTCTTTGCCCAAGAGTCTCCCCTGCGTCTATTCTTCTTGTTTCCAGTTCTTCCGCTGTGTTGTTATATTGATCCAATCTAGTACTGATGGTCTCTATGATCTTTGCCATATCTTAGCCATCTCTTTTCCTGGTCTGTTCCAGGAAAACTGGGGGAAAGGCAGCTACCTTTTGGTTGAAGGTAGTGGGGCTGCACATTTGAACATGCCCTGCTAGTTGTCCCCTGTGTTACGGAGGTCCAACTGGCCTCAGCTTGAAATCGGGCATTTGGCGTCACCAGTCTCCTGCCATTGAAGACTCTTCCAGCAAAGTTTCCTCGCTTTTGATTTCCAGGTGTTTCTTGAAGACCTTTTTATGCTGAGAGTCCTATGCATCTGTTTCAATTGATTTAGCAAGTCACTTTAATGTTTATTTGTATTTTTTTTAATGGTATTTTATGTTTTAGTGTTGTACACCACCCTGGTATTTTATGATACGGCAGTACAGTATAGAAATACTTTTGAAGATTTATTTATCAATAAATAAATGTTCCAGCTTAGGCTTTTCTTACTATTCCATGTGCAAGGATTTTTTCATAATGCAATATTCCAACTCATCCACCCACTACCAAGCATATTCCACAAACAGCTTTACCGCTTAGCTCTGATGCGTGTTTAAACCAGCTCTAAACTGGCTCAACAACAACAAGAAGAAGAAAAGGCATACTGCCCAGGTTGGAATTTAGTTAACTTTGTCAATGGAGATATTTAATGTGATAAATCCTACCTGCACTTGACTGCTTCCTACTAAGTCTTTACAGTGGTGCCTCGGGTTACAAACGCTTCGGGTTACAAACTCCGCTAACCCGGAAATAGTACCTCGGGTTGAGAACATTGCCCCAGGATGAGAACGGAAATTGTGCACCGGCAGCAGCGGGAGGCCCCATTAGCAAAAGCACGACTCAGGTTAAGAACAGTTTCGGGTTAAGAACAGACCTCCGGAACAAATTAAGTTCATAACCCGAGGTACCACTGTATTTGCCAAATTATTAGCAGACACAGAGACCCATTTGAAAGTCAGACCCACTCTACCTAAGAATGATTCCTACTCCTGTACAGGATTCCTACTCCTGTACATAGGCTCATCTCCTTATTCAAATTAGCTTTTCAGGATTTCAGCCCCAGAGAGTACTCAATCACAGCCCAAGTCCTCACTTAAAACCATTTAGCTGTGACTGGAAATTAGCATAATAATGCTTCAACTTGAGCGGGGGGGGGGCATTGGTAGGGAGTAGTGGAAAATACCCACCCTTTCCTGTCCCTGCATTAGGGAGCTTAAATTATGGATCTAGCAGACATTAGCCAGGGGGGGGGGAAGCATATGGGGATTCAAGTTCAGCCATGCATCTGACAGAGTGGGCTCCACTCCACGAATGCTTCCACCGTCATAAATCCATTAGTCTTTCAGGTGCCACAGGACTCTCTGCTGCTTTGGCTACAAGAGACTAACACAGCTCTCCTTCGGGGGGTGGGGGAAAGTTCAGCCATAGTGATTTATAAATGAAGCCTTTATAAGGTACCTTTCATGAATTAACAATTATGAGCGAAGAGAGTCACAGAAGCGGGAAAGCACAGTGATAAGACCATTTAAGGTTTCGTTGCTCACCCATTCATAGACGTGTCATGCAGATGCCGTTCACAACAGCAATGGGTTGCATTTTGCAGGACCTTAAATGGCTGACCTTAAATGAGCTAAATGAATCATTATCATGGATATGCCCTGTGAGAGGCATATATATACACAGAGTTGTATCAGGGGAGGTTTGCTGGAAGAGGACACTGTAATACCAAAGAGCTGGTGTCAACTGACAGGTGTCAATTTTGAAAAGCACAACTCAGATTTGAACATGAGTTATTGTAATTGTGTTTGGATTGGGGAATTGGGCAACATTTTTTATAACTCGTTTATAACTCGTTTGCAGAGATGGGCTTGCATTCAGTACCTTAGGTTATTGCAGCCTGCCTGGAAGCTTCAACTAGCACACAGCCCATCTCTGCAAACGAGTTATAAACTGTAAAAAATGTTGCCCAATTCCCCAATCCAAACACAATTACAATAACTCATGTTCAAATCTGAGTTGTGCTTTTCAAAATTGACACCTGTCAGTTGACACCAGCTCTTTGGTATTACAGTGTCCTCTTCCAGCAAACCTCCCCTGATACAACTCTGTGTATATATGCCTCTCACAGGGCATATCCATGATAATGATTCATTTAGCTCATTTAAGGTCAGCCATCACAAGGTAACGGCAGTGGACCTCATTGCTAACTATTTTCCTTGGGGGTGGGGGAGGAGAGAGAAGAAAGACAGATCTGATAGTTTACCTGTGACAACTTTTCTTCTCCATTGTTAGAAGTATTATCAAAGTGCCATCTACTGGCATATTAGGTATTAAATTTCAGCTGCTGAGCACTCATTCTGTTGTGCGCTTTGAAATCAATGCAGCAAGTCTTGCTGGGAGTGACGAGTCTTGACGTGACATCACTCTCAGGGGAAATTTTTATACATTTTACATGCAATCCCCAAGTGCAAAATACATGTAAAATAAAGGGTACACAAAATTTCCACTGAGAGCAATGGCATGACATCAAGACTCATCGCTCCCAGGGGACTTGCTACATCAATTTCTATAAGAGCTAGACAACCACCCTTATGCAGCTGAAATTACTTTTCAAAGGCGGCAGGCACCCCTTGGTCCACATTGTATGCAAATCTGTAAGAGTTTGAATCTGGGAATAGCCGGACTCAAGAGCTTCATAATATCAGCTCACCATTCCTCCCGCATCCTTAGTGGCAAACTTTCTGTCTCATTTTCAGGTGTCTGTTACCAACCGAGTCAACAGAATTGGTTTTTTTTAATGATAAATGATTGCCAATTTGCCTCTGTAACAAATAAACACATTTTTGCAAGAACATGCCTGTCTCCTAAAATAATCCCCCAGACCTATCTCCAAGGGTATAGAAATTCTGAAGCACTGGTTCCCAAATAGGGTAGTGGGGTTATTAGGGGCGGGGTGGGGGTTGCGCTAAGAGGCAGATGAGCAAAAGGAGGAGCTGGAGGTGTAAATGACGATCCCTGGATCTAGTTCATAAGTTTTGTTGAATTAATTAAACTAAATAGTTTCTGTTGGATTTTGAAAACAGGAAAATAGTTCCTGTTTTGAATTTTATTTTATCTTCCTTAGTGGGTCATGCAAACTGCTATTCTGAATAATGCTTTATATGGGGTAAGTTAGAGGCATGAACTTATTGAACCAAGGAGGCAGTGGCCTGAGAAGGTTTGGAAGCCACTGTATTAAAGCATCATGTTCTGAAGCATTCCAAACAGTTGTCTTTTATTGCTCTTGCAGGTGTATACCAAATAACAGTTCCCTATGAAGTTCCCTACATATCTTGGAATCAGTGTAGAGCAGGCATCCCCAAACTGCGGCCCTCCAGATGTTTTGGCCTACAACTCCCATGATCCCTAGTTAAGAGGACCAGTGGTCAGGGATGATGGGAATTGTAGTCCAAAACATCTGGAGGGCTGAAGTTTGGGGATGCCTGGTGTAGAGTATTGCCTCTTCATCTCTTTTCTGGGCCTATTTATGTTCTAATGTTGCCATCACACCCCCACTGTTTTTCCCTTCTGGTAGGAACATGTGTAACATTTAATTTTGTAACTCCTATAGTAGCCCTGCATGCTGATTAGAACTGAAAATATAGAAAAACAAATCTGTTGGCTTGTTCAGAAAAATCTGCAATGCATTCATGTATAGTCAATATTTCTTTTTCTTTTTTTAAACAACAACTCCTGCTTTTTAAGAATACAGTACTGTACTGACAATATTGTAGTTTGCTCCAGCCAAGCAGTCTTCACATGCCACCTGGCGGACACAAAGAGCATAAAGTACACCACACTTTCTTCCCTGCTGCAAAACACTTTGCAAGGCAAATAATATTAAGAAATCGGCCTGTTCTATCGTTTGCCCAATGCAATGCTATCCCACAGCCCTAACGTGTCTAACATTGGGCACAGTATGCAACTAATTTGCCCCACCAGTGCAAGAATGTTTACTTGCAAGTGAAATGTCCCCCTTTTCCTTCAGCCACCCTGTGCACCCCCTAAATCTGTTCTGCAGATTTGTTCAACGCTCAGAGCAGATTTGAGAAGACTCTGGGGTTTGTGCAGGGAGAGGAGAAATTCTATTGCACAAGAAGTTGGTTGGCTACTGCCCACAGTCCCAAACTTATTTGGTCTGTGATCAACTGTCAGATTTCCAGTTTAAACAGGAGGTGTTCTACATATATCCAATTCTGTGCAACTGCTTCACTGTTTAACTAATACATTTTCTGCTTTGCAATATACAACTGCATCATTCTAAGGTTGCAAACTCCTCATGCTCAGGTTAGGAGAACCAGTGTGGTGTAGTGGTTAGAGTGACAGACTTTGGCCCAGGAGATCAGAGTTCAAATCCCCACTCAGCCATGAAGCTTCCCGGGGTGATCCTGAGCCAGCTGGCATATCAGCCTAACCCACCACCCTGAGAATAATGTATGGTTTGATGGCATACAAATGTTAAAACAACTTACAGCCGGTGTTTGGGAGTAGTGCCTCCTAATTACATGACTGTACCGCTTTCTGTCAGCAGAATAATACTAGTTTTTAACAAGCAGGCAACTTTCCAGGTTGCAAGTGCTGCAACTAAAAAATGCCATATTGGAACCAAAGCACATAAAAATAACAACTGCAATCTCTGTTGAAGTCAGGGAAAGTGGCAACCTCACAACACAGGCAATGATAGCAAATGGTTTTTTAAAGCCCCAATATGTTTTTAATGTGTTGACAGAGCACAGAGCATTTCTTACTGAGAAGGCTGTTGTATTTTCTGTCCACTAGATGGCATGTGAAAACTGGCTACTAGAACCATCTTAAACATGGCTCCAACAACCCTATGATCACACCCAGACCTAAAATGTTCATTTTTGTCTAGAGTAGTTCCTCCATCCGACCATGAAAAGTACTCTCTCCACCACCACCACCGCAACTCAGCAACCCACTGCATTTATAGCCACCTGCCAAGTCTTCATCCTGCCAGAGATTCTTTTTTAAGGCTCGGTTGTAGTACTGACTAAAGCATTCCAAAACAAATTAAGGGGGGGGGATCAGTTCGTAATTACAATCCATTGCTGTATCGTATCTATTAGAGATACATTATTTGCTACTTCATAATTGAGTCGGATCCAGTCTGGCTTTTCCATTCACAGAAGGGCTATTTCCTTTTGCAGAAGGGACTGAGATCCAGTGGAAGATCTTGGTGGAAGAAAGAAGGGGAGCCCATTTTCACCGGTTAGCTGCTACCTCTCACACTGTTCCAGAGGTTCCCCTACAACCTTCCGGAGCAGGCTTGCAGGAGGTACAAAGGAAAATCGGTGGGGAACAAGGTCTTTGTTCTCTTCCTCCAGAAATGCCACCTAATGAGGCAGTGGGCACTCTTCAGTTAGCTAAGCCCGCTTGCCCATGTGTCAACTCAGATCTTCCTTTGTTATCATTTCTGCTGAATGAGCTCTATGAAGCCTCAAAGTGTACGCAGCCCAGCCAATCGAAACCAATGCAATGAAGTTATAACCTGACCACTCTGGCCACAATATATGCTTTCCCCTACACAAGCATGTCCGCCAGCCAGTATGGTGTAGCGTTTAGTGTGTCGGACTAGGACCTGGTAGATCAGGGTTCAAATCTCCAATTGACCGTGAAGCTCACTGGGTTACTTTGGATCAGTCAACTGCCTCTCAGCCTAACCTGCCTCACAGGGTTGTTTGCAAGGATAATATCACGAGGAGAACCATGTATGCCTCCTTGAAGGAAAGGTGGGAAAGAAATGCAATAATGAACAAGTAAGTGGGAGTTGTGAAAAGCATTTCAACAGCATTTACTGCTACAGTTTTCATCATCCTTTCAGCGAAAACCTCAGACCTGAAATCCAGAACAGAAACACTCAAACAAAATGAAAATGTACTAAAATTTAATCATTCATAAAAGCTGTAATTTAATCTGTGACAGTAAAACACAAGAAGCAATATTAGAGTTGGTTTAGTATATTATATATTTTAGCTTTCAAAGCCATAGAAATCAGTTATCCCAGTTTTTTTCCTATAAAAGACCCATTTTTTTCCAAAGCATTATGCACAATTTTAATTAGAATATAATGGCAGAATGAAAATAATGATATTCCGTAACTTTTTAAATATAAAATGAAGTCAATGACTTGGAAAGTTATTTGCTGCCATGAGTTCAAAGGGTAAAATTTGTATAATTGTATCTATCATGATAGATATAAAGTATTACTGGCTGACCATTTTTAGTGCTGGATGGGAGAAGAATTATGGTAAGAGGTCAATATGAAATTATAGTAGCAATATCTAACATCTGAAATGCATCCATGCTCTTTTGTATAATCATACAACTAGAGTCAATTATATTTATTATCACATCTGTTAACTGCTATTGCAAAGGAGAAGTACTATTGTCTTTAATTCCCAAGAGATATACACAAAGCAATTTTATTTTATTTCCTCCCCCCCAAGGGACCTTTGTGCAAACCATTATAAGATCTAAATTCTTCACATAATATATAAAAACAGAAGCCTCTTCGGATATGTTGTTAATTTGTGGTGTAGTTATTTGAATTCTGGAATGGTGGAACTTTCCAAATTAGGCAACAGTTCTTCATTCCTGTAATCCTGAGCACAAGAAGAGACAGACAATGAAGAGTCAACATCCAACTTAGAAACAGGCTCTGCAAACAAGAGAGTACTTAAAAAAGAAGAAGAGACACACAGAATTGAAAGTACTTTCTCTAAAAATGCTTAAAAACAAGTACGCAGCACATATTCAGAAAAAAGGTCCCAAGGAAGCTGCCTTATACAAAGGTCAGAGCACTCGTCCATCTGGCTCAGCATTTTTTACACCAGGGATGGGGAACCTGTGGTTCTCCAGATGTTGGTAGGCTCCTACCAGCCCCATCCCAGTGGACAGGGATGATGGTACCTGTAGCCTGGACACTGAGGTCCAGCTCTGAGGGCTTTCTGGAGGTTCCCTCACTGCATGATGTGAAGTTACAGAGAAACAGGCTTAGGTTCTCCTCGGTAGTGGCACCTTCCCTGTGGAATGCCCTCCAGGTAGATGTCAAAGAGATAAACCACCATATGACTTTTAGAAGACATCTGAAGGCAGCCCTGTTTCGGGAAGTTTTTTATGTTTTGTGGTGTTTTTATATTTTGCTGGAAACTGCCCAGAGCGTCTGCACCAACCTAATCAGATGGGTGGCATGTAAGTAATAAAATTGTTACTATTAGTAACAATTACTATTACTATTTGTAGTAAAATTGTCCAGCAACATCTGGAGGCCCAAAGTTCTCCATCCTTGGTCTACACTGACTGGCAGCAGTTCCCCAGGGTCTCAGGGATTTAGAATTTAGTTGACTACAACCCTCTGACTCATTTTTAAATTCCTTTCTCTCTCTCTCTCTAAGAGATGACTGAAAACTGGATTGCTGGGACAGTATGGGAGTTCGCTATGCTAAGATGTGTATGTATGTGGCAAAGGAAGAGAATGTTGCAGCGCCTCTTGCATAGCAAACCAGTGTTTATGGTTGTGCTCTCTCTCTTTCTCTCGCAGTAAGGATCGGTAGCAAGGGAGTTAAAACTAGATGTCAAAAGCAAATGAGTCAGCAGGTGGCACTTCAACCCAAAAATAAATGGCGTGTGCAGGCCCCAGTATGCATACTGATGTAGCTGCTGCTCTGCTCAAAGCCCACTCCCATATTATAGAAAAGGGGACGGGACATGGCTCTCCAAACCACTCAAATTTTGATTTCCCCCCCTCCCCAGGTAAACAATGTGCCTCTTCACAGGATAACATTTTAAAATGCTATAAAAACTCCAGCATCACATATAATTGAACCTTCCATTAAAAGCCAAAGAAAACATTTATTTTTAATTTTTAATTCCCCCCCTGTAAGATCTGAAAGCCAGCGGTGTAGTTTTTGAAAAGGAAGCACAGGGTAGTGCCTGTCTGCCTAGCTGATCCTGAACTATTTTAAGCATCCTTTATAAAAGGAAAGGGGAGCCTGTGACCCTGCAGACTTTGCTGAACTGCTACTCCCATGGTCCCCCAACCACTGCCTGGGGTGGATGGGAGCTGGAACCTAACAACACCTGGAGGGCCACAGGTTCTCTACCTCTGCTATATAGCACACCCCCCAAATGTTAGTATTTGGCGGCTTATCATTCCTTTGCCAAAGGAATGCAGGTGGCCTTCAGCCCAGCCTGCAACCATCCCAGCATCATATAGTAGCTGCAGCAGCAGCAAGTAAGAGTCAGTGCCATGAACATGTCCCAGGAAGGTCATTAAGATTTCACCATTTGCTCACCTGGCTCAGAGCTGCTGCATGCTGTGGGTCTAGAGCAGCAGACATGATTTCTTTTTAGGCTTCTTCTTTTCCACTGGTGTTTTTCTATTTATCTGTCTGACGAGATCATAAAAGATCTGTGAGAGAGAGAGAGGAAGAGAGCAAAATAAGGTGAGAAATCAGGAGATACAGGTGCCGCAGAACGGCAACCTCATGTTACAATCCTGGCCTTAAAAGCTTTCGGCTAAATCAAGTGAGAAGGTGAGAAATAAATGGGGTGGGAGGCAGCGCAAAGAGAGCTGAACTTCTTGATTTTAGCATGAGTGAAGCAGGGCAATTTATCTAAGCTCCTGAAGGTTTTTGCTTCCTCTTGGGGCTCCCCTAATTGTGCTCTAGCTGCTTCCACTTTCCTCCAGCCGCATCACAAAGGAAGAAGGGGTGGGGGGAAAACCTCTACACTGTTCCAATTGAAAATCACATCACAACCAGGACAACCTCACACAGACCAGAAGAACAGGTACGAAGATGATGATAACCCAACAGAAGAAATCAAATCATTTGAAGAAGCAGCTACCAGTTTAGCCATTATTAGCAACTCTCCATATACGAATGTGTAGCAACAAGGTGCCAGAATATTAAATAAAGGAGTTTTCTGTTTGTCTTTCTTCCTCTTCCCATTTGTTTTATGGTAGAGTTACCATTTCTGAACTCGTATAATACATATATAGAATACTTGCTAAGAAAAGGTGAAAGAGGCCTGGCTATCAAGCATGCAAGCCATTAAGGTGTAAGAGTTTCTTTTGCAAAATGCAAATACCTAATCTCCATCTTATTTATATGTAGGGCTGCCATACAAACAAAAAAGCTGTCTTATAGTCAGTGGTGTAAATATGGTGTGTGTGTGTGTGTGTGTGTGTGTGTGTGTGTGTATGTCATGGACTCATCCACTCTGTCTCTTATGCACTGTAGCATCAAACCTGCAGATGAAAGCTACATACATCTTTGTCTTGGGTAAAGTCAACTGCGTAGCAATGCAGCTACAGTATTCAGCCTCCTGGAAAAGCTCACTTAACTCACTTCCTCCCCACAACCCTGTGTGATTTCTAACAAGCTTTAAGTCTACAGTACTTTGCTTGTGAACTGCAAAACCTAGAAATTGGATACTGCCTTGATATTATCTATTTCTTAAACACACACACACACACACACACACACACACACACACACAAGCACAGCCAAGCACTTTCTGAAAGCATGATAAAGCCAGCATCTCTTTCACTCTGTACAATAACACTCTATAACAGGTTTCTCACACTCCCTCCCCACCAGGTTTACAGTTACATGGTTTGATGCTGTCAGCCTAAGGCAAAACACATCAGTTTGTACTCTAGTAAGGTCAGCCTGGCTTCTTGCTCGATGCTCAACAAGATTGCATTGGAAAGAAGTGAGAAAAGGTTTAGGGAGGGTCCCGGAGGAGAAGTGCACAGGAAGGAGGAATCTACCATATCTCCTGCTGAAAGATTATTCAAACCCTCAGACCTTATTGCCAGTCATTTCTAATCACTTATAGATCTCCAAAGTGCCTTTGTGTCAATCCAGCATAGCAGCATAAAGCAAGGAACTATGAAAGGACTGGTCTACATTGCCCTTACTCAAGGAAAACAGACAAACTGTGTTAGTCTATCAAGTATATTAACAGGGCGATTTGGCTTTCCTCCTCCACCCTCCCTTCCCAGAACACTGAAAGGGTATCCAGGGAAGGATTGCAGCATAGTGTTAAGAGCAGCTACTTTGCAGGCAGATGCCCAATCTCTGGCACAACCACGAAGGACTGGAAGAGAGTCCAAAACCTTGCAGAGGCAAGACGAGTAAGTGTGGACCTGGGTTTCCCAAACTTGGGTCTCCAGCTGTTTTTGGACTGCAATTCCAATCTTCCCTGACTGCTGGTCCTGCTACTTAGGGAGGATGGGAGTTGTAGTCCAAAAACAGCTGGAGACCCAAGTTTGGGAAAGCCAGGTGTAGACTGAGTTGGATCTGACTTGGTGCAAGGCACCTTCCTATGTTCCTATGACCAGCACGGGCAGTGCAGTCCCCACATGCATGCTTGTCAGGAGAACACATGCCTTATACCACCTCTAAAGCAATAACTGCCTCTTTGAAGGGCACCATTCATATTTTTGTACACAATGTGATTCCCCCCTTGGTAAGGGAAACAGGGAGGATTACAGTCCACATTGAAAGTGCCCAAGTGACATTTTAAAATGGAGGTATTTTCTCTTGGCAAGTGTTTGGCTGAGGGGATTTGTGGGGAAGAGGCAGCACCATTCCCTCAGAGAACATTTTGGACCCTCCCCCCAGGTCCTCTTTCACTACAAAGGAAACCTCCCCCACCCCCCAAAAAAACCCATTGTCTCCCTATTAAAACCATGCTAAGTAAAAGCAATTGTGGATAACTTTTATAATAATAATAATAATAATAATAATAATAATAATTTATTATTTATACCCCGCCCATCTGGCTGGGTTTCCCCGGCCACACTGGGCGGCTTACAACAGAATATTAAAATACAATAATCTATTAAACATTAAAAGCTTCCCCAAACAGGACTGCCTAATAGTAGCAATGGTAGGAAAGGATAAAAGGGGGGAAACCATCTCAAGTCAATTAGAGGTGGGCTCAAATCTTCATTTAACTAAATCTCCATATCGAAAGTGTGACAAGGAATGGTTGTATGTGTTTCATTCAAATGGAATAGCAGCCACGTTAAATGCAACAAGATAGAGAAGCTAAAATGTTAAATCAGTATAGCACAGGCCTAGTTCAATGGTGTTTACTCCCAGTTCTAGGACTGCCACATTAACCTCACGGTCTCAGACAGAATAAGGCATGCTAAACTTTCAGATTTCTGTCTCATTAAAGGCTACTGTAAGGCACAAAGGCCTGCATAAGTAGTGTATTCCTCATCTCCTTTGATTCCCCTCCGTTTCCAAAGATTGGCAAACCATTGCTTTCTGTATTGGCTCTTGTTCAACAAAATCATAACAAGCGTGACAACAAATTCTTTTGGATGAGAACGAGAACGGTTTTTGGATTTTTAAAAATGGAAATTACAAGTGGAAGTCATCTGTTGCTTCCAAACACAAAGTAACGAGGCAACTCTTCATAACTGAGGAATTACGAACTTGGCAAAGCCACAAGAATATCAGAGAGTACGCCAGAAACTCAGTTTCCCAAACCAAAACTAAAATCAAAAGAATGAACTAACAAAACCGACATACAGACACTCTTCCAAACTTTTGAGGTAAAGATGTGTCCAGTCCTGAAAACATAAGTCACCAGCTGAGCATGATGATGTAATTTGTGGGTGGCTGTACCGGATACAGCTGCCCATAAACAAATGAGGTGCCCCATCTTCCTCTCCTGGCAGAGTTTACTGACACAGATCAGATGTTTTGGAAAACCTAACTTTAAATTTCTTGAGTGGTCAGGACTTCCTTCACAAAGTGAACACAGCCTAGTTAGCTCAGTTATCTGATAGAGGTAATGGTAGTTAGAGAAAACCAGGCTCTGTGTGTTTTGGGATAAGCAGGCAGGGAATGATGGGAACTGTAGTTATGAAACTTCCAGGAATCCAAAGTGGAAGAACATTGGGCTATAGCGGCCTTCCCCAACCTGGGGCCCGGCAGATGTTTTGGACTACAACTCCCATCCTCTCCAAGAATCAGGGATTACTGCAGATGTAGGGACCAGGTTAAGGAAGCCTGGCCTATAGTGATGATGTTTTATTATTATTTCAGACACTTCTTTAATGTCATTCACCCGAGCTGGGGCAGAAGAGGGTCTAGGTCCCCCCACCCCACCCCCAACTACTGTTTCATCAGGTAACAGCTAACTAAGCTGTGTTCCCTTCCTAAAGGGCCTTTGTGAAGCAGCTCTGCTGCCCAGGGCAGTTCTCAGTCATTTGGAAGCAGATGCTATGTACTGTCAAACGAAGCACCCAGTCAACCACCAACTTCAGTGCTATTGACTTCTCAACCCATCTCAGCATATAAACTATATAAAACAAAGTGTCTCTTGTGGCACCTTGAAGACTTGTTTAACAGTTCCTCTGGAAATTGTTTTATGTATGATAGGTACTTGAACGTATCACAAGAGCTCATGTGATTCACAGCTTGTTCAGAAGGTTTCATCACTGGGGAGGGGGAGAACCACTCCAGTGGATGCTTCTAGGGCTGCACTGTACTTTGGGGCTAAAAATATCGTGAGCAGGAAAGCAGGGCAAAGAAAATATCCCCACTCCACACCAAAAACACAATGGCCAGCTTTTTACACCTGTTCACTGCCGTTTCCTCACTGTCACCCTGTTTTGGCAACGTGGAGGGGGGAGGCAGGAGGAGAAGAGTGTCTCTCGACCCAACATGAGCCCATACAATCAGAGACCATGTAGTGAATGTGATGGGGACATGACTCGACCCAGCTAATCGAGACATGACTGTGCGGCAATGCTAATGCGGGCAAACAGAACCGATCCAGAACATGATGCTTTCTTCACTGGTCAGGGGCGCAATCCCTGCCAATCGATTCACTAATTGCCCTTGCTCCGAACAGACAAGACTTTCAGATCAGCCGCTCTAAAAGAGACTTGAAATGGGGAACTCTTTTCACTGCTACCAAACATATTAGTGGTAAGTGCCCCCCCCCCCAATTTTTAGCCCTACAAACGTTCCTCATTCCAATCAGTGCCGCTCTGGCTTTTTTGCTCTATTACTTGATTTCTCGTCTTTTATGCCTTGCTTTTTGCAGAGATTCATCTGCCCTACAGTGGTTACCTAAGAGAAACTACACAGTCTGCCTTTCGTTTAGGTGCATTGAGCTTGCATAAAGCACTTTTTTAAGCGACACGGCTCAAGTTTGAACTCTGGGTCTTGCGAGATTAAAACGCAGTGCGTGGCACACCTATTTGCACAGGTGCTCAGCATGCAAACATGACCACTCACGCACCACATTTGGTTCCACAATAAAGCAGCGTTCGGAATGATTGAGGAAGAGCTCTCAGCTAAGGGATTAGTTTTCTCTAAGGTAACACAATAGCAGAATGAATCACATATTGACAGATCAGAAGAGTGAAGACCGAAACCCTGCAGGTTTTGGCTCAGGTTTTGCACTGGGGCATCTCGCTCTGCACAAATGCACTTCAGTCACCAAAACAGCACAACGGTGGGGATGCAAAAAAAGCATCTTTTATGCGAGCCTTCAGAAAGGATCCACCGAAACGCAGGCTTTCGATTTACGCAAATGTTCAGTCCAAGAGGACTATAGGAATATTTACACGAGGGGATGGTGTACATACATATATACACAAACCCAAGCCTATAAAAGGGGGTTGTGTGCTGCCTTGTGAAATATTAACCAATAGTTACCTCGTTAACATTGATTTTTGACTTTGCAGATGACTCTAGAAAGGCACAGTTACACCACTGTCTTGCTAAGTTCTGTCCCTGTTCTTTGCCAACTACACGTTCATCTTCCAGGTCACATTTATTGCCAACCAGAATCATGGGAACCTGCGCAGAAAGAATAAGAGAGTTATTAACAGATGGCATTCAAAGCTGCGTGCTTAGTCTGAGCAGACCTGCAAAAATACTCGCTGACTAAGGTTAGCAGTCTCTAGAACGAAGGAGTCGCGCCTCCCCCCCTTACATCTGGAGAAATTTCCTACTCTTAGTTTTTCATGATTTTGCTTAACAGATTGATTACACATTATTGCTTTCTACTGATAACATGTTTCAAAAAGCAAAGATGTGAGAAATTTATGAAGACATTAAAAAAGGAGTTTCATCATATTGAAAAAGGAAGGCAGAATCTGCACTTTTCAAAAAAAAAAATCTAACACCAGCAATAGGGAACCTGCCGTGGCTGTTCTCCAAGAGCCATGTCCATCTGCCTCACACCTGACAGCCTATGTATCATCAGGGGTGGGACAGGTACTATTGCTGCGACAAAGAAACTATTGGGAACTTAAAGTGAGGTCTCAATTGTTCTTTTGCAAGTTGAGCTCCCTGTCAGCCACGAACAGCTGATCGGCGCCAAGAGGAAGCTCCACTCAAATTGACACACTGAGGTGGATCATTGTCTCAGTTTGAAGCAGTTTGCTTTCAAATGACTTCCTAAAATGAAGCTTTCTTCCTCTGCAAAGGGTGGAAAAGGTTTGATTTGAGGAAGGAGAACTAGCCCCTCTGAAGTCGCATTCCCAGTTGCAATCAGTGTACCTTTAAAAGAGGGTGTAGATCAGTGGTTACAGTGATCCCCTTTGATAATAGGAGATTGAGGGGTGGCTTAACCTACCCACTTGTCGAAGTGGGCCTGTGAAGGGTGGGGAAATCAGGCTAGTGCCCCATCACTGAATAGGAAAAATATGTATTAGAACTGTGTCACAAATCTGTATTATTTGGACACAAAACCCCTATATTACTTGCAAAGTAGAACTCCAAAGTACATTTGGAGGATAAATGACTGAATTATACATTAAGTACCTGCAAGAAAGTAAGCAAACAAACCATTTTGTACCCGTCTTTACCATGACTACATCACACTGATAATTAAACCGTCTCATGGCAACTATCAAAGAAATGGAGATACCACAGTCTGGAAGGTTCATTGACACACAATCTATTTCCACAAGCACTTACCTTAATGTCAGTTTCTACAACAACACAGAGTTGACATTTCAAACCCTCAGATAGGCAGTAGCTACTTTTCAATTCAACATAAGTTATACAACAGGATTTACATCACTTCCCAAGAAATACGCTGTATGTATTGGCCCCAGTAATTTGTCCTGCTTAGGCAATAAATGCCTTCTCCACTCCAGAAATGGGGCTTCAGAGTCATGAAATGCAAAGACAGCTACGCAACCATTATGTTCTTATTTTGAAGTGTTTGGCAGCATGCTTGACATTAAAACTTTAATTGCAAACACTGAACACACATGCACAGAGACACATCCTGTTTCGCCTGAGCTATCTAAAAGCGCTACACACAGAAAACTGATGATAATGGGTGTGCACACCATTCTGTTTCCTGAAGTATTTAAAACACACACACACACAGCAAAGTTTGCACTTTCCAGAAGGAAAGTACCTCATATACTTCCCCTTAATAAATAATTAGCAATATACAGTAATAAAAATTAAGCTTTTAATATTTAAACTCAACTGTGTAAAATTATTTATTAAACCAAGTCTCCCTCAGGTCATTTCAGAATAGTTCTAACATTTGCTAAATTTCTGAACGCACTCTCTTATTCATGGAAGATCAGTTCCAGGTAAAAAGAAACACATTTCTTATGATTCCCCCCCCCCCCAGAGGTGTAGTTAAATCTGCTACTATACAAGCTACTATCCTGCTAAAAGAAATGAAATCCATACTTCGTTTAAAACAAGGAAAGAAAATCATCTAGCATATTAAAATCTAGAAGCTATCACTTAACATGTAAAGTTTTTTTTAACAATAGTAACTTGTTAGAATTAGGGGATTTATATCCAGCATAATTCATTTGACCCCAAACAGGATACATGTGTAACCTCAAACAGTTTAAGTTGCTGCATACCAGTGTTTTGACTTTAATGCTAAGAAAGGAATCAGCTTCTAGGATGAACATAATCCCTCATCTAAAAGATAGTTCATTTTACTTTTTTTTTTAAGCGTAACCAAGATTTGTGTATCAAAGGGGGTTTCAAAAACATTACGGGAAAAGAGAAAAATGAAGCCAGAGATAATGATCAGCAAAGATATAAAAATTGAAGAATAAAAATATGTGGCTAAACTACTTTTAAACACAATTAAGATCTTCCTGTCCACATGCATTGGATAGTAGCTACCTATTCTATGGAGATCTCTCTCATGAATACAGTGGGTTGGACAGACATACCAATTCTGTCCGCTGATTTTCTGGACTAACGGAGAGCCCAAATCAAAATAGTAAGCTAGATCTGATGCTAAAGTAACACTTCCTGATTAGCACAATAAATTGCTAGGTCACAGGTTTTACTGTGTGAATGAATGTTATGAACTTCTGTGACAGCATTTGCTGCTACTGATTCAGACAAAATATTCTCCCTACCTACCCACCCCTCAAAATAATGGTCTTCCATTTCCAAGGGCAGCCTCAGATGTTAAATCATGAGTTTTCTTATTGTTTATTGTTTTTTGATGCACAACAATCCCATTAGAGAAAGATAGAAATGGTTTTTCAAGAAATAGATATTTAAAACTCAAATATCGCAGGACACATAATAGGAGGAGTACAATATTGCACTAATACAAGTGTTCCCTCGGTCCAAGATTTCTGCTTACCTGATGAAACAACCTCCCCTCTCCTCCCCTCATGCACTGTTCTGGGGGGGGGGTTTCCTCCTAACCCTCCAAGAGCCAACTGGGGTGTGTGGGCGAAAGTCCCGTTGCACTAGCGGGAGCCTTGCACTGGCTCCTGCTAGCAGAACTACTTAGCTGAATCCAACCCATAGTGCAGTTCCACCCTGCACATTCACTCGTTGCATTACAGTGGAACCTCGGTTTATGAACACCTCGGTTTATGAATTTTCGGTTTATGAACGCCGCAACCCATCTGGAACGGATTAATTCACTTTCCATTACTTTTAATGGGAAAGTTCGCTTCAGTTTATGAACGCTTCAGTTTATGAACAGACTTCCGGAACCAATTACACCCATGTTTCAGTTTATGAACGCTTCAGTTTAAGTACTTCGTGGGCCCGTCTGGAACGGATTAATCCACTTTCCATTACTTTCAATGGAAAAGTTCGCTTCAGTTTATGAACGGTTACTCCGCGGACCGTCTGGAACGGATGAATCCACTTTCCATTACTTTCAATGGGAAAGTTCGCTTCAGTTTATGAACGCTTCAGTTTATGAACAGACTTCCAGAACCAATTGTGTTCATATACCGAGGTACCACTGCATATGGGTTGAGACTTACTTCCTAGAAGTAAGTTCAGGGAAGTTTTTAATGTTTGATGCTGTACTGTTTTTAATATTTGGTTGGAAGCCGCCCAGAGTGGCTGGGGAAAACCCAGCCAGATGGGCGGGGCATAAATAAATAAATAAATAAATAAATAATAATAATAATAATTGAAAGTCTATTAGGAATTGCAGCCTTAAGAAACAGGAAGCTGGACTAGGTGGACATTTGGTAGGACGCTGATTAAACAGGGCTACTCTTAACATATGTGGTGGTGGTATCTGTAGACAATGAAAACATCCATGCGCAACATCACAACCTACAGCATGATGCCATGGAACTGACAGCATAATGCAAAGCCCATCAGCTTGAATTGTATAGCCACTTAACAGCTGTGCAAGAGTAATTGACAGCAAAGTCATCCAGGTATAGATCTTCTGCATGATTACTGGTGGAATCCCTGCTTAAAAGGTGATAATCCATATGGGAAGTCAACTGCCTGAGTTGGCGCTCAGTCCAGCCAAATGGAAGTCTTTCACATATTACAGTAAAAGATGGACCTAGGCCAAGGTGGCTAACCTGTGCCCCGTTCCCTTGTGTTCCCAAATGAACTTGCATCACCCCGACTATTGACCATCCTGGCTGGGACTGATGAGAGATGCAGATCAACAACAGCAGGAGGGTCACAAGTTAGCCACTTTAAAATATGCACAAGTTAAAATACTAAAACGTTTAAATTACCACCACTTTCTAGGCATCTAAGCACATTTAAACTATCTTGCAGCAAAGGAAGTTTTATAGTACTAAGATTTTTAGTCTACTAATCAAGTTTGTAGCATTTTCTTTAGAAAAAAACAGTATGGACTTTTGAGCACAGCTATTTTGATTAGCCAGATTATCAAACAACTAGAAAACTGTGTTTTTCCACCTGATGGCAGCCAGAAACAAAATGTCTACCAAAGAGCCACAAAACCCGTTTTAAATAGCAAGTCATAATGGGAGTTACTGAGCCTTCTAAAAACCTGGCACCATATGTAGCCATTTCAGTGACAAAAGGTTGAGCAGGAGGAATTGGGCTTGTACACTGGCGTATTCTACTAAAAATCTACTTCTTATGGGACTTGAACTTTTCCAGAGTTCAACCCCAGTTTGGGATACTGAGCATTTCTGACTAACCGTCCAGTAATGTCCATATGAATAGCTTCCAAAATATCTAAATAGAGAAATTTATGATATCATACAAAACATTCTAGAACAGTGTTTTTCAGTCATCTTATTAACTGTGCAAAAAACAGATGCTGGCTTGTGTAGTTTTTTCTTGGGGGGGGGGAGATTCCAATGGTTCACAAAGCAATAACCCATTTACTTACGTCTTCTGTGTCCTTGACCCGTAAGATCTGCTCCCTCAGGTCCTGCAAGTCATTGAACGTGGACTGTGCTGTAATAGAATATACTAGTGCAAACCCCTGACCATTCTTCATATAGAGATCCCTCATTGCTGTAAATTGCTCCTGTAATCAAAAAAATTTTATAAAAAAAATGAATTAGCAGTTTAGTTTAATTAGCTGTTTAACATACACACATTAAGATGTTCAGGTTTAAACAGGGATAAAAAGGTCATAGGCAACTGGAAATTTCCAGTCTTAGCTCTTGCAGAAATCCAGTGAAAAAATTAATTTACTTTAAAAGGAACCGGCTTTCTCAAATATCCTTCTTTCAATGTTAGAAATTTTAAACAAGGGCTTTGCAGTGTTTAGGGCGGCTTCACACCTTACAACCAAAGGGTGTATCTTCTTCTACTGCGAAAGGCACCTATGTATCGCAGTAGAAGCAGATAACACATACCCCTCCCCTCTCACCTTCTTCACCATCTCTCTCTATCATACACCCAGAGCTCACTTGAAATATGCACCAGCAGCCTGGGCAAACATAGTGTACTCAGGATGAAAAAACTATGTAGCCAGCCCAGGTCGCATATTGTAGGCTGCAGATGATAATACTAAATGCACAGTGATAAATAAAACACACTTCTATCGTAAGATGTGAAGCAGTCTTTAGATTCAGAAGGATTTCAGGAAATCTTTTCAGAACATCAAGAACCACTATAAGCTTTAAAGGATGGACGCCCAAGAAAGCCAGGCAGATAGGCAGTCTCTCTTAAAGGCAGCAATTGTATCGGTACATGTGTTTTACAAGTTTTTTAGCAGCGTGCACACTTTATCTGTCAGCTTTAACTGCCATAATGTTTTAATTTGTTGTAGTTTTCAACAATAAAGAAGTTCAACAAGAGGATTTTTTGTTAGAACTTTAAAGTGCCGGAAATCTGAAAATGTTTTTAAATTTTACGAAGTTCTAATGAAAAACTTTCAAGACAATATTTCAGTTTGTTCCTAATAAACTGTGCAAGGGGCTACCGGTACTTGGAATAATAGAAAAGGCAAGAAATGCTGGTTTGCTCGTAGCCACATAACATAAGCAAGAAAGAGATGGGACCCCCCCCCTTATAATCCATGTCTTGCGTCACTCTTAGTGTTCCCTTCAAATATTAAGCATTTCAGATTTCAGGATAGATCTCACTTACTGTCCCTGCTGTATCGAGGATTTCAAGCATACATTGTTGACAGTCTACTTCCACTTGCTGAAAGACAAATAAAGGACAGATACCATTATAGCCTTAAGGGGCAGGAGGAAGAGACTCAATTAATGCTTGCTCATAACCTCCTGGCAATAGGGGCATTTAAGCATTACAAACAACTCGCGCACCACCTGTGTACACAAACAGTTAAGCTTCACAGTTATGCACAAGTTACAGTCCATGAATTTATGCAAGTGTTGTGTACACAACTGTTGAGCTGTACAAATCAGCAGGATTTAGAAAAGCCAACGAGAGTGTACACACAAACTTGTACGTGTGTGCAGACAGCTTGCATTTGTGTATAGTGTACATGTGAACAAGCCTTACTGTGAGCTTTTCCACTGCTTTCTGAGTGTATGCATGGGGTTGCATTAAAAAAGGATGGAACGTGGCAGGCAGGAGATAAAATACCCAAAGAGCAAGCAGTCCTTTCAATAGCAGTCTCTAAGTGCTGCCTGCCAGTATCCATTGTCTGTTATTAGGAATGCAGGAAGCTACCTAGTTAGACCACTGGTCCACTGAGCTCGGTATTGCATATGACTGTCAGAGGCTCTTCAAGATTTCAGGCAGGAATATTTCCTAGCCCTATCTATCTGGAGATGCCCGAGAGTGAAACTGTGACCTTCTATATGTGCTCTGCCGTTGAACTATAATACCTAAATGGATGTCAAGCATGTATTTAATTTTTAATGGAACAACACTGACATGTAATATGATCAAGGAAATATTTGTGTGGGTGTGCTTGTAATCTAGGAACACAGGAAGCTGCCTTATACTGAACCAGATCTTTGCTTCACCTAGCTCAGTTTATCTGTGGTGACTGGCAGGGCCTTCCAAAAAAGCTTTAGACAAGAGTCTTTTCCATCTGTGCAAGAGGTGCTTGAACCTGGAATCTTTTGCATGCAAATATTATGGTTAAGTTAAAAAGTATCCACAATGAAACTGCAGTGCAACAACAATAAAGTAATAATAAAAACACTGCTTCATAGGGTTGTCCAAAACGTTTGGCTTCTGATTTACATCCTGTTATGAAATGGGAGTGAAGAGTTGAGTTGAACGCTGTTGTTCTTGTTTTTTTAATGGAATTAAGCAAAAAACTTTGGGCTTTTCTCCAAAACTTATAAAATCCACAAATGCCAAGGAGTTGCAAACGCTGATTTAAAATGCTTAATTATTATTTATTAAACTTAGTATGCTGCTTTTTTAAAACAGCAAGTAGCTTAAAATTGACTTACACTTAGTTTGACATTGTGAAATAAGGCTGCATGGCATTAGACCTGATCACCTAGAATGCTTTGGATGCTGTATCAGGCCCAGACTCAACTGGTGCTGACCACGTTTCTCTGTCCTGGGCTTAGTGATTGTGCCCCTCCCCCTTTTTAAAGGAAATGCAACTACAGGGAGGCCCTCTCTAAACTGGGAATGTAGCATTCAGAGAGCAGGGGAAGATTCATCTTTCCCATGCTGCTTTCCCAACCCACAACCACCATAGAAACCATTTGACCCCGAAGGTACCAACTTTGGGAGAAACCAGCAGTTTCAGGAGTAATTCTTGGTAGGAAAATGGCATAGGGAAAGGGCTGTCCCCCATTTACCATGCCACAGTTCATATCCAGATTTGGTCCTCTCTATATCAAAGACAAAACAAGCCCAAGATAAACCAGGGGTAGAGAATCTGTAGTCCTGCATATGCTGTTGGACTACAACTTTTTGTTGGCCAAGCTTGCATGGGCTGATGTAAACTGGAGTCCAGCAACATCTGGAGGGCCCTGGGATAGACAATCATGTAATTATTCTCTTGGGAAGAATTAGCAACACACTATTAGGAATATGATCCTAATAATAGTCTGATCGTGTTGTGGGAGGAGGCCATGAATTCTATACCAAGGGGGGTGGGAAACTGGGCAAGGGAAGTCTTAAAGTTACTGATCTGAGAGTGGGTGGAGAAAATCACAGCTTCATACTTTACCTTTCTGTAGGAGTCTTCTATTGTGGGGTCATATTTTTCAACAAAAATTCCCTGAACAAACTGTACAGTCTGGAAAGAAAAACAAAAAAGGAAAAAGAACACACAGAGAGGGTCAGCCAGCTGCCTCCAACTGAAGATATTCAACGGGATAATCGGGCAAAGTGTTTGCAAAGCACAGACATTTTGCTTGGTTCTCCCAATCTTATTGTCAAGCTGATGCCTAGTTAGTGAAACAGGAAAATCAATGCAGGTAAAAGTAAAGGTTTAAAAGGTGCAAGTCTCCTTCAAGTGCTTAATCCATAACTGATATTCAAACCCCATTTCAACAAATTTATGCAGATTTCAGGGTGAAAATGTCTCTTCTCCAGCTACTTATGAGACTGGTTTAAAGAAAGAGCTTCATTAAGCTAACTTTCTATAGGTTGGGGCAATCTGCATTATTTACCACAGTTTACATGTTATGCTAAACTGTGAAGTACCACACAACCCTGACCCGCTGCCTGGGGGTTGTCATTTGTCTCACTCATGGATAACTGCTACAGCCCACCACTATTCCTCTTGCACTGAGCATATGCGGTAATATAAAACACCAGAGAAACTCACATGGGATGCGATTTTTTTGAAGCTTTGCATTAAAGTGAATATGTGCACATAGAAAAGATTTAAATGAAAAAGGGCAATTGCAGCAAAAGGGAGCAGAAAGTGTAGGTTTCGCTCCCCACACCTACTGGAAGAGCACTGAAAGATGCAAGTACATGTAACAGGTCAAGTACATGTAAGTTAGGTAGGTAGCCTAACTTAATTGTTTACAACTGACCCTGACCTTAATCCTAACTCAGGTAAGGATCCCCAGTGTTACGCAAATGCTCCAGTGACACTAGGAAAGTCTTGGGAAGTCTCCAAAGGGCAGTAACATCCGGACGGACAAACCAGAAGATGGGATTGAAAAGCAAACCAGAAGTTAAGGCCGAAGGGCAACAACATACTGCAGGGGCATGGCAGAATTTAGGAAGACCTTGTTGCTCAACTGGAATAGCTAGTTCTATTATATCCCTGCCTGTCCTGGCCAGAAGGTTCTTCGCTGAGAAGTTGCTGACTGCAGTTCAGTGGCCCACCAGCAGCTCATCCCAAAAGGCTTACAAACCTGGACCTGATTGTTACAGTACAGGTGAACCAGGCTATATGAACCTGGTTCTAAACTAAAACCCAGTTACAAGACTGAACATGGGTAACAATTTCTGTGCTTCAGATTCACAACCTGTTTAATTATATTTAAACACTTGTAGCACCGTCAGGGTGGAGGATGAGGTTCTAAACCAACTAATACCTACGAGACATTTAGCAAGACCAATGATGTAAATTGCATCGGCCTTTTGCAAAAAAGTGTTTTATTGTAACAATCCCTCATTTTCTCCCCAGGAAGTCTAGGAGGTAAGCCATTAACAGCACTGTTTTGCAGATTTGCCCAAGAACAGCATGCACACACAGGGTCTCAACAAAGGTTTCCCAAGACCATTTTTGACTACTGAATGGGCTTTATTAGCTCTCAAGAATATTCTGCCCTTCTGTGGAATGTGATCAATTTTTGCAGTGCGTACACATGCATGTACAGGTATCAAGTAGTTCCCTTCAAATAATATAACAGCCACCTTTTCTGCAGTGACTCGTGCAAATGTCTTTTCCAGCTACTGGCTCTAAGAAATCACAAACAGCCTTTAAACAACAGCCTGTTTTGTTCAGGGTCAAAGCTGGGATTTTTCTCATGATGACAAGAAACACAAGCACTATAGCTCCTAATAAGTGGTTTCAGATTTTGAAAGGCCAGTTATCTGCAAAAGGCATCATTGTATTTGGGGGGTGGGGGAGTCCTGAACGCTCCAATGATTTCTTAACAAGGGAGAAAACAATTTTCTAGCTTTCATGTTCAATAGAGGAAGGGAGGCACCATTCAAAAGTCATTCTTTCAGCATAGCACAACCTACACACTGCCTCCTAGAAAAAAAGATCAAGGCATCTACTAAAGCAAAAAGCAATGGAAAGTCCATATATAAAGATACCCTGGGACGATATTATTGATCCCAAACCTTTCGAACTGCAAAGGAGGTTAGAAGGGTGATGATTAGACCCAAATATGGTATGGAGACCTGATAGCTTTGCCTAAAGCCTATAATCTAAGGGCTTGTCCAAACTTACCTTTATTCTGCTCTTTCTAGGCAAAGTTTACTATTTAAAGCTCCTGTGAAAACCCACTCTTTAAAGCTCAATCAGAGTAAAAGTCAATCCGCAGAAAACCCAAAAGTCATTTATTGACAACGCAACACAGATTTCATTATTCTTGTTTCTTATATTCATTTCTCATTTTTTAACAAAATGTTTCAAAAGAGACCTGCAGGTTTTAATCTCATTTGCAAATGGTTAAAAAGCCGCAGAGATCTCACTTACGTTTTAAACACAGGAAGCTGATAGGCTATATGTACAAAGACAGCCCTCCCTCAGTTTGCTAAATAAGAGTACATTATTTAACTACTCAGAACATTCTGTATTTCACATGCCCTTTAGTACCAAACAGTAATTTATCAATCACATCATCAGGTCTTTCAGATACTAAGGCAAAATAAAAATGCATATGAGAAAATACAAAGAGCCCCGAAGTACTTTAAACATTAGCTTATTGTAGCATAAGCATCTGGGAGTAGGAATTTGTTATTTATACAGCACCATCAGCATGAATGCTGATTTACAGAGTGGAAGAAACACTGGTCTCCCACCTCAAGGAGCTTGCAATTTTTAAAAATTGGCAGAGGGAAACAAAAAAGGGAACGGAAGGTGTGAACAAGGACATACGGTAATATATGATTACTTCAGTTTTACATACACAGGATTGTAGTCAATTAATTTGTGGCAATAAAAACCAGCGCAAGGAATCCTGTTAATGCAATGGGACTTAATCCTGTCTCCTCCCACCACACCCTCCCCAAATCTGCTCCAGAGGGTCAGAAGAACTCCCAGAACTGTGTGCAGAGGGAGGAGAGGAAATATTGTTCTTCCAGGCATGCAGAAAACCTTGCCCGGAAAGAACAATCTCATTAGCGCTATAATGAATGCAAGCCATAGTTCAGTTGCATGCAGCTACTTCAAATGCATGTATAGGAACCAGGGATAACAAGAAGCTAATTGTCCGTCAAGATCTTCTCCAAGCACTCCCACCCCTCAGAGGTTACATGGGGGCAGGGTGTTCAAGGTGGCAGTGCCCAAATTATGGAACTGCTTGCTCTTAAATTTTCAACCAGTGCCTTCTTTGCTACAAGTTTATTCTTTTATATCAAGACTTACTTGTTTGTCCTAATGTAGAAAACAGGAAGGCATTGCTGGCAGATGATAGAAGCCTATTATCATCAAGAATATATGGGCAGAAACATGACCTCAGAAATGCCAATACTCAAGAAATGGGCAGAGAATATTTTAACCTCTCAGGTCACACTATTGTTTACCTGAACTTAAGAGACATTATTGAATGAGGGTATACCTGCCTACTTCAGAATGAAAATGCTGAATTCCAAAATGTCGAGAAGTTCATTTTTGTCATCTCTGGCATGGACAGGCGTTAATAAAAACAAGCATCCTAACATTGGTGATGTCATTATCAGCTACTGGTGTTGTGAATGGTTAGACTATTTAATATTTAATGGCACTGTGTTTTGCAATGCACTGCATTTCCTCACCTGACCATTTACATTTTCTCTCTACGTCTATGTGCATATGGACCTGCCAACTGAGAATAACACTTTAAGCATCTGACCAAGTGGGCCCTGGTCCATGGAAGCTTAAGCTATAATAAACGTTAGGCTTCTAAATGATTCTTTGTGGGTTGGCGGCAACAGACCAACATGGCTACTGGAATGTGCACAGAATGTCTTCCTGAATTAAAATAAATGACAAGATATGTAAAGCTTTGCTCAGCAAAACATTCTATTTCCCCTGAAGATTAAGCAAAACCTACCACTAATAAAGGATGTCCTTATTCAGCATACTAACCAAAGCAACTATCAAGTCAGCTTCTCATTAAGAAGCTTGATATCACAGCGCAGGATTCCAACCTTGGCTGCAGAAAAGCCAAGGGCACTTGTCAGCTTTGGTGAATGACACAACCAGAAGCAACAAAAACTTGCAGGTAAATAATCAAGTGCAGCTTTAAGGCAGAGTGCCTGTGATTAAGTAAGTTCTTATGCAAAATACTCAACTTGAGTGCATAGTGCTTTGCCACAGCAGTGGAAACAGTGAACATTGAACACCATAAGCATCTGCCTTGTCCTGGCCAACACATTTGCATTGTACAAATACGTACGGATAGGGAAGAAATTCAGTTCGGTCCACAGACCAAAACACTGCCTTTATTTATTTATTTATTTATTTGCACTTTTCCAAATTTTGTAGTGTAATTGTTCAGCAAAGTAATACAAAAATGCATGCAATGGGGTCAAAGTGTGCTTTAAAATGCATATATTGGTGGAAATGTCAAAAAATGCATTATATTAGGGGAAATCGCTTTGCAAAAATGTATATATTAGGCAATATTGCATAGAAAATGGGCATATTAGGAGAAATTAACACAAAAATGCTGATGAATTTTCATGAAGACTTTCATTTTAATTGCAAACTGATGTGGAAATGTGGGGAACTGAACATTTGGAGATATGAGAGACTGAGAGAAACCAAAATCTTCTACGAATTGACAGCTACACAAACATAAGCTATTGTCAATTATTGGTTTCCCAATACCTTCCTACCAGGTAAGCTGTTGTCATAGCAACCTTCAACTCATTTAACTGGTTCTTAGTCCTGACTGCCTTAACCTCCACTGCCCTCAGTTCAGTTGGAGACAGTCATAATGATTTATTTCTATATCCAATAATTACTCATCCCAACAGGAAGAAGATATTGTTGGCAGGTGAAGGCTTATATCATATTGGAATATGCAATTGTGAATGAGCTCCTGATGATATGGCTAGCATTATTAGGTCTTTTTCCAACATTGCCAAAACAGATTTCAGCAAAATCCAACTATTGCAGGACAGGCACAGCAAAGAGAGAGACAGAACTTCACTTGTCATCTACAGTTTACAGAATTGTAGAGTTGGAAGGGACCATGAGGATCATCTAGTCCAACCCCCTGCAGTGCAGGAATATTTCACCCAACATAGGGCTTGAACCCATGACCCTGAGATTAAGAGTCTCATGCTCTACCAACTGAGCTATCCAGTTGCCAGATAAAAGCATTCCAACCTATCAATGGGTGACAGCCCATTTGGGAAAATCGAATCATATTATAGGACTTAGATGGTACACCTGTATTTCCTTACCCACAACCCCTACTCAATCTAAACTAGCCACTCACCAGCATCAACTGACTACCCAGGGGCGACCATCTTTCAGAAAGTATTTTAGAGGCAGGCTGGTGCACAGAAATGTGCTAGACTTAATGCTACTCTTTACACTGTTTTGTTTAGACTCCCCCTATACGTTTAGCACGTATGTCTATATAGACACACACAAGTTCTGTAACTTGATTTTTCTATTGTGGTGACCTTTTCATAGTAGGTGTTTTGTGTAAGATTATATTTGACAGGCACACATGTGACAACTGAGGAGAAGCACTTCAGACATCAGATGAAGAGGGTTTTAATTCAGAGGAGCTTATTATTTATTCAAAAGACACTTTCAAATTGAATCGTACTCATTTTATGTTTGGGAAAGTGCACAGACGGGAATGCGGGTTTCAAATTGCGGTTGCCAACTCGGGAATGGACTTTTGGTTCACTACATTTGCTATAGGAAGTGCAATAAATCAATCTCCTTTTTTAAGTCAGCAACCACAGCTCCACATTCCTGTCAGAACTTTCCAGGAGCACCTTGAATTTCTATTATTTGTTGTCTATGGATTCTGTATGAAATCCTTGACCAAGAGTAATGTGAAGACACAAACGAGATCATTCTCCCACCAACCCAGTTAGCCAGGAATGCTGCAACATTCCAAAGATTATCAAAGACCTTTATTCCTATTGCTTGACAGTTTGAATTTTACTGTTAAGACTACAGAGGAAAGTGTTGTACAATTTTAAGTATCTCTGTCCATCATCTCACTATTACCCCCCCCCAAAAAAAACAAATAGCAAAGGAGAACATCTTGCTCCTGAGCCATCCAGGAAGTCCACAGCTAGTACAGTAAGTGGCCAAATTGGCTTTGCTCACTTGCTTTGTCACCATAGCATAAGCCCTTTTGGGGAAAGACATACGTGCCCATTAGGTGTAAGTTGTTCTCTCATTCTGGTTTTATTATTTTAAAGCATATTGTGGGCATCCACTAAAAATGGCGTCCCCATCCTGCCATGACAGTTTTTAGTCTGCATGTCTATTTCAATTTCACCGAGAATGGCAAACCATCAGCCACAGAATGCTACAAGAACCTACACCACATGTAATTCATTGCCTCTCTGAAGCTCAGCTCCCCACACGTCTCACTTTATTTAAGGCTGCTTAAAAACAGGAGAAGAGCAAACACGGAGGAACAGTAATTTGAAGGCGTCTAATTTAAAATAGCCAGCCATGTTTACCAGCATCTAAAACTGTGGTATTTTAAAACTTTCTACAGTAGTTCAGCTTTAGCAATTCAGACACAGTTAGCCAGAGCACAAGGTGCAAAGTCTAGAAAGCTACAGGGCTGTGACTACACTACAAAGCTTAAAAAAAAAGTGTATTCCAAGAGAAATTCATAACCTCTCCAGAATCCTAGAGATGAGCACTTAATCAGAATCTGTTTTTCCATTATGTTGTGTAATAAAAAGGAGCCTGAGCAGCATGGCCAATTGTCGAACAAGCTCTCAGCAGAAGTCCTAATCCTTTCTTGAGGCATATAACCAAGGCCCATCCCTATTCCCAAGGTGACTGTTTTACAAAGCCCAACACTATACGTTATGTGGAGTAACGTATAGGAAAAAGTGCACATTTTACAAAAAATACAGACATAGACAAATTGACCTAAACTAGGAATAACCAACTGGTTTCCTCTGGGCCAGTTGCAAGCCACAGCCCAATTTAATTTGGTCCTGATGCTCCTCCCTGATTTGAATCAAGGCCTGCTGAGAGGTTTGTATAAAATTTCACTTGTGAGGAAAAGAAGTAAAACCTCAACTTTCAAGGCACTGTAGATATCCCTTGGATGTTATATGAATTATCTACATCTACAGTATATGCGTTTGTAATGCTATATCTGAACACATGTACATCGTAATTTAGATGTCATTGCTGCTAGACAACACAAAATATTTACGGAGGCAATCTCATGAGGGTATCAGCTTGTACAGAGCAACACACGTTTTAGTCCCTCAGAGCACTTTAAGAGAATAAAGTAGCCCCCTAGTAAACGGAAGTTGGAAATCTCTCACCTAAATAGTCTAATCACAGATTGCAGGCTTTTCTGGCTGCAGAATTCAAAGAAACCCTCCCAGTCACTGCCACCCTTAACTCTAGAATTCCCCAACATCAAGCTCAGGCCAGCTTTTTCCTCCTACACTTACACCTAGTAAAAGTCATTGATTTCTTTGCTTTGTACGTCGAATGCAAATTATTAATTATGGCATTAACACCCAGGGTCGAGCATTTCAAGACTGCTTTTTTGATATTATTATTTGTATGATTATGGTCATGACGATGAAAAAAAAATCAAGACTTAACTCACCAAAGCAGACTTCCCAACGCCACCTGAGCCAAGGACCACTAGCTTGTACTCACGCATGATGTGGTCTATTCAAATACTGACAGTCTGGAAAGAAAAGAAAAGAAGTAATTGAGTTATGGTCATCATGTGAAATAATGCATAAGGGATAGTAATGAACCAAATTGCTTCTGAATCTTCACATCCACGCCTGTTAACAGAGGTATATAGTGGCCAATGATAGACAAGTGTGATGTGGCTATTCCTTCTGCCAAACTTGATACATATCTCCTAAGAGACTCAATGAGATTCTAGGGTCCACAAGTCTGGACTGGACCTGGTAGCCAGCCTTTATTATTTATGGTTGCTCTACAGCTATCTCTCACCTGTGTTTCCTAACTGACATAGAAGATCCAATATGGGTGGAGGGCTCTGGCTACCTGTGTCTGAATTGCTGGGATTGGGGGGTTGGCAATGGCAGCTTTTTACCTTCTGCAAGGCTTTGTAGATGTGAGAGGCCTAAAGGAAGGCTCTCCACCAGGTACAAAGAGTGAGGTAGCCTTCTCTCCTCTGAGTTTTCTTGATGCAATGAGAACTAATAGGAGGAGTGGCTTCTATCACACAGACATTCACCAGAAGCAACTCATGACTACAACTGCGAATCTGTAGATGTGTAGAGAGCAAGCAGTATGAACACTCACAGGTTTTAAACTCCAAGCTGTTGGTGTTGGGAGCCAAATGGGTCAAACCCTGGCTTCTCTAAGAACATCATAGATCTTTATCTTGCCCCTCAAGAACAGATGGAGACATTAACAAAACGAAACTCCTTTTAAAAGCAAACAAACCATCAAACCACAGCAGGATGACTGAAAAATGTGTTGCAGTTTCCAAGCACAGGAAATATAATATGTCAATACAAAAAAACACCACCACCACCCTCATGTAATACTGTTGTTTTAGTCGATATGTTCTCTTTGAAAGATGTTATTTTATGAGCAAATATTACGATAGTAAATATTGAATAAACATAGTAAAAAGAGACTTCAGAAGCAGAGAATCTGATAAAGGATCGCCTGTATATTCTTTGCCTAATCAACTTTGAAAAGCTAAGTTCACAAGCCTTTGGCAATTGCATCAACTTGCTTAGCACAATACTTAATTCCTTGTTCCAAGTATTTTATTACTTTTTGTGTAAGTAAAAACATGTAACAGGCTTATACAACAGACATAAAATAACCCAGGTTTCCGCCCATACAGCTGGTTTATGAACATACAGCTGGTTTATAACAATAAAACGGGACAAAGTCAAAGCAACAAAGGAGGGAAAAATGGAGTAAAAATCTAAGAAAAATATAATGCCTCCCACTTGTGGTCCACTGTGCCACATTTAATGAAAGAGGTGGGGAAGAGGAGTGTGTGTGTGTGTGTGTGTGATCTGGGGCACCCTGAAAGGAGCAGTTTGATATATGTGGTAGAAAGTAAGTTTTCCAGTTTTTAAATAATAATAATAATAATAATAATAATAATAATAATTTCCTTAGTGGCAAAAGTGAATATTTCAAAACTTCACTGAATAAAGGAAAACAGACTGAACTACTAGTGACAGGTGAAGCACACATTCTCCAGCTCAATTTAGAACTGGACTTGACAAAAATAAGCAATTTTCATATTTCATTCATATGAAAATCTCATCTATTTCTGAGATCAATTATGCATTCATTTGTGGTCCTACCAAGTGCGCAATGCCACGGTGAGTGTGATGGAACAATTCCCTCCAAGTCCAGTATCCTCATTTTATCTGGCTGCTGTGGCAAAGTTTTCTGCCAAGCAACAAAATGTGCAAGGGGGTCCCCACCTCGGTTCCTGGTGTGTGGGGGTCAGTGCTGGAGGTCAACCTACCTGCTGTCTCTGCCAACAGTGTCAGGGAAGGAAAGGGAAAGAGAAAGAGAAAGGAAGGGCCAAGCAAGTACAGGCGGATGAACAAGTTACAAATTGCTGATATTGCCAAAGCCAATTTAATGAGACTGAATTTAAAGATTTTTTCTATTGATTAGAAGCTTTTAACTGTTCCCCTCACCCATAAGTTTTAATTGTATTGTTTTAGTGTTTATATGTTTTCCCTGGTTCCTTTGGAGGAAGAATGTCATTATTATTTATTATTTATTTATTTATTAGATTTATATACCACACTTCATCACAAGATCTCAGTGTGGTTCACAGAAGATGTGTGATATAAATGTAATGAGAGATATGATAGCCGTCTTCAAATATCCAAAGGGCTGTCACATGGAAGATGGAGCAAGCTTGTTTTCTCTTGCTCTGGAGGGTAGGACTTGATCCAATGGAGTCAAGTTCAAGAAAGGAGATTCCAACTCAAAACTGGAAATAACTTTCTGGCGGTAAGAGCTGTTCGACAGTGGAACAGACTCCCATGAGAGGTGGTGGGCACCTGTTGAGATTCCTGCATTGCAGGAGGTTTGACCAGATAACCCTTGGTGTCCCTTCCAACTCTACAATTCTGTGATTCTATAAGTAAGTAAGTAAATAAATAAATCTGAACTTGGGAGAGAAATGGGCAGTACAAAGGTACAGAGGCTGTGAGAGGAACTAAACTAAGAAACCTGCTCTGTCCTCTGATATTCCTGAGCTTCATTAAGCCACACAGAGAACTAATGCAAAAATTATCTTTTCCCTCTTAGATGATGTCAAATATTATCAAACTCAGTTCTGGTGGGTTAAACTTTGTAACAGTGACAAATAAGGCAGCTAGATGCATATATGAACTCTGGCAAACAAGACCCTCCTTAAAATTCCACTAAACACATTAATACTTGCTTATGCAATTTATCTTTTCACACTCAGCTGCACAGAAGTATGTACAATTAAGCAAGAAAATTATAGTGGCAAGTTGCAGGAGACTGAGATTACTTTCCCATCCCCGATAGGGAATGATTTAGGTCAATATTTTCTCCCTGTAAAAGGTCAGGCCTCACTTGCCATTGCCAACTGAAAAACCTTTCTGCTCCTCAAAGCAATGTCTGTGCCTTTTTATGGAAATCTCTCCAGTCACTAAGCTGCACCAGAAAACCTTTCATTCTCTTCAAGATTACTCGACAAATAAGGAAAATGACAAAACCAATGATAAACATTCTAACAGTGTTTACATTATAAACCAGCCTTCGCTGCCCCAACAACTGATCCCAGCCAAGCCATGACATCACTTTCTCATTCTTCCCCGTCCTCCCCAAGAGAGCCCTGCTCCCAAGTAAGGATTCAGAAAAGCAAAAGCTATGGGATCAGAGCAGCCTAATTCTTTTGGAGAAATCACAATTCAACTTTGCCATTAGATTTATGAGAGTCCCCAACCATAACTCCTACTCTTGCTCTTATCCTCAGAAGTACAACATGGGAGGAAAATGATCTAGTTGACTATATAAGTAAGAAAAGTTATAGGTATGTGCACAAGACCATTTTTGACTGTTGTGATGCTAATCTGCTCTGATTAAGTTCCGTCAGAGGTAGTTGTGTGCCCATGAGAAACAGCAGCCAATAGCAATGGTACAAGACCAAGCAGTTATTACCACAGGCAGCAAAAAGCCAAGTTGTTTAGGCTTTTTACAGGAGCAACAGGACATCCTTCCTTCCAGCACTGGTACCCAAGCATGGATATTTTTGTCTGAGGAGGGGATAAATACTATACTGTGTGTTTCTATAGCCAACCAGAAAATAATCACTACTACAGCTTCCCTATATAAGGCTGCACATCTGAACCAGCTATTATCACAAGGTGCATTTGGTTGAAAATGCATGGAGGGGAGAGCTGGAATGTACCCAGTGCCCCTCAGTCGCATGCCTATTGCCTGGCTCTACCATCTCCCATATGTTCAATGAGGAAGGTCTTAAGTGGGGGGGGGGGGACTGTTCTACATATGTAGGCTCCCTGAATATGCAGGGTTCTAAATCTACACACCTCGAGGATGCTACCTGCTTCAGAGCTCCCTACACCACCACCACCATTAGTACTAGGGCTGGACATCCGGATGTCAGAGCCAAAAAGTACAACGCCATTTTGCCTGCTTATAAGAGTGAATGCCTAAATACCACTAGTGTATTGGCTCCAGTAGTGCTCCAGGTCTGAAAATTTTATGCACTCAAGGAAAGTGTTCATTAATCCTTAGTGATTTCCACCACTAATACTCCATACAACAGGTACACTTTCTAGATATGTTGGTACAATGGTGTGAGGGATGCTTCACTGGGTATTGCACCGCATACTTTTATGTTTCCAGCTACCACCCGGAGCCTGCCACTGTCTGCAGCAAAGCCCTGCAATATATTTGCCCCGTTTTGGACAGTGATTTACTTTGCTTCCTGCCTCCCAATGTGAAGCAGAGACTCACCAGCAACACCTAATGGGAAATGCAAAGCACTCGGCTGGTAAGAATTTCAGAACGGGAGGGTTCAGAATTCATTTTTGCTAATTAAATCTGCCAAGTCTTCTTCTAATCCAGGTGTCATATAGACAAAGCAGCAATTTCTTAGTATGGCTGCACATCCACTCTACCAATTTACCTGCCATCTTACCCTACATTTTCTCTGAAGGTATCTTGTGGGACCATAATCTCCATAGGCAAGGAAACAGGATGAAGAGCAGACAGAGGACACCAACTTACAGTCACCAAAGAAACAAAATCGCATCCCCTTTGCAAAGGAAATATGCTCCTCACATGCTCAGAGGCACTCACCTCTAGCTATCAAATGTGCAAATTCGCCCTCTATGACTGCACCATTAATTGTGGTAGAATAGACAGGTATTCTTTTGTCAAAAACACACAACCTTTCTGTCACAGTGGTCGGATGGGACTACTTCAGAGTAACGACTCTCCACCGCTCTGCATTTTATCTTTTTATTGGTGCTGCGTATTTACAGTGCTGAAGGTAGAGCTATTTACAGAGACACATCTTTTCAGCTTTCATCAGAACCTCCGAATGGCTTTTGGCGCATCTTGCGCCAGCATAACAACTTGGGGAGCCCCATCCTCTTCCCCCGACGCTTTCTGCGAAGTTCCGGAGTTGGGGGGATGGGTCTCCCCCCCTCTTTCCTCCTTCCTGTCCCACCTGGGACGCTGGCTCTTCTACCCTGCCAGAGCCTTGGATCCCACTTCCTGTTTCCCCGCTGGAGCTGGAGCTCTCCCTGCTCTCAGTCGTGCTCTGGGCTGGGCTGGAACTCAGGAGGGGAGGGGCTTCGCGATACCCCTTGCCCCTCACATCCATCCCCCCCCAGGCCCCCCTTCCTCCCTCCTGGGCGGTTGCACGGGTGTTGGTGGTGACTGAAAGCCTAAGAACTCCGTGCTGTCCGAGCCGGTTGGTGTGAACACCTCCCCCCAGTCCCGTTGTCCCCCTCCTCCCTCCTGGGAAGAGGGAAAGCCCAAAAAATCCGTGGCCTCAGAGCTGGTAGGGGTGAAAATCTGCTGCCAGTCCACCTCTTCTCCTGACTGAGTGGACCTCGGAGATACCCATATCTCCTCCTCCGTGTCCTCAAACTCTGCTTCCCATCTCCATGGTGAACTGCTTTCCCCCTCCTGTGCGTTCTCCTCCTCCCCCTCCCTTTCCATGTGCCAGGGCTTGGGCCTGTGTGGGAAGAGGGCGTGAAATTCTTCCACTAAGAATTCCTCCTGTATCTGGGTGGCTGGGACCCATTCATTTTGGGATGGCGGGGCGTCCTCCCATGCCATAAGGTACTCCAGGCCCCCCACCCCCCTTCGTGAATCAAGGATGGCCGTTGCTTCATTGAGTGGCTCCCTGCCTCCTCTCTCCCCCCCTCCCTCGGGGGTCTGTGCGCCGTCTCGGAATCTGCTACTTTCCCTGTACGGAGACAGCAGCGATCTATGAAACACTGGGTGTACCCTCATGTCCTCTGGCAGTGCCAGCCTGTATGCCACCGGGTTCACCTGCTGCGTGACCGTGAAGGGGCCCAACCTTCTGGGTGCCAGCTTCTTGCACCTCCCTCTGGTGGGAAGGCCCTCCGAGGACAGCCAAACCTTGTCCCCTACCCTGATGACCTCCCCCGGTCGCCTGTGGCGATCTGCCCCCTTCTTGTACGCTTCCTTGGCCCTCTCCAAGTGTTCTCTGAGCTGCTGGTGCACCGTCTCCAGCTCCTCTGCCCAATCCTCTGCCTGCGGGCCCTCCTCCTCCTCCTCCCTCTCCGGGAAAGATCTGAGGTCGCGCCCGTAGTTGGCCTTAAAGGGCGACACCCCTGTGGAGACGTGCACCGCATTGTTGTAGGCAAATTCTGCCAGTGGCAGACGATCCACCCAGTCCGTTTGCCTCTGGCTGACGTAGCATCTCAGGTACTGCTGCAGAATGGCATTGACCCGCTCCGCCTGTCCATTGGTCTACGGGTGCCGAGCCGTCGACAAGCTGACCTCCACCTGCAGGAGGTTCATGAGCCGCCTCCAGAACCTGGAAACAAATTGGCGGCCTCTATCCGAAATAACTCTTAAAGGTAATCCATGCAGTCTGAATACGTGGTCAACGAACAGTTTGGCTGTCTCTTCTGCAGAGACCGCCCTGGCACACGGTATAAAATGGCACATTTTGGACATAAGGTCCACCACCACCAACACTGCGGTCTTGCCCCTGGACGACGGCAGGTCTGTGATGAAGTCCATGGACACTACTTCCCACGGCCTGTGCGGGGTGGCTAATGGCTCCAGCAACCCTGCTGGTGCTGCTCTGACTACCTTTGCCCGCTGGCAGGTGTCACAGCCCCGTACATAGTCTCGAACATCTTCCCGCACCCCTGGCTACCAGAAGTGTCTCATGACTAGGTGAGTGGTTTTGTCCCTTCCGAAATGACCTGCCGTCGGGTTGTCGTGCATCTGCTTGAGGACCTTACCTCTGAGCTGGTTGGTGGGCAGGTACAGGGCTCCCCTGTAAAAAAGCAACCCCCTCCTTTCCTCAAAGTCTTTTGCCTGCTCCCTCCCCCCTCGCAGCTCTCTGAAGATGCGGGTGGCAAACTCATCTGCTGCCGTCAGTGCTGTGAGTTCTGCCTCGCTCACCACTGCTGCTCCGCAGGACCATGCTGATGGGGGGGAAATGTGTCGGGGTGCTGGTGGCAACTCCTCCTCCATGTACTCAGGCTTGCGGGAGAGGGCATCCGCCCTGACGTTCTGCTCCCCCGGTATGTAGTGGATGGAGAAGTTGAAGTGTGAGAAGAACTCTGCCCATCGTATCTGCCGCTGGTTGAGCACCCTGGCTGTTCTCCAGAACTCCAGGTTCTTGTGGTCCGTGCACACCTGAATGGGGTGCTTGGCGCCCACCAAGAAATGTCTCCAGTGTTTAAACGCAGCGTGGATCGCGAGAAGTTCCTTATCAAACACCGTGTAATTGCGTTCTGGCTGTGTCAGCTTTCTAGAGAAAAAGGCACAGGGTCTCCATTCTCTGTTGGCATCCAGTTGCAACAGGATCGCTCCCAAAGCTCTGTCTGAAGCATCGGTCTCAACGCGTAGGGGCGCATCCTGCACCACGTGGAACAGGTTCTGGTCGGAAGCGAACACCCTCTTGAGGCTTTTGAACGCTGCTTGCGCCTCCTGTGTCCACCTGAACTTCTGCTTGCCTCTCAGACAGTCCGTGATGGGAGCCGTAACGCGAGAGAAGTTCTTGATGAACTTCCTGTAGAAGTTGGCGAAGCCTAGTAGGCGTTGGGCATCCTTGCGCGTCCTGGGGCTGTGCCAGTCCAGGATGGCCTGCACCTTGTCCTTGTCCATCGCCAGCCCCGTGTCTGACAGTTTGTAGCCCAGGAAGTCCACCTCTTTGGTGTGAAACTTACACTTCTCCAGTTTCACATACAGGTGGTGCTCCTTCAGGCGCTGCAACACCTCTCTGACATCCTTCACATGCTGCTCTGGGTCATTGGAGTAAATAAGGATGTCATCCAAGAAGACCAGGCATTTCTTGAAGAGAAGGGACCCCAGGACGTGGTGCATGAAGGCCTGGAAGCATGCTGAGCCCCCTTGCAAACTGAAGGGCATCACCAGATATTCAAAAGAGCCCAGAGGCGTGAACATCGTGGTTTTCCACTCATCGCCTTCCCGGATCCTGATCAAGTTGTACGCCCCCCTCAGGTCAAGCTTGGTGAAGATCTTGCCCCTGCGTGCCGCTGTCAGCAGATCGTCCACTCTGGGCATTGGGAAAGCCACCGGTTCTGTCATGTTGTTCAGCCGTCTAAAATCCACCACAAGACGGCGCTGTTGCGTGTCTTTCTTGTCCACCCAGAAGACCGGGCTGCCCCCTGCTGCCTTGCTTTCTCTGATGAACCCCCTCTTGAGGTTCTTGTCTATAAACGCACGCAGATCCTCCAGCTCCTGATCTGACATGGAGTACAGCTTGGCTGGGGGTAGCGTGGCCCCCGGCACCAGGTTGATGTGGCAGTCAAATGATCTGTGCGGGGGCAGGTGGTCGGATTCCGCTTCACTGAAGACCTCCTGCAGGTCCCAGTACTGCTTGGGTATCGTCTCACCCCCCTTGACGTGCATGGTGGCCACCGTGGCTATTGGAGGCCCCTCCCCTGGTTGGTGTTGCATGCAATGCTCCAGACAATAGTCTGAGCCAAACGTGATGCATCTCTGGTGCCAACTGATGGAGGGGTCATGGCACGCCAGCCAGCTCATGCCCAAGACGATGGGGGGGTCTGAGATGGTGGTGACGTTGAATGCCAGTGTCTCAGAGTGTCTCCCCACCGTCATTCTCATGGGGGGGGTCTGGTGGGTGATGGCCCCTCCCAGCAACTCCCTGCCGTCAATGGTGGAGACGTGCAGGGGAAAATCCAGCTGCAGAGGTTGGATCTGGTGCGCTTCTGCAAAGTTTCTCGAAAAGAAGTTGGCCGACGCCCCCGAATCGATTAACGCGAGGACCGTCGGGGGATACCCATTAGGGAGCGTTAGCGTCACTTCTAGAACCACCCCTGCTCTGGGGGGGGTGGGCTGGCGCTGCTCCTCGCTGTGCGGGCGGGTGGGTTGGGGCTGTTGTGTGCTGACTGCGCCTGGCTGCTGCCCCTTGTCTCCTGCAGCCAGGCTGTCTCGTTTCCCTGCTGTGGTGCTGCGTCAGTGGGGGAGGGCACAACCGTTCCCGCCTTTCCTTGCCATTCCCTGCGATGTGGGCAGTCTCTGACGAGATGCTGAGGGGAGTTGCAGAGAAAGCAATTCCCGCCTCTTCCTTCCCTGCGTCTTGGCGCCGCTGGGGTTTGAAAAGCCCCCCCCCCGCGCGCGCTATCAATTTGCATGGGTTCCTGGTCTCGGCTGGCCCCTGGCATGGCGTGAGATGGCTGTTGGGGGAGTGGCTTCTCCTGCGACTGTGGGAACCAAGCCCGCTTTGCGCGCGTTGCTTGCTTGTCGTTCCACCGGGATTCCTGTCTCACCCCCACCGCCAGAGCCGCTTTGCTCAGCTGATCCATATTACTGGGCTTTGGACCTCTCGAGAGCTCATCTTTCACATCCTCATTCAACCCCAGGTAGAACGCCGCTTCCATCGGAGGCGAGCGCAGTTCCCACCCCAGTCTGTGCACCAGCATGGTGAATCTCGCCCAATATTCGCGAACTGTCATTGTTCTCTGTCTTAAATTATGCAGTTCCTCTTTGGTCTGGTCCATATGGCTATCGGACGCATACATAGTTTTTAAAGCCTCTAAAAATAGTTTGACATTCTTCATGCAAGGATTTTTTGTCGCGATTAACGGTCTGAGCCACTCCCTGGCTGCCCCGGTAAGGTGTTCCACAATAAACGCTACCCTGTGCCCATCATCAGGGAACTCATCATGGTGCAGCTCAAGAGCATACACGATCTCAGTCTCAAAGCCATGATATTCCCTTGGGTCTCCATTGAACTTGCTTACTAGGGTCCCTGCTCTCCTTCCTGGCAGCACTTGGAGTTGGGCTCCCCCTCCTCCCTTGTTTCTCTCTGCATCCAACTTGTTTTGGAGGTCCACGGCTACCGCCCTTAACTGCTGCTCTTTGTCCTGAAGTGCTCTCACCTGTTCAGCAAGGTTGTGCCTGTCCTCTTTAATTTTCTCCGTTTCTTGCTTCGCCGCCTTTAATTCCCCCTGTGCCTGCAACGCCAGTTCCTGCAGGTCCTGCTGGGCTTTCTCCGCGATCTGCCGCCATGTCTCCGCTTCTGGCGCGCTCATCCCGGCAACTCCAAAGTAGCCCAAAAAAGATTCGGAGGTTGCTGTCACAGTGGTCGGATGGGACTACTTCAGAGTAACGACTCTCCACCGCTCTGCATTTTATCTTTTTATTGGTGCTGCGTATTTACAGTGCTGAAGGTAGAGCTATTTACAGAGACACATCTTTTCAGCTTTCATCAGAACCTCCGAATGGCTTTTGGCGCGTCTTGCGCCAGCATAACAACTTGGGGAGCCCCATCCTCTTCCCCCGATGCTTTCTGCGAAGTTCCGGAGTTGGGGGGATGGGTCTCCCCCCCTCTTTCCTCCTTCCTGTCCCACCTGGGACGCTGGCTCTTCTACCCTGCCAGAGCCTTGGATCCCACTTCCTGTTTCCCCGCTGGAGCTGGAGCTCTCCCTGCTCTCAGTCGTGCTCTGGGCTGGGCTGGAACTCAGGAGGGGAGGGGCTTCGCGATACCCCTTGCCCCTCACACTTTCAAAATAAACTTTCTTGGGTGCTGGAAAATGAGTCTTGCAGAGAAAGTTAAGACAAAGCATTAGGTTTTTTTAATGCTGCTTTTCCATGGAAAATCATGCCCAAAGTGGTTCACAAAATTGGGAAAGTTCACATGAGAAAAACAGCAACGTTTTAAGGTAATTCACGAATAAAAGGGTACGTCTACAAATTTTGAGCAAAATAGTTATACAATTATGAGACCAATCAAATCATCTTGTATTAATAAATATACATTGCAATTAAGCAACAAATTAAACCGTTTTTACTAAGATCTAAGAGGAATGTAAAACCAAAATCCAACTAGCAGCAAAGGTATATGTACTATGGAGTACTATGGAGGCATAGTATCTAGCATGCATCAGGTGGTCTTCAAAGCAGCCCATAATAAGCATGCATGATGAAGGTGAATCTGGCCTCAAGTGACAGCAGCTGCTCTAAGATCTCAAGAAACATTTGTGACAGCGGGTGGCTTTCTCCTCCTGGTTTTCTTAATCTACACCCATGTGCTGCTATTGCAATAGTGGGGTTTCTTCAAAGAAGAAGCTTGATGCCTGGGCTAGGCAACCCAGCTACCAAATTCTAGGAGGTCAAATCCAATCTATTCCTGGTAACAGTTCGCTGTGGTTGTTCCTATAGATGTGTGCAGACTAATAATGGCCACAAATGAAATCACTCAAGTGTTTCACTGGTGCTAGTATGTGTGTCATTTAGTTAGTAGGTCAGGAGGAGGATAACAATTCCCTTCTTGTGCAGGCATTTGAGTCAACTGTTCTGCCAATTACTCTGCTGGCTGGCAGCTATGGAAAGAGTGCAAAGAGTGCTGAAGTTCTGAACAATGGCCACATTGGTTTTTCTTGAAAGAATGGGTTGCAAAGGAATCTTCTGAATAGCTGTCTGTCTAGTTTGACACTCTGGTGTACAAGATATAGTATTGGGGGATGGGAAATTGGGGAGGGCCCACTCCAGACCAGCAATATACTAAGGTGAAATTGTGTTATGCACCTATTGATTCAGTCTGATCCTTGGTTTTTTTGTTTTTTAAATGAGACAAATACCCAAGCAGATATTTATTGAAAAGAATTCTGCTACTGTTTATGGGTGACTTTTACTGCTATACTAGCCTAGCCATTTTTCTTTTCTTTTCAACAAACTGCCACAATTGCTGACTAACAAAGGGTTTCAATGCAAGCTTTGCTGTAAAAAGCTATGTGACAAAACACATCTGCAGAAATCAGAAGAGCCAACAGCAATTTACTAAATAGGAATGAGAACAGCTCCCAAGCATTAGATTGCCAAAGGCTAACTAGAGGGCAAGGTGGAGGACAGGGCCCGAACAAGTCTGAAACTAGTTCTGTGTACCCAGAGGTTTTTGCCTTGAGTGTTTCTCAGTTAGAAGTCCCCCGCCTCCCGCACTCTAACATGTTGCACCACACCAAAAAAACTGATCTTGAAAGCAGGGAGCGTTTCAAAAGCCAATTATGATGCAGCATAGCAGCTCAAGTAAAGTGTGTGTGTGTGTGTGTTTTTAACAAAATGAACAGGCACTATTGGTTGTACAAGCCTGTCATTTTAGGAGAAATGGGAAAGAAACATGCTATGAAGACATGACCTTCACACAGTATTACGTAAGTAGCTCCCCACGCTTCCTGCAGATGACACAGACACCATACTAAACCAACCAGCAACTTGGGAGTTGAGCACTTCTTATGCACTCACAGCTCTCAGCTTCATTCTCCCCATGTGTAAAATGCCAGGACCTGGCCTCATTTCCTCATAGGGATGTTGGGAAGCTTAATTAGGTAATTGCCGTAAAGCTTTTGGCAGGAATGACAAACATCATTACAAGAGCAGGTGCAGAATGCTCAAGCATATCCATAGTATTCAGGGAGAACTGCCAGAGGCCAGGCCAAGGCACTCCCCACAGCATCAGCTCACTGGTTTTAGAAGGTTTTTCTGAGTCCCAGAAGGCTGCCTGCCCCTCCTCTTGTTTAGTCTCAGGAGAGTTTCCGACCACCCTACTACAAATGCTTCCCAGGTCTAGCTGGACCACATTAGCATAGGGTTTATCTATGGGACAAAGCTGAATATTTAAGGCCTCATGATCCAATGATTTCCATCATGTATGTCAGAGAAACCTTTCAGGCCCTTGCCTGGAGGACTTTTCAAGGAGGGTAGCAAAGCATAGCTTTCTCTTTATCCAGTGTCTCTCCTTTCCCAATAGCAGAATACTTGAATGTACACTTTTGGAAAAAGCTGTAATACAGGATCTGCATCTCATTATATCTCAGAGGGCTCAGAGTAGTTCCCATAAATCTGTATAACTACATAACACTATCTAAACAGGAAATATTAGAGTTATGTGGACAAAAGGTCAAAGGGCTTGGCAATTTGGAGGGAGGAAAAAATTGCGAAGAAAGGACACCAAAACAGCAAAGTGCTTTTTCAGTTGCAAAGCCCTAAAGAACTCGAAAGTTACAAGTGTTGTCAGAGTGGGAAACTACGGCAAACCATGGCACGAAAAAGTCCTGGGGGTAGTCAAGGTAGTTTGTAGGAGAATTCTTGTGGTATCTTAAAGACTAACAAAAATACTGATCAATTTGTTTGCAACATGTTAAGAGATTCCTCTTCCGTTGTAAATGAACCAAGACTCCCTTTGTTGTTGGACTCCACCCGCCATCACCACCAATCATTGTAGGAATCCAACAATATCAAGAGGGCCACAGGTTCCCCGTTTGTACTTTAGGGTGACAGTGCATTCAATACCCTGGCCATGTTTGCACAGTCAGATCCTGACATAATAAACTGGGATATGCATGGACTGCATGCACCTGTATACAGCCCCGTTGCTGCTGCTTGCATTCTCCTGCATGCACAAGCAGTGAAACAAACAAGAAAGCCAGAGTTAGCCATAGCTTCCTGTCATGTGCAAACTGGAAACTATTGTCAATGGCTTCCAAGCATTGGCATGGAACATTTGGCAAGCCAACTTTAACCCAGGATTGAAAGCTGTCTTTCAAACCCTGGCCAGTTTGGAAGCTGCTAACCAAAGTTCCCAGGAAGCTATGGTTGACTGCAGCTTTCTGGTTTGCTTTACCCACTTCCACAGAGGTAGGTGTGATGTGGTAGCAAAGGCAGGGCCGGCTCTAAGGCAAGGCTGGGTGGCGCGCTGCGCCCACCAGACAGCCGTGCTGGGAAACGGGGGGGGGGGCGCCGTAGGGATCTTCGCATCACGGCGCCAGGGCGCCAGATATGCTTAAGACGGCCCTGAGCAAAGGAGTTGTGTGTAGCTGCACACAGTTTGTGCGTACCTAGTTTCTCAAGCCAGGATTTGATTTTGGGGGGGGGGCTGCAGGAAGTGTGTTACAATTTGCTACACACACCAGAGTCCAGCGTAAACATATTAAGTGCGGAAGATAAAAGTTATGGGAAATGATAGGCCAATCTGCAGTGATCAATAAAAGCTTACGGCAGAACAACTAGGCTCTCTCACTTATGGGGCAGAATACAATTCTAGACAACATGATGAGCATCTAAAAAAATGCCCCCCACTTTATATAGTAAAAATTTCTAGGTTTCATGCTGGTATCACATGACAGGCAGTAAAACTGAGACTGCAATCCTATTCTCATAGACTGGTTGGATGCAGAGGAATGGTGGTAGGAATCCCCTGGGGAACCACCAACGGAAGAAGGCTCAGAGGCCAGGGAGTGGTGGTGGGACAACAATTAATAGTCACAGGGAGAAGATGGAAAAGACTGAGGAGAAGCTGAAGGGGTAACAGGGCTTAGTAAGCTGGGAGAGTCTGTGGCAGACAGAAATCCAGAATCAGAGGCAAAAGCTGAAGCGTGGAAGGAGGGAGTCAAGAGGCCGAGATGAGTCAGACTGGTGAAGAGTGAAGAATCACTGGTGTCTCTTGCTGCGACATCCCTGGTGACCGTTAGTTTAGAGGCAAGAGATGCCTATAACTTTACAACAATGAAAACTCAGTTAGCATTCAGTGTCTTCTCCTGTACAGCTGCCCTGGATGTACACAAATAAGCAACCATATTTGCACATTAAAGGTGGCAAAGCACTTCAGTCATCATTATTTGCATCTTGTCTTCTACTTGAAAACTTCCCTAAGTAGCAAAATTCACTTTCTTCATTTTATAAGACTGCTTGAGAAGAGGGGAAGTTGTAATTTTGGAAAGTACCGAAATTGGTAACACCAGAAAGGAAGCTTTATGTTCGAGCTTTAAGAGAAGCTAAAAATTTAAAGAAAAACAGAAAATGAGGTTCAATTTATTCAGACACTTTTCTACAGGCAACTTTTTTAAAAAGCAATGCAATTAAATAATGGAATCTATATTAAGCTGTGACCCTATCCCTTTCAGCTTATCTTAGAGACATAGATATATGCACACGGCTGCCTTAATTTTTGCAAATCTGTCTGGGCCTTCTTTCACCCAGAACAGTATATTACTCTGATTCAGGATTAACTGTATATGAGATACATAAAGCAGCTTTGAACTATAGGATGTAGACAGACAGACAGACAGACAGACAGACACACACACACACACACACACACACACACCCTAAAGACTACTGCCATAGGCTCAAGACTACTGCCATAGGCTTCATGGTTAAGAATACTTAGCCACAGTTTGATGGTGTGATGCTTAAAACTGACAAACTGTAGTATAAAATAAACCAGCGAGCAAGAATTAGGAACCATATTTTGTGCTAAGTATGCTATAACATGGTATCTAAATTGACAAACTACAGTTCTGATTGTTCTTCCTCAGTGAATTACTACACCTAGAGACTGAAGTGCTGAACGGATGGAAAAAGAAAGCAGAGAAGCATTGTTTGCACTTGCATATTTTGGAAGCTCAAGACATGCCTGGCACAAACCATGGCTTGGCATGTTATCTAAATGGAACCTTGCAGACTGTATCCAGATTCTCATGTCTCAGCTTAAAAAACTAAGATGTGTGTAAGCACTGGCGGAGGAAGAGGAGTGCAGGGGGAGCGCACCGCCCCCGGCAGCCCGACCCTGGTGGGGTGCCATTGCGGCTGCCCCCCCGCCTGCGCTGGGCGCCACGCCCCTGCAGGCGGTGCGCCACGTCCCCGGTACACACGGCACACCCCTGTGGACAGCGTGCCACGCCCCCGGGATGCCCACCAGCCCCGCCCCACCTGCTCTCCGCCCCCTGGTGCCACAGCGTGGAGCTCCGCCACTGTGTGTAAGCCTCTCACCCTATGCCACCTCTTTCCTTATTTGTGTGCTGCAATAAGCTGGGGAATCTAGCATAGCAATCAATTAACCACAGCTTCCCATTATGTCTGCACCAGGGCACTATGGTTAACAGGTTCAGAAACAGATAGGACATTAAACAGTTTGAAGTTGATTAAGATCCTAGCTTGTTCCGAACCTTGTAACCCTAGTTTTGTGACTGTGGTGGGAAACTATGGTTAACTGAAAATGTCTGGAATTAACTGCAGCACAATGAAACTTAATATCTGTTGCTGGTTACATCATGCCTCTTATTGGTTAGTCAGCAGATACCTGGACCAAACTCTATGCCAGTTTTAAACAACCTCATTTTAGATGGATTGCACAGCTCATAAAACTATTATGAGGTGGAGGTGAGGATGCAAGTTTATTTATTGCTTAGATTAAATGTGACACACTCTATTAAGGAACTACATGTTGCTTACTGACAGATGAATAGATGAATTTAATCCGGATCGGTGAATTCAGAACACTTTCTGTAAATGCAAAGACCCGCCACAAATATTTAAGCTGGAAAAACCTGGCCAAACTGAAAAGCATTGTATTATGGACTCTGTACGTTATAATTACGGTATGTAGTAGTTGAATAACTCCAAACATCCTCAGAGCACTCAGCCTATTGCCAGCCTTGGGATATAGGTCAGAGATACTTGCTTTATATTAAATATATATATGCAGAAAAAAAGATGGGTGGGTGTGCTGAAAGAGCTAGCACTCAAACTTCAGGAATGGACTAGTTAGCAAGAGCCACGATGGTCCAGAAAAAATATTGTTTAACTGATCTGGGAGACCTGGGTTCAAATTCTGCCTGACCCATGGATGGCCTTCTACAATCCACTTTCAACTCAGTTCAACAGGCACAAATTGGGGCAGTGATTTTCTGAGGGCCATTGCAAAGAAGTCCTTAAAGTGATATATTAAATCCAAGAAAGGCTAAAGGGATAAGACAGGGATGTATTGGTAGAGTTCTAGGTGGTCTGCAGTAGATCCTGCCAGAGTTTTCAACTTCTAGCTGCTTAACAATAACTATCCTAAAGTAAACTTTTCCCACTTAAATTAGGAGGTAGAGATTTAATTTTATTTTTAAAAGCAAACCAGAAGTGGACTGTTTATTTTTTTGAAAGGATAGTGAACTCAGTTCAGTTCTGGTACCAAAAATGAAATTCCTAGGCTCAGAAAGCACTCAGAATTTCCCTGCTCATTATTTTTTAACATGTGTCTTTTGTACCTGGCTGGTAAATCTTGGGGCTCTAATAAAACACACACGCGATTCAACAAGCCTGAAGACTACTCGCCCTTGCTGTAAGTGTCATGACTCCTGTGGAAACATCTTGGTGGGACTGGTCAGAGGAGTAGGAGGAATGGGACAAGGGCAGGGAACTGGAGGAATCCTTGGGATTGACCCAGAGGGTTGGGCAATGCCAGTCTGGACCCAGTGGAGTGTCCTGGCAGACTGTCAAAAGAAAACCCCACCTCGGTGCCACTGGACATCCCAAGAGACACCCTGAAATTCTTTGCCTTGCCATCCTCATACGTGGGTACATGCATAATGTAGTTTGAACTGCGTAAAGGCAGTTTGATTTGGCTGTACCCATTCTTCACCTTTCATTCACTGTTAACTTAGGAATAAGCTGTGTTAGATGCAAAGGTGCATCTAAATATTCAGAGGATGCAAGCTGATGTGTTCGAACATCAGGAAATATCTATTCCACCCACCCACATTTAAACAGGAGGATGTCAAAATATTGAAAACCTTGATGCATAACAATAACCTAAGCAAAAAATGGGATGTTGTAGTAATGCTTTTGTGGAAGGATAGTTTGTGTTAACTTTTGATAATGGCAGAAAGCACATTGTTTAAAAACATACTGCAGGAGGTGGAGAGAATAGAAATTTTGAAATGCATGGGGCTCTCTCTTGCTTCCTCAACGCATGCAATGTCATATGCCCTGCATGCAGAAGTCACAGGTTCAATCCAAGACACCTCCAGTCAGAGCAGATGTACTAATGTAGATACCAGTATTATTGTTTTTTAAAAACAAAACAAAACGCTCCATACCTTGGCATATAAGATCTCTCATCAGTATTGACAGCACCTGCTAGAGGTCTTCCCAAACTCCCTCCAAGGGACTAAAAAAAGAAAAGAAAACTGCAATTAATTACTTTTAACCAATTTAAAAACAGAATAAGCAAGATCAAATTCTTATTTTATAGGGTTTGCCTGCCAAGCCTTACTCAACAAACTTTAAAGACACTTCTCTCTTCTCCCCATTCAATGAAATAATGCTTCCCAGTACTTAGTGCAAATGACTGCAGAGAGATGAATTCATCTATTAACAAGTAAGGCTATCTGGAACATTTCAAGTGAATGTAAATTTTGGAATCTCGCATTTGTGTTACCTTATAAAACCCAGCAAACAAAAGTTTACAAAAGTCTAAAGTAATACAAATTGAATTGACAAGATTCAAAAGGGCAATATTACTATGTAATTTCATGACAAAATGCCTCTGTGTCCCCTGAACATGAACTACAATCATCAGAATATTTGCAGGCTCAACATTTTCCAGCCTATAAAATTTTAAAGTGGTACCCAACGCCCAAGTCTAGGAATTTTCTCTTCACAAACACACCACACTTCCTAAATTCATGAAGCAAAATAATGGCAGTTAGCTTAAACAATTTAATGCTAACCATAGAAGCCTCCCACTGTACATTCTTACATTATATTATGCTAACTGCTGAACAACCCAGCATTGTCTAAAAACTGTCATGCTATACTGAATGGCTAGTACTAGTAAAGAGAACTTTTGCATGAACAGTTTGATGAGTTTTATATTAATTCCCTAAGCATTTTTGAAGCATTTGTACTTTTACTTTATCTACTATTGCTTTGTGGGGACCCAGAAGGGCTATAGAAAATATTATGACACTCAATCACTATTTTGCTCCCCCCCCCCACCTAGAAAAACTAGCTATTAACACACACAACCTAAAGAAAAAGCCAATACTGTAGAGGACTCATAAAAAAGCAAAACTTCCTGAGGCTCTACAACAGCTCAATGCAACTTCTCATTAAAGCAAAGCTACAGTACGAGCTAGCAGCCACATGCCTTCACATGGAATACTCTGCTTACGCAAAGGATATACTATGAAGTTATTTCTGTTGAGGGGACATAAGGTCCCAAGCAGTACCTTTTATACAAATTCCCCTGTGATGCTTGGAATTACAGCAGTGTGGTTCATGCAGTACTGTCCCACAATTTCACTAATACTTAAATAGCTTCACTAATATTTAAGTCTTTTTGGAGTAAAAGGGGACACAGCTGTGTCATTTATTGCCACGTTCTTTTTTCTTGGTATAGCCTTTGCTTTCTTCAACAGTTCTCTCAGTTCCAAAATGTATCTTTATTGTAGCCTGTGCATTATAAGTGAAGTCTTGCGAGAAAGATTTCTCTCCAGACAATTGGCTAATTATTTGCTTGCTTCTAAAACCATCTCCCATTTTAAAAGCAACGGATCGTATTTTCCTGCGCAGAGACAAAGAGGTAACTAGTGTTTTAGCATTCTTTCTTAGTCCACGAGATCACTGAAGCGCTTATGAGCTAAAATTAGTAGGTTTTACACACAGTCTGAAAGCCAGCACAGAATGTCTCCATTGAGAGATGACAGCCCATTAGAGGAACTGTGAAGGGCCTGGCTTCAGGCCCAAAGGAGTCTTTCGGGGACAAGGTTGGGGAAGAGAGAGATCATCCCAAGTGGGCTTTTGTCTCAGGCAGCCACAGGCCAGCTGGCTTTGTCTTGGGCAAAACAGGAAGGACTACAGACCACTCACCAGAACGTGTTCTATTGAAAATACAACAATTCCTTCTCTGGGCAATTTCTGGAGTTGAATGTGGCACTTCCAAAAGCAGGTCAGGCCCTAAAGGTTACCTGAATATATAGACACAAAGACCATGTCCCTATTCTATAGGGATCTGCTCAGTGTTAGCTGTGAAACACTTAACAGTGTGTGGGGTGCCATACACATATGGCATGGCCACAGAACAAGAGAAGGTGACAAGAGATGAAACAGATGATGTTTGGATAATCAGTCATATGGAGTATTACAGTAAGCATGGGGGCAGGTTTGACTCTCACCCCCCCACCCCGGTCCTGTTTTCTATGTCTCCCTCTCTGCTATTACTTGTGAGAAGAAGGAAGGGCTTTGTCACTTTTGGTAAAGCATAACAGCCTTGCCTCAAAATTTGCTGACTTCACCTTGCTAGCAATTCCAGTGTGTAGGACAGCCTGGTGCCATTCATTCTGCTTAGATAAGCAGCAAATGCTTGTCACTAGCAAAAATGTAAAAGGTAAAGGGACCCCTGACCATTAGGTCCAGTCGTGACAGACTCTGGGGTTGCGGCGTTCATCTCGCATTATTGGCCGAGGGAGCCGGCGTACAGCTTCCAGGTCATGTGGCCAGCATGACAAAGCCGCTTTTGGCGAACCAGAGCAGCACACAGAAACGCTGTTTACCTTCCCACTGTAGCGGTACCTATTTATCTACTTGCACTTTGACGTGCTTTCGAACTGCTAGGTTGACATGAGCTGGGGCTGAACAACAGGAGCTCACCTTGTCACGGGGATTTGAACCACCAACCTTATGATCGGCAAGCCCTAGGCTCTGTGGTTTAACCCACAGCGCCACCTGTGCCCCTGTAGCAAAAATGTAAGGCGCAGAATAATTGCATTTCACAGTGCCAATGGGCTCCTCGGTTACCCAAGGATACAGTCTAGAAGAGCTCCTTTGGGGAAGGGGGAAGGAGAAGCAGCAGCTATGCTTTGAACAGTATTGCATTTTGCAACAAATTCCATCAAGCTTGTTTGACTCTAAGGGAGTCCATCCTTCACACACACACACAATCAGAAACCAAATTACCAGTAGGCTACTCTTGTGCACAGACTATACAATAGAAGAAAGGGGAATCGGTACTTAACAATAAGACACACTATCTCACCACATTCAACAAATCAATGTACTTAAAAAGGATCCTTCTTTGGTATGTTTTCTATTTTTGAAATAGAATTAAATTCCAAGTATACAAGACATGGCCAAGAGCTACACATAAGCATCATTCCATGTACTCAGGCTGTACGCCAGTGGCCTAAAATATGCACGTCCCACTGAAAGGAACAGCTTGGGAACAGCGGTGCCTTGATCGTATAAATCCTGGGTAGAGCAAGGTTTGCCACTACATTAAACCTAAGCTAAAACCATTACAACTATAATGTACACCAAGGTCATTAGTAGAAAAACCCCCATTTGACGGTCTAATAATGTCAACTAGACAGCCAGTGTGGTTCAGACTAAAACCTGGAAGACCAAGATTCAAATCCTCATTCATCCACAAAGCTCAATGGGTGACTTTGGGCCAGGCTCCATCTCTCAGCCCAACCTATTTCAGAGGGCTGTGGTGAGAAGAAAATACTGGAGAAAGTGGGAGAAATTGTATGCCATGAATTATTTGTAGTAGAAAAACAGACTACAGTGGTACCTTGGTTTACGAATTTAATCCGTTCCGAAAGTCCGTTCTTAAAACAAAGCTCTAGTTACATGTAGGTAGCCATGTTGGTCTGACGTAGTCGAAACAAAATAAAAAAATTCCTTTCAGTAGCACCTTAGAGACTTAGTTTTTTTTAACCAAAGTGTTCTTAAACCAAGGTGTGCTTTCCCATAGCAGCGGGGGACTCAATTTACAAAAATGGAACACACTCAACAGGAAGCGAAACGTGTTCTTATTCCAAGGCAAAGTTCACAAAGCAAAACACCTACTTCCAGGATTGCAGCGTTCTTAATCCAAGTTGTTCATAAACTAAGCTGTTCTTAAACCAAGGTACCACTGTAATGGTATTTAAAAGTCTCTTTTTATTTCAGGAATCTCGACATATTTGTTTCAAGGCTTTCCTTGGATTTGCTATTTTGGTTGTTTATAAAGTGTGCGAGAAAGGCAGCTCAGATTCCTGCAAATTTTGAAAATGGTGAATCAGATGCTCAAAGCCATAGGAAGTCAGGTAGAAGAGACGATATATGAAAACATTTTGCCTACATTTTACCTGCTCTATGTAGCTCTCAAAAATTGCTAGGAAATATTTTGAACCTCTTTACAAAGTGTAGGAGCTGATGGATAAACAGCTCTACGAAACTTGTGAAGGTTGCAAGGCCTAGTGTCCCCTCTCTCTTACAGTACTGGATGCAATGAAAAGCACATTTATATTAAAATTCAGTGTTTGGGGGTTTAGCAAAGTGATTTTAGGCAGCAAAACAATAGGGCAAATAAGTTTGCAAAAAAGATAACAAAAAGGAAAAAATTCAGTTTCTACCAGTGTTTTCCTCAGCAGTTCAGAAAACATAGCATAGTGCTGTCAAATTAACAATTAAAACTCTTTTACACAGCACAGCCTTACTGTGCACTGAAGTCTCATGTGACAATCCAAACTGCCTAATGCAGGGCTGGGGGGCCTGTGGAGCTCCAGTTATTACTGAACTCCTGCTACCTCCTGCCAGATTGGTCAGGGATGATGGGAGCTGTAGTCCAACAACATGTGGAAATTCACAGGTTCTCCATACCTGGTTTAACGGATGGCAGACCTAGTGCTTTGAAGGCCAAACTAGAAGCTGCGGCACCAGTTCAATGTGTCTAAAACATGGAACCATCCCAGAAATATAGAAAAAGTGGGCCCGGAGGTCCAGTTTTAACAGCAAAAGGTGTGAGAGTAGCTGATGAGTGAAGAATCATCCTTGCTAGCAACCAACCTCACCAACCCCTCACCCACGTCACCCCAGCACCCCAAACACTGAAAAGCAATGTTCTCCTTAGCTGAACTCATATACTGAAGCAAAATAAAAAAATTCCTTCAGTAGCACCTTAAAGACCAACTAAGTTTATATTTTGGTATGAGCTTTCGTGTGCATGCACACTTCTTCAGATGCACGCATATACTGAAGCTTCCTCAGCTGGGTGAAAACATTTAGGGAGGGATGAGATGAATTGCAGGGAGGTAAGCAGGGGTGCAGGAAGGATTGGGGAGTAAAACCAGAATTTCTGTATTTGTCTGTGCGACCAGGAAGGTTCACATTTGAAAACACTGGCCTGCTGCCATTATGTCCAGTTTTGCCCTAAGTGTCAACGTAGCTTGGCATTTGGCATAAAATGCAATAATAATAATAATAATAATAATAATAATAATAATAATAATGTTATTTCTACCCCCGCCTATCTGGCTGGGTTCCCCCAGCCATTAACAAGACTCAAGTGACTATTGTTGGGCTGTTTAAAGAGATCATTTTACTGCATATTTTAATCATGGACATCTATATTTTAATGTTTTGATGGGATTGTTTTGTTGTCTTGTAATAATTGGTTCTTATGTTTAATTCATCACTGACGCCATATTGGCATTAAGCAGTATTCTTCATTTAATTAAGTAATTAATATTTTCACGCCAGCGCTAATTTGGTAAAATATTTCAGGCATTCCTATCAAGGTAGAAATGTCCGGATTTCACTCTGCCACCACATCTCATGAGCTGGTGAAGACTTTCATGGCACCAATTCACAGATAATCCTTTAGTTGGATTCTAAACGTTTCACTGCCAGCGTGAAGTTATTCAATCCATTTGCTTAAAAGATCTGCAGGTGTTATTTTCCTTTCACTATCATTTTCTGGCCATTTTCCCAAGTTCAGAATAATAGAAATAAATTTAGATGGTGGGGTAAGTGTTAGTACTGTCTTACAGGGCAACATCTCCCTGGGAATTCTATTCCAAAATAAAAGTATAGTGCATCAGCTTTCTCCTTTAAGACACATGCGAGTGACAAGGCGAAGAATAATCAGGCCCCCTCACATGTATTTTAAAGAGGGAAACGGCAACTATTCTCTCTTCCCACGCATCATTGCAAGATTAAAGCCTAAATGGATTGCTGGCTCCTCCTCTGCTATTCAGTTATTCTGGGCCCAAAGTGGAGGATGCATCCGTTCTCTGCCTCTTCTAATATGTACGTTTACCCCTGGAGTCAGGCAGCTCTCTTTCTTTACAATCATCGGCACTTCTAGAGCAGAATCATCATGTTTTCCCTTCTATCAGATGTTGCACTTCTTTAAGCCTCCCCTAGTTTCCCAAGTGCAGCACTGCTTGTTCCTTTAATATGCCGTGGTTCTGCTTTAGCACGATTCAAAGATCAAGTTCACAATGATGGAGATAGCTAGAGATATATCACAAGGTTAGTTTGCAAACCACTTACATAAAGGACTATACATATACACTTTATTGGGCACTTGTAGCTATGCTTTGCATTTCATTCTTAGCTCTATTTGCTTCTTTTCCTAGTGAAGGTAGAAAATCATTTAAAGCCCACCACAGCAGAGAGCAAAGTGCTGAAGTCCACCCTACTACACCACTACAGGAATATCCAACATGAACCACAGGTGTCATGCAACAATGGGGAAAAATAAGAATGAACAGAGACAGGTCACTGCCCATTTCAGGCAGAAAGTCCCTCCCACCTTAGGTAGGTAGGGGAGAGTGTGCAGAGATAGACATGACAGCCCAATTAACATGGCCTGCAATGTGTGCAATGGTGCACAGATGAGGATAAAAGGTCGTTCTCACCTTACTACTTCTGAAGAGCAAAGTGCTTTTTTAAGAAGACAGAATACAATAGCATTTGTTTTGTATTTTATCTCTTGACAAGGGGTGGGATTAGACATTGCAGAAGATACGTGACTGTTATGAAACAGAGCAAAACCATCTAGCCCCAGCCTCTATTGACGTTGCAAATTGATAAGATACAGTTTTATGTTGTGTGCTTTGGAGTTGCTCTGAAGTTCAAACTTGCAGGGCTCACATTTCACAAACAGCAATTGATTAGAGATCTGGTGTCCTAATGCTGCTAAATATGTATATGCCTGGGAAAGAATGCAAAAGCAGTCATGATAGTACTTAATTTGTATTTTCGGGTGGGGAGGGGGGAAGATCTACAATTCCTACCACTGAAACCGGTTATTTAGGATGTTGGAAATGGGCCAAATGGACAAACAGATGAAATTACACGAACAATTTCTCTCCACAAAAGCAACTTTTGGTTAGGCGTTTGAATTATTATTTTGATTTGGAATACTTATAGACATTTATGCATTTGAACATTTGTGGCCGAGAGGGGCTCGAAGCAAATTGTTTAGCACTCTGTCCACAAATTCTCACAGCCGCTCTCGCTCTCTCCATATATGACTGCACTCTGAATGTCCCTTTCCTTGGTCCATTTCAATGGGTGCCATTTATGGAGGCAGGGGGAAAAGCCCAGAGGTGTCACTTCATCATTTTTGCTTAAAAGACATTACAGGGGCCACATATGGAGGACAAGTGTATATCTAATCTCACCCTAGATGTGCATGCTGAGTAAATGCATTTGCTGTGCAAGATACTGTTAGTTCATAAAATTCACACTTAACAGAGGGGTTAGCAATATGTCACAATACTAAAGCCATACAAGTAAAGGCCAAAAGCCACTTCTTGGTATTATTATTATTATTATTATTATTATTATTATTATTATTATTATTATTATTATTTCACTCAGAATTTGCCAGGAACAGGACCTAGCTAAAAGGCTATTCTAACTTCACCCAGTGATAGCTGCTAGAGAAAGGTATTTACCAATGACAGATTTCTTACCTGCAACTAGTGACATTCGAGTGGTTACCAGTATAGTCACAGTTCTGAGTGTGCAGAAGCCCAGATCCCATTGGCGTCACTGTACAGAGACTACAGAGGAGGAATTTCCCGTTCTGTTTAAAACCTGTATGCATTTGGCTACATAAAAGTTCCATCTTTCTAGTTTGCCTTGCAGATGTACAATCAGTATCTTACTCAGATGAGAAACAATGCAGTTCTAATTAATTCTACTCAAAAGTAGTCCTACTGAATTCAAGGCAAGTGATTCCCAGGCAAAAATGAATTAAGTGTATATTTAAAAAACAAATAGATAGATAAGGCAACTAGAACCTGTACAGAAAGGCTGTTTCTGATCAGATGGGTCTGCAAGGAATGCAACCTCTGACAAACAGCTCTGCCAGTGATAATGGTAAATGCCAGGATTTTCATTTGTTAATTAATTCTTGCAGCTCATGCTGAGCTGTGGCTGGCAGAGTTACTGTTTGGGGAAACATGCACAATTGAAAAGAAAAGGTTGGTAGATTTTCATAAACTCTTTGTTGGCAATGAAATCAATTTTGCACCATTTATTTCATTTTGTGTTTCAAGTGTTTAGATCAAGTAGGTTCAGGGATCAAAAAGCCATGCACATGGCAGATTTAAGTGCTTCATTGGGTGGCTGTTGTTTCCAGCTTCCTGGGGGAAAATATGAAGCATAATGAATCTGCTTCTTTCTACTTCTCAAATAGCAAAAAAGTGTGGGGGGGGGGTAGTGACAGAATGGCTGCATTCACACTTCATGGTAAGCCATAGTTAATGGTTTACTATAAATGTGCAGATGGCTCTCGCTGCATTCTTCCCCAGCCTGAACGTGAGTAACAAACCATGATCCCTAGCTTAGCATCATGTCTGAACTGAATATTGTTGTTTGTACAAAGTGATCTTTGTCTTAACTATTAACTATGCCAAAAATGAAGTAATATATTTTAAAAAGACTTATGGAGAAAGCTAATTTTTGGCTTTTGATCCTGCAGTAGTAGCTCTACTCTCTTCTGTTTCTAGGCCTCATCCATATCCTTTCCCTTAAAATGTGCTTTAGCGTTTTAGTACCAAAGGAAACGATATGCTAAAAATTAAGTCAAAAATCATCTATATGTAAATCACACACACACACACACACACACATATCACAGGGGACCTCAGTAGCAACTATCCCTAGAGTGAAACTTGTCCAGTGTCACTTAGATTTCAGCAAGAACATAACTCAGGACTTGCTGTTCACACACACACACACACACACACACACACACACACACACACACACGGCAGAAAATGTGATGAATTAATGGCCCTGAGACTACACCATGTTCCATTCATAGGGAAAGCTAACAGAAGAGAAAAGGCAACTACTGAAACTCTTCGTTCCAAAGGCATCTGCTACTCATTCCCCTACAAACAGCAAATTACATAGCTATAAGGAAATTACCAATGAATCACCCCCATTTCAAAGTGACTTGTGATTTTTAGCAAAAACAATGCAAACATGGCAAAGCTAAGAGACCACGGCATTTTCTGGCCTTCCAACATTCCAGGTGGCCTTGGTGGTTAGGAGTGTCTATTTCCAACTATGGTTGGTTTGCCAGCTACAGCCCCTTTTGGAAAGAGATGACTTAGCCATGGTATTCCATGCTCCAGTAACTTCCAGATCAGATTGTTGCAATGTGCTCTATGTGGGGCTGCCCTTGAAGACAACTCAGAAACTTCAACAGGCACAAAATGCAGCAGCCACAATATTGGCTGAAGATTCCTATGGAACTCATATAAACCCTGTACAAAACAGCTGCATTGGCTATTTGGCTGCCAGCTCGTTTCCAGACCCAATTCAGGAGCTCAAGCAAGTGTGTAAAGCCCTAAATGGCTTAGTCCTAAATATCTGAAAGGCTGCCCTAGATCCTCTAAGTGTTAAGATCAGTAGAGGGCTTTCTTGGTAGTTCTACCTTGCTCAGAAGTTTGGGTGGTGGTGGTATGGGACAAGGCATTCTTATTTTTATTTTTTTATTTTATTTATAAGCTTTTACAATATACAAAATAAAAATAAATTTAAATCACAGACAATCATTCTCTTATTTTGACTCCCCACACCCTTTTTCTGTGGCTCCTTGTTTATATTTTAATTTACTGCATATCCAAATTATACTACATTGTTATTTACCCTCTATGTTACTTATATGTTGTTGTTGTTTTTTTACTGCACATTGTTTGCTTTAACCCCACTAACGTCTTTATTTGTTTATAATAACTTTGTAAATATACTATAAATGAGTTCCATTCTTTCTTAAAAACTTGATCTGATTTCCAGCTTCTTTACTACACAACTTTTTGAGAATGCTGGCCTTTGACAGGGTCCACTCTATTCCTGAGACTATTCTGTTTCATCTGTTTTCATTTCTGAATTTTATACTGTTTTAACTAACCGTGGGATCTGCTGGTGAAGGGTGGTAATAAATTTACGGCAATTATCCTGATGATTCGTTGAGGGGCCTTCTGAGCCAAGGAAGAATAAAGTTTACCCTGTCCAAGTATAACTATTGGTTTGCCTGCATTATGTATCAATATTAGCTACAAAGTAGCAGATTTCACCAACAGGTGAGTTGCTGCCATGTTCATTTTATCCTGTTACAGTACTTTGCTTCATCAAATTCTGGGTGTTACTACACAGTTTCTCTATGAAGTTCTCTGCAAGATTAACAGAAAAAGGACAACCAATGAAGGTTGCTGACTTGCAAGGTGATGAATAACAGAAAGAAATGCAACCCAGGAAAAACCTTTTGTGGCATCTAGATCATCAGAAACGAGGCGGCACAAACCCCACAGATCTATTCCACAGAAGTGTGGAAAGTTCACAAACATATTGGTCACTCGGTGGTGACCATTTCCAATGCAAGGAAAGTGAAGAGATTAATTGCCTGGAGGGTCCTCTGAAGACTTTATATTCCAGAGATACAGATTAACTGCACAAGATCAAGAAAGTAGTGGCAACAGAGTCAGTTAACTTGTGTGTGCATGAGGTCATGCTGAACTCACTTCAAGGCAAAGAATGAGAACACCCCTTCCTAACTCAATCAAGAGAAAACAAAGCTGAGCTGAGATCAGTCTATTTTATCAAGCTATTCTGATCTTTTAACTGGAAGGCCAAATACCATTCAAAAATGTCGTCAGGGTTTCCAAGCTAACACCCTTGCTTCCCTAATTCTGCTATTGCTCCATTTATTGATCCCCCTCCCCGCTATTTCAGCCAAGGCAACTAAACTCATATCATAAAACAATCCAGCAAACACAACACAGAGCAAGAGCACTTATTTACATCATCCTTAAGGTTCTCTGGAGCCTTTTTTCAGGCCTGTATAGAGATATCAAGGATTGACCCTGGAACTTTTGGCCTGAAAAGTATATGCTCTGCTCCTGAGATTCAAAGGGGAAACATGGGACATTTTGCAAGCTAAACAATCTTGCTTTCCTATGCAAACATCACAATGCGGAGAAAACCGTGAAGCCAGCCAATGCCTCTACATGGCTCCATTCTTATTTCAGACATAGTTTAGCTGATGTTAAAAACCAGATATCGTCCAGCCCTAACACAGACACTTCACCGTGGATTAATTTCTCAGACTGTTTACACTGAAAGCTTGAAATGCAGCAAGAGTTGGGGAGGGGGCACCCACTACACATAGGGCTGGAGTGCCAACCTGACCTCTGAACGATGAAGATTAGCAACAAATGGACATTGTATTGCCAAGTAAGTGTGTAGCTTAAGCTGTTATGGACCGATCAATCTACAGACATTGTTTGATTCTCCCTTCAAGGTTATGCATAATAGGTTAACAAATTAACCGGAATAGCTCAAGGTTGAATGGAAAGTCACTTCCACATTTAGCTTTAAAATGTACCTATGATAAGGCAAAACAAGTACTATCACAAAAGTCAACACCCAGTACACAGTGATTATTAGGATGAGTCACCAAAGAGAAGCATGGTAATATTTTATCACCCCACTGCAAACAAGTCAAATGCATTTAAAGACTCCCTGTATAAAACATCTGCCTTCAGTAAGAACAGCTATTTACTTTGAAATTGTATGCTTCCCCATCCAAAAAGCCAGAAAAGGAACAGTCTTAAAGCAAGGAAAGATACAAAATAGCAAGTAAACAAGTAAATTAAAATCATTTATGGCTTAAACCCTGGCTATTAAGTGTAAACCTAAAGAGACTTTTGATGAACTGCCAAAAAAAAAAAATCAGGACCAAAGAACAGGTAGAGCGCCGCCCTGGCATCTTTCTTGATGAAAGGCTTTATAGGTTGCCCACTGTGATCATAGAAAATGAGCCATTATCTAAGCTTGTAGGTATGTAAGCTTGTAGTGATGCAGTATGTCAAGGTACAGAAGGACTCTCCAACATGGTTAAACTTATGAAGTAGCTCACAATTATACAGAATCTGCAAAGGGGGTTCTAAACCTCTGGTATCAGCAACAAACCTTCTAGTTCAGATTAATTAGGGACTGGACACCACCTATGTTAAGATGGTAACTCATCCTGATCTTGGCAACGTGATCAGCCACATCATGTATATAAATCTCATCTAAAAATATTATGGGTAATGAATGGCAGTCCTTTAACAATGGGCTCGATCCAGACAGCCTTTTGGTGCCACATTTCAAGGCACATATCTAGGCTTTAAACTTCTGTGTTTGAGCGTTTTTTGCATGTTTTTTTGTCCCGGTGGGAAAATCCACGTTTGCTACTGAATTGGCATAAGCGGCAATTGAGTTTTTGGCGAATTACCGTTTGCTCCAGTTCAGTGGACCTGGATCTGTAAAGCGTGGTGCAAAAGGAAGCCTGGGTGTGCCCCAACAGTAAACGGCAACAGTGAATATATCAGGAGCACTGTTTGCCTCAGTCTTCAGAAATAAAGCTCTCTCAGTGTGTGCATGCATACTGCCTTGCTCAAAGCAAGCTTCTGATCACGGAGGGCTAAAAGGTGTTTGAAGGTCATCAAGCTTGGTTTCAACAACTCAGCACTCTCCATTCTCAGACACCCTTATCAGATTATCCCATATCAATTAAGCCATTGTGCTATATGCAGAGAGCAACGTGAGCCAGGTACATTATGTCGGAATTGCCCATAGTTGCACACCGTAAGTGCATAGCACACCTATGTGGCTTAAGTAAGCTATTCTACACATTACGATGATCAAGGTTCACTTGATCCTAAAATATTAATACCAGGTTATGTGAAACTGCTAACTTTAGGCATGGATTTGGAAACGGTCAACTTCTTGACAGCTGCAAGGACCTACAAAACAGCACTCCAACCATAGCTGATTAGTTTGATAAGATATGGACCATCATAACAATGATTAAATGACATACTACAGAAGACCATGGAAAGTCAAGTACGTTTATGGAAAGAAGGTCCCTTTTGTGATGTATTGGAACATACTGACAATAAAATGCCCAAGTCATACAAGACCTTCACTTTATTGCAAAGATATAGATAATGACTCATGCATGTACAAAGTCCATGTGAATACTGAACTCGGTATCTTAATTTAAAAAACAAGGTTACCTGTCAATCTAACTAGAAAGGTGATGTCATCTCAATTCTCTAAATGGTTAATGTCTTGCTTGTTGTTGGTTTTTAAAAGCAATTTTGTCAAGTCAATCCCAAAGCAAAAGAAAAGAAAAAGCCGTATCTGTTTGACTCTTGAACTTCCTTTTTCTTACAGCCAACAGCAGCAGCTGGACAACCCACTCAAAATCCCTTGATTAATATGGTCAAGAATAATATCTCGAGGGATGAGGGCCCAGAATTCTTTCGACTGATACGTGTATATGCATTTGGGGGCAGAGAGGCAGAGAGAAGATGTCACTGACCACAAAAACAAACAATCTCTCTTGTTGCACAAAACTCTTATTTCTCTCACATGAGAACTCCTCGTATCTGCATAGTTTCTATCTCATTTCAGACCAACACCTTCTCTAGACTTGCCATGGGAGGTGCTGTAAGCTCAGCCAAAAGTAAACAGGGAGCTGGAAGATAATATGCTGAAGATAAGCAGCTATATAGTTGTGAAGAGCTGTTGTCATCCAGGAACTCAAAATAGCTTCCCTCTTATGAAACGTTTGGGTACAATGCTTGAGAAGCCCAAGGATATAAACCTACCTGAGATATATCACAGCATTGGAAGCTACTGTGATTGGAAAATGTATCTAATTCAAATATTTAGCAGGATAAGTGGTTGCACCACCTGAGATATGCATGTGGGTAGGATTGCATGTCTGAATGTTCTCCCCTAGCTTCACACCTCTCTGCCTATGCAAACTAGCACGAGAGATGAGGCTTCTTTCTGAAGTTACATGCACACCACACATTTACATCATCTGGCTTCCCCCTAAGTATCCTGGGAACTGTAGTCTATTAAGGGTGCTAGGAAATATAGCTCTGTTGGGGGAGAAACTATAGTTCCCAGGATTCTTTGGGGAAAGCCATGTGCTTTAAGTGTGTGGTGTAGGTGGAAAAAGAGTCTTTGATCTGATGTGCTAACTTTGCATAATTAAGAGAATTATCAGGGCTGGGGATTCAAAAGAGTTATTGTATGAGAGATTTCAGCAGCCCAGAAATATGCAACCCACCAACAGAAGCAAGTTGTTCCTATATTGCACAACCTGGCAATGTCCTACAAAGGCTTTTCTGAGAATAAAATAAGAAAGGGGGATGGAGGAACTGTTCTGCAACCACTTCCAATTAGGGTTATATCAGATGTCACATCCACACAATACATTTAAAGCACTCTTATACCACTTTAGCAAACACGGCTGCCCCCAAAGAGTCCTGGGAACTGTGGCTTGTTAAGTGTGCTGGGAATTGTAGCACTATGAGGGCTCTCCTAGTAACTCTCAGCACCCTTAAACTAGAGTTTCCCAAGATTCTTTGGGGAAAGCAATAACTGCTAAAGTAGTATAAGGCAGCTTTAAATTTATGGGGTGGGTGTGACCAGAGTTTTCAAATGCAGAGGATGGGTGTCTATTCCACCTGAAAGTGTGTAACAGGAGAGAGGAAATATCCATAATATACGCTCAATACATACTTTCCATGAGCCACTAATATTTCCCCTCCCCTTCCTCTTATTTGTAAGCCTGTTTTAAACCCACACTGGCCTAGAGATAAGTTAAAAGTAACATCAGAGAGAACATTTTGAAAAAGTCCACTAGTGGGAAGCTCAGCAGCTTACTTTTCACTTAGCTAATGCATTTTTCGGCAAGTTTTTTAGTCAGCGATACTGAGTCATATGCAGAGAGTCCAAAAGTAGGGGGGTGGGGTGGAGTGGGGGTGGAAGAAACTCCTCATACCAAAACTCCTACTTACTGAATGAATCTTTTCAATTTGTTTTAGCGTTAACTTGATGAGATAGCCCAAGCAGAGGAAGAAATGCTGGCCAGGGCACTGAATAATGCTGCTCCCTCAAACAGACAGCAATCTAATTTAAATCAAGTTAGAAAACTGAGCTGCTCCTGTCGATCAAAATTTTTCAAGCAAATACGCAGGCTCACAGAAAATATTTGTTACAAAATGATCCTTGTGCAAATAGAACCAAACATACATATAATTTTCGCTCCCCTTTTCCAAGACTTAAATGACAAACACCACAAAGCTCTTGATCCTCCCATAAGGTTCAGCCTTTGGATTTTTTAAATGTATTGTGAATTAAGCTTCAAGTGTTATCTAAAGCAACCATAAATATGAGTTTGAGGTTACTAAAAAACCGAAGGGAAAGCAATTTACTTTTTTTCTAGACTCTTTTTAAACAGGAATATGATCAAGCATTACTCTCAAAAACATTTGAAAATGTGTTGTATTTAGAAACCATGCTGAAGTAATCATGACATCCATGAAATGAAATATACAGTATAGTTCAACTTGTTAACATTTTAAAAACTGGTAACCTAGCCAAAGCAGACTCAAGAGACTGAAGTCGGGAGCCAGAGTCAGGAAATGTCAAGAATTCAAAGTGTGCATAATGCTGGCTTGTGCACAAAGAGATCGAGACAGTACGCAGGAAGGGAAGTGAAGCTTGTGATGGCCCAGACAGGAAAATGAAGCAGAATATTAGTACAGTATTGAGAAGCATACCCACCAAGGAAGAACTGGCTGGGTAGCTTCCTGTAGATACCCTGGCAAAAAGGGAGGAAACTATATGCATCTCAATACACAACCAATGTTTGCCGAGAAATCATCAGTGGCATGATACAGAAGTCACTGGTAAAACAGATCTGGACTCCACAATGCTGGTGGCTTTTAGTTCATATAAAGACTCCTGAAGACAGCAAAAAGTCTTCAGGCTCATTCTCAAGTTACTCCTAGAGATGGGATGGAGTTGCAACATGACAGACTTCGTTTTTGTTAAACAACTAACAAACTGCAACTAACTACTGCAGAAGATTCTCCAGTTTGGAAATGCCCCCTGAGATGTGCCCGCCTCCATCATTATTAACTTTCAGGAGGAATCTGAGAACATTCCTGTTTATCCAGGCATTCGGTGACTGAAGGATACTGTTCCTGCCAACCCTGGGATCACTGGATGGAAGAGTGGTTTTAACCTCAACTGCTTTTAGAATGTTCTTAACTGTAATAGTCTTTCAACTCCTTTACAGTAAATGCATTTGCTATGTTTATGCTTTGTGTTTGTTCCTAAATTGTGGATTTGTTTGCCACCCTGGGCTCCGCTCCCTTGGAAGGTTGGGATATAAATTTAATCAATAATAATAATTTGACAGTAACTGCCGAGGCCATTTTCACAGCTCGTGTTGCTGTGCAAAGAGGTCAAATAAGGCAACAGTCACCATCCTTGCTGGCCTCAAAAACTATGATCACAAGGGACGTCAGACACTGGCCTCGAGATATCATTAACTTTTGTTTTCAGTTGCTGCAGCTTGCAGGTTTCTAAGAAAAGCTATAATTAGGTGGCTTATTAATGAAACAGCTTTAATATTGGCAACTCGGGGACAATTATTTAGAGTGGACAATGCAGAGCATGCTGTGCATTACTTTCAACTATATAATTGCATGCGGAAAAATATTGCTGAGCAATTCCACGGTTCACAAAAATGCAACAGTGGAGCATGGTGAAGCTTTGTCCATTGTTTTTTTTAAAGGATAATAGTCAACAAACTTGAAAATTGTTGTGTCTTTACATGTAAACCACCAAACATGCTGTAGCAACATGCTGATACATGTGTATCATAAAACAGAAATAATCCAGTGCAAAGAGAACTCTGCTGTTACTGTTCTTGGAATGTCCTGTGGTGGGGGGTTTTATTGTTAATGCTCTGTTGGAACTCCAGGCAAAATGAAACTTCATGAAATTGCAAAAGCTCGCTCTGGTTTTCCCCTATTGCAGCAGTGGTGAATCTCTGGCCCACTGGCCAAATAAGGTCTGGCACAAATCCCAGTCCTGCCTGTTCCACACCCACCTGAACGACCTCACGTCTCACAGAGAATTGTGAAAGTCATTATCTTCTGGTGCATGTGACCTCCAGAGCATCTGAAGTTAAATTATCCTCTATGTCAAAGAAACAAAGCAAATGAATTGCCCTTCCTCAGGTTTAAAACATGTGAACGGGCATCAGTTTGAGGAACCTCACTAAAATTCAAAACACACATATACTCCACAGGCCACCATTTTTACCCCGATTCCCTACTTTGTGCTTCATCTTTCCTGCAGTAGCGGGAGTTGAATAGAACAAAAAATTAATTAAAAAAAATCCATCAGAGATTCTGAAAATGTGCCGTTTAAATCTTTACAGGAGACAAGAATTTGCCAGCACATGCTGGCTCCTTGCTGCCAATTCTACTGTCAAGAATTCCTAGACAGAAAATAAGATCTGTGATTAATACTTGGCATACTGTGGTTCCGTTTCTGCAACAGATTTTATCCACACTGCTATTTCCAATAGGACAAAACAATAATCTGCCTAGGCTAGGATATTATCTTGTCCATGTGTATCAGCATGCAAAATCATTAACATTAGTCAGCTGCCAAGGTGCTGTCAACAGATTTCAAACAAAACCTCAGTTATTGATAACTGAAAAGTTCCTGATCTAAGTTTACTGAACGGGACACCATCAAACACCAGCATCTGAATTTAAAGACTGCTTTGTACACGTCTTCATGCTCTCACAGGACAGCAGCTTCAGAAGATCAGCAGCAGCATAAAAGCTTCCCTGCATCACAGCTCATCCTCCAAGACCTCTCGTCCCTTGCAATGTGCCGCTACAGGAGGGCACTGTTGCAGGTTGAACTCTCAGTTCGGGGTGTGTGTGTGTGTGTAGTGATAGTAATACATTTTATTTATACCCCGCCCTCCCCCGCCAAGACCGGGCTCAGGGTGGCTAACACTGGATATAAAGCAATTGATTAAAATACAGCTTAGAAACAAGATTAAATACAACATTAAAATGCAGTCTCATTTCAATAGAAACTCAAATCAAAAACTGTTTGTGGAAGAAAATGTCAGATCTTCATCAGGCCAACTATCCAGACTGGTCCTACATGGGCCAGAAAAAGTCCCCAAATACAGTGGTACCTCTACTTACAAATAACTCTACTTACGAATGTTTTCTACTTACGAACAGAGCTCCATCTGCCATCTTGGATGCGGTTTAGATAGGATTTTTTCTACTTACGAATTTTTAGATAGGGTTGCTTTGACTTATGAATTTTTCTCCCAATGCATTCCTATGGGATTCGACTTACAAATGTGCGTTCGGAACACATTAAATTCGTAAGTAGAGGTACCACTGTATGAGTTCCATCACAGAAGGAAAAAGGAGAGAGGAGGAGGCGGTCAAGCTGGTTCCAGGCCAGAGGCCAGGTAGAACAACTCTTTCTTACAGGCCCTGCAGAAAGAAATCAGATCTCGCAGGGCCCTCATCTCATGAGACAGAGTGTTCTACCAGGTTGGAGCCAGTTTTGAAAAGGCCCTGGCTCTGGTCGAGGCCAATCTGACTTCCTTAGGGCCCGGGACCTCTAGGCTGTTGCTATTTATGGACCTTAAGATGAGGCAAGTGCCCTACATGAACCTAGCACCTGTCTCAGAACCTTCTGCAACCTGCTGATCTTCAGCAAGGGACTCAATTGGGTCCTTGAGTCCCTGAACGCAGAACTTTTGGAACACCACCATGATAAAATGTATACAAGGTCTCATATATACTGGACTCAATCCACTGAGCTTCTAATAAGGTAGAGTTTCCTGCTATGAAATGTGCCTAGAAAAACTACTGTATTCCAAAATGATGAAGGTAACATGCAGGGATGGAGCAGAATTTCTTTTGGTCCACATTTTTAAGCAAACTGATGTAATTCCACACCTCTTATACCAATATATGGATCAGAACACTTCTGACTTTTGCAATGAATTTCAGGCTAAAAGAGTACCACAAGACATACATTATATGTGTTGTGAATTTCTGGTTTTACTGGACTGAGTGCTGCTTTAGTGCTCGATCTGGCTACAGATTTATTTATTACTTTGATTGTTATCACCTGGGTTTATTGGTTTTGTTTTAAATTAAGGTTTTTTAAAATATATATTGTTATAAATTTGCTTGTAATAAATATATCATTTTCTGTTGCCTTGTATAGTTCTCCCCCTCCAAGGGTAGGATATAAATCAATTCAATACTATTAAATAAAGTAGTTAACTTTAATCAGTTACATTATTTCAGGGGGAGAGCTCCTATCTCCTGCCTGCCCTGTTTCTTTAACTTCCCTTCCTTCTGTCATAGGGAGTTGAGATATCCCACACACTACTTCAAAATGCATTTATGCTCAAAACTCCGTCCTATTACCTACTTCCTGTGCCTCAGATCCAAAGCCAGCCTTCTCTTCTTCTAAATCAGGCATCCCCAAACTTCGGCCCTCCAGATGTTTTGGACTACAATTCCCATCTTCCCTGATCACTGGTCCTCTTAGCTTGGGATCATGAGAGTTGTAGGCCAAAACATCAGGAGGGCCGCAGTTTGGGGATGCCTGTTCTATATGTTTCTTAATAGCCTGCTGTCATGGCTCATCTTATGCTGGTTCTTAAGGGCTGTATAATCCACATCTATTTACTGCATCTTTATTTATCAGAGAGACAAGTACCCTGCCCTAAGGAAATTGCACTCTGCTTTTGTGAAGCTCTTTGTACATTCTGGGTTAAAATATACAAAGCCTTTGGAAGCGTACCAAATATCCAAGCCCTCACTTGAAGTCAAGTGTGTGGCCACATGAGCTATTTCTAATTCTTGATTCTATCTGCACAGTCAGCCTTTTCCCTCTTCATGATACACTACTGCTTTTCTCTTCGATATTTACAGAAACAAGTGCCTTAGAAATTCTCTTTATGGCTGTAAAGGCCTTTGAGCTGAAATTATGCCACTATCTAGAGTGCAGTTATAGTTTAGTAAAAGATTCCTTTGCAAACTAGACTCCCCATCTATGTATTTATAATTGAAGGACTGAAAGCCCCTGGCTGATTGCTTCATAGTGTATGTTTGTCACTCTTAATTGCACACAAATAGGTGATAGAAACTGCAAAGGAAAGAAGAATTCAGTCACCTTGGCTGTTGAGTCCCTGAAGACCTGCTTCCTGGCTTGCAGGCCTATTTGTGCCAGGCCTGGGAGGGGCACTGACTGACTCCAGCTACAATGGCTGAGGCAGGTGAACGGTCTTGGGCTGAGTGTGTGTGATTTGGGGGAGGGGGTTTGTTGTAGTATTTTTGCTTTTTATCATCTTTATTTTAGATCTTGTGATAAATGTGGAAATTTTCCATTTGGTTGTGTATTTTTAATGTTTCATTTCTTGTTTATGACTACTTTTGTTATGATGTAGTTATGCATTTGTTTCGTGTTGTAAGCCACCTTAAGCATGGTTTGAACTGTAGAAAGGTGGCATACAAATAAAATTATGTATATAAAACAGCAGGAATGGGTGGGTGGATAAAATATACTACTACTTTTTTATTTTTATTTTTTTTTAACCCTCTTTTTGCACCTTCTTAGGCCTACATGTTTTCATTACAAGTTCCCCAGAAATCCAGGTAACAATTGTGGAAACTTCAAACCACCACTTGCTGTTCTTCTTGTATCAAAACCGTGAATTCCTGTTCGGAGCACCAGGCTTGCTTCTGACATCACTTTCAAAGACTTGCTCTTGCATAAATGTAACATTAAAAGTGCATTACACTTGAATGATCATCTTGGTACCTAGGACAAGTTTCTGACAATCTACCTAACATCCATACTGCCTAGCAAAGGGGAGAATCTGCATGCAGTATTCCATCCATCTCTAAGAATTATACTGAATGCATCTCCCAGCATTCTGAATTTCAAAGCTCTTAATTTCAGTACTTGGTTTCAAAGAATGTATATGACAGACGAGTGACAGATTCAATTATCAATGCTGCGGGACCAACTATTTTATTTGTAACGTATGATCAATCAGAAGAAATCAACACTACGGAGTTGTCCCATGACATCCAAACCAGAAAAACATCGTTCAAGTGCTTCCTGGAAACTAGGATTGCAATGCAGATCAAACTGTGACTTGTAGGGCATGCTTGACCCACAGTTACCCAGTTTGGACATTATAGGAAACAAATTTAACAAACCACTCTTCTCTAGTCAGCCTTGTTTAAGAAGGAAGGGGTAGGGAAGAGGACTACTGATACCCTGGGCCCAACAGCCCCCAGAAACCTGGAACTAGCCCTGGGCATAAGCTTACCGGATCTAATATCAAAAATAGATAATATACGCCTCCCCCACATGCTGCTTACAACACACACATTACATTAAGTCAAAGTATTAAGGAATTAAATTGCTAGCCTTTTAGGACTTGACAAGAGATGTACATTTTAAAGTGACTGTTTGCACATTAAATAACACTTCCATTAAATTGCCAGGGCTACGAAAAACACCCCACAACAAATAGACATTTTCTCACTTTCCCTCAGAGACAAAGGCAGATTCTTGAAGCATTACAACACACCTCATTCTGTATATTTTTGCATTGGAGTTCCAAACAAAGTTAAACAAATCTTTAATCCTCAACAAGTAAATGCCCTGCATTCCAGATCCAGAAGTTACCATGACCCATTTCCTGAAATACAAATTCTCCTATTACACACCAGTACTAATCCACCCATTACGAACAGACTGTCATTTTCAAGGCAAACATTCATTTATGAGCCACTGTTACAAAAAGCTTCTCCCAAAACTCCATAGTATTTTTTACTGATAAATCAGGGTCTTGTGGAAGAACTCATTGACACAATAAAATGGCAGGCAGCAAATCTGTCTAATGATATCCCATCACCACCCTTTTGAACTGCAAGTGTCCATTTAATCACCAATAAGGAGAATGCAACAGCACTGATTGGGATCAAAGTACTCAAGTGTCTTTGAAAGTTGCATGGCAGGGATAGATTCTAAGCCCAGAATACTGGGGAAATGAGCAGCTGCATCTGTCAAAGCAGCTGCTAAAAGTCTAGGTCGTCCCTCTGCACCACAATCTGGCAATCCTATTAAGGGCTACCCTTTAAGTAGAGGTAGTTATAAACAACCTCATCCTATGCAGCTAAGCTGGTGCCAAATGTATTGCTCTGCTTTCTTTGGACCACATCAGCTAGGCCAAGAGGGGGGTCTTGTTGTCGAGGAAGCCCAGGACCTCTATACACACTACCCAGGCTTGCACCCCAAAGAGGTCACTTCAGTGGTGTTAATGCATCAAAAGCAGCACAGGAGGCAGCAGATACGTGTTACCAGTGTCTGCAGCCACAGCAGGTGCTGTGATTCTCCAGTGCTTTGACCTCAACCCCAAAGGCGCAACTCTATTATCTCTGAAGACAGTCGGGTGCCTACCTCATCCTATACCTCATGTTAGTTGCTGTAGCACAAGCTGTAGAGGTGAGTGAGGCAGAAGTAAGCAATCTGAACCCCTCTTAATATATATAAATATATTGCCAGCAGCAATATTTGCTTTTGCTGGTGTGCTTCTGCAACGATCCTGTTGAGTTTGGCCTGCTCCAACTGCTTTATGATGTTGCAAACAGAGCTGCTGAGTGGCTCCTAGGCGTTGCTTCTTTCCCTAACAGTAGCTGCAGTGTAAGAAGAACTTTTTTGTGAGTACAGCACAAGACTGCAACAAACCGAGACTTGATCAAACAGGCATAGGAAAATCGGGGAGTTGATTTGTACACTGTCACAGTAAGCAGCAAGACTAATTATAAAACTGCTATGAGTTAACAGCTCTTTCCATAATAGCCTCATAAAGCCACCTGCTATTCGTATAGCCACATTACAACCACATAACATTTTACTTTCAGGGTTTACTTTCTTCTATAAACCTGCTAGCGGGAAGTGTCCAGCACTGTCCGGGAATTCTACGGACAAGAAAATAGTTTTTTTTTTAATTTTGTTGAGTTGTAGGACACACACAACAACTCAAGACTCCAACCTGATGCAGAGGGGGGGGGGTTATGTTTAATTTGGGCTAATTTGGTCCAACATCTTGATTCAAAATGGTTTGTGACATCCAGTTGTAAACAAAGACTGACCCCTCCACATAGGGAACCTTGTGCCAAGTTTCTTACGGTACATTGAGAGGCATCCAAGTCGGTGCAGGTTGGAACTGTCACACCAAATTTGGCAAAGTCACCAAAAGCGGTGGTATCTTCAGAAGTGTCCAAATTGGCACAGCTTGGACCTGTTAGGTCAAAAAATGGGCAAAGTCACATCAAATTGACATTTCGGTATTGACAAAGACGACCGCCCCTGCACCGAGAACCCGAATGCAAAATTTGGCAACAATATCTTGAGAGGTGACCAAACCCATAGAGAACAGGTAGATAGACAAACTACAGTACTTTCCAAAATACATAGTAGATACACTGTTCCTATATATTATAACTACTAAACCATTTAGTTCCAGGGAGACTTTAAAGTGCTATACTTCAAATTCTTCAGGTCAGAGTTTACAAATGCTTTCAAAACCATGAATTCAAAACAGCTCCTTGACATTCCTATGTTTTTATTGTGAAAGATCACTGCAAGGGAGCAATATACCCTTGAAAAGAGAAGGGCACACCTTTATGGGAACTGCTCCCAGTTGGGCATTTGAAGACCAAACCAGGAATTTGTGAATTGAGCACCATTTGATTGTTATACAAAGTCACATAGAAATGCTCTAATCAATGGTAATGGAATAAAACCTCCTATTGCTGCAGTGCTTAAAATAATTCAATAATGAAGCTGTAAAGCAAGACAGTCCATTCATTTACTCTGAAGAGAGCGTTTCCTTCTTTCTAATAAACCTATCATTGCAAATTTATTACATACATGTACAGTCATACTTCGGGTTAAGTACGCTTCAGGTTGAGTACTTTCAAGTTAAGTACTCCGTGGACCCTTCTGGAACGGATTGATCCACTTTCCATTACTTTCCATGGGAAAGTTCGCTTCAGGTTAAGTACGCTTCAGGTTAAGTACGGACTTCCGGAACTAATTAAGTACTTAACCTGAGGTAAAGGTAAAAGGGCCCCTGACCGTCAGGTCCAGTCGTGTCCGACTCTGGGGTTGCGGTGCTCATCTCGCTCTATAGGCCGAGGGAGCCAGCGTTTGTCCGCAGACAGCTTCCGGGTCATGTGGCCAGCATGACAAAGCTGCTTCTGGCAAACCAGAGCAGCACACGGAAACGCCGTTTACCTTCCCGACAGAGGGGTCCCTATTTATCTACTTGTACTTTGATGTGCTTTCGAACTGCTAGGTGGGCAGGAGCTGGGACCGAGCAACGGGAGCTCACCCCGTTGCAGGGATTCGAACCGTCGACCTTCTGATCAGCAAGCCCTAGACTCTGTGGTTTAACCCACAGCGCCCCACTGTATAAATAAATGTATGAGTGTATTATGAACATTCTAAGCTACTGAATCAGTACATGTTCCATTTACTGCCCAATTCACACAACCAACCTAACAGTCAAACAGACAGTCAAAATAATTTTCACATAAATTACCACAATGGGTGAATATAAATTACCATTCCACCTGCCAGACATCTGCACCCAAATCTCTGATGAAATCCTTATCATCACCTGGCAGGAGGATACAGAACATCAACCCTAGGATGAGCGATAAAATGCTACTACTAAATTATAGCTACTACAGTACTAATATCTAAGGACCAACTTGAAGGCTTAAGGCTTGTGATTATGCCCTGCCACATGCTAAGTTGCAGGTCAAAGTCCAAGGGCCTGGAAGCATCAAGTAACTCAGTCACAACGTGCTAGCCAGCCAGTTTCTATGCTCCTTGCATCTGCCAATAGGCGGGGAAGGGGGAAGAAATTCACACACATCTCGTGCTTCCTATGTTCAGTAGCACACATGAATGTTCCAAGTATGAGCCTTGCCACATACATGATAGATGACCTCTGAACATTTAATTCATCCCCGAAGTTATCCCACATTAAAATATAACCAAATTGTTTCCTCAACATGGGATTATTTCATCCTCAACCATAATCCTTCTGTGATAACAAACAAATCCTAAAATAGGCATAACACCAGACAGCAAGTTTCCCGAATACTCAGTTGTGGCTAGGGCCCAAATTCCGACTTTAGGCACTCCCAACATAAAATGTTTGCCTTCTCTTTTAAGCAGCAGACTCTGTGTGTCGTATTACAAGTTCCTTTTGAAATTGTGCTCATTCCCAAAATTTCCTTTCAAATAAGGTTTGCCCTTCAAAAGCAGGAACAGGCAGAAACATTGGGAACTGACTCATAGAGTGTCATATTGTTGGTCTATCTAGCTCAGTACTGCTTCTCTATGCTGACTGGCAAGGGCTCTCTAGGGATTCAGGGACATGCCAATTCCCAGCGTTCTTGGAGGTGCCAGGGACTGAGCCTGGCACATTCGGCATGCAAAGCAGGTGCTCTGCCAGAGTTATGGCTCCTCTTTGGATCCAGCCCAGTGCCTCCTTAATACTACAGTAATCAACCACCAGCTCTCAGAAGCAGCAATGCTGTTTCAAGCCTGGTGACAAAACGTCATAGAGCTTCTATGCCAACACAAATATTCCCACAAAACAATCACTTCAACAGGAGAACCTTACTGTCTGAATCTGAATCATTGCCAACGGAGTTGTTTTTGCCAACAAGCTTTCGACCCCAACCAAGCAGCACTCCGCCACAGGACAAACCTACATATAGTTGGAAGATTCACAAACAAGACTCTTGTGCCACATCCTATGCTAGAATCAAGAATTTGTGCGTACCCTGCCTCCTACACGCACACGCACACACCTGCGTAGGGGGGCACCCCTTTCTTTCCTCCAACTATTCATCTGTGGGGAAAAGAAAGAGGAGTTAGGTAGCCAACGTGATGCTCTCCAAGAAGATCTGGAGGATGCTGCATTGGAGAAAGAGATGGGGTGCCAAAGAAGCCTACATCACATTACTAGCACCAACCCCATTCAGCAGCAGCAGCAGTGTAATATCCTTTCCCCTCTCTGACCTTGCAAAAGATGAAAATAAGGTAGCTCCTGCTGCATGACAGCCACTTTAAAAAAGCTATTTCCTTACATTGAAAAATGTAAATAACAGCAACAGACAGCTTTTTATTTTTAATGACACATCTTAATTAAATTATTATACATCTTAAACATAGTATTTGTGTGCATCCAGGAAACACTCCTAGATTGGAAAAAAAGGCGAAGGCAAGGAAAATGAAAACCAATGAATTTTCAGTGCACTCATAACCTTCCCCATGTTGTTGGCTGAGGGGTGGGGGCACACAGGTGTCTCCCCAAGCAGTAAGGAAAAGCAGTGCTGTGGGGAGTGTGTGTCTTCCACCACTGTGGAGGTTCAAGTTTCACCCTAGTGGGTAGGAAGCTGTTTCTGACCGGGGAGAGCCCCCAAATGGAACATTTCAGGGCATGGCACTAGAGGATTTTAATCCACTGGAGATGGTGGAGGAAAAAGCCACAGGGAAGCTTCCTCACCTTCTGGCTTGCCTGGCACCAGTGACAGAGCATTGGATATAGCAGTGGGTTGTCCCCCAACCCCCAATGCTCTTGGTCAAGAGCTTGGACTTTTTTATATAAAAAACCACACACATTAAGGCAATGGGCTGAAAATGCCAATGATGTCCATTTTAGGGCATTGGCATGCAAATAGCTCCACACTCCTTCCCAGATTTCAACTGTCATCGTTTTTGTGATTTACATCAAGCAACACTTTTCCCAGGGTCTGATGAGCACAGACATAGGGATGGGGGCACTTAATCCAACTTTCAAGTAGATAAACGCTACAGCGGGAAGGTAAACGGCGTTTCCATGTGCTGCTCTGGTTTGCCAGAAGCGGCTTTGTCATGCTGGCCACATGACCTGGAAGCTATACGCCGGCTCCCTCGGCCAATAATGCGAGATGAGCGCGCAACCCCAGAGTCGGTCACGACTGGACCTAATGGTCAGGGGTCCCTTTCCCTTTACCTTTTAACCCAACTTTCAGCTCATCCTGCAGTGCCAATTCAGCTTACCAGAAGGGGGAGTTTGTCTTCCATGTGATTACGGTAAGCCTGACCTCTTACCTATGAGAACAGGCCAAGATTGTTTTGGCACCCAAACCTCCAAGTTGTTGGGCTTTACATGACCATCTCTCCCACTTCAGGCATTCAATGGGAGAGAAGGAATGGATGACATTCACCATAAGCACACCTCAGTGGGCATGAATGATCCTCACATTATTATAGCCCATCTAACGCTCTAAATTGCAAGAAACACAATGTGGTCAGTGACAAAACACTGCTGTTGGAAGGCTGGCAACTACATACTGTAGTACCTGAGCATTTACTCCACACTCCTGCTGCTGCTCCTCCTCCTGCTGCTGCTGCTGCTGTTACCACCACAAAGTCACTTGCCTGGGAAGGCCCATATTTTGAATCCTTTTTATTACTTCAAGGACTACATAGCATTGAGCTCCTCTTGCAAAACACTTTAGGGAGTAGCCCCAGCTCTTTTGCCTGCCTGCAGTTACCAGGTAGAGGACTTCTAGCATTCGGCCACATAGAATTTCATTTTTATCCTGCTAGTGTACATTTACAGGAAATTTAAGGCATGTGTGCCAAAACAGACAGAAGAAGAGGAAACAGCACGTTATACCCATTGCTCAGTATAACAAAGCACAAGTTCATTGGTGGCTGTGTCTCCTCTAAATGGACAGAGGTTATTGGCACTTACTTCAACATGGCTGTGGGACAGGAAGGATAGCTGCCTACCTAAGTCATGCTTTCTTTCTTTTTCTTGGAAAGGAAACTGGTGGTAGAGAGGGGTAGTGGTGGAAGAGAGACAACATTCTTTTGTTGTGCTGATTAAGAAAAAAACACACAATAGAGCTACTTTGACATAAAGGAAGGACTGCTTGCGAACACTGTGGAAACAGGTGGTCACAAGAAATCACACCGTTCAGAGAGAACAGGCGCACATGACTAAATGTCAGCTTCAGCTGCCAAAATATATAGTTTAACACACAGCTTCTCATAGCACAGAACTGCAAAGTTTTCAACACAGGATGCATTACAAGGTGGAAAAATTCCCAGTAGCCCTTTCCTCTTCCATTCCTTTGGGGCGAAGAAGGGCCAGACCTTTCATTTCCCCTTCCTACGGTGCAAACACAAGCTCCTATATGAAGTCAATAGTCCTAATTACAGAGTGGCAGGCATGGAGCCTTCTGGTGAAATATCATGCCACCATGCTTCATGGATGCTACAATGGAGAGAATAAAGACAAAAGAATTAAATCTGTTTGTTTTATTATACTATCAATCTGTATCCAATGTAGCATTGTCCCATCTTCCCAATGGGAGTCCCTCTTCCAATCTGTTCTGGAGGATTGGTGGTGGTGGGGGAAACAGATTTAGGGAGCACATAGAGGGAACGGGGTGGCGAGTCCCATTGCACAAACAGAAATCCTTGTTCTGACAGTAGGACAGATACTTAGTGCTACACTGAATGCAAGCCTTTGTTTGCAGTAATGAATTTTAATTGTTTTTAAACTGTGTTGATGGCTAGTTTAGTATTGCAAGCTGCTTTGTGGAGGCTTTTTGCTGCTTTGAAAAGCAAAGTACACATTCCTCAATAAATATATTAAATATATTCCGCTATGAATCTCCTTTTCCATCCACTGTCATGCCAGGTCTGCATATATCCTGCCACAGACCATATGGAGAAGTACTAAATTTGTCACCTTTCAAAAATGATTATCTTTAGTCAAGAAGGGAACAAACAAAACTTAGTGCATTTTTATCTCTAAACTGTGTTGGCAGAGGATGAAGAGAGTTATAGTCCAAAACATCTGGAGCACACCAGGTTGACACAGGCTGACTTAAGATTTTCCACTACTTGGTTACTGCTCACAGGCTGTTTGTCATTTCGCTGATTACAATTTGTGATTTATGTTATTGGAATCGTTTTTATTTATTATGGCTTGAATCTTAACTAGGACTCTGCAAACATAAGGGCTCCTTCCTCCCATTCATGGATGGAGCTGAAGTCACATCTATACCTCACATTTAAAGCAATCTTATACCAAGAGTTGTTTTGAGACCCCCTCACAAAGCTTTAATTCCCAGTACCCTTAATGCAGTGGAGTCAACTGCATATTGATGCTAACACATTGTAAACGCATAAAATGTGGACCACATGTTCTTGTATTTAAAAACTTACATTACAGCAACTGGGAACTCTGATTAGAACAGTGTAATGCAAGACATTAGTGAAGCATCATTATGCTGGTGCATTCAGTACCCAATACATTTTGAAAGGTGAGCAGGCACCAAATTTTAAGGTGGCTTTCTCCTTCTTCAGCTTGCATGTAAGATCAAGACAGCAAAGAAAGGCCATGCTACAGCCCCCCCTCTGTATTCACAGTTCAAATTTTCGGCACCACTCACCCACACCCGCCACAGTCACTTACAACGGGAGATATTACCTAGCAGCCTCCACTTGCAGATATGCACACATATCAACTGCCAAGATAGGGATGTTTCTGATCCTGGTGGCCCAATTGATGGAGTTGTCACTAAAATTCTTAGTCTATCACAGCTGACAGAAAGCTACTTTAAAATCAAGTGGAAATGCTATTCAGAGGATGACAAGGGTGCATTTGACAATGGGAGGGCTGGAGGGATCTGAAGAGACCTTGACAGGCTGCTGCCTCTAACTGAAGAGAGTGGGTTGGGAAAGAGAGACAGTGAGAGCCTAATATTAGGTATAGATTTGTTAAGCTGAGCATCAGACAGCTGCAAAAAGAGATTCCGTTGAGTGTGTGCAATACTCCACTCCTAAGAAACAATTGTCAAGAGCTGATGAGTCAAGTTTGCTTGCTTTGAGCCTCACATGAACCCAATGAGCTTACAGCAGCCTTCCTCAACCTGGTGCCCTCCAGATGTTTTGACTACAACTCCCATTATCCCCAATTATTGGCTATGCTGGCTCTTGCTTATAGGAGTTGTAATCCAAACCATCTTGAAGGCTGGTTCACAGTTTAGGCTTTCATGTGATCTGCTTTAGTCTGACCTATTACTTTCAACAAACTGCATTACAAGCATTGCATGTTTAAAACTAATACAGATCTGTCTTGATCAAGTAAGGGTTATCCATATACAGAAAACAGGCTACTCAAGTAGCTCAAATTCCCCAAGCGCTGAAGCCAAGCCTATGCCCATATAGAGGCAAAAGCAAGGCTTTTAACTACTGCATATCATTAACTATCTGCCTAGAGCATTTGCTTGTGTGTGTTTTATATATTTCTACTTCACATCAGCAGCTAGCTTTTGTCCTCGTCTCCAATTAAGAGTTCTCCAGGACTCGAAAGCTTGCACACAATTTTGTTCCATTTTGGGTGGCATAGGAAAGGTATTGTCCTATATACAAATCTGGGTTTTTCTTATGGGCCAACACAGCTTTCTTCGCTTTTTGTAATCTTTGCTTTGGAAAACTTTGGGGCTAGGATGTCTCGAATGTGGCCCAGCTTTCTAGAGCAGACCTTAAGTACCTAAGTAACTATACTTAATGACACACAGTCCTTGGCATGGGAGGGGGAGAGCATTGCTGGATGACTAAGAGGAAATGGAGAGCTCCTTCCTGGTTGCTGATTTAAACTCCCGGAGCTACTGATAGAAGAATCACTATGCTAAAAGGTGAATCTTGTCAGGGGAAACTGAGGTTAATTTCAGAGCAGCAAACAGGACAAAAGGAAAGGTCTGCCATGCACTTGACAATCATTGAATCTTCAGCAAGACATGCCTAACATGCCATAACAACAACAACAACAACAACAACAACAACAACAACAACAATTTATTATTTATACCCCGCCATCTGGCTGGGTTTCCCCAGCCACTCTGGGCGGCTTCCAACAAAATATTAAAATAAAATAGTCTGTTAAACATTAAACACTTCCCTAAACAGGGAAAGCATGGGTTCCCATTTTCCCCACCCCAATCAATATATATATATTGGTGTGTAGGGACTCTGTTAAAGCCTTAAGAAAGTGAGGACAACCTATTGCCTTCTGTGTTCTTAACTGACCTGTTAAACCACAAAATGAAGCACTGGTTTCAATTTAAGAAGCATGCTGTTGCTCTGGTCATCCCACAGTGCTTGTCTCCAACCCTTCATCTTGGGCTTAAAGAAAGGGACAAAATCAATTGACGGAACTTTTGCATGTTTAAAAGTGCAATGAAGGTCTTCAGGGAAGACACAGCAAGTTGACAATCAGATTGTCAGATGACGCTTAGCAAACAGCCTGCAGGAGAAGGCAGGCAACTGAAGTGGAGCTGTGTCTTTGCTACAAGAAGAAATCCTGAAATCATGAGCCCAAAGCGGTTTCAAAAGCTCCAGATTATAATCCTGGACTGTGCTTTCAAGCATGTTCCAGATGGCTGACCCCACTACTTGGAGGGTAAGAACACCCAGGCTGATGAATTACCACCTGGATTGCTGCAGCTACTCAGTTGCAAGGCATATAGCAGACTCTGGGACACACAGGGGTGGGGCAGAATGGTTTTGCACTATTCCAGTGTGGTTTCAAACAATTTTACTTACTGTGCTGAAGTAAATATATTATTCAGGCTCATTCCAGCTCTTGCATATAGCACTAAGCCTGGAAGCTATGGCCCTCCAGAGGCTATTGGACTCTAACTTCCATCATTCCTGATCACTGGCTATGCAGGCTGGGGCTGACTGGAGTTTGAGTCCAGCAACATCTAGAGCACCACACCCCATCCCTGAGCTATATCATTTTGTTAAGGCAAATCTGGTTCCCGCTCCTCCCCACACACAAAAAAAGCTGCCCACTACTCTCAGCAAAAGAAAATCTTGTTTCCCCAGAGCGGAAAGTCCTATAACCAGATCCTGCTCCACAGACCCCAATATTCATGACACATAACAAAGCAGAGCAACTTCTTGAATAAAGAACCTCTTTCACAAACTTATTCTATACATCCTTGACATTGGGGAAGGGGCTGTAGCTCAGTGCTAGAGCATCTGCTTTGCATGCAGAAGGTCCCAGGTTCAATTCCTGGCATCTCCAGGTAGGGCTGGGAGAAAACCCAGCCTGATCCAGCATCCTCTGCTCCTGTTTCAGGAAAACACAAGTCATGGAAAAGCAACTGAATGCCCAAGACCACGTGGTCCAAAAAATTCCTCCACATTCCAGAGTCACTTTTATATTTGGATCAAGAGGGGGCCCCAACAAAGCTTTGAAAAAGGCCGTTATCCTTATCCTGTCCTAAGTACACATTAAGAGCCCTATTGAATCAAACCAGAAGTGTATCTAGTCAAGTACTTGTGTTCTCACTGTAGCTAGCCAGCCAAGGCTGGCTCAAGACATTGGGCTGCCCGAGTCCAAGGACAAGATGCCCTTCCCCATTCCACATACAGAAGGTGGCCTGACTAGTAGTTGAGTCCTATTTCAATACTGGCGATGGGAGAGTGCTCTCCACAACAACAACTTGGAGCAGCAAGCATGCTTAAGGGAGTGTTGGGCAGGCCACATGGAATATACAGCTCTGTCCTCCAGAATATTGCTCCCACTTCCTGCTCCCCAACATCTGCTACCTAAGGCAGCTGCCTCAAAACGGTAGGGGTAGTCCCGCAACCAGATGCTTAGGGGAAACCCGCAAGGAGAACATGAGCACACTTCTGCTTTTGATGCCTTTAACTGGCCTCTGACACTGGAGATAAGATAGCCATCATAATTATTAGCCACTGACAGACGTACTCATGTAGGATGAGGATAATTCCCCTTTTTAAATCTGTTAAATTGGCAGCCAACATGGTGCCATTTGCTCTGCTACCCTAGAAATGCCACAGGAAAAGTGATGCTAGATTCTGGGACCACCATTTTTATTCGGTTTTGTCTAACAGCACTCCTAGGCACACCCAACCGGGTTGTAGATTCACCTACTGATACAGAAACCTGGCAATCGCCTGGAGTTCACCACCACCCCTTCTAATATATATGCACCTCACATATAACCTTGGATTCCTGTGCTTTTTACGGCACTGACATTCAGAGCTCCACTGCCTGATGATTTCCAAGGAACTTTCTTCAAAAGGAGGAACATGACTAAACTCCCAGCTAGCTGAAGTAAAAAAAGAACCTACAAAAACACACACAAAAAGAACTATTTGCTGGCACAATCTGTAAAGCATTCTATTTTGAACATCCTTTAAACAAAGGAAATAAATGCTAAGAAACAGGGGGCTGAACCTCCTGGCTTTCATTTCACCTTTCTTGGCAGCTTTATCCACCCATCAACTTACACATATCACACTGACTTACTTCTTGTTTTACATTATTTTTAATAAGTCATACTTTGTCTAGGTAGCCACCAAGGTGGTGTTGACACCTGCTTTCAAAACCTCCCACCCATCTGTACAGGCTGAGCCATTTACTATGGCTAGTGGCTGATGTAAATAAAGATTCTTCTGATCTGCTGAACCATTCTTCCTTGTTCCCTGCTCTTTCATTTAAATATCTCTCTAAAGTTCAACACTATCCAATATAAGAAAGAGGAAACAGTCTAGGGAGAGATAAACAGAAGGCAGAAGGTACGAAATTTCAGTAACTGGCCTTTGCATTCAGAAAGGTCATTATACATGCTTCCAGAGAGATTTTATTCAGTAATCCTAAAATGTAACATCAAAAAGGCTTCAACCATATCTCTCTTAAATATCAATATTTAAAGTTTTAAGAATGGCAGAGACAAGAGAGAAGGAAAGCTCAGTGTTATCATCTTCAAGTACTGTAGATGGCTCTGAACCACAATGGTAGACAGACACCCCAGAATTTTGTAAGAAAAGCTAAGAATGTCAGGTTATCATGCAACACCAGAAGCTTCTAAGTAAGATAGTATGATATGATAAATTCATAAACCTGGTGCTATTACAACTTACATAGTTCAGTGAAACACCTGCCACAGCAATGACAGAGATGTGAAAATGTGACAGAGGGCTGTTCTATGATTTATGGGCATTTATGGTCCAGCCTAGGAGCAGAAATTTTCCTATGCATTTGGGGCTCAGATACTACAAATCAAGTGTCATTACAGCTCACCTTGTGAGTACTCACAGCTCACCCTTGTACTCTGTCTCAACTGAGTTCCTTACAAATTTAGTAGCTTCTTGGCTGAACATCAACTCCCGAAGTCACTCTCAGTGATCACATGCCAGTGGTGGGTGAGGCCAGAGGCAAGCAAGGATAGAACAAGTTTACATCCATACCTCTATCCTCCATCCAGACAAACCTGAGTTCAAAGATACATTCAAGTGAAGCAAAACATTCAAGGAGAGTGTGTAACAAGGCTGGAGAGCACCCCAAGGGACAGCGAAAGCTGGGTCTGAGACTGGCCACCAGGTCTGAGGTTCCTCACCCATGACTTAAGACTGCCCACATCAGGAATAGGGAACCTACGGCCCTCCAGATATCGTAGGACTACAATTCCCATCTTTCCTGGCCATGAACCATGCTGGCTAGACCTGATGGTACTTGGATTCCACCAACATCTGCAGAGCCACAAGTTCCCCATCCCTGATTTACACACACTGAAGAGGCTAAAGTCATATTCATGCAGTACTGTGCCTAAGTGCTCATGCTGCTCCAGTAATATTCTGATCACATGGGGCTGCCAAGATTGCATAGGCTACTGCCCCTTCCCTTCTGAGCTGCTGACACAGCCAAACATAGTACCTCTGCCATACAAACACTACAGTAGCAGGATGGTAGCCAGTCACAGCAAGCAGCAAATACACCTCTTTGGTAATACTGGAATCCAACCTAAATACCGCAGACCTGTCAGGGGAATTATCAAGCCATTGCTAATAGACTGGGGTTGGGTGGGGAATAACTTCAATTGAAAATAAGCAGGACTGAAAATAAGCAGCTTTCATTTTCCCATTAGAAAACCTTGAGAAAAAGTCACATTTCTATTTTTATTGGTTGGGTCATTCGTGCCAAGCTCTTTAAGTCTATATTTAAAGAAAATATTTCAGAGTGAGTAATAAAGTAAAAGACTAAAATATGGCCAGGACTTTTTCCCTATTTGAAGTTTTTGTCTTTTATCAACTTAAGACACCATACCAACAACAACGCTATCTGAAGAAGACAGAATTGCTAAAGTTATCTGTGCTTTGCTAGCCTGCTGTTTGGATTACTGCAACACATTATATGTGTGGCTGCCTTTGAAAGTGGTCTATGTCCATATTATGCCAGTGAATGTCATCTGCACTGGCTTCCAGATCCTTTCTAGGCCTGATTCAAAATGTTGGTGTTAACCTTTGAAGTCCTAAATGACTTGGAACTATCTTACCTGAAGGATAGCCTCCTCGCATATATTCCTTCTGAGACTTTAACATCCTCTTCAGAGGCCCTTGCCATGCGGCCTCATCCAGTTAGGTGAGGCAGTTGGCTACAAAAGAGGACCTTTCCAGTAGTTTATATTTTGGTATGAGCTTTCGTGTGCATGCACACTTCTTCAGATGTATCTGAAGAAGTGTGCATGCACACGAAAGCTCATACCAAAATATAAACTTAGTTGGTCTTTAAGGTGCTACTGAAGGAATTTTTTTATTTTGCTTCGACTCAGACCAACACGGCTACCTACCTGTTACTTTCCAGTAGTGGCACCCTAGTTCATGAATTCCCTCCCCAGAGAATACCTTTCCCACCATTTCTAATCTTAATAACTTTTTGTGCTTTTCGAATACCCTACTGTAATCTTTTAGTTATTATTTTGGTTCTAAACTGTTGTTTTTATTCTGTTTTAGACTTCCTTTTTGTACAGTATTTCATTTGCCTTTTTGTTTTAGATGGTTACTGTAAATTATCTGAAAAACCTTGGTTATTGGGTGGTATGATATTTTATAAACACATACCTAAATAAAAATACTCATTGTATATGTTCAAACTTTTTACTGGCCTAGTCTGCGAACAAAAAAGATATATTGTGATATTCTAATTTAGTCTCTCATGGACAAATTCAGAATGTCTTAGAACAGGCTGTCAAAGGTCTGGCAATAATTGCTTAAGTACACTTGAAACCAGAAGGCTCAAATTCATTTTTGCTTGCAATCTAAACTTTGCATCCATCTTCAAACAGCAACAAGAACTTGGGAAGTTCCAATCAGAGTCTCGCTCTTTACACAATACAGTACAAGCCAACAACCTTCCAGACTGGCAATTTTTACTTTACACAGCTAGACTGGAATCAGGGACACATGAAATGTAATGGGAATAGATGTACGGAATTGTTTAAACCAACCAACCCTCTCCCCCTGTCCCCCCACCACATAGACATACACACACCCCAGGCATGCCCAAGAGTTACAGGCAATACCCTTCAGCAAAGTACGGTAGTTGCTGCTTCAAAGCAAAAGGCATACTTTAGTCCTTAAGTCAAAATACAGTGTTCTGCATAAACAGACCAGATGGGCTGCATGCTTAATGATGGTGGAAAGGCAGATAGTTTACTGCAGCTTTCATATATGCGCTGCAAAAAATGTATGAACAAATGGCGTGCTGTGACAGGTCTACCAGACACTTTGAGAGGGAAAAACCATTCGCCTTCATGTGGATTTTGATGCCACGGTTAATACAGTCTCTGGGGAGGTGTCCAGAGTTTGTGTCCACAGTGATTCATGCGCTGGTAACTTCACGTTTAGACAACTATAATATGCTCTGTGTGGAGCTTCCCTTAAGGCTGGCTCAGAGGCTGCAGCTGGTGCAGAATGCTACAGTTCAGGTGCTGAGTTCTGCTCCTTACCAGTCAAAAATCATGGCAGTGCTGCAGATCCGAACTGGCTGCCTATTAGTGACTGAGCCAGTTTTTAAGCTTTGTTACCTGAATATAAAGCCCTAATCAACTCTGGGCAAGGTTACCTGAAATACCAACTTCATCTCTGCAGCCTTGTAATGGCATTAAGAAGGCTGACAATTAGCCTTGCCATGGCCTGATGATTATCAGCTCATAGTAACTCAGAGGTGAGCTTTTTCCATTGTTGCACCAATGTTGTGGAATGCCCTTCCAGTTGAAATGCAAGAGGCAACATACTGGCATTCCACTTACTTTTGAAGATGGACCTATTTACACAGGCACACCCATGAATTCTTGCTCTGTATCTGCCTCTTGAAATTGCTGGATTGTTTTAATGGGTGGGTAATATTGTGCATTTTAACTGTGGATCTTAACGGTTCTGCTCAGTCTGGTTTTTATATTCTTTAAACTGTTTAGATATTTACTCTAATGAAGCTTTGCATTGGTAGATGATACTATAAGCCATGCAAGAAGAAGCTCCTTCCCTCCCTCCCTCATTCCCTAACACACACTCCCTGGGAGACAGAATCAAAGGTACTCAGTATTCTTTTTTGCATCAGTCCGTAGCTTTTTATTATCAGCAAGACCTTCACAGTAGCAAACTAGGAACCAGGAGGCATGAGTTCATGTCTTGTACCGAACAAAAAAATGGTTTACATGCTACCCAAGGAGTATTTGAAAACAAAAGTCTGCAATGTTTTCTGGCCATTGCAACATGGCACTTTCCCACACACTCTAAAATTGCGAGTCCTAAATTACTTGCTTAAATTACAAGTGGCTCTCTTTGCAGCTTGACAGGTTGGTCCCCTGTCTTTGCTCAGCAAGCTCCTGCAATCCTCACCCACACATGGCTTTTGGAGGACTGCAAGGAGGAATCAGATGTCATTTAAAGTTTGCACAGAATGAGGCTGGGCCTACACCTCCAGCACCATTAGGTAATAAAATGGCATGGACTGTATGTACTTCAGATGGAAGATACCAGTTTTGAATGTTCCCTGCTCTTCCAAACACCCCCCTCTCCCAGCTAGATATTTGGGGGGAGGGGGGGGTTAAAGGGCAAAAGAAACTCAAACAAGCACAAGTCTCTGAAACTAGCCACGTGCAGAGAAAAGGTTCTCTCCCAGCCCTCTGTCTGCAGTGCTGATGTTTTATTTGCTGTTGGTTTTTAGCAGCACAAAGAAGCATGTGAGAATGCGACCCCACATCTGTGGTCTGAAGTGGTGAAGCTCATCTGCATCTGCAGCATCTGTAATTGAGGGTTGGAAGTACAGCAAGGTAAGAACAGGCTCTGTGCTCCCATGTCCCACTAACCTAGTAGCTGAAATATTTTCTTCCACTTCTGAGAAACTAGCATGGCATTCCACTGCACAGAAGCTTCCAAAACATACCTCAAAGGCCCATCACCATGAGTTTATGTAACTTTTGCCAAACTTGCTGAAAGAGCTGGGTCGAAGATGCCTGGGATAAATGGACAGAGTGACTTTGGCAGCCTACCCTTAAACCTGTTAGGGGAATTAATCTGGCACCTCATCTTCAAACGAAAAAGAGAAGAGTGTGCATTATAATAAGGCCTCTTACAGCACAGAATAGTAAAACGCAAGTTCTTCTAAAGGATGCAGACACAAGAATGCTTTACTCAGCTCCATGGCAATCCAAAATATGAGCCTTAATGACTGCTTGCTGAATGGGAAGTTTAGCAATTCAACACTACATTTGCCACTTGATGGTGGCAGCATCCATTTATGACTTCCATTATCTGAAACAGATAAAACATAATGAAAAGTATTTATATTATTATCACCACCCACCACCTGGTAGCTGCAATACAATACTGCCCAATAAAGGTGCTTCACACATTCTCTTGAGAGTCAGAGCAACAAGACTTAAGAGTATTGCCTTGTAGTGAAGTATATGCATGTGTGAATCAGATCTTAGATACACTGGAAGAGAGGTGAACAGAATATTTCAACTCCCACTGGAACACGCATCATGCTAAAATTACTGGATAAACTTGAAAAGGAAATAGGAAAAAATATTACTGTCTATCACAACACAAGGCTTCCTGTTACTGATTTTTGAGTGGAAACAGATAACTATTCATCCCATGGTGACTGCTATAAAGCATACCCTGGCAACAGAAAGCCAATTTCCCCCTCTTACAAGTTAATAGCTCATCATTTGGGAATCCCCATTTTTTAAACCTGACAATTCATGACATTTCTTATTTGTACCTCCAAGAGATCAAAATGTTGGAGGAAGGAAAATTAAGAGCCACCCAGTTCCACTCCTTCTGCAAGCCAGTTTAATAATTATAGGCTAGCTACCTCTTCCTCATCACATTCCAATTTTGTTCCATATTACATTTTACATAAATTGTAAGTGGTGACACTACCCAAGCCAGATAATTCTGTCCATCTGACATAGATCAGAACAACAGTGGCTTATGGCGAATGCTATTGTAGCGATCTCTAATGACTCAATATCACACATTCCAGTCTCTTGTGCGTTTTAAATCTGCTGATGTCTTAAGAGCCATAGTTTAACAAAAGCTCTTCATCATATACTTCTGTTAATTCTTCTCCTGAAATTTTGTCATGTGTCAAGTCAGCTGTCTTCCTCTTTTGAGCTATATTTCTCCCTTCGTTTTCATTTTTTTAAAGTACATTTTTCTGAGCTACAGGGTTAGCAAAAACAATTCAAAACAAGGAAACACCACCAAACAGCTGTTTTTATGAGACGTGGAAAATCTTTCCACTTTGCAAGAGTTGCATGGGAACAAAGATGTTCTTTTTCCAAAGACCTGTCTGACAGAAAGGTAACAAAAGATTTAGAAAGTATTATATCAAAGTTAAAATGATTCTTGCCCTTATCGTACCATTTTATATCTTACAGTACTGTCTTTGTAGTTTACTATCTACACGCAAATGAAAGAAGTGTGCATGCACACGAAAGCTTATACCCAGAACAAACGTAGTTGGTCTCTAAGGTGCTACTGGACAATTATTATTTTTCTCAACTACGTCAGATCAACACCTGAATCTAGTATCTACACAAATATCATACTAATGAATTAGTACAGATTAGTTGAATTTGTTTCTATGTCTGAGTAGATATAACAGCATAATCCATCGAAAAAACACAAAAGGCTTGAACAACAAATTAGTAAATTACCATATATGTTATTCAGGGGGCTATGGGCACCCACCCTCTCTTCGTACCCCCTAGACTAGACCACTGCCCTCATACACAAGAAATAGAGGAAGTGCATGCATATTTCACTTTTCCAAGAGTTCCAAGTAAAAGTCAGGCACGGTAGAGTTAATCTGAGCCTTGGAAAGCACAGAAAGCTGACAAAGGAAGTGGGAAAGTGTGTGTCTTTCTTAACTTTATCTTTCTGCACTATGTACTTTCCAAAGGAGAAAGGGGTCACCAGTCCTCAAGACCATGGTGGGAGTAAGGGGGAATCTCAGAGGCTTCATCAGTGCCAGGGGAAGACCTCATAATTTAACATGTGAACACTTCAGAGAACCCATTTTCCATCGATGGTTAAAATATACCATGAGAAGGGACAGGCCTTCAATACAGATCTATTAGTTATTTTCCCCTCCAATTCCCACATAGAAAAATAAGCTAAACATACCTGCTTCAGTCATTCTACGCATTCAGCGTCTCGCCCCTTCCGCCACAAAAAACCCAACATGACATTTTGTTAGTATGGCACTCTGGTAACAAGACCACTTTAGTTAAACGGGAAGATGCCTGCAATATTGACAGAGTGAGATCATAATTCTCATAGCCTGAACAAGACACTTAGGTAAATATTTCACCCTGTCACATGTCTCAAGAAAGTTACTTGAAAAACAACAAATTATCCAACATAACTAAATTACGATAACATAAAATGCTTGGAGCAAAGCAAATATGTCTGAAGAAGGTGAATTTAAATCCTGCTTAGACCAATGCCAAAGGAACGATGCACATTCAGGAACCATATCTATGAACACAGTATCTTCACAAAACTACAGTATCAGGGTAATTGAATTTAGACCTCAATTTATCTCGTCTTCAAGTCAATCGAAGATTGAGCGAGGCAAAAGCCAGTCTCCGACACCTCTGTTCTTTAACACATTATCAAAGCCGCACCAACAAAATAAATTATTATTGTTTCAAGCAGGAGCAAGCAGTGTTAAGTGCAGAGAAGAAAAAAGCTAGCGTCAAGGCATTGTAGTGGTACACCTCTGCTCCTGGGTGCCACTTTAAAACGAAGATCCTCAAAGCAATTTACAAAACGCTGCTTTGAATTGCACTTGTGAGAAAAGTGCATTAAAATTACATGGCAGTTAATAAGGTGCCACTGAAGGGCTGCTTTATTATGCTGAATAGTTTCCACATTTGGCTAACTAAAATAATTTTAGTGAAGGTTTAATTTAACACATAGGAGGTGACAAACTAAATGAACCTAGCTAATAAGGCAGCAAACAAAACAAATGCTGCTAAAGCACCCTGAACTGCACTGTACCCAACGTAAGTCCACTTTCTTTAGTTATCAGGTTAATACATAATGCAAATTTTCCCACCAAGAAATTGCACACAAGAAACTGGAGCCAAATCACCGGATTTCAGATTAGAATTGAAATTAACATCTAAGTGGGAGTAACTTCACTGAAGCCACAAGACTTGAAAGCAGAATTACCACTAAAGAACCACTTGTTAAAAGGCAATTGGGGGGGGCAGAAAGAATAATGGTTATTATTAAATATGAAAGGGTTGCATTCACCAACATTTTATTCAGAACAGCCCCACTGAAATTATTCAGGTCTACTATGAGTCTCACGCACACTGGATACAACCCATAGTATTCTGACTTCTCACCTGCAAAAATCTCAAACCCCTGGTATCTTTTTAAATGGGCATTCTCATAACCAAACCAGAATTTTCTATAAACAGAGTGCAATTCTGCCAGTTATGAACATACAGCTGAAGCGATCTGCTAACTCATAACTCATGCACAATGCACAATCTGCTAGGACAACAAGCTCATATTGCACACAGATTATGGATTCTGAAACCATCAACCCAGTGCACCAACGGAGGTGCACCTATCAGGAGCCAAGTGAAGCTGCAAGAAAACCAGGCCCAATCCATTTCGAATTGTTAAGACTGAAAACTACCATCTTAGAAAAGTCTTGCAAATATAGGCTTACAAAAGTTACTGGCTCACAAAACATTTTACGAGTTGGCTTGTTAGTCATTTGTGGTAGCACATCAGTGGCCTAAGGAGCCAACTCTCCTGTCATTTACAGGGAAAGGATGCTTAAAGCCAGACTTAGAAAAAAACAACACACCACATACAGTGAATGAGGTGAAAGCAGCTTAGAATACATACATGCTTGTCAGCTTTATTTTAACTGCTTAGCATTTATTGATTAATTTATATCCTGCTCTGCCACTGCAAGTAGTCAGGGAAGCATACAACCCAGGCAGAAAAGGGAAGCATGAGGTTCCTGTTGTACATAACTAGCACCACAAGCCCCATCTAATAAGGTTCCTACTGATAACTGAGCATTCAACAGACGCTGCCTGTTCCCTTATTACATTTTGCTATGTCATCAAAAGGCTAAAAAGTTACTTTCATTTCTTGAATAAAGTTCTCAAGAAGCAAAAAGTACAGTGGGTACAATTCTACATGATAAGCAAACATTTCACTTAGCCAGGGAAGGTTCACAATGCACTGTGGCATCACAAAGTGCTCCTGCTCAGTGTACAATCCCATTTCCGCCCCGGCATGGTTTTTCATCCCCCTTCAAAAACAGTCAAGTCAGAGTTATGTGTCCACCCAATCTGCCAACCCATTGCTGTGGGGGGCGGGTTCCACTCTCATCTCTGAACTTCGAAATAGAGGCAATTATTTGAGGGAGATATTTCACACACCTAGAGATTCTAGACATTTGGAATGCCCCCTATCGCTTTCTAGCCAAGAAGAATTGTATGGTCACATATGCAAGTTCTTCAACCATTCAGATTGTATTTTTAATCAGTATTCCTGCAGCCCAGGGGGCTGGAGTAGATCATGGGCCGGCAACCTAAGGCCCATGGGCCACAAGCGGCCCACAGGGGTCATTTAACCAGCCCATGATCCACCCCCCCAACCAAGCCGCCCACGCAGTGAGTCCCTGTGCACTGCACTAAACCGGCGCAGTGCAGCGACTCACTTCCACGGCACCGGAAATTGCAGGCATACACGCGATCCGGCCCACAGAGGGATCTCCTCTGGAGTAAACCTTGCCAACCCCTGGACTAGATAGTCCATTGGGCTACCAATTCTGTGATTCTATGGTTTTCCCCTCTTTTAAAACTTTTTACTGTATCATCATCATCATTATTATTATTGCATCTATATCCTGCCCCTGCACAGTGGACCATGCAAACGAAAAGAGAAATGTTCAAAATTAAGCTTCACAGGTAGAGGGGATTATAACAAGCCATGCTTAGATTTGAAATGTTGTTTCCCATCTACACTTAACTCAATGCTTGGAGAAAATAAGTTACCGTACTAGCTATGCTCCTTGAAAACAACACATTTCATTTGACCTTTGAGGATTCTCTGTTGCAGTCTGCTTAGACATTTATTAGGAAAAGCAAGATCAAATCAATTCAGAACATATTCAACTGGGGTCTGAGAGCTTAGATTAAAACCCTTTAATCTCATAGCAGAGAATACTCTATGAAGTAGAATCAAGACAACATGATTTATACCATAACCAGGTTTTATCCTTGGAGCCTTATATTGTAAGAACAAATAATACTTTCTGAACTAGTAAAAATGACAGCTTCAACATAGCAGTCATAGAACAGCACATTTTGCAGCTGGTTGCAATGTTCACAAGAGTGCACAATGTTTCATAGAACGCATAAGCATCCAGAACCAAGCCCAGAAATAAAAAAATTCTTAAAGGACATCCGGGGGGGAGGGGCAGAGAGAGAGAGAGAGGACAGAATAATGTTTTCCTATATAATACTTTATTTTAAAAACATTAATCATGCTGCAATTTTCAAGGTCACTTATGGAGAGAGAAGTACATTGGGGGCAAAAACAGAGGGGGGGATAGGACTACAAAAGATTGAAATGATCAGTGCAGGGCAGGCTTTGCCCCACTCATCTGTCATGGCCACAAAGGTCCCCCACCCCTGGTCTGAGTTGGGGGGGACGTGGAGTGTTTGGCAATATCTGGGGGTTCGGGGGAGTCTGGTGAGTTACGGGTGATAGATGTGGCTGGCAAGCAGGGGGATAGCTCCCAGCAACTATTTAAAAGTACCTGCATTCATAGGGTTCCAATATGTAATACAGAAATCAGGATTAAATTAATTCCATTCTCTCCAGCTAATTGAACTTAATACAGTGGTACCTCGGGTTAAGAACTTAATTCATTCCGGAGGTCTGTTCGTACCTGAAACTGTTCTTAACCTGAGGTACCACTTTAGGTAATGGGGCCTCCCGCTGCCGCTGCACGATTTCTGTTCCCATCCTGAAGCAAAGTTCTTAACTCGGGGTACTATTTCTGAGTTAGCGGAGTCTGTAACCTGAAGCGTCTGTAACCCGAAGCATCTGTAATCCGAGGTACCACAGTATAAATGGGAACAAACTCTTGTCTTGTTGCTTACACAGAAGTTTATGGGTTCTCTAGAAAAGCACAGAAAACTAAAAAATAGGAGTTTCCAGATGAGCCCTTTATCCAGCATTAATGATGTGAAGACTATCCACGGAAGTCTTCCCCACCTTGGTGCCCTCCAGATGATCTCGGGGCTCCCATATGCCCCAGCCAGCCTGATCAATGAGCAAGGATGATGGGAGCTGTAGTTCAACAACATCTTGAAGTCACCAAGTTGGGGGAAACTGCTCCAAGGTTCCAACTGACAACGGAGGCTATCATAGGGCATGACAACTGGTCCTGATGTAATGCAAAGGTGGTCACCTATAGGAATGTACATGCTTACAGAGCATTTCATGGGTTCCCCCCCCCTTTTTCTTAAATTACCAAAATATGTAACATTAAAGTTGAAGCCAAACAACAAGCCATCTTTAGAGCAACTTGCCTATGTGCCAAATGTTTTGGGATGGAAAGTGAACACATCACGAATGCGGCAACTTGACAGTCTTCATTTCAACTCAAATGCATATACTATGCCAGCAGACCTAACAGCTGAATAATAAGGTTTCCTTCAGCCATAAATAAAGATACTTGGTAGTTTCCTGTGTCTGACAAACACAATAATCTTCCCCTCCCAGCTGGATTTCAGAGTTTATTAACGTGCTGCCACTGTACCAGGCACATGAAGGAAACAGAGACACATGCCAGCAGAGGCACAATGTCCTTTGATGACATCCTGACTAGGCTACAAAAAGGATCACAACCTCACCCACACTTTAGGTTCTACCTAAAACTAAAACTAAAAAAACATCAGGCAGGTTTTAAGTTAAGGGGCTGAGAAAGAGATCAAAGTAGTGTCAAACATGGAAGGATGTATTGACTGAAATGGAGAGAGTCACATGCATTTGTTTCTCTGGTGCAATCATTGAACGTGCTATCTTGCTTCTTCCTCTTTGCCCAAAGCCCTTTATTTCCCTTAATCTTTGCCTATTCTTCCATTGGCTTCTTGGCTATGTCTCGATCCTGATTGATTTCGCTCTCCTCACGCCACCCCATGGTTGGCCTCCAAAGCTATGCTAAGCCAGGGCTTACAAGGAGGCATGTGATGCAAGCCCTAGTAGTTCCATTCTCAAAATCCAGAGTGCAAACACTCCCAACTTACTGCGCGCGCACTGTGATTCCAGTGCTGGATTTTTAATCTGTGTCCGCACAAAGGGATCTCTACTGCATATGTATCCTGCACTTTGTTATAAGACATTAGTTTGGTGTGCTGTTTCTCAAACCAGCTTCACACAAACTGGCATCCTTAAGTTGCTCCTAACTAGTTTCTAGTCAAGGTATGTGTGAACACCTCTGCATGGGGGTAAAGGAATCACAGAAACAAACTGAAGCCATGCTGATGTGAACAGTGTGTGAGGAGGGAGAGACCTGTTAAACAAACAAACACACAAACACACACAACCCCACTTCAGTGCACAATAAGACAGTAAAGGGAACACACCCTAAGACGGAACCAAGAATAATCACTTGCTGCTAAGTTTTCTGTCCTTACAGAGGGGAGAAAGAAGGGCTACTTTGAGGAAGTCAAGCATGCTTAAAATGATATATATATATATCATGTTTGTCTATCAGCCATTCTAGTCAGATGTCATGGACATTTTGGCCCTAATTTATTCATAACATAACTGATTGTGTAACCAATGTGCACTTTAGAACTTTATGCTCCATTGCACACTTTTTCACTAAATGGAACATAAGATAGATTGTATTTGCAATCCTACCCAATTACTGTAAAAAGCTGATTAAAGTGTGTTTTTCTCATGAGAATGTTATGCAAGAAGACTTTCCCCTCCCCTGCTGAAAGGCGCCACCATACAGGAAAGGAACTCACCTCAGTTATTAATGCTAGGATTAGACTGCATTGCCACATTTCTGATACTTCAGCAGTAAACACAAATAGCGCTCAGTTGCTAAGGTATAGCCAGAAAAAAAGGAATATTCCTGTATGCAATTTCGTATTATGTTCCATTTCCAAACAAGGAAGCTGGTCAGATTCAGTCCTGGTTTATTTTGCAATCCATGGGGATTTCTAAAATCCAGGAGCTTTGGCTGCGTATGTACATCTGGTAATTTTAGAAGGAGTCAACTACTGGAAACTACAAGGCTCACCAGAACTGTGCTTTATTTCCTTCCTATCACTTATTTAATAGAAAGCAAACATTTTACTTGACTTACTCCCAACAAATGCCCTAACCGGTACCCTATGAACCCCCAAGAGCCTGCAATTCAAATGTTACATGAGTATGTGAATGAACAGATTGAAAACCATTATACATTTCCCCAAATTCCCAATGGTTACTTATTCTATGAGGATTTAGGTATTTGGCCTTTCAGAGGAATCCTAAGACCTCTGAATTCAGAGCAAAGTCAATAGTCACAAGAGATAACCTGGTATTGAAAGAAGATTAAAGAGCAACTTCACTCTCTTCTTCCTGACTGAATCAAGTTGGCTATCACAATCACACTCTAAAAAGATAACCAGTTCTAATCCTTAGGAAGGGCAGATACAATGGCTGCAGATTCACTGGCGTTGGGCTACAGTGCTGTTTCCTGAAGCAGTGTACACACGGTGGGTGGCAAGACCTGTATATGTAAATGGCAGCAGACACATGTTGGGGAGCCCTAGGGCCAATCAGCTTCCCCAGGAACACATGCATACATATATAAAGACACAGGTTATACTGTATATTTATATATATTCACACTTTTAAATAACTGTGTCAAACACCAGGGTACACACAACAATCACATGGAGCCACCCAGAGTGCAGCTGAGTAGCAAATTCACAAGAGCAAAAAAATCAAAGAATACTGTGATATTATATATCCATGGTCTTCTAAGGAGGGTTGCTAATGGTTATTTGTTTTATGAGAGTGTATGCCATGACAAAACAGTGCAGTTACATATGCAAGCCCCCTATTTCAGAGCAACACAGCTCTACGACATTCTAAAGAATTTACACCAGAATTCTAAAATATTCCTCGTTTTTTTACATTCTGATCTGGAATTCTGCTACATGCTTAAGCATCTTTCTCACTAAAATGAAAGGGACTAGTGTACCATGATCTCTTTAAGTTTTACATGCAACAAAATGTTATGTTATACAAGGTAGGTGCTCCACCATTTTGCTGCATATCTTCACAGTGTTTCCTTACATGATCACTCTCACACACTTGAAGCTCACACTTCACTGTGGGCATTCTGCTGCAAGTAAACATTTATAAGGCTGGTAAAGAAAGCCACAAGTTGAGGCCCAATTGCAGCTCAACCACAGCTTCTACAGTGCAAAACCAATCAAGTCGTTTTAGAAATAAGCAATTCTGTACCAGCACACATTTGTAAAGGCTCAGTTAAACAAAGATTTGGTTGTTGTTGTTTGTGCACTATAGCTGCCAAGCTCAATTCTACTTTATGCCAACAATGCCCTCCTGAGTGTGGGAGGGGGCATGAAATCTATAGCATTTGGCACATCGGAGCACACACTCGCTCTGTGTGTGGCTTCAACTGTGAACTGTTCTGATGGTCTTTATGCAACTGCTTCAAAGAAAAGTATTAGCACACAAAACTCACAATGCTCTGCACTAAAACTCAGCTCCAACAGTTACTGCTGAAACTGAGGTTGTAAAGGACACTTACAATGGAGTAAGTTCAACTGAGCCATGTGGAACTTACTTTTGAGTCAGTATGCACAGGAGCATGATTTTACTGTAATCTTGCGCACATTTACTTGGGAATAAGGGGGGGGGTTCCAAGAGCTTCAAGAAACATTAGCACTGCATGGTGTTTCTTGCAGCAGACCCAGGAAGTTGTATTAACATGGATACACACATAATGGGCAGAGCTGCCCTTCGTCCTAATGGCAACAGGGCTTAGTTCCATGATAGGCATGCTTAGATTTGACAAGTTAAAGGTCCAATCAAACTTACTCAAACTCTAGCCAAAACTTACAAGTATTTTGCCCCTACTTTGAGCCCTGCATTTAATTGCCCTTCAAATACTACAAGGACCTAATATTGTTTCCTTGATGGTATCGATCAAGGTTAAAGAGACTGGGGAAGAGGTGAGGAGAGCCAAACCTTTATAAAATACAATATAGATATTAAAAGAGAAGAACTCATAATCTATCCTGAATGTTTAAGTCTTGTGGCCTTTTGAAACAATAGCAGTTTCTCTGAAGTGTTGTTTTGATGAAAATACTGTGCATGAAAATATACAGTATTTATTTATAGAAACAGAAGAACACAGGACTTCCTGTTTTTAGCTCAGCTCCACCTTAAAAGCTATACTTTTTCTCCTGCCGATTTATTCTGAAATTAAATGCACTTCTTTGCAATTGCCAAATAAAAACAGTTGCATTTTATTCATTCGTTGTTGTGGAGAGAGAGAGAGAGAGAGAGAGAGAGAGAGAGAGAGAGAGAGAGAGGAACACTCAACTTTTCCACTGTAATAGGATGCAAAGAATGGCCTTGTCAAAATCACTATACATGTAACAGGATCATAACAATGTCAGAAAAATCATAATAGGATAGTCTCCAAAATCCGTTCCTGCAAAGATTAAAAACTTATTTAACAAAGATTTAAAACAATCCACTCAGCACATTTCTTGCACAAATACCATTAAAATAAGTATAACTGCACAAGAAATATGTGCTTTCATACTACCATCATTCATTTTGATGGCATCTGCACTGGAGAGGCTCTCAGAGGCGTACAACTTAGATGTTTCATGTCCTTAAAAAATAGGTTGTAACAGCTGAGATCAAACACATTCTGGAGAATTATATTTAAAATGCTCCTATGCTTGCATAGAGGAGTTACAATCTATATGATAATCTATAAGAAGTACCAATCAGGCCAGTCCATCCATCCCCCCCCCCCCGCATTCTGAGAAATAGAAGACTGGCACCAAAAGGAGACAACATGACCACTCTTACTTCCTCACGCCCCACCCGTGACATTTTGCAAATAGTAACAATATCTCCCAAAAGGAAACACAATATACTCTTTCAAAATAGGAAGTACTACAGACAGGCAACTGCATTAATGACAGGAGTGACTCATCCCCCCCACCCCACCCCCAAAAGAAACCTTGCTCACTGGTGTTGTGGGGGGGGGACAGCACAAGACCAGTTTCTTGCAACACTGCCAAGTTTGATATTTCAGTAGTACTGCCAACTACAGAAGCCACTGGCAACTCAAAAACTTTAATACACGTGTCAGAGCAGCCTGCAAAGTTGCCCCAAGCTCCCCACTAATCTTTCCCTTTCAATTGTCAGTGCTATGAAGGGAGAAAAAGAGGGAAAACACACACACTTAATTTAGTCAGCTTTCGGAAACAACAAAATACACACTGTCCTCACAATGGTTCTACTCCACACCTGGATACTAAGGTGAGATGCCGTTCCAGGGACTGCATCTACAATACTGACTGTGGTGCCATGACTAAACTGGGCAAATAACGTCACTTTAGGAAGCACTGTGGAAAGAATCACTGTAATTCAGCAGCCCAAGTTCTTGGAAAACTGAAATTCATATTCCAAATGATTTCTAATGACCCCACTTACTACTCTCACTATGCAGGAGGAGGTCAGGAATGCTCTGGTGATACCTTTTGGATGGTGCCAGTGGCAACAACACGAGGCATCGCAAGTCCCTCCCTGTGCCATTTTGAATCACCCATCCATCAAAAAGACTTTCCTGCCAATGCACTTTTTAATTTCCGAGGCTATGCTTTGTACCTTGCAGTGTTCCCAGCACAAAGTTGAAACCAAGTTTTATTTTAAAAATTAAAAGGGGTGTGTGTGGGAGGGAGGGAGGGAGGGAGGGAGGGAGGGAGGGAACACCTACTGCTAGAGAAAAAGAGGCATGGCACTTTTTTAAAAAAAAAAGAAGAACACTAATTTGGAAGCAGCCAAAAGCATGCCATAAAGTCAAGGGATGTATTTTGACCCAAACTGGAACCCTCAGAAAAAAACACAATTACACAGCAGAAGACAAGACCTACCTCCTCAGGAGCTCAGCAGCAGAGTGACAGCAACAGGATGAACCCTGCAAGCAGTACAGAGAAGCCAAGCTGCCGGGGATCTTCCCGCCAACCACAACAACCCAAAACAGAGAAGTACAGGGTCTCTGGCACCGTTTCTTTTCCTGATATCCTGTTGCATGGGAAACTGTGGGGAAATCCTGTATTTTACTTCCCTATTACTGGCGCAAGCAAGAAACTTAAGTCCAAGTGGAGTGTGGTGGGGAGGAGGTGCAACACTGGCCACAAGTTAACAATGTGCCATTCTAGGCGTTGCCTGCCAATGATTTGCCTTTCCCCAACGCAGATGGGTCACGACCCCAAAGTGCACCAAAGCAACCTTGTGGGAGGGTCGCCAAGATGTTAGGTTTTGGAGACACAAGTTAAGAAGCATGTTCTGCTTTATTAAACTGTGGGTGGAAGTGAAGAGCAGATCCTAGAGTTCAGATCCTATACTGGCTAAACTCCCTTATATCGCCTCTCCTCTCCCCCAGAAAATGTTGCTATACACCACAAGAGGTGTCCAGGCAAAGACATCAAAATAGTAACCAGAAGGCGTAAGGAACATTTGCCTGCCTGGCAGCCACTCCCAACAGAGATGCCTTAGAAGGAAGAAAGGATTCTAGTTTATGTACACCCTGCAAAGAAAAATCCCAACATTCAACTAGCCCTGGTAGAGGAAGGAAGGCCCCCCCTCCCATCACATAAATGCATCCACATTAACCATAATAGGAGCTCCTAGCACAACACACCCCTTTCTTGATGGAGCAGCCTGGGTTCTCCTGCTTCCAGGATGCAATTGGGACACCCTCCCCCGCCTAAATAGCAGCTATCCTTCATTATCTGACGGGAAGAGCAACCCAATCATACAAAGGGGGGGGGATTCCTCCAGAGGCAAGTCTTTAAAAACTGCGCAGGGGAGGGGGGGTGTCAAAGAAAAAACGTGTCTCTGTACTGTCAAAATCGCACAATACCCACCAACACCAACATGCAATCTGGGGTCCTGACTCCTGTCACCCTTTGGTTCACATCACCCATGGGTGGGTCAGGACCCCCCCACTCTGGAATCCACCCCCCCCCCTCGCCCCGCCAAGCACACACACGTACCCTGCCTGCATGCACTCCGGCCAGGCACTACTCTGGCCGGGCTCCAGCCTGGCTGTCAAGGCTCCTCTCCTTTTCCTGGCCGGGTGCAAGACCTCTCCACCCGCTTCCCAACCTTCCTGGGGGGGGGGGTGAAGCTTCGGCTGCTTTCCTTACCCCGTAGGGAGCACACCCTGACCCCTCCCTGCCGGGCCCTGAGCCAAGGGGAAGCAGCAGGGCCCCTCGGCCTGGCGGCGGGAGGGAGGGAGGGAGGCGAGCCGGCCCCGCACTGGGCCGGGAGGGAGGGAAGGAGCGGGAGACCGAGCGAGCCGCCGCCTCTGCGGCCGCAGCAGCAGCGCCCCAGCTGCCCCTTCCTGCGCACCTTACTCACCCCGTCGCCGCTGCCTGCCGGGGCGAGCCAAGCCGGCCGCCCGCTCGCTTCCGTCCTTCTTTGCTTGCTTCCTTCCTCCGGCTCTCCGCTCGCTGCCTGCCTGCCTGCCTTGCTGGGCTTGAGGCGCGGCAGCTCCAGTGCGCGGCGGCGGCGGCGGCAGCTCATCCGCTCCGCCCCCCTTCCCTCCCTTCGCTTCCCTCCTCGGGCTCGGGGAGGAGCAGCCGCGCCGGCGAGGAGGAGCGAAAGCGGCGGAGGGGCGGAGCAGCGCGCTCGGCCCGGGAAGGAGGGGTCGAAGCGCCCGCGCGAACGTTGCGCCACTTTCGTTTTGGAGGAGAGGCGACGGGCGCGAGTAATGTAGTCTCCCAAGTCTAGAGCAGATATAGATCAGTGCCGGATTTTCGAGCTAAACAAGCTATAGCTTAGGGCCCCACTCTCTTGGGGCGCCCAAAAAATTTAAAGGGGAAAAAAAACCCTGGCTGTACATTTCCAAAATATAAGATAAAAAACAAATAAAACCTGCATACAGCAACAGTGTTTTGTGTTGTGTAAGTAATGGGCCCCCAATCATTTTAAGTTAGAGCTTAATAATTTATTTCACTACTAATATACTTTTTAATTACAGGTAGGTAGCCATGTTGGTCTGGCGTAGTCGAAACAATTTTTTTAAAAAAAGATAGAAAATTAGCAGAGCAGGTTAGGAGGGTGGGAAAATATTCCTGTGTGCTTAAAGAGTTAAAAAAGAAGACAGCATTCAAGAAAGGGGTGATGTGGTCACTGTATAGATGTTGCTTCTGTACTATTTATTTATTTATTTATTTATTTATTTATTAGGATTTATAAAAGAGAAATGCAAAGTTTATCAAATATCTTTTTTGTCCAAAACTATAAAAAATATCAAAATACAATAAAAACATAGGGGGAAAGAGAGAAAAAGAAAAGCAGGAAAAATAGAGAGAGGAAAAAGATTAAGAAGAAGAAATTGGCAAGAGATTTAAAGAGAGAGAGAGACAGAGAGAGAGAGAGAAAGTATTCTGTACTATTTACACAATCATTTAGGGTCTGCCCATCCTGTAACAAGCCAAACATCCGCTGTCTATGTTACAAGGGGGCAGAAGTCACAACGCACAATACCAAGCCTTGGGTTCAGCCCGATGTGAAGCCAAAATAGGCCTCTCTCACACCATGTGCAGGACTGAGCATAGATCAGCTGCTTGTGAGCATCACAGCTGACTGGGAACCAGAGCTGAAAGGCTTGTGTGAAACTGAATGAGCCTACCTCTCCCCAAGCTGGAGTCAGCGATTCCTGACCTCTTTTCCCCACTGTGAGTTTGTGAGACAGTGCACATGCTATACTTTTTAAAGCACATCTGAAGCACATTCTTTCCCTCAAAGAATTCTGGGCACTGTAGTTTACCCCTTGCAGAGTTACATTTTCCAGCACCCCTTAGGAAACTACAATGCCCAGAAATTGAATTCTTTGAGGGAAAGAATTTGCTTTAAAGGTACAGTGTGTCTGCAAGCCTTGGTGTGATGTTTGTCACATGGTTTGTCCTTGCAGGATTTGTTTTTCTTTAACCAATAGCCTGCAGGGGTGAGGAGAACCAGATTGGGGCTGGCAGAATAGGGTGGGAACATTAACCCTTTCCCCAGCCTTAGAAGAAAGTATCCTATTGATGCCAATGGGATCTCTTCTCTAATTGCAAATAGACTCTATGCTGGGAGGTATGAGATTATTCTGATTGTGACCATTGACCCCCCCTTCCCCCCCACCATGATCTGGCTCACCCCACCCATGTGTGCCAGCAATTTGTTTAAAAAAGATTTACGTCTGCTTTGGTCCTCTAGAACAGGGCAGGCTTCAGTGAAATGTTGAGCTGTTTTAAACTGAGGGCTGTTTGATTATTATTTTTTGTCAGTTAAACATTTCTTCCATGACTTGCAATACAGGTATTATTAAGCATGTTCTTATTGCTAAGGATTCCAGCTACCAAAACTGTCGAAGTCAGTTCCACAATACATAACAGGCAGCCTTCCAAACTGCATCCTGAATTTGAACTGCAGGCTTACATAATAATTGCAACGGACAGCTAAATGTGGTCAGGCCAATTTGCATGGAGAAATATAACCTGTGATTATTAACCATGAGACTTGTGTTTCTTATTGGAAATGTTTGACATATGCATTATTCAGACAACTTTTTTGATGCAGACAGTATCTGTCAATGCACACTTATTTATTTTTAATAAATAAATAATTTTTGTTGACACAAGAAGTACTTTTAGTATACACACATTTGAAAGTTGTGTGAAATATATGTTTAGTATAAAGTTTCACATAAAAGGGCCTAATCATTACACAGCCAGAGATCATCTTGGCTGTGAGTCCTGGAAGACCTGCTCCCTGCTTTGCAGACCTTTTTCTACCTGGCTTGGGAGGGTGGGGCCCTGACTGACTCCAGCTACAAAAGCTGAGGCTGCTGAACAGAATCTTGGGCTGGGATCTCCTTTAGGGGTTTTTGCTGGGGCGGGCGCAGTTGTTGATGTAATTTTGTTGTATTTTTATTTTGGATCTTATGATTTATGTAGGAAACGTTCAGTTTGGTTGTGCACTTTTTGATGTTTTGTTAATTTTTTAATAACATTCTTTATATTCGTGGTTATGCAAGTTTTTATGTTGTAAGCTGCTAGAGCATGGTTTTAACTTTGGAAAGGCAGCATACAAATAAAATGATTGATTGATTGATTGATTGACTGATTGATCATCATCAAATTAGATGTTTTTTTTAAAAAAAAAAACCTCTGCTACCTATGCAGAGCAGTTTTCATGCATGTTTAATTGCAGCTAGATAGGGGTGAATTTCAACAGAAAACTGGTTCTATAGAGTGCTGAACCAAAAGAGGAGCATGTTCTAGACTGGGGGACCTTAATCAACTCCTCTCCAAAATGAAAACCAGGTTAAGCACAATTATCTAAGCATGTGACACAGGTCATTTATTGTTCAGTCCTTTATGACATTCAATGAAAGTTACTCCATGTGTGCTTAGAACGGTAGCCTTAGTGCTAACAATGTTTTAGCCCTCAATAAACAAAAGGAAGGCTATTGTATTTGTTTTTCACACATTTGTGCACAACTTCCAAAACTCTTCTGGTTAAAATCACTCTGAAATGAAATAAAAAAGTGAGTCCTGTGTTTTTGAAGAGAAATCAGGGTTGCCATTTTGCTGGCCTTGGTGAAGGACACGGTTTGCACACTTCTCGACCCACTGCATTCCACATATAGAAACTGACTGGGCTGACAAATGAATCCTGCTTCAGTAATGACACCAATATAGTGTCCATCTATACAAGGCATAGGCAACCTTGGCTCGCCAGATGTTTTGGAACTACAACTCCCATGATCTTTAGCTAACAGGGCCAGTGGTCAGGGATCTTGGGAGTTGTAGTTCCAAAACATCTGGAGAGCCAAGGTTGCCTATGCATGATCTATATCAGGCATCCCCAAACTTCGGCCCTCCAGATGTTTTGGACTACAATTCCCATCTTCCCCGACCACTGGTCCTGTTAGCTAGGGATCATGGGAGTTGTAGGCCAAAACATCTGGAGGGCCGCAGTTTGGGGATGCCTGATCTATACATTGAAACAAAGAGAAGGACATGAAAGGTAATAGGATGATGCACAATAGATGTACATCAGGCATAGCAAAATGTAGTGCTTTACATGAAATCAACAGTAGGACATAGGTCACCTAGATGCCAGCAACCTATAATACCTGTTGTTAAGCCCTTGGTGGAATTTATGCCGGCAGTAGGTAGGATTCCAAAGATGATATTCATCCTAACCAAGTATTACAACACTTCCTTAGAATTCCTCCAACTGTCTTGGTAAATCTGGATCTTTAGAAAGAGCAACATATGCTTCTCTTAGCCCTTGCCACTTCCAGACCTCACACCAAGAATTTTGTTTAGGACCACATTATACAAATGTAAACAGCACTGTGGATTAAAGTTTTTTGGAGTAAGGATCATCAGAAGCATTTGCGATGGCTTGGATAACACAGGAACAAACCATGCCAAAGCAGAGAGCTAGCAATTAAGTAGATAACTTTTTTCTCCTTATCAGAACAGAAAAATGTGTGGTTAACTGTTCACAATGAAGAGCACAACTGTTGTACAAGGAATCCAAATTATATGCTTGCTGCTTGCTTTGTTTCTAGTGCAAGGCTGGCTTATTTCGAATTATTTCCGGATTAAACAGTTAGCCTGTCTCCTACCGTATAAAATGCAGCTTTAGTTTCTTCACAGTCTTTTTGGCCCTTGAACATCTACAGTTGGCTATGAAATCCCTTTTGGTGGACTGCGTCTTCACTTTAGAACATGCTCTTTAATGTCATTGCCGTAAGTATTCATTGTGTTGTCATGAAAAGCTTTTATTGCAAAACTCATAAAACTAGTTAAAGACATGTCCTGTGGCGGATGACAAATGGCCATAAAGTTATTCAAATGCTGCTGCAGGACTGTAAAACTTCCTTGATCATGGAAAAAGACACTGCAGTTGTTGGAAACCCTTGAATTTTATTAAAAATTAAAAAAAAGCTGAGGAAAGACATGAGAAACTATGCATCTTGCTCAATGTTTCACAGAATATAGAATAAGAGTAATCTGCGTGAATATCAAGAGAATGAAATATGCTCTGACCCTTGATGGTTTTCCCTTCCGTTTTCCCTCCTTCAGAGTTGGCTTTGGATTTGAAGGTCTGTCTTGCAAAGTGCCTCCTGGTAGGCTCTCTCCAATATCAGTGCCCCCTCAGGCAGTTTATCAGCTGGTGATGGCAGCAAGCAACAAGTAGCCCTGCGATCATTGCAAGGTAGCTGTGAGCAACCCACCATTTTAATTACTGTTGCGCTTGTTATTTATTCAAGGTATTACCCGCCCTTCACCATCAGCTCCCAGGACAGGTTACAACAATTGAAAGGTCAATTTTTTTAAAAAAAAAAATCAAATTACCCACAATGTTTCTCACATAGATCCAGTGGGGCTACCATTTTAATGGTCACCATTGGCCTGGAATGACATATCAGGAGCATTATGGGTAATTTAAATGGCAGTTGTCCCAGGGACACATATCCCAGCAGCTGCCCAAGGGTACTGGCACCCACCCCTCCCCTTCTTTCACATTTTGCTTCCTGGAAAGAGTAATAAACAATATAAGTAGAAACAGAGTTGAAGTAGTTCAGCAAAATGACTCTTCACTTCATTGTCTGTCTCCAGGAGATATAGATTTTCCCATTTTCAATGGTGATGAAAGAGGAATCCATTTAAAATCAATTTGTACATGGAATCTGCCAGTTCTGACCCAATCAAACTTTACCTGCATTACTCCAGCAAGTTGCTCATACATTATTGGTTGTTTTGTTTTTAAGTTCAATCTCACATCAAAAGAGACAAGCCCCATGTGGTACTAGATTTCTACAACTTTTTAAATAAATATTTTACACAGTTATGTATGCACTTATGTTTATCTGTTATTGTGCTGGAGTGATATGCATATAATACTATATGTGTAATAGCGCATATACTGTAACATGCTAGAATTTGTAATATATTTTAAATGGAGACCTTTAAAAAAACCACTTCTCATTGAGATCAAGAATAAGGAAAAACAAACATGCAAATGAGTTCAATGTCAAAATTATCAGAAAAATTCATCCCTAATTGCAGATTTTATGGAGCTTGTTGCATAATCAAGAAGATCACTGAATGTCACCTAATGGAATGTCCCTTTTAGTCACATCAGCAGCACCAATTGAGGCATGAATACTTTCCAGCTATGGTCTGCAGCAGGGATTTTAGTAATCATACTGATAACCCATTACTCATCACGCGTTGACAAGGCTGCAGAGCAAGTTCAAAGAGCAAGTTGTATTCATATAAGCTGGCCAGTCTATTTCACCAATTTTTGAGTTATTGACGTACGGCATTGTGAGGAAGACCACCTGAAGGCCAGGCACCAAATGTGCCTATAAGTGATGGTTTGTGCAGTGCTTGGCTTTCCTTAAATGCCATAGAAGATATTGCTGCTGGAAATCAGTACAAATTTACTAAAAAGCCCATAAAAAGTTTTTATTGCCAGATAAAACCATTTCTGTGTGCATAGTGAATAAACGCTTTTAATTCTCAAATGGCACAGTGAGAGACTCCAAAGATTATGCCCTTACTTAGGTCCTGCGACGAATCAGCATTTTCCAAGAATCCATTAAGAACGATGGGTTTACTAGAACTGTAACACACTGACCCAAGTCTGTCCATAATTTATGACGTATTTATTCCATTACCATTTTCCCCAAGTAGTTCAAGTTAGCATTTATGTGTTCACACACACACCAGCTTTATTACCACAACAACCCCATGGTTGTTGCATATCAGTCATTGGGAGCTGTTAACCAAAGAATTTCTCTTCTGCCTTTTTACATCTGAAAGCTTCCTACGGCAATCAGGAAGAATATTTCTCTGAGAACAAGATTTACACACACAGGCTGAAACATCAAATGCATTTAAATGTTAATGGAATGATGACCATTTTGATGCATTAAGTTATCTGTTTTATTTATTTAGATTACTTAAACACCCTTTAACATAAGATCCTAGTGCTGATTACCAAAAATATAAATATAAAAAATCCAGTTATCAAATAAAGATAACAGTTACAGCCATCAAAAAGGAAAATGTAAAAGCACTTAAAACAGTTTCATCTGTAAAACAACTCCACATAGGAAAACAACATGAACACTTTAAAACAATTCTGCATATAAAAACAGTTAAGTTTTTTTAAAAAAAATCCAAAACAGATGCAGACTGGGACCTTACAACTTTGTCTTCCTCACCTACATTTCTTCTTACCCAGCTTCCAAAACTTCATGAAACTTTTTTCTGCCTCCTGGGTCAAAGAATATGCACTATTTACACTGGTTATTGGGCCTTCGGCCTCGCTAGACATGTCTATGGACATTCTGTGACATCACAGCAGCTCAGCCTATGGTAAGGAGGGATTGCACACAAGTATTGTGTGGGTTTTCACCTTATTAAAATATGTTGCATGATAACTGCCCATTGTTCCTTACAACTTTTTTTTTAAATACCTTTCAGCCAAAGTCCTTTAATTTCCCTCTAGGAAAAAAAAGCACATTAAGCGGGGGATGGGGTGGGGAGACACATTAAAAATGCCTCAAACTAGTGTAAATAGCTGAAAAGTTTTATGCCTCACATGAGTATTACTTTAAAGCCAAAAGAGAGAGAGGATATTTATCTGCAGGCACAGCTACACAATCAGTTACCTAGGGGACAAAACAAGGACTATTCAGCTGCCTCAATTTCTAGAGATAGTCAAGGTTAGACTAGACTAGACAAAGGACTCATGGGATACTCCAAGAGGTGAAATTATGCTTTCCTGCAGCAGACCTTGCAAGAGGACAAAACTGAATCACACATAGCTTGTGTCTTGCACATCCTAAATGCTGATAAATTGAAATCAATGAGAGCTTGCCAAAACATAGAAAAAGACCAATACTTTGCCAGTCACTGTCCTTCATGACACTGTAGTATATTAGTGAACATAACTGATTTCAATGGGGGAATTAGGATACAGTGACATTCCAAATGTTTTTATTATAATTAACTGTCAATAATTTCAATAGGACTTGTTTTGCATGCTTAGGACTGTGGCCTGAAGCAGAGACTGCAGGGCCGTCTCAAGCAGGTCGGGCGCCGTGGCGTGGAGATTGCTCCGGCGCCCCCACCCTGGTGGGCGGGCACAGCCCTAGCGCCCCACGTCACCGAGACTACCCCTAGAGCCGGGCCTGAGAGACTGGTTACCTTTCATTGGGAGTGGGAAACCTTTAGCCCTCCAGATGTTGCTGGCTGGGTTACCATTTTCATCATCCCTGATCATTGGCCGTGCTAGCTACAGGCTGATGGGAATTGAGAATCCAACATCTGTGTTGTTGTTGTTTAGTCGTGTCCGACTTCGTGACCCCATGGACCATAGCACGCCAGGCACTCCTGTCTAGCACTGCCTCCCACAGTTTGGTCAAACTCATGTTTGTAGCTTCGAGAACACTGTCCAACCATCTCGTCCTCTGTCGTCCCCTTCTCCTAGTGCCCTCAATCTTTCCCAACATCAGGGTCTTTTCCAGGGAGTCTTCTCTTCTCATGAGGTGGCCAAAGTATTGGAACCTCAGCTTCAGGATCTGTCCTTCCAGTGAGCACTCAGGGCTGATTTCCAACATCTGTAGAAGCCATGAATTCCCCACCTTGCCTTACATGCAACTGAGATGCAGGAGGACACAGTTCAGGCTGCTAGAGTCAAGGTGCATCCATTCCCTCCCTCCCTCCCTCCCTCCCTCCCTCCCTCCCTCTCTCTCTCTCTCTCTCTCTCTCTCTCTCTCTCTCTCTCTCTCTCTCTCCTCTCTTAACCAAAGTATCAGTAACCACATGCAGAGGATTGTCTTACTTTGGGAATGATAGGAATAAATGGTAGCTCTAGACACAGCATGAAGGTAGACTCCATAGTAAGGGAGCTCCCTGGAACTTTTTACAGCAGTAATGTAATGTGTGTAGCTGATTTCCTCTCTAGAAGATCATATTGGTTTGTGCAGCATTAATGACTAGGTCACATATCATCACTGCCTGCCTGTCAGAGATATGGACCAGATCCTAGGGTGCTGTAGATTAAAATAGCTCCTTTGATTTCAGAGCTCAGCAAAAACTAACTCAGCACATCACTTGCAAATGGTGCTCAATTAAGTAATTGTAATTACAATAACAACAAAAATTGTGCTCTCCCCGGCACAGTGCAATTGAAATAGAAGCTGCAAGTCATTGCCTTTCAGCTCCCTGTTTTATGGATTGTATATTAGCTCATTTTGAGATATTCCCTTTTGTTTCTGAGATAGTCCAAGGGGCTATGATTGACTGGGCAGATTAAAATTTAAAAGACACTTTGAAATGTTTATGCTTGGAATCTCCTATTCCATGTAAATGAGCCCCAAAGACTTTCTTGTTTTGTACAAGACTAAGGTCATTTATTAATTCTTATTGCTTATTATATAAATGCATGTCCTGTCTTTCCACACTAGGCTCTCAAAGCTGCTTTCCCAATGGTTTTTGCATGGGTCTGCTGATCATCCTGGATTAAGACAGGAACTTGCCTGCCTGAATTTGCAATTCTGTGTCAGTTTAACTTCACTAATTTAGAGAATTAGCATAATCAACCTGCACTGGGACTGAGAGTGACTTGTTCCATCTTCTAAGTCCAATTCAAGGTGCTGGTCCCTTTGGGTTACAGTCTCTGAAGCTTCAATATGTGGGATGGGGAACAGACCTGTAGCCTTCTGGAAGCTGTTACAACTTCTGTCAGTCCCAGCCAGCAAGTGCCACATCTTAAAAGCCTACATTGTGCTAGGGGCCAGCAGGGCTGCAACATTTAGCCACTCAACTGGTTGGATTTATCAATTGAAAACCCTGCTGGATTATTAAAAAGGAGCGCCTGATTTATTAGACCAGGGGTCAGCAACGTTTTTCAGCCATTGGCTGGTCCACCGTCCCTCAGACCATGTGGTGGTCCAGACTATATTTTGAAGGAAAAAATGAATGAATTCCTATGCCCCACAAATAACCCAGAGATGCATTTTAAATAAAAGGACACATTCTACTCATGTAAAAACACCAGACAGGCCCCACAAATAACCCAGAGATGCATTTTAAATAAAAGGACACATTCTACTCGTGTAAAAACATGCTGATCCTCAGACCGTCCGTGGGCCGGATAGAGAAGGTGATTGGGCCGTATCCGGCCCCCGGGCCTTAGGTTACCTACCCCTTAATTAGACAGCAGCGCTTTTAAAAAAGAGATAAATAGATTTTATAAAGAAGTACTTGGGAAAAGTTGATGTGGCAGGTGCTATTTCAGAAGAAGCCTCTTCCCTTCTCTTCCAACATGGGACAATCCCTCTAAGATGGTGGCAGGTGTAGCGAAAATTGTGCATCATCTAAAAACCAAGAAAACACTACTTTTGTCAAGACTCTGTTTTTCATTCATATGCAAATATATACAGATGATGTATTAAATGGTTAGAAGCTATACAGTGAATTGACTGAATACAATCTTCTGTTGGAAGACGGCACTAATGCCAAGTAATGTCTTTCAGCAACACCATCTGTTGAGACACTTGTAGGCCTTTCGTCTTCTGCGCACTCAAGTTCTTAGAAGAGTCATCCCGGCTCTGAAACATTGAGGATAGGACACTTTCAAGCCAGCACCATTCAGCAGCGCAGGCTAAGAGTAGCAGAGTGCACCACTGTATTTGTTTATGCTCACTGCCACCAGAGAGCCACTGGTGTAAATAGCAGGGTGGTTTGTGGACCTATCCTCCTCTTCTATTGTCATCAAATATGCTTAGGCTGGATCAGCCCTGCAGGTAAATGAACGCGATATATCCAACCACCTCCACAGACCTGTGGATCTGCAAGCCGCTTGCACAAGAGGGGACGAAGCTGCTCACTCAGATGTTTGAACTACTCACTCAGAAGTCTGAGCTAGACAGACATCTAGTTGATCCTGATCAACCCCACCCAGAGTTCTTCTGTAGGTCTCACAACCAAAGCAACTTACCAAACAATAAAAGAACAACTTACAGCTGAGGTCAAACACCCACATTTTCTCAGCAACATTCTGGAACAACCGGCTGAGTTTTATAGGAGGACTGGGCCTACCCCCATCCTCTGAGAGTTGCTACCTAGCCAGTTGAAGGGTCAGTGCCTTCTGCAGCCACTGGCTCCTTCGAGGCAATATTTCCACTTCTGGAGATCTCTCTTGATACCCCATCAGAGCCGGGTAGCAGAGGTGTCACCTCATGGCTCAGGAAATGTGGGCTATGGTGCCCATGGATATCTGTGGCTTTCACAGAGCTTTGATATGCAGAAATCAGCAAGTAACACTCTCCAAGCCTTGATGCTATGCATGATGACCTGCTAATTGCTGCACATCAAACTGCAGTTAAAGGGAGTGGGGTCCTCCCCTTTTCTGAGAATTCTGGGACTGCTTGAAAGCTTATTAAAGGTAAAGGGACCCCTGACTGTTAGGTCCAGTCGTGGACGACTCTGGGGTTGCGGCGCTCATCTCGCTTTATTGGCCAAGGGAGCCGGTGTACAGCTTCCGGGTCATGTGGCCAGCATGACTAAGCTGCTTGTGGTGAACCAGAGCAGCGCACGGAAACGCCGTTTACCTTCCTGCCAGAGCGGTCTTATTTATCTACTTGCACTTTAACGTGCTTTCGAACTGCTAGGTTGGCAGGGGCTGGGACCAAGCAACGGGAGCTCACCCCGTCACAGGGATTCGAACCGCCAACCTTCTGATCGGCAAGCCCTAGGCTCTGTGGTTTAGACCACAGTGCCACTCGCATCCCTGCTGAAAGCTTATTAAGAGTTCCTTAAAAAAAAAGTCTGCCAATCATGCTGGACAGGCTTTCTGAAAGACAGCTTTTCTCCCCTTAGCAATCTTACTTTGCAAAGTGCAGTGGCAGGAGATTGCTGGGCATGTTCCAGCACACAATCTCAGTTTGTTTGGGGTGGGTGGGCATGCTATAGAATCATAGAGTTGGAAGAGACCACAAGGGCCATCCAGTCCAACCCCCTGCCAAGCAGGAAACACCATCAAAGCAAAGAAGTTCAACAGGACTTTCTGGTGCCCAATGCAAGTAAAGAGGGCATCCCAGAATGGGCCCCACCAGAGACTAATGCACACAGGAGTTTCCTGGCAGAGAAATTATTGGGTAAAGTATTCTCTTGAGGGAGAAGGTCTGAAAAAATATCCAAGAGACAAGAACAGCTATCTAATTTTTAGATTTTTTAAAATTCTAACATTGCTCCTCTGTTTTGTGAATTAAAGTGCAACACACACACACACTGTTGATGACAAAGGGGATGAGTAGGATTCAGCATAGGCTCATCTTTACCATGGGACTCCACCATTGAGGCTCCATGCCTCATGGGATCCCCTTCAGAACAGGGATGGGGGCATCTTAGGCCTGAGGGCTAGATGCAGCTATCCAGGACTCTGTGTTGCCCTTGGGACTCCTCCCATGCCACACTTCCTCCCATGCCACACCTTTCACCAGCCCTACTCTGCTCTCCTCCCAAGAGCTTTTGCTAGGCCTGAATGCATCTGATAATGCCTTTTGCTTGCATGGATGGAGGTGAGGAGTAGGTGAAGAGGCTAGCCTACTACTGCACAAACATAAAATCCACATTTATCGCTCTCCACTCACTTTTGCCTCTGAGCTTGCCTGTGGGCTGACATTTGACCCCTGAAAGGTTTCCTGGAGCAGAATGTGGCCCTCGGGCTGAAAAATGTCCCTCACCCCTGCTTTAGGGGGCCCAATCTTCAGGCCTGTCAACTTCAGTGGCCTGGAACAGGTGTAGCAAAAACCACCATGGCCGAGGCAAGCCAGCAGCAAGGGGTCCACCACCACTGTCCTCCTGGGCCCCTTGTTAGGCTTGTTCCTCCAGTTCATTTTTTATTCTGGGTTTTATTGTTGGTCATTGTTTATAGAAAGGCAGAGTGTAAATGCAATAAAATAAACAAAAATAAACCCTACTGGTGGTGTGTGTCGAATAAGCAGCCTGACTTCTGCATAAAAATAGCAGTGGTGCTTAAGCTTCAGTTTCTAAAAAGTATACTTGATACTCTACCACTAAAGCATCACAGATCATTTCTCCCACTATAGAAAGGGTCATCTGCGAGGCCCATGTGCCTTCCAAATCTCTCTAAAGGGCTTAATACTGGTGTAGCACAGAGTTTATGCTCCCTCCCAGGGCAGGCATGAGTGCGAGCCTGCATTTAAAACTAGAACAAAGCTTTCCCCCTACTATCTATTCATCTGCATCTTTCCCCACTCAGCACTCTGCTCTTTTATTGTGACGAATGACTCATGGCACTCTTATCTCTTCGATACCTAACAGTCGTGGAGATCACATTGTCCATTTCTAAATAGGGGTCCAGCACAGTGACCCCCATTCTCTTCCGTTCTGCTTGAGCGCCAGGTTTTTGCAGCAAGGTGCAAAAGCCAGCCCAATTTATTGCTGAGTCAAAGTTTGTGACTACCTGTAACCAGATCAAATGTAAGATATCCTTTTGCTGTTAGGGAGAAGATTCCCTTTAATTTGCATGTTAGTGATATGAAATTGCAAATTGTGAAATGAGTTTGCTCATTTTTATAAAACAACAACAACAGATAAACAATAAAGACAAGGGAATATTTAAAAGTGGGGTAGGGGAGAAGAGAGTTTTACCAGTGAAATGGAACATCTCAGGTGCAGTATTCAATTTCTCATCTAGCATAATCCTTGAGCAGGCAAGTAGTGAATGTGTGTCAGATAGTCAATTGTCTGCACTTGTAGTTCAGGGTGTTGAATGCCCCCTCCCTTAGGAATGCATGTATTTATATTAATCAAGGATGAAGTGCCGGGGGGGGGGGGAGTAAAGGACCCTGGACACTTAAGTCCAGTCAAAGGTAATTATGGGGTATGGCGCTCATCTTGCTTCAGGCCAAGGGAGCTGTCATTTGTCCACAGACAGCTTTCTGGGTCCTGTGGCCAGCATGACTAAACTGCTTCTGGCGCAACAGGACACTGTGACGAGTGCCAGAGCGCACAGAAATGCTGTTTACCTTCCCGCCGCAGTGGTACCTATTTATCTGCTTGCACTGGTGCGTTTTAGAACTGCTAGGTTGGCCATAAAGAAGGCTGATCACTGAAGAATTGATGTTTTTGAATGATGGTGCTGGAGGAGACTCTTGAGAGTCCCATGGACTGCAAGAAGATCAAACCTATCAATTCTGAAGGAAATCAGCCCTGAGTGCTCACTGGAAGGACAGATCCTGAAGCTGAGGCTCCAATACTTTGGCCACCTCATGAGAAGAGAAGACTCCCTGGAAAAGACCCTGATGTTGGGAAAGATTGAGGGCACAAGGAGAAGGAGACAACAGAGGATGAGATGGTTGGACAGTGTTCTCGAAGCTACCAACATGAGTCTGACCAAACTGCGGGAGGCAGTGGAAGACTGGAGTGCCTGGCGTGCTCTGGTCCATGGGATCACGAAGAGTTGGACACAACTAAATGACTAAACAACAACAATAACAGGTTGGCAGAAGCTGGGACAGAGCAATGGGAGCTCACCACCGTTGAGTGGATTCGAACCACTGACCTTCCGATCTGCAAGTATATTTACCGGTAGGCTTCTGCATAAAGGTTGACAAGGTGGGCCAACAGACCTGGCAGTCTTAGTTACCCACGCTTAGTTAAAACAACTATCAGCTTGTCTAAAATGAGGCCAATGCCACAATCCCTCCCTGCTCCTCAGTGTTAAGGGGATGAATGTATTCAGAATCATGAAGTGTTCTATCCCTATGTTCCATTTAAAAGAACAACAAAATTCAACATACTCTAGATTTCCTAAACTAACAGAGCTGCTGTACATCGTCTGTGGTTCCCTACTATAGGGAGATGAAAATGACTCATAATCCTCATGAGATCGTTTTCAGATTCAAAACTGCAACTGCCCAATTGGATAAATTATCACAGCTCAAGCTGACGCAAATGCCTTGCTAATACCCATTTGTCAACTTAATGAAATTCAGAAACAAGTTGCATGCTCATAATGAGCACAGATGCCTTCATGATGGGATCACAACCTTGAACAAGAGGAGAGCCGAGCTCGGAACAACAGATCAGTGCTCATTTAAATGAAAATGCATTCATGACTCTTACATATAGGCCATGGGTATCATGAAGCACAGAAGGCACTGATATTATTTGGATCATGTTCCAAAGGTGGCCTACTTTTTAAATTGCAGGTGAGCAGGATTTCTTCTTTCCTCCTGCCTGAAAAAATCTCATAGTTTTCAAAAATAAAGCCAGGTAACAAACATTGGTGAAAGGCTTGCTGTAATAAAGTAGCCACAAGAACCTCTGAAATATAAGCAGAAAGATCATAAGATCATTCTGCCAAATACTTACTCTGTTCTTTCACTAGACTCAATCAGCATTAATAAGGTATAACAACAGCTATAACACTTTTATTGCATTAGAGGAGGAGGTTGTGCAAGGTATGTGAGTGCAAGAATCACTCATTTCTTGAAGACTCATGTCACAGAGCTATGCAGCAATTTGATGCAATGCACCAAATAATAAAAACCGGAAAAACCCTCATCTCACTCTACCTCCAGAGTTAAGACCGTATACTTTATTTTCTACATGCACGGGTATTTCTTCACGAAACTTGTAGACAGCTGAAATGCACCATGGCAGTGACAGTGATAGGGTCAGATGGGCTGCTCCACTCTGGGCATCTTTATGTCCCTCTAGCTGCAGAGTCTGCCTGGTGTTCTCTACTGTGCTGTCAGTCTGAGCAACTCAAAGAAGCAAATTATTATTCCCCACACTTGGAAAGGCAGAAGGTCCTGAGTGCCTTGATCTAGGATGATTTCCTGGCCAAAGGTTTGTGAATAACATAACCCATAAGAATCACAACTATTCAGTGAACTCATATATATAACCAAAACAAAGACCATTCCTGGACAGGAAGGAGCTACCATCGGGATTTGGGGGACCCAAACATTTGTAGGAGTACAAAAACTTTGGGGAGAATTAGGGGAGATCCCCCCTCCCCAAATAGAAAAAAAACTCAAAGAGGACTGAGCATAGTGACTGTGGAATGCTGGTTTATGATTGGATAGGGAAGGGGGTGGTAAATTGAGGAGTGTACAAGGGAATGGAATATCCTGGAACAGGGCATGGCTGGCTGGAACCAGCTTGTACTGGTAAGTCTTCCCATCAGTTGAGTGGTGGTTTCAGTATGCTTCACATGTATTATCTAGTTGGAAGCCTTTCAACACTGCCGTAAAGCAGGGCCGGGGCATCTTTTTCAGCTACATTGCCTTATGGTCAACGTTCTGGGGACCACATGCAAGTGCTGGATGGGGCCAGAGGCAAAAAGTGGGTGGAGCAACAGGTGTGACTTTTCCCTTTGCGGAAGAGGCTACATTCCAGTGGTGCAAAAAATAATAATGAAAAAAATCTCTATCCCAGCAAACAAAAGGCATTTTCTCAGTTTAAGGACAATTCCCACTAGGCAAAAGCACTCAAGGAGGGCAAGGAGCAGGAGCACTGAGAGGTGTGCCTTGGAAAGGGACCTGAGGGCTAGACAGAGAATCCCAGTGGCACATTTGGTCCCTGGGCCTAAGGTTTCTGACCCCTGCTATAAAAGTTTAATCAATAGTATTATTCCCCACACTGCAGGTGACAGGACTGAGTCAGAGAATGTGTAGTTTGCTTAAGGTCACCTTGTGAATCAAGGTAGAAGCAAGATTCAAACCAGAGACTTTCTGATTTAAAGTCCAGATCCCTTAGCCATTCTACTCAACCAAATCTAGCAATTATGTTTTGTTTTGTTTTGCAAAACTCTTAGCAGAGTAAAACTGCATTTTGCTTCATGTCGTATCTATCCTATGAGGTAGAGTGTGTTTGCATGAAAGCTGAGAGAAAGCACACATGGACTGCACATCAAGATGAGAGAATTATGCTCATTCTTAGACATTAGAACAAAAAGTAAGTTCTATATCATGGGGATATATATATACACAACTTTAGGGAAGAGTATTACTTTCTATACCCAGCTCCCAAGTGAATTGAGTTTTTTTTGCATCAAGAGACCCATTCTGTGCTCAGAATGCACTGCTTGCGTATTATTTCCACCATGTATTGTAGTAGCAGAATCTGGAATAATACTGAATACCAGGTGACCATGTTGTAACTTACCACAGCTTGAATATAACCACAGTGAATGTGGTGAGCCAGTTGCTTTTATCATCCTGCCAAGTGGTGGTGAGAATTTTATTGCATATTGTGTGTGGAATGTATGTTGAAAAGTAATCTCTATATATTCTTTCAAACAGTGGGTAGCTAAAGTTACAGTAAAAACAGGGGAGAAATAGATGGATTCAGACTAGGCTTCATGAGGCTCAAAACACTTAACTGCTTGAAAACATGATGGTCACAAAACCATCAGAACCCTCCAAATGACCCTGTAGGGTGATCTCACAAGTATGTAAATTGCTGCAGGAATATGCAGTATATACTTGCTTGAAATAATAATAAGCGTGACTTGGGAGAGTACAGCAATTTACACATGTTCACAACTGTGTGATTATACATGTATATAGCATTTGCAGAAGTAGTTTAACTGAAAAGAAAAAGTGAAGCAGCCTTACAATCATAGAATTGTAGCGTTGGAAGATACCACAAGGGTTATCTAGTCCAGCCCCCTCCAATACCTGACAGAAGGTTATTCACCCATCCAACGGTCCTTTGTTGAAAATCTTGGAGCCACATGTAGTAAACATAATGGGTAGAGACATGGTGTGAATGGATGCTCACCAAAGGAAGGAAGGAATCAAGTATCTAATAGGTTCAGATAATTTATCCATGGTTGTTTCCAATGGCTCTCTCCTAGAGCAGGAAACAAAAACAATGCAGTGCTTCAAGAGAATCATATTGTGATCACAACCTTATATGCATCTTTGTTTATTAAAATTTCATCCTTCTGTTCCTCCCAAAGGAAGTAGGAACACAGTGGTATTTATGGGGTTTACACCTTGATAAACTGCAGCCCGAGTTTTGTGTTCCATTTCTTCCCCACTTCTTCCTTGGCAAGTGCAATTTAGCTTCTTGGTGAATGTGAAAAGTTGGTCCTCAGGTCTTTGCTTGGCATCCTTTCTTGGAGTCTTTGTATGGGCAGCTGATGCCTCCCCCCCCCCCTTTTAAGTCAGCGACTGCATCCTCTAAACTAATTTCCCACCAGCCAGCAAAGCTGGTTGGCAAGAGCTGCCTGGAGGAGGCCTCCTGCTGCTTGGGCCTGGCAAGAGCCTGCTCATTAGCACAGATGGGGGTTCTCATCTTTTAGGCTAATAGGAGCTTAATGGACTGGTTTTATTATCTGCCTGCTCCAGGCAAAAGCTTCACTGCCCACAGTGCTCTGAGGTTGTTGGGGATTTATTTTATTTTAATTTTTGACTGCCATGATGTGTTACTGGCTGAAGGGTGACCCCGGACCAGCACCGAGCTAAACAAACTCTTAACTCTTGTGCCGCTTCTCTGCTGTTTAATCATGACCCTGGTTCTTATTTCATTTCTATATTTGCAGTCGTTTTTTTTCCTGGCAGCCTTAACTGGTCACCCCTCCTGCACTCATTTATTCAGAGAGAGAATTCCTTCCAGAGTGTTTATTTATGGACAGTGCAAGGAGTTTTGCACTTTGCAGGGGAGCTACCCTAGAGGGAGCGAATCTTCACTGGCTGGCGTATTATGCATTCGTACTGTAGTTACCTGAGCAATATAAATGCAGAGTGAATGAGAAGCCATAATTGGGTGGCATTGTGCTCCTGGCCCTCTAGTGACATCATGCTGAGCAAAAAACAACAACCTCTAGCAAATGGAGGAGGTCACATCATATGCGTCACCATCACCTGCATTTCTGGCAATAAAAGACACAGTTGCATTATTGGGGTGCTTTCCCCCCCACCGTGTCACCATTCCTAAATAGAAATGTTGAATATGAACTGAAGCAAAAGACAAAGTTACAATCAATCCAAGGTTAAAATGATGCTGGGGCTCCAGGAGCCCTAAAATCTATTTCATTCCGAATATTTAAAAATAAGAGGAAGGATTCACTTAAGGGATAGAGCTTCCCCACTTTCCTCCTCCAGTATGCCCTCTGAAATTGGCTTGTGGAGGAGTCAGGAGATCCCTCCAGCACATGGGGGAGGAGAGGGGAGGTTGTTCCTTCTGGCAAGCTGGAATGCTTGTGCAGATGGAGAAACTGGAAGAGCACAATGGTTTCCTGCTGGCCTCTGTTTGGCCACTGTGTGAACAGAATCCTGAACTAGATCGGCCATTGGCCTGATACAGAAGGCTGTTCTTATGTTCCTATGTCCTTATCATGTTGAATTCAATCAAAGAGCTCATTTGCTGCACTCTTTAGCCCTTCCTCTAATTTCCTTTAATTGATTGCAACTTTCTTCCCAGTGCCCTCTCACACACATATAACAAACTCGGACATTCTCACAAGATGCAGCAAATGATGCTTACACTGGCTCCCCATCACATTATAAGGACCCTTCGGAGTTTTTCCCTATTAACGGCAACTTTGCAATCAGCTAAAAGCAGGTCTATCACTGTGGTTCCACACAGCACTTAATGTGGTGTTAAATTCTGCTTTACATTCCTGCAATGTCCACCCTCGCATCAAGGGCAAAAAAACAGCAGCATGTTAGAGTGCCAGCCACAGCAATACCAAACCCCTGAAACTGTCAACATTATTTTTAAAGGTTTTGTTCATTAATACTTTATACTATTGGGTCAATACTCCAAAAACATACTGAAAATTTAAAAAGGCAAATATGCATTTTTAACACACGCTGACTTATTTAGCACTAAACATTTCCGACACAGATTCCTTCCTATTTAATCCCACAAATCCACATTTCTTGTTCCGCCATTGAGGATAGAGAAGAATCAGTGGACAGAAGATGAGATTCCTCCTACTCAAGCTCAGAAATATTGCCTGCAAAATACCCAAGGAATTTACATGGGTGGATAATGACCAAAATCCAGCCCACAGCTAAGCAGGCTTAAGCACATTAACTCCTTTTTTGGTTAGAGGCCAATGTCTTTCACGTGTGTTCCTCCATACATATTTTTCCATTGGGGAGGTGGGGGTGAGGGAATGCCAATGTGGAATGGACATTTTCCATCCTCTCTCGGCCCCAAATCAAGAAGCCAAGTATTTCTGATGGTGGGAGTTTGAGTCACATCAAAATATCTTAGGATAAATTATTTTACATGTGCAAAACTTAACACAGGATCTGTTCAGAACTGAGTCTAACTAAGCAAATGTTATTTCCTTTTGGTTGCATGAGCAAACTGTGCTTGCTGATTCAGTGATTAGAAGCCACCTGCAGCCTCACACATAAGTTTCTTCCCTTAACCCACTTCCTGTTACATGTTACCCTAACTTTCATTAGATCAGCACTAATTTGAGATCTCTGGCCCAACAGTTGTTTTCTTTTTTCTTTCCTTGAAATAGAAACTAGTGGTGATCCAATTCCTCAATGTGAATTGATGAATTCTTTCTCCCTGTCTAAACAGCACAAATATTTCCTTTTTAAATATAACTGCCAGGGGCTGCTAAAACCAGGGTGTAAGAGGAGTATGGCTATAAGATGAAGGAAAACCCCAGTGTGCTAACAGATCCTTTTATTTGAAGTACTGCTACAACTTAAGGCATTAACTTAAGTTTCTTGCTTCGCAGCAGTAGAAATAACAGCTCCAATTTGTCTTGCCCATGCTTCTCACAGGATTGTTTTGGCAAAGAAAAGTCTCACTGCCCCTCCACCAAGGCAACCTCTCTTTTAGGTAGCATGTGTTGATCACAAGTCTTCAATGGTCCCTGTTCTGACTAATTGCCCTAGTTCTCACAAATGCTTTTCAATGAAGCTGCAACAGTAAAAAACAAAAAGAGTGTGTTGTCTCCTTGAAATTACGGTCAAGATCTGCTTCTCCAAGGGACGTATTCTGGTTGTTTACACAGCAAATTAAAAAAGACAATAATCACATAGACATATTGGGTGAGTATGTCTCATCACGAGTGATGGACACTTGATTGGACAATGCAACTGACATGAAGATCCCTCAGTCAAGTTCTGAAAGCAGCCTCAATACCAACAGGGGTGAGGTCTGGACCATTTACTTCCTGTGGATTTGGGTTTCTAAGCAATGGTGGCACAATTTGGAGAAGTGTGAGTAAATAGATATGGGGATCCGTTGATTTCTCAGAATAATCTTCTTCAGCAATCACTTGTAGCCAAGTAAGATTGTCTTCCATGAACATGGCCTTAACAGTGTGTCCATAGGTGACTGTGGGGGCCATTTCTGGATCCACATGCCCTTTCACAGTGGGGACATAGGTTTCCAGGCAGGAGTTGATCATGGTGAGGGTTTGCCAAACGTGCCTTCCTCTTAGCAAGTTTCTCCCTTTTGTCCTACGTTTGAGCATCTTCAAAGTCCATGATACCTTTGGTAAAGGCTGTTCTCCAACTGGAGCGCTCAGAGGTCAGTATTTCCCAATTGTCGGTATTTACATTTTTTTTTTACTTGCCTTGAGAGAGTCTTTAAACTTTTTGTTAACCACCAGCATTATGCTTTCAATTTTTTAAGTTTGCAATAGAGTAGTTGCATCCAATGGAATAGAGTAGAGGCATCCAAACAACATGACCAGTCCAACAAAGTTCTTGTTGACAAATCATTGCTTTGATACTTTGATATTTGCTTCCTCCAGTACACTGGCATTAGTTTGCCTGTATTTCCAAGTGATATGTACAATTTTTCAGAGAAACCAAGGTGTAGATAACATTTATAAGTGGTCCATGTTTCACAAGCATACAGTGAGGTTGGTAGTACAATAGCTTTGTAAACAAGCATTTTGGTTTCCCTGTGAATGTACCGGTCCTCAAACACTCTACACTTCAATCGAAATAAAGCTGCACTTGCAGAGCTCAGGCGATGCTGGATTTCAGCATCAGTGTTGCCCCTTGTGGAAAGATAACTGCCCAGGTAGGAGAAGTGATCAACACCATTGAGTTGGATTTGTGGTGCTGCAAAGGGGTTGTTTTGTGCATGTTGGTGCAGCACTTTTGTTTTTTGTGATGTTGAGCGATAGGCCAAGTTTTTCATAAGCTTCTGCAAATATATTTAGGATAGTTTAGAGGTAATCCTCTGAGTGCGCACACACTACATTGTCATCAGCATACTGAAGCTCTATGATGGAAGTTCTGGTAACCTTACTCTTTGCTTTCAGCCTACTCAAATTAAAGAGCTTTCCATCTGTTCGATATATGATTTCTACTTCAGTGGGAAGTTCCCCTTCGACAATGTGTAGGATCATGGCAATGAAGATAATAAATAGAGCTGGGGCGATAACATAACCCTGTTTAACACCTGATCCCACTGTGAATGGTTCACTTTGAGAGCCATTGTTATCTGCAATTGTTGCTGTCATAGCATGGAGGAGCCGAAGGATGCTCACAAATTTATCTGGGCAGCCAATTTTCAGAAGGACAGTCCACAGGGCATTACAATTTACAGTGTCAAAGGCCTTAGTCAGGTCAATAAACGCCATATACAGGGGTTTTTTTTGCACTCTGCATTTTTCTTGAAGCTGTTGAGCAGTGAAAATCATGTCCACTGTCCCCCTAGAAGGTCAAAAACTGTTTTGGGATTCAGGAAGGGTAGCCTCGGACATAGTTAGGAGACAGTTTGCTAAGATCCTTGCAAGAATTTTGCTGGCTGCAGCTAATAAAGAGATGCCTTGATAGTTTCCGTAATCCGTTCCATCACCTTTTTAAAAAAAGATTGATAATTTTGGCATCCCTATAGTCTGCAGGGATCTCTTCTCTCTCCCAAATTTTTTCGATGAGCTTGTGAAGTTGTTATGTAAGTTCATTTCCGCCCACTTTGAAGACTTCGGCAGGTATCCCATCAGGTCCGCTGACTTTGTTGTTTTTTATTTGGTTAATAGTTGTACACAACTCTCCTAGATTTGGACATACTGCAAGCTCGTCTCTAATTTGTTTTTGCGGAATTTGTGAGAGGACCTCAGCAGCTATGGGGGAGTTGTGGTTAAGGAAATGCTGGTAATGTTCTTTCCAGTGCAGTGCAATAGCTTCTTTATCTTTTAGAAGTGTGGTACCGTCTGTTGAGCATGGGGATCATATGCCATGATTTATTGGCCCATAGATGGTCTTTGTGGCTTTAAAGAAACTCTGTGCATCATGAGTGTTGGCTAAGTGCTGGATCTCTTGAGCTTTATTTATCCACCAGGTGTTCTTTACTTCTCTGGTTCTTCTTTGAACCTCAGCCTTAGTGTTGGCATAGGTTTCCCCCCCCCTAGTGGCACAGTTTCTATCTCTTTGCCAGATCTGAAAGGCCTTCCTTTTCTTGTCAATAATGCGTTCAATCTCACTATCATTCTCATGAAACCAGTCCTGGTGTTTCTTGGTTTGGTATCCAATAGTTCACAGGCTACAATAATGGATTTTTTTAGCTTGGTCCAGTGTTCCTCAATGTTATCAGGGAACTCCAAAAGCAGATGGTCCTTAAGAGTCGTTTGGAAGCAATCCTGCTTAATAGGATCTTGAAGGACTTGAGTGTTCATTTTGCGCCTTGGGTTCCTTCCTTGAAGCCTGTTTTGAATTATAATCTTGACAGCCATCATGGAATGTATTAATCAGAGATCTGTCCAGCAGTCATTGGCACTCGTCATATCTCTGATAAGGAGCACTTTGCAGCGATATTCAGCTTGCAAAATTACATACTGGTAGTCTAAGAGGTGCCAGTGGTTCGACCAAAGTTGAAAGAGTGTGTTGGTAATAACAAGGTTCTGCACTGCACATATAGTCAAAAGTAAGATTCTGTTCTGCTTGCTGTTGCCAATTCCTTCTTTCCCAATAGTCCCAGGCCACAGGTTAAAATCTCGCCCAGCTCTTGCATTAAAATCACCCACTCATCACTACAAGGTGATGTTCCAGCAAGTGAGGGAAAATAATAGCTGTACACTGACAAGATGGTATAAGCAGTGGAGTGAATGTATAGTTATGTCACTGATCACTAGTGACATCAAAGGCACTGTCCAATAAGTACTGATGATGGTGCACTGCGATGTTCTACATGCATCTCAATGGCAACAATTACACATTTGCCCAGGAACAAAGTATTCTCTTTTGAGGACAGAAAGATAGGATGCTATTCAACCAAGCTTTACCCAGAGTAGCCCCATTTAAATTAAAAGACCTAGCTTAGGTTCATTCATTTATTTCTATGGATCTACCATCACTCTATGCATCAGCACTGGTGATCACATGCTTGAGGTGGTAGACAATTTAGTTTACCTGTGTTCCACCATATCCAGTCACCTCTCCACTGATGCTGAACATAATTTAGCAATCGTGACTAAATTTGCATCTATGCATATAATTCCCATAAACATATTTTATGCAAATCTGCCCCCACTTTGTTTTGCGATGTGTACATTGTCATCCATCTATCCCGGTGCTATTTTATTAGAAAAAGACATCCCGGAACTCACCATGAACTCACCTTGTTCTCTTAGAATGGCAATGGAGAGGTGCCAGAACCCACCTGAGGTTCTGGAACTTAGTTCTGAAGAGTTCCGGCTGGGAAAAAAGCCCTGATCTAGCCCAATATTGTGTTATTCTGACAGGCAACAGATCTAATGGATCTCAGGCAGTGGGTTTTCCCTTCATCTGCCACCACCTTTAAAACCACACACACACATAACAGGAATTGAACCTGGGCTATTTTCACCCATGCAAGTCATGTGCTCTACCACTGAGATATGGTCCCTTCCATATACACAGAAGCACCATCCTGATGGAAGACATTTCAACCCCAGACAACAAAATCCCAGGTACACCTGTATGAAAAAGGGTACACAATACCCAAGCAAAGTGAAAATAGAGTGTGCAGCTTTGATTGAGGAAGCATATAATACTGAGTAAAAAGGTCAGGTTCTGGTGTTTCTGTGAAGGAGTCTTCATCTCTCTCGATTCAGAATTGGTACATTCCAGTGCAAACAGACAGCTTTCAAGAGGAAAGAGGGCCTGAGCATTACTTCTTCCTTTACACATTGAAGAAACAAGAGAACTTGGATTAGTTAAGAAAGGAGCAGGGGTCATATTGGGACAAGAGTAGCAACCTGGCTAAATGGGCTTGCCAGATAGGATGATGGAGTGACTATGAATGAGGAGAGAACTCTCTCATTCAATTGATGTGGTGCTTTCCAACCAAATTATTCAGCCCATGACCTGGATGGCCACCCGGCCACTCTCTTTCGGTATTGCAGGTGTAGTTAGCAACAGTTGGATCTCCTGCTTGGGCGGGTTTACTTCTCAGCTTTATAACAAAATTAAATCACACAAGGAACATTTATAACACTATGTACTCTTCAAGTGGCTTGCAGACAGCAAGCACATAGTAAGGGCTCGTCCACTTCCTTCTGCTCAGCCACTAGGTTTGCAGTATTTTTTTTCCTGGAACAAAAGTTCTTTCAAATTGTGAAGTCAGCTGTGTGGACTGCCCAGGGCACGCACTTGAACTCAGTGGACCAGTGTGGGTCAGTATAAGTTAGAACACCCACAAGACTAAGTGGAAATCCTTGCACTGATGGGATACATTACTCAGCACTCCTTTGGATGCAATCCAAGGAAACCAACAATTAAAGCTTCCTTCTCTCCACCCCTTGTGAGAAAGGAATCTATCTGACACTGGGGCAATAAACAGAAGCTGTTCAAAGGGTAGAAATTATCATGGCTTTTTGCCAACACAATTCATTCCAGCTCCAGCTCCACCCTCCTCTACCTTTCAGACCAACCGCCACGTAACTAACTGGTGCCATTCTGCTGCTATTTGCTAGAGTACAGAAAGGCGAAATATCACAAACAAAAAAGCGTGCCAAATCTCACAGCTTGTGTTGTCTTTATTACATTAACTTACATTCAGAGCTTATGCTGATCAGAATAAAGCAAGCCGCTGATGATGACCCATGATGATTCAAGACCCACACCCCACTGACCTGGCTGCTTCCCTGGCTTCATCTGTTTAAAGCCACGTAAGCTGTTCTTCTATCTTCTTGTTGCTAAGGCTTATCCCAGCGGGATCCTGCTCCTCGTAAATCTTTCTCTGTTAAGTCACTCGAACTCTGGCATTCCAAGAGACCAAGAAACAGAGTTGCAAGGGAAAACCTAACTGTATTCACAGGAGGACACAAAGTGCTAGAAGTAAAACCTAAACGGAAGCCAAGCTGAACCTGTATTTCTCCTGGTCTACAAAAGGCAATAAATAAATAAATAAATAAATAAATAAATAAATAAATGGGGGGGGGAGGTATCTTCTGTGAAAGGGGGAGGTATCTTCTGCGAAACCCAAATCCGATCACAACAAAAATTATTTTTCTCATATCGGTTCATGGTGAGAGTGTGAACAACAAGAACAACAAAATGATACAGTAGTACCACCTGTCTCCATCCCCAACAGAGTGAATCACGAGTGCATAACACAAGAGCTTCAGTGCTTAGCTGTTTAACTGATGTCTTGTTTGGTCCAACAGAATGACAATTTGGGAGATAATCGTTTTTCTCCATAAGGCTCAGGGGTCTAATTAAGGCTAAAGACCCAACAAACAAAAATATCCCAACAATGAAGGACGGAGGCAGGTGATGCAATGATTTTTAATGATTTCAACTGATGCATTTTAGCTTCTAGGTGATTTGATACTTTCAAGCCCTTACAATGTGGAGGAATATTCATGTTCAGCAGCCAGTGGACCTATTACTTCTTGCCCTTTCTCCTGTCCTCTTCCCCATACACAGCATGTGCCGGGGACACAACTACCACTCCAAAAGGCTGCCCTTCATTTCCACGCTTCGTACTGTATGTGGATACCTTGCCTATGCAAAAACAGCAAGTGCACATTTTAAAAGGGAAAACAATCTACTTGGCATATTGGCCGCTTAAGGCTGCAGGAGGCAGTAGTTGCAGCCTGCCGCAGACCACAGCTGCAGGCGCCCGTCTGGTATCTGGGCAGCCAAAGGATGGCATCATTTCCTCTTCCACCAGCCACTCAGGATTTTGGGGGTTGCCTATGATTTTGACTAATCATGGTCAAGCCTGGAGGTGCAGCCCAGGGGCGCAGACAAGGTTGATAACTTCAATTGCTAGTCTTCTGTCTAGTCTGCTCCTTGGACATAGAAAGAATCGATGCTGGGGTTCCTCCCGCAGTTGGAGCTCAGGCTTCCCACTCACCACCTGTAGCTCTATGTGTGGGTCTGCCTTAGAGGCGGGCCCCTCTAAGACCTTGCTATGAAAGTATTCAATCACTGTATTTGGGGCCAGGGAAGAATTTGCCTTCAGAGAAACTGGGCCTTTCTGTGGGTTTTGCAGCAATCATTACAACTTGATGGTGGATAAGGTACTGGAGTTTATCCTTAGTCTGGTTGGACAGTGGGTCAGAACCTCCACCACCAGCAGCTGGTCCAGGGAAACAGGATTGTGGAGATGCATCTGTCCAAACACCCAGATGGAGCTGAGCAAGCCATAGATCCACCCAGGTGATCTCGGGCAGGGTGACCCTGATTTGGTTAAACCTGCCAATATAATCAACCAGGATACACCCCCAATGCCTGCATCAAAACCTGTTGACAAAGCTTCAACTTTCTTGTAGTTGTAGCCTTTTTAAATCCCAAATGGTATGTTTACTGCAATTCTGCCAGCTGCGGAGCCCACAGCCTCTAGCTTCACTGTGTCTGAGGCCCATCATAGCTTTTACCACATTGCTGAGGCTTTGCGTGGAGGTATCTGTTTGTTTAAATGAGACTGGATGGGTTTTAAAATAGCCTGGTGTTTAGCAATAGAAGGAAGTTATGATAAAAACAGCAGGGTATGATACGAGAAGTGTAACAGATGGCCTTCCTCTATGTAGCTAGCTTTCCCCAGTTTTCTGTTTCAGGGCATTGAAATTGCAGACTTGCAAACAGCCACAGATCAGAAGAGATGAAGCCAAACACAGGCCTCGCAGGGTCACTGTTGGGAACAGGATGCTACACTGCATGGACTCTAATAGACTGCAATCCTTTGCACACTTTTCTGGGAAGAAGGCCTACTGAACAGCATGGGACTTACTTTGAAGTAAACATGCATAGGATTGTGCTGCTAGTCTATTTAGGCAGACTGTGCTAGATGATAGACAAGCAGACCAACCCAAGGAAATTAAAACTGCAAGGTTGAAAACAAAAAACAATGACTTCTTCAGAAGTGTGATGAGTTATATACAATGAGTTTAAAAAGTTATATACAATGAGTTTAAAAAGATGTTTTTGATGCTTTTGAATTATGGTGCTGGAGGAGACTCTTGAGAGTCCCATGGACTGCAAGAAGATCAAACCTATCCATTCTTAAGGAAATCAGCCCTGAGTGCTCACTGGAAGGACAGATCATGAAGTTGAGGCTCCAATACTTTGGCCACCTCATGAGAAGAGAAGAATCCTTGGAAAAGACCCTGATGTTGGGAAAGATTGAGGGCACTAGGAGAAGGGGATGGTTGGACAGTGTTCTCGAAGCTATTAACATGAGTTTGACCAAACTGCGGGAAGCAGTGGAAGACAGGAGTGCCTGGCGTGCTATGGTCCATGGGGTCACGAAGAGTCGGACACGATTAAATGACTAAACAACAACAAAAAAGATTTTAAAATATACTTTCCCCAAGAGACCAGAAGCCTTTTTGTTAGGGCTAATGGGAAATGATTTAAAAAAAAAAAAGATCAAAGATTATTCATGTACGCCACCACAGCCGCTAGAATAGTATTGGCTCAAAGATGGAAAACAACAGAAATTCCAACCATCGACAAGTGGAGGGTTAAGATGATGGAGTATTCAGAGTTGCCCAGGATGACTGGAAGGATAAGGGAGCAAAAAGAGCAGAAGTTCCAAAAAGAGTGGTGCAAATTTGTGGATTATTTAAAGGAGTACTGTAAAAATGTGAAGACACTGACAGGATTAACATAAAACCTACAATGGAAGCAATATATGTTTCTGTCTTTAAATGAGATAGGCCTATTTAAGAGAATGACGGAGACAAAAAGGAGAAAGCACATAATATAAGAGAAGAGGTTTGAAAACCAAAGTAGAGAAGGAAAGAATTTTCATGAGGAGCATTTTTTAAAAAATCACAAATTGGGAATGTGGTAAACTCAACTTAAGACTGGGGAAATGAGAAAAATCCATATCAACAGATTTGTCTATCCCTAGTCTGGCCTGATATAAGGCAGTAAGAAAATAGGGGTTTAATGACTTTCCTAGGAAAGTGAAGTCTTGATCAGGGATATCATACGTAGCTAGCTAAGACTAGTTAGCGCTCCCATCCAAGATGGAATGACAACTTCTCTCAATTCTCTTGTTGTTGTTGTTTAGTCGTTTAGTCGTGTCCGACTCTTCGTGACCCCATGGACCATAGCACGCCAGGCACTCCTGTCTTGCACTGCCTCCCGCAGTTTGGTCAAACTCATGTTCGTAGCTTCGAGAACACTGTCCAACCATCTTGTCCTCTGTCGTCCCCTTCTCCTAGTGCCCTCAATCTTTCCCAACATCAGGGTCTTTTCCAAGGATTCTTCTCTTCTCATGAGGTGGCCAAAGTATTGGAGCCTCAGCTTCACGATCTGTCCTTCCAGGGAGCACTCAGGGCTGATTTCCTTAAGAATGGATAGGTTTGATCTTCTAGCAGTCCATGGGACTCTCAAGAGTCTCCTCCAGCACCATAATTCAAAAGCATCAATTCTTTGACGATCAGCCTTCTTTATGGTCCAGCTCTCACTTCCATACATCACTACTGGGAAAACCATAGCTTTAACTATACGGACCTTTGTCGGCAAAGTGATGTCTCTGCTTTTTAAGATGCTGTCTAGGTTTGTCATTGCTTTTCTCCCAAGAAGCAGGCGTCTTTTAATTTCGTGACTGCTGTCACCATCTGCAGTGATCAAGGAGCCCAAGAAAGTAAAATCTCTCACTGCCTCCATTTCTTCCCCTTCTATTTGCCAGGAGGTGATGGGACCAGTGGCCATGATCTTGGTTTTTTTGATGTTGAGCTTCAGACCATATTTTGCGCTCTCCTCTTTCACCCTCATTAAAAGGTTCTTTAATTCCTCCTCGCTTTCTGCCATCAAGGTTGTGTCATCTGCATATCTGAGATTGTTGATATTTCTTCCGGCAATCTTAATTCCGGCTTGGGATTCATCTAGTCCAGCCTTTCGCATGATGAATTCTGCATATAAGTTAAATAAGCAGGGAGACCATATACAACCTTGTCGTACTCCTTTCCCAATTTTGAACCAATCAGTTGTTCCATATCCAGTTCTAACTGTAGCTTCTTGTCCCACATAGAGATTTCTCAGGAGACAGATGAGGTGATCAGGCACTCCCATTTCTTTAAGAACTTGCCATAGTTTGCTGTGGTCGACACAGTCAAAGGCTTTTGCATAGTCAATGAAGCAGAAGTAGACGTTTTTCTGGAACTCTCTAGCTTTCTCCATAATCCAGCGCATGTTTGCTATTTGGTCTCTGGTTCCTCTGCCCTTTCGAAATCCAGCTTGCACTTCTGGGAGTTCTCGGTCCACATACTGCCTAAGCCTGCCTTGTAGAATTTTAAGCATAACCTTGCTAGCGTGTGAAATGAGCGCAATTGTGCGGTAGTTGGAGCATTCTTTGGCACTGCCCTTCTTTGGAATTGGGATGTAGACTGATCTTCTCCAATCCTCTGGCCATTGCTGAGTTTTCCAAACTTGCTGGCATATTGGGTGTAGCACCTTAACAGCATCATCTTTTAAAATTTTAAATAGTTCAGCTGGAATATCATCACTTCCACTGGCCTTGTTATTAGCAATGCTTTCTAAGGCCCATTTGACTTCACTCTCCAAGATGTCTGGCTCCTCAGTTCTCTAGAAAACAACTAATGCAGGCTTACCTGTTTCTCTTGTGTGCTAGTGGCCCCTTCATAATTCAATTACCAGTGATTTATCCTTCTACAACTGTGAACACATACTTTATTTCCCCTCTGGCTTTGCAGGAGAAGAGGACAGCATGCCAAAACCTTGTGCAGCAGATATACTCAATTCCTGCTTTGGGAAATGATCGGGTTTTCATCCACCCGAGCTGCAGTTGTTGAAAAAGGAAAGCCAAGTACAGTACATTTTTTCCATTTCACAGGAGTAACAAAGTATTCATCATAAACATTGGTCTAGGTTGCAGGCTATAAAACATGGAGTTCAGCTGACAGAATGCCTCATAAACTTCCCAGTGCTGAGATCTAGAAGACTTTTGATTTACTCCGTGTATCTGAACAGAGACAAGCAGCAGCACACGGCACATTTCGCCCTCTCTGCCTCTGGATTCTTTCAATGACACTGAGACAACCCTCTTCCCCACCCCCTTGGCAGAGCAAATTTTTAATTATTAATTCCTACGGTGGTGCTGAGACGTTTCCTTTGTCCGCCCATAACCGTGCCCTGGTCTCAGAGTCTCTCTGTGGTGGATGAGTTTTGATGTGGAACGTGGTTTGCAGAGAAAGGTAAGTTTCCTACCAGTGACTCTCCATGTGGGAACTGACACGGAACAACTGGTTGGGAAGACTGCATCAATGCAGTGGCTGAGTATTTGAACGGTTCCTCCTTCTGCCCACCTGACATTTGAGGCTGGGAAATGTGAGCTGCCTTCCTGGCTCTTTTCTGCCAGGTATACCTCTCAGTTATGGAAGACTCAATCCCACATCACTGTATTTCTAATGCATTACATTATTATCTCATCCTCCTTCCATGGAGTCCTAATTTCACAGGGAGCACAGATTTCAAAAATGTTTGGCATGCTCTCTATTGCAGCAGCATAAGTTCCATCCCTGCCTGGCATCTTCAACTGAAAAAGACATGGTGGCATGATAGGAAAACGGTCTCTTCCTGGGACACTGGAGAGCTACTGCCAGTCAGAGTAGATAATACTTCACTAATCTGACTGATAGCCTGGTATAAGGCTGCCTCCTGTGTTACTATGAGAGAGCTGTTCTGCCTTCCATGACCTGCATTTATGCAATTGATACCAGGTAGCAGCAGACTTGCAATAGAAGGGAGCAACACTCTAGGAAGGAAAATGAGAACAAAACACTAGGAAATCGGACCATTTCCACAAAACATTCAAGCTTGTAAAAATGTTCCCTTTCGATTTAAATGATAATATCAGTCCTCCCTTGCACATGAGCAAGCGCTCTCAGTGCACAAGTGGCACAGCTAAATTCTGAGTTATACCTGCTGCTGTTCACCCAAATTTCCAGTCACGTGCAATTTGAGGCTGTACCAGCAACAGATAGTTTGAGATGAAGGGTTGGAGTAAGATAGTTCCATCCAAACCACCAACATGTTCAAGCGCAACTTGTGATCTGTTGCAGCTTGATGTGCTGTCATATTTCATCACCGGAACAACATTTCCAAAACTTTGTAATCTTGTTAGCGAGATGTTCACTCTGTTTGTGATCTGTGCTGATTCATCTCCTGACCAGGCAGTCCTTCCTACTATCTGGCACGCATCGTTCCCAGCCTGGGGAACCCATCAGCATGGCTCCTGAGAACCTCTGGCAGGTCCCCTCTCACCACGAAGAAATGTGCCTCAATCCCCCTGCACTGAGCTATTGTGGTATGTATTGTTGTTCTAATCCTCTCCTTCTGACTTCTCAGCGCATTAATCCACTGTGGCATGTGTCCACAGACACCTTATGTAATGAGCCAAAAATAACTATCTTCCGTCAAGCTAGATTTCCCAGGCCTGGTGCATCCCACAAGCTAGGATCCTCATTCTAGGCTCTCCTCCTCCTAACCACTAGACCTCCAAACCACAGATAGCGTCATGTGCCATATAAGGCTGCCTGTAGGCTTTCCTGTCTTGAGAGTCTTTGCAGAGCTTTTAAAAATGAAATAAAAAAATTCCTTCTAGCAGCACCTTAAAGACCAACTAAGTTTTTTATTTTGGTATGAGCTTTCGTGTGCATCATGCACACTTCTTCAGATACACTGAAATAGAAGTCCCCAGACCCTTATATGTAGAGAAAATTTAAAATTTAAAAATGAAATCTCTCATGACAGTGAAGATGCATTAGAAAAAAAGAAAGTGGAACCGGGATGCAAATAAAAAGAAGGCAAATTTGGTTTTTCAGATTTCATTATTTTTATGCCCATTAAATTGTTTTGCATGAAGGCTAATTCCAGCATTGGAACGTGAACCTGTGCTCAGACCTAAAATAGGAGATGTAATGACAAAAATAAAAAGGCTATCTGAAACTGCAAATCGCCCAGCCCCGTGGGGCTTCAAGATCTTCATGAAAAAGACGTAGCAGTTTCTGTGTATAACATGACTGTTCAAAGTCATGTTATACACATGACTGTGTATAACATGACTGTTCAAAGCAGCAATAATCAGTGGCGGGGGGGGGGAGCGGAACTTGCAAACCTTTGGGGTTATCTGAGTTTCAAAGGTGATTTCCAGACATGCTTGAATCCAGCCCCCATCCTTTTTTGGAACCTAAGAGCACAAGTGTGAGTAATAATTCCCAACTTCTTTCTATTTCACGCACGCCTCCATTCATCAGATTAGCACTAGACCCCAACCAGTCACCATCGTCATGTAAATTCTGTGGCCTGCCTCCTTACAAACCATGTAAAGCCACGATTGCCCTTGACTCATGGAGCATTTCCAGTGTGTGAGGTCTGACTTCAAATTGCTTTCTCAACCCGACAGTCAATCCCAGTTTCCTCCCTGAGTCAGAAGCTGAAGAAACACTGTCTGGAGATTCCTAGTTAGCCCATCTCTACTCACTCCGGTCCTGTTAGGCACGGTTTCAGTCTGCTCCTCCAGCCTTACTCATGAACCGAGTTTCTGGCTTGTGCGTTCAGGAAATGTACTAGGCAGGAAATAGACTGGGAGCCATTTCCTTTCCTGTGGGGGAGGGAGGTGATAATGAGCCTACAGAGAAGGTGGAGCTGCACATTAACACAGCTGGAATATAGAGAGCTGCATGGTGCAAGGATGTTATTCTTGGGTCGTGGGAGGAGAACGATTGCCAGCAAGGAGGCTCCAGTGCCTTGGGCAACAGCACAGCATGCCACTCCCTTGGAAGAGAGTCATTGTTTCCTATTATTGCATAGCAATGAAGCAGCCACTTTCAAAGATCAGCCCAACAAGCAGACAGGATTTGATCTGAGAGCTCTCCAATCCAGAGACCTCAGTTTCTGAATAGCGATGAACATGAGTGGGTGGGAATGTAGCGGTGACCTTTCCAGGCCATTTGGTTATGAAGAGACACAGTGGGGAAAAGGATGGAGGTGATTTGTGTGTGCGCCTGTTCCCTGGGCTCTCCCATCTCTCCTTTGGCTGGCAATGACACGGGGCTCGGAGCTCCTGGAATTTTATTGCAGATCTTATCAGTCTAACAACTCACCGATTTCAGTGAGTTGAAGGACAACAAGAGCATGCAGTACTTTCTTTAAAAAACACACACACACAACTCCGATTAAATTGTAAGCATGTGATGGTTATTAACATCAAACCAGTTTAATTCCACTCACCAAATGACAGCCAAATCAAGAAAGCAGAGATGGCCGATGTTTTATGTGTCTTTTTAAAAAGAGCCTTTTATTGATTTTTTTTAGTAAAATAGCATCGATCAAGTCCAACAAAACCTCTGGAGTGTTACATGCTTATATCAGTCCAATATAAGAAGAAAAATGAGCGAGGGCACTGTCAAATTACTGGCTCATTGAATATATTGCCAAGGCTTTAACTATCTGTGACACAGCCTCTCCATAAGTAAGCAAGGGTGGCTGGAGGTCTTACAGCAACATCACTTCTGCTTACATAATTGATATGTGGGGGATCAGGCCAATGACCCATCTAGTCCACAGTGGACAACTGGATGCCTGTGGGAAACACATGAGCAGGATTCGAGCAGAAGAGCAATCCCCCTTTTCCCCTGGTTGCCTGCCACTTCAATTCAAAAGCACTGCTGCGTCCGACTGTGGAGGCAGAACATAGCCATCATGGCTAGTAGCCATTGATAGCCCTCTCCTCCATGAATTTGTCTAACCCTCTTTTAAAGCATTTCTGCATTCCTGCACTGCCCCAATGTGGACTCCAGCTTGGAATTATAACATTAAAAAAAATTAATTGCCTCACTTGATCTGCAAGGGTTTTTGCATTCGTTTAAAAATAAGTGCACTATACAAACTAAACAACAACCTGTCATTGCAGCAACGGCTGCAATCCTAAGCACATTTACCCCAAAGCATACTGAGTTCAATGTGGCTTTCTTTAGAGTATACATGTTCCGTATTCTTCACTGTTGGATAGAAAAAGATGCTACTTGCCAAGGAGGGGTAAGAATCTTCTGAAATTTTCCCTGCTAACCTGTCCTTCCCCTTTCTTTTTGACTTCTGGCTACCCTAGAGAGCAAAGGCGGGAAACCCAGTATATATGTATATTCTTTTATACATTATCTAGCTGGAGAACTGCATTGCAAAATTCAGAGAAGAGTGAATTTTGAAGGATTGCTGTGTTTCAGTGTATTGTTTCAAAACACACAAATTAGGTAGGTTTTCCATTCAATTAGAACTGAATTGAATTGCTCCCCCTCCCTAATTGCAGCTGATTTTTGCCCTTCTGTAGCTAATACAGCATTTTGGGAAGGGGGGGGCAATTTTCCAAGGAAAAATGGGGCGAGGAGAAAGAGTTTAACCTCCCTACCACCACCAGTGCTGTAGCCCCAATCCAACCTGCATTCTCAACAAAACAAAGGACATTGGGCGTCCCACATCACATTAACCTCAGCCCTGAAGAAGTGTGGAACTGAACTTGTGAATTGCATGACCTAAATCATACAAACTCCCCGATCATGTTCAACACACCTTCGGGAGGATGATTGGCAAATTGGAGTCTGTGGAGTTCAAAAGACACAGATCAAGTTTCTGTCAACTACATTTTATTTTCACCAACACTTTTCACCCACTTTATGATGTTCAGCTTAAGATACAGATCAGAAATACTGAAGTACAAGGTGCCCCCATCCAGTATCTTAAGCAAATGCTCTTGGGAACTGTATTTCTGCAAGATACTGCGAAAAAAAAGTTGTATAAGAACCACATTAGGAAACCATTAATCTTGTAATTTTGAAACTGGCACAACTTGTGATAAAAATCCTGACTGTTTCTTGCTAAATAATAGCAGCTGTCATCATTTTATTAAAAAATGCATTTTTCAAATCACATTATCCCAAAAGCAGATATTACATGATTCACCACAACATATTTATTAGTGTTAGAAGGCAACTTTGCCTTCCGATTACTAATAAATTTCACAGGAATCTGCAATAACAATGAAAAAAATTACAGCTTTGTTCAAGAAAACCACATCATTTATTCAAATCAGAGTACCACAGAAGTCTCTTTGTACAGTGATTTAATAGACATTGTGCACATGAACAGCAAGTCCTGTTCATATGTCAACCTATCATTTCCCTACAGTTACTAATGTATTTTAAACAGGGGTAGCTCCATGTCTTGGGGGCACACTTGGAGAAGATGCCCGCAGGGAGCTACCCTCCTTGAATAGTCTAAACTTCTACTCCCCCTGTGGCTGCTGCCCATTTGCTTAATTTGTCCTTCTGAACCCAATCTGTTATGCTGACCAGAGGGAGAAGTCAATACCTGTAGAGGAAGCCAAGGCAGCTTCTTCTCCTGTTGCTGCTCTGAAGTACCACTAGCAAGCAGGGTCACAGGACTCTGGGGGAGGGTGTGGCAGGAGGGATGTCAGAGAATTCCAACGAAAACAGAAATCATTGATGTTTGCTTATTTGATCCACGTTCAGAATGGAAGTCAATCCAGTGAATATGATCTGTGTTCACTGTTGTTGCTTTCAGTCTACAAACAATACGTCATTGATTATGTTTCTTGGCCGTGCACATTGTGTTCCCTCTGCATTAAAATGAATGGGGTGGAATACTGTAATGACAACATAACTTAACACACAATTTACATATTTATGTGCTTTATACCTCAAAGTAAATTGTATAAGTTCCGTAATTTATTCATCCTGCTGCCCACTGGGGCTAATGTGTAGTGGTTAAGAGTGGTAGACTTGTAATCTGGGGAACCGGGTTCGTGTCTCCACTCCTCCACATGCAGCTGCTGGGTGACCTTGGGCTAGTCACACTTCTCTGAAGTCTCTCAGCCCCACTCACCTCACAGGGTGTTTGTTGTGGGGGAGGAGGGGAAAGGAGATTGTTAGCCGCTTTGAGACTCCTTCGGGTAGTGATAAAGCGGGATATCAAATCCAAACTCTTCTTCTTCTTCTTTTGCCGAAGACAAACTGCAGCAGAAAAGAAGCAGTGCCGCATGCAATAAATACAGGGTGAAACAACAGAAACAACAAAAAGCCTTCTTACAATCCCAGTGGGCAGTGGTTCTCTGTTGGTGCCCTGATGATATGCCCTACCTATACAAGGGCAGATAACTGATCAGTAGCTACTAGGGTTTTCAAACTGGTTTTCAAACAGTGAAAATCTGGACATAAAAGTTTTTGACCCTTTTTAAAAGGAAAAACACCCAAAACGACACTGCCGACATGGGTGGGTTGCTATTAGGGTTGCCAGACTCAATAGAGGACAGGACTTCTGTGCCTTTAATTGCCCTGCTCTCTTTTGAGTCTGGAAACCTTAAAGAGAAACCAGCAGACCCTTTGCTTGGAAATTAAACAGAGGGTCTGCTAGTTTCTCTTTAAGGTTTCCAGACTCAAAAGAGAGCAGGGCAATTAAAGCCACAGAAGTCCTGTCCTCTGGCAACCCTAGTTGCTATACAGCAGGATTCTCCCAGACATTTTAGCGATTCCTGCACAGACACTGCCTCTGACTGCAGTACTCCAGATATGTCTGGGATATTATCTACCGTGCTTTACTACTTTGGTTCGAAAAGGGAACATGCAATCCTATGCATGTTTGCTTAGGAGTACGTCATACCAAATTCAAAGTGACTCGTTCTCGCGTCTGTGAATAATATTGAAGCCTTTGTTTTAAAATTATAGATAATTTACACTTTGCTCAACTACAGTATTAGGGCTTATCCACACTTAACTTTCCTTACCTTTCCTCTACGCTTTCCAGGCACAGTCTGCACTTTAAAGCTCTTTGTCCAGGTGCTCTTTTCCCCCTCTAGACCAGACATCCCCAAACTGCGGCCCTCCAGATGTTTTGGCCTACAACTCCCATGATCCCTAGCTAACAGGACCAGTGGTCGGGGAAGATGGGAATTGTAGTCCAAAACATCTGGAGGGCCGAAGTTTGGGGATGCCTGCTCTAGAGCTTTCCCTGCAAAAACCCACTTTTTAAATCCGCGAATAATCTGAATTGTCATTTGTTCAGCTTTAAAGAGTGAGATTTCACAGGGGAAAGCTTGAGGACAAAAAGGGGGGAGGAGAGTGCTTGGACATAGTGCTTTAAAGCATGGACCCGGGCCTGGAAAGAGAGGGGTGAAAAGTAGGTGTGGATAAGCCCTTAGATATTGTCTTGGGGGGGTTGGTTCACTTTACAAATTTATATTTATTCCACTTGACAAATGTCTAACAGAAGACATTTTGCATTCAAGGCATGCTCATGGCCAGCTCTGCAAAACAAAGGGCTTAAGCGGTGCCTCTTGTGGTAATCTGGAGTTCGTTTTCTCTTTGAAATGCATGTGAGCAGTAAGTTAAACAGGGAATATCTGCCATCACAACAAAGAAAATAATTTACTATGACTAAACCAATATTTGAAGAAAGGCAATGGAAAATTAAGCATAAGGACAAGATGGTAGAGGACAATTCTGAAAGGTGGAATGGGAGCCAAAAAGCCCACAGTCAGATTATAGGAGCAGAACTTTTCCTCCAGGAATGGGATATGGTCCTCAACATTAAATTTCTTGTTTGTGTTTCTTTCTTTTCTTAACAAGTCAACATAAGCATACAATTCCAGGAAAGAATGAACAAACACCACTTCTCTGCTGCTATATTAGACTCCTATCACATCTTTTACATAAGAACATAGGAGTCTGCTGGATCAGGCCAATGACCCATCTAGTCCAGTATCCTGTTCTCACCAAGGCCAGTCATATGCCTGTGGGAAACTCCCAAGGAGGGCCCAAGCACAAGAGCATTCTCCCCTCCTGTGGTTTTCAGAAACTGGTATTCAGCAGTATTATTGCCTCCAGCTATGGGGGGCACAGCCATTGATAGCCTTCATGAATTTGTCCAAACCTCTTTTAAAGCCATCGCTGCCTCCTGTGGGAACAAGTGCTGACATTATAGGGCTGGGCTTACCCTGGAGAAGGGAAAGCTTGGTTACCTTTCTCCACTCGAGGGTAATTTTAAAAAAATGCAAATATTAAAAGTGTACAGAAAAAGCAAACAAATTCACCTAACAGGTGATTTTGCTTATCCAGCTAACCCCCCCCCAAAAAAAATCTCTGTGTATTTATTTTATAGAGAGAAATAGCAAGGGGTTGTGTTGCTTTAGGCTCCATTGAAATGAACAAGAGCTATGCAAGGGCTTTGAGGTGAGCTTAAGATAGAGAATATCCTGGAGCGTTACGCCTAAAATGGCTGCTTTCAATTACCAGATGGTACTGTTGAAGACCAGTTTCCACTTGATATAGTGATGCTGCTGTTCTAGGAGCCATTTAAAACCAAGTTTGCTTTAGGTCACCTAGAAACCTGAAGTGCTGGGAATTATTCCCTTACGGTGCTGCCTCTCGTATCTAACTTGCTTCCGTAATGATTGCCATATATCGTATGTGGTCATCCTGATGCCAGTCTGGCAGAGGAACTGGATTTCCTCCATGAATTGAACTTCCATGAGATAAGAAAGCCAAATATTTGCCAGCGTTTAGCAAACAGCCACAGGGAGAAAGGCACAGAGATGCATTGCAGCAAATGACATTTAATACATTTTCTTCCACATAGGTTGCATTTTAAGCAGAGTACAAAACACAAAAATTACCAGGCTGTTTAACTGCTACGCTGGAGTGAATGTGGCAATGTAACACAGAAAACAACCATGTTCACATGATCAGGCTGCATCAAAGATCTATCTGATGTAAGAGATGGTCTACATTCAGTCTGTTTATCCTGCATACTAGTTTTCCACTTTTCATTCATTCTGTTATTTCTTTGCCTGAGTGGGCTGCAATATTCTTGCATGAAGCTTCTTGCTAGGTTTGCTATTATTTTCTGAAGATCTCTCCCTAGGGGCACCTCCAGATGTCCTTTTTATTGTGCTTTAATGATGATTTGTGCTCACAATGCCATTGCGGCAGTCACACGCAATTCTGCTTTCAATACTATTTATACCTCCAAAAATTGCGGCAGTCATTCCAACCAGTTCTTATATCCTACAACTTCCTACTGTAATCCCAAAGGGTTTACTGGATCACAAATGGTCTAGTTTATTTATCTTCCACTTTCACTGCACAATAGCCTCTCCAGGCAGCAGAAATAACTCCACCAAGAATACACCACTACAGTGTCAATAACATGTTGCAGAATGCATATACAGTAAAACACCAGCTGGGAGATGGCCAGCACTAAGATAATCTCAACTACAGCTGCACTTAAGTGACATTTGAACTCTCTCTCTCCCTCTCCCTCTCCCTCTCCCTCTCCCCCCCCCTCTCTCTCTCTCACACACACACACTTATTTAGCAGACTCAGATAAGCTAAGGGACCACACAAACAAGGTTCTGCTTTGTTGATACCTTTGAACAAACCATAGAATCATAGTTGGAAGAGATCCCAAGGGTCTTCTAGGCCAACCGCCTAAAATGCAGGTATTCTGCTCACAGCCGTCCCGGGGTGGGCTCAACCCACCAACCCCCTGGTTAACAGCCAGATGCATAGACCTATTGCACCTTCAGTTCCTCTGGTAAACACTCCAAGTTGTATTCCTACCCCCCCCCATTTTCTCCTACCACTATCCTACAGACAAAATTAAAGGAGTGGGTGCCTTATCTTTCTGTGCTCTGATCCCCATTCTCAATATTTCATCTTGAGCAAAATCTTCCCAGCCGTTCCATCATCATTTCCTGCAAGATCTTCCATCATGCTGCATCTTTTTTTAAAAAAAAACCCAGCCTCCAAAGAGCCATCAGGCTGCATGAAATAGCCACTCAATGGTTTGCCTGCATTACTCAAAATCATGGCATTATAAATTGGCAAACAATAAACTCTATTAATTTCTCCCCTGCTTTAGAATGAATGTTCTGTCCGGAGCCAGCCTCTCACTGAGCAAAGCAGATTGCAACGAAGCTCAGAGCACTCACCCAGCTGGGGCTCAAAGAAACTCCTGTTGCAGACTCCCCTGATGTTTCTGAGATCACAGCAGCAACACAAAGAATGACAGCACATCCGTCTTGGAAACAGTGATGCTATAAATCTAGCTGTAGGCCAAATCACCAGGAAATGTTGGCAATCCCAGCGGGGGCAGCCAAGGCAAACTGGGCAGGCTTGGGAACTGGATAACTTTTTAAGACTAGGACTTACAGGAGATGGGGAAACTGAGATGAGGAAGGTGAAACAGCTTGATATCGCCGGGATTACAGATCACACCCACACCCAGGCTTCCTGAGAAGCTATAAAACCGTATGCAATCACACCAAACACTTTGAATAGAATGAGGCAGGTTGACTGTCCGCCACATCACTGTGCTATAGGATCTGCATAAGCACAAAACCAGAGCACACCATCATCTTCAAGGTCTCCCCATTCTTTTTTCCTTTTTATTAAAAAAAAATTATAGTCCTCAGGTCTGTGCAGATAGACTAGAAAGGGCATGGTCAATCCCTAGTGAATCCTTAGAACCTGGGATGGGAGAAGAAAAGCTGAGCATGATCCCAGTGGGCAATGGAAGGATTACAGTGTCCTAGCTCTTTTGTTCCTTGCCATGACTACCTGACTACCAAAAGAGAAATGAATTGTACACAGATTATCCTGATGTGCGGTAATTTTTACAGGTTGCACTGTTTTGGTCATCTTGGTACATTAGCTGAGCTCCCTAGAGGCAGAATCTTTGTTTCCCTGCTATAATAGCTTCCTAAATTAACAAGTTCCTATTATCCAGTCAGTGGCATCGCAACAGTGAGCTTCCGATGGCATGTCTCTGGGAGTGACAAGGCGGCGGCCTGCCATGGCGGCGTGAGCCGCCACCACGCTGCCGCAGCCGCATATAGAGGATCCTCTGTTCACAGGTGCAGCCACGAGCAGAGGATCCCGCCCTTCCCAGCCTCCCTCCCTCCCTCCCTGGCTCGCCGTAAGCAGCTCCTGCTTGCCACTTTACAGTGAGCCAGAGAGGGGCAGATGGGAGCCACGGCTCCCCTTCCCTCCCTCCCCGGTTTGCTGTAAAGCGGCAAAGCGGGAGCTGCTTACGGCAAGCCAGGGCCCCCTTCCCAGCCTCCCTCTCACCCTGGCTTGCTGTAAGCGGCTCCCACTTTGCCGCTTTACAGCAAACCGGGGAGGGAGGGAGGGGGACGGACGGTAGCCGTGGCTCCCAAGAGAGCACAGCTTTGCCAGCGCCCTGGCAAAGCGGCATGGGGGGTGACAAAAAAATTCTGCACCGGGTACCACCGGGGCTTGCTATACCTCTGTACGTACTATCCTGAGAAGACTGAAGTGCCTATCCTAGCTCGGGCCCCCCATTGTTGATTTTGAACCTGGGTGCTAATGGAGAAGTGTGGAAAACAAATCAGTATCATGTTTTTGCAGGCCCACAACAGAATTCCCGTTGTGTGGATCAAGCAGTCCATGCCGGTCCCATTATAATTTGCACTTGCCTGTAAAATGGCTTAAAAGAGACTGATGGAGGAACCGTCACTGGAACTGATCAAGTATAGCGTAGTGCCAAGAATATGCACTGAAAAATCCTTGGTTCAAACCTCACAGCAGCCAATTCCATACTTTGTAAACAACTGTGTTCAGAAGAATTTTATTCCCAAGTAGGAATGGAAGAGAAATTTGCTTCACAATTTCATTTGATTCAGAATATCACATTCCCACTTTCCTACACAATATGGAATCTGAAACACAGCTATCCTTTGAAATTTGCCTGAATCTTGTGACACAGTTCTCAAACTGTTACAAAATTGCATACAAAATGCATTGTATTTGGAAAATGAATACATTAATCAAAACTGCATATAAAATGTGTTTCTTAGGAGAAATTTGTCGTAACGTGCAAATTTCAGGAAGATTAATTTTTAAAAATCACAAATTGCTGCAAAATGTGGGAAACTGAATTCAAAGCTGGAAAAAGGAGAACTTGAGAGAACTGAAATTGACTGATTCTTCCATCCCTACTCTCAAGTAAGTGTGCATTGGATTAAGCTTAAGTGGCCGAAAGCAAGCTGTTGTTCTTTCAGTCCCAGCCCCACATCTGCAAAAATGGGGGTGATGATGACAATGCCAGGGCTGTTTTAAGCATTAAAAAGTTAATGTATGTGATGCCTATGAAAAATCTATTCCATTGGGGGCATTAGAAGGAAGAATTGGGTTCCAAAAAGGAGGAGTGGGACTTACTTTCAAGTAAACATGCATCGAATGTGCTTGGTTTTCATGTATTAGACAAGGTCAAATCAGTAACATTCTCCCATGGGCGTATGCTGTTGCTACATTTTAAAAATAATAATCAGGGTGGGTGGGCTCTTTTGTATTTCTGTTTATTCAGAAGAAAAACAGTTGCCACTGAACCATTTACAGATCAAAGGTACTCTCAAAACCTTCAGATTCTGTTGTGGAAAAAGACAGACTCCGAAACACACAAGTTGCATCTAAAATAAGATATGCTTCCTTTCCAAAGACCTCTTCAAACTTATCATGCTGAAATATTCTAGTGAGAGAGGAACCATCATCCTGAAACCTTTCCTGAAATAGACAGCTTGTCCCTGGGGATTCCTAAGGGCTGACCCCCCCCACAATATTTTCATCTAGAGATCTTGCAGTTGCCCATGCTGCAAATGTAAGGGATGGACCATGTAAAGAAGGGCTGGTTAATCTTATTTTTGGCCCGAAGGCTCCATTCACCCTTGGCCATCTCTCTGGGGACTGCATTCCAGTGGTGGGTGGTTGCATCCTGCACCGCACCGCGCCCCCCCCCCGTACCTACACAGAGGCATGCAGCCTCTTCAATGATCTGTGTAGATTCGCTGAGGAGATCATTGTCCTCTCTTGGCTCATCAAATGATGGATCTCATGTCAGTGGTGGGGCCAACTGCATCCCCTGCTGGGCACTGGACTCCACCTACCGTACCAAAGTGTATTGTTGAATTAATTTCCCCTCCCTTTCACTGCCAAATAGGTCTTGGCGGGGCAGAAAAAAATGGCTGGGACAGACCAGGTCGGGCCCTGGAACTGGAGATTGCTCCACAGGCAACTTTTATAGGTGTAGCTAGACTACAACTGGAACTGAGCTCTAGGTTGGTTCTGGATATGGAGCTTCACCTGGAAGACCCAGTCCTATGAGGAAAAGTAGAAAGAACTGGAAGTGGCTAGCTTGGAGGAAGGAAGACTGAGATGACATGATACCCTTCTTCAAATAACCTAGAAGAGGACAAAATATTGTTTTCTGCTGCTGTACAGGACTTAACGGGCTTAAGTTTCGATTGAACATTAGGAAAAACATCTTAATGGTTGGCAATGGAAGCAGCTACCAAGCGGGAGGTGTTTCTTCCTTCCTGGAAGTTGTCAGGTAGGAGCTGAACAAATCCAGAGCATGTTGGAGATGCTCTAGCTCTGGATTGCCTGCATTAGGCCAGTTAGCATGCAAGGGCCTCTCCACTCTATGCTTCTGTGATGCTCCAACTCTATGATTCTAGTGCCTGCCTGTGCTGGTGGCAGCTGATCGATTCCCCATTACTGGTTAATCCACATATTTTTACACTCTTACGCTCATTTAAAGCACATGGCTTCCTCCCAAAGAATCATGGGAACTATAGTTTACACACCACAGAGATACAATTCCAGCACCCTTTTCAAACAATATTTATCACTAAAAGGCCCCTGAGTGATAATGTCTGAGGAACTTGTTTTGCTTTACCATGTGTGGAGCAAACTGGCAGAATGTTCCAGGAAGGAGGTTATTTTCAAATCTTTAACCCTTGTCTGAACTTCCTACGCAGGAAAAGAACATGGGGCGAGGGATTACTTTGGCTCCTATAGTACAGGAAGCGCATGATCACTTCATGATCTTGGTGACTGGTTGTTTCCGCTGCCTCTTCCCTCAGCATCCTGATTTGAATCAGCTACAATGCTGCAATTCACTTCCCACAATCCTTCACTGCTACAGCTTTGACTCATGCTAAGAAAATCTTGGAAGCCCCACTAATGTCTCAGCACAGCAGAAGATGGTGTAACTCGGTATCTAATCACAGCACACTCCAGCCAGGACATAATAAAGCCTACACAGAGAGCATAACTCAGATGACAAGGGTAGTGTAGCATAGGGTTTTATCTCTCTGGTCACATGACCTATGGGTTTAGAGCTCACAAGGGGGAACTGTGGCAAGGGAAGCAGTAGAGAAAGGAAGTTTAGGGAAGTTTTTAATGTTTGATGTTTTATCGTGTTTTTAATATTCTGTTGGGAGATGCCCAGAGTGGCTGAGGCAACCCAATCAGATGGGTGGCATATAATTAATTTATATATTATTATTATTATTATTATTATTATTATTATTATTATTATTATACTTAGTTTGCACAAAACAGCCTGGCTTCTTGGCACACTTTGAAACTTGAGCACATTTCTAGGTTGAAAGGTATTAGTACTCTTAGGACACCTCCAGACATCCCTTATTTTTGTATTCACTATTATTAGTGCTAATTACAGTATCCAGGTCAATATATGCTATTCTACTTTCAATACTGCTTGTGCCTGCAAATATTTTGTTGCCGTCATACTTCTTCATTTCCATTCTCTGTGTGTCCTGCAGCTTCCCTGTTGAAGTCCTGGACCTTTCCATACCACAAACGTCCCAGGGGTTTTGTCAGTTTTTGTCCTGCTTTTGTTGCATTACAGTGCAAGAGTGCCCCTCCAGGCAGCAATAAAGCAGGGAGGGGAAAACATTGCAGAACAGGTACTAATAAAGCAGAATGGTGTGGGAATGGTGCAGTATGAATCAACCACTACGGCACTGTTATTGCGTCAGTAACATGTAGCAGAACACACTCACAAAAGACACCAGCCCGGAGGGGCCTTTAACACATCCTTCAGGATTCAAACACCAAACTCTACTGTGAGAAACAGTGGTGCCAGGATAGAGCACACCACAGAAGTAAAGAAGGGAAGTGGGCAAGCATGCTACAAAATGCAACCTCTGAAAATAAATCTTCCCCCGCAAATAGTGTATTGCTCCGATACTCTTCCCAACCCCAGCAGTGGTGCTCCCAGAGCCCACTGATTTTTTACCTTCCACCAGCAGTGAAGCTGAATCAGGGAGCACCTATGGCACACCTGGTCATCTTGCCCTGGAACCCTTTCCTGTCTCTGGAATGACCCATCACAGCTGGCAGCTATGAACTCGGCCCCATAGCAGGTTATGGCTTCCTGTTCCTGTCATTTCCAGACACATTCTGGGCTGCCTGGGACACTAATGTTATCAGGAAGCACTAGGCATGCTTGATCACATCTGTTCAGGCTGCCCTGGAAGGAGGGCATGGTTGTTCCCCAGGGGCCACTGACTGGACCTTTGGCACTCTGGCATGACCTCTTATCACCGGGGGCCTCCTCCACCCTCTCAACATTGAGGGAGCCTAGCCCTTTGGCCAGAGATTTCGAGGGGGGCTCTTAAATGAGCTAATTCAAAACAGCAACACATCTTCAGCTTCCTATACATTTCCCCCCCCTGCTCCAACCTCCTTCATCTCTAGAGCAGTGTGCTTAATGAGTCTTCGCTTCTCATTGACACCTGTCAGGCCCCCCAAGGAGCATTTGTTTGCCGCCACCTGTCAGGTGCATAATAGCAGGTAAATGGAAAGAAATTGAGAAGTAATTTCCTGTAACGTTATGTATAGGAGACAAGCTCGCAGAGCGATTATCACTCTGATGCGTTTCGTGGCTCTGTCTAGGGAGGAAGCAGGAGAATCAGCCCCCTGGAACAAAGCACTTTCTGAAAGGAGCTTGGGGGGAACTATTTCTTAACTTCTGTTTGCTCCTTCAAAACAATGTTTATTTTATCATCAGGCCAGATGGATTTGGGTGGATATGCAATTCAGTGGGGGGGGGAAGCAAAGCTCATTGGATTTTATATACCAAAGTGAAAGAAGTGGGCAAAAGGCAAAAAAAGAACTGGAATCTCCTTCTGCGTCTCTCTTTATTGCTCTTGGAGAAGGAAACCTGGAGCCTCCACAGACATTGTTGGATTCCAACTCCCATCAGCCCCAGCCCACACTGTCTGTCATGCCTGCAGCATAGCAGAACTTAGCTTTGAGATTTCAGAGACCAAAAAGGAGGCTGAATGCAAGAAGAGTCCTGCTGGATCAGACCAAAGGCCCATCTAGGTCAGCTCACTGTCATGCTTCAGGGGATGCACTCAGGGGCTAAGGTCCACGTCACAGGAGACATAAGCCATCACCAAAGTACTCACCAGTGAAGACAAGGTTGCAGCTACAGCACAGCACAAAGAAGCCTAAGTCAAGCATGGAGAATCAGTCTAGGCCCAAACATGACCCAGGGACAAAGCCAGGCGACAGTCCATGGTCAACATTGCAAGAGGCACCACATGGAAACCTGGAGCCAGATAACCTACACTGGAAGGGCTAAAGAAGGAGGGCTTATATACTCTGGCCTCCTGACTTTCTTCCTAACCAGAGCTGCTGGTGGTTAACAGGTATCGATTGCTTACTCACAAGTGTACGCCTCTACTCATGAGCAGATGCACGCTGTGCCATAAATCTTCAGCCTGGGCCTGAGGCTTTTGCCTTCAGGGCGCTCAAGGGTATGGGGGGGGGCAGCTCCACCTCCTCCTCTGGCAGTTCTAGGGGTATCAACCCGGAGGGCCCCTAAAGGGGATTATCAGCATTGGATTCAGGAGGCCTTGCTTGTTCCTCTTCAACCTGTGGGGTGTCTGGTTTGTCCTTTGGGGACTTTGTGCCTGGTACCAGGTCAAGACTGGAGGGTGACACTCACAGTGGCCAGTCAGATGGGAAGTTCACAAGCAGGACATGAGGACAATGTATGTCTCCCTCAGTTATTCCTTATCAGTTAGGGTTGCCAGACTCAATAGAGGACAGGACTTCTGTGCCTTTAATTGCCCTGCTCTCTTTTGAGTCTGGAAACCTTAAAGAGAAAGCAGCAGACCCTTTGCTTGGAAATTAAGCAGGGCAATTAAAGGCACAGAAGTCCTGTCCTCTATTGAGTCTGGCAACCCTATTATCAGTTGGTATTCAGATGAAGGCAGCCTCAAATCCTGGAAGTAGCATGCAGGTGTCATGACTACTTGCCATTGATAGCCCCCTCCTCCTTAAATTTGTCTAATCCCCTTTTAGTGCTCTTCAAGTTGGTGCCACTATCACCACATACTGAGGTAGCAAATTCCATACTTTAACTTAGGGTTATTGTTAGAGATCCAAAGCTCCAGGTTTCCTGCTTGGCAGGGGGTTGGACTGGATGGCCCTTGTGGTCTCTTCCAACTCTATGATTCTAGGTCACTTGTGCTGCTCCCCGCATCTCCTGCCTCTTCCTTCAAAAACATGGGGTGGTATCTAACAAATTCTTTACAGAGTAGACCTACTGAAACCAGTGGACCTCAGTCATGCCTATTGAATTCAACAAGTCTACTCTCAATATAATGGACACTGAATACATCCCTGAATACATCCCAATATCTCAGAGAGAGATTGGTTTTACTGTGGTAAAACGGCCATTACAAAACATGGAATCAATACCTACCAACACAAATCAGTAGCAAATCTATAAGTATTTCTCTTCCTTGTTATGTGATTTTAAGGTGGGGAAAGTACTGGAAAATCTGGATAGAACAATGACATCCATTTTATTGGATAATGGAGCCACATGTTAATATTGTGTCAGCTAAGTTGGCTTTCGGCAGCAAAAAGGTCCTCTGGGTCATATTTTTCAACAAATGACATCTAACCATACATTGCGAAAACCCCAAGGTTTTCATTTAAACAGCAAAATCAAACATTATTTTTTATGAGGAAAGATCATATTTAATATTTTCTTTAATGCCCTATTGCAGCACACAGGGTAGCTTCGAAGGTGCAAAACAAGTGTGCCCTTAACTCACAGCCCCGCTAACAAAAGCTTCAAATAATTAATCTATTGATTAAAGCTGGCAACCCTAGTTAAAACAGAATCACAGCTGATTAAAGATGACAGTCAAATGACAACATTCTCACTGTCTACGTATCACACCCTCCAGGAAACAGAATATAGCTCATTAGGGGGCAGATAGTTCAGTTCGCATATCTGCAAGAGAGAGAGAGAGAGAGAGAGAGAGAGAGAGAGAGAGAGAGAGAGAGAGAGAGAGAGAGAACCTCTGACAAATGTGTTTTTCCTTTAGACAGCTTTCAAGCAGATTTGGCTTTTTGCACATCAGGTGTGTAGGACCCACGTTGACAAGCCCAATGTTCACATTAAAAGATATATTCTGAAGGCTGAAAATACCACAAGTTCTGGGCACCACAGTTCAAGAAGGATACTGATAACCTGGAACGTGCCCAGAAGAGGGCAACCAAAATGGTCAAAGGCCTGGAAACGATGCCTTATGAGGAACGGCTTAGGGAGCTGGGTATGTTTAGCCTGGAGAAGAGAAGGTTAAGGGGTGATATGATTGTTTAGTCATATAGTCGTGTCCGTCTCTTCGTGACCCCATGGACCATAGCACGCCAGGCATTCCTGTCTTCCACTGCCTCCCGCAGTTTGGTCAAACTCATGTTCGTACCTTCGAGAACACGGTCCAACCATCTTGTCCTCTGTCGTCCCCTTCTCCTTGTGCCCTCCATCTTTCCCAACATCAGGGTCTTTTCCAGGGAGTCTTCTCTTCTCATGAGGTGGCCAAAGTATTGGAGCCTCAGCTTCAGGATCTGTCCTTCCAGTGAGCACTCGGGGCTGATTTCCTTCAGAATGGAGAGGTTTGATCTTCTTGCAGTCCATGGGACTCTCAAGAGTCTCCTCCAGCACCATAATTCAAAAGCATCAATTCTTCGGCGATTCAAAAGCATCAATTCTTCGGCGACCAGCCTTCTTTATGGTCCAGCTCTCACTTCCATACAACACTACTGGGAAAACCATAGCTTTAACTATACGGACCTTTGTTGGCAAGGTGATGTCTCTGCTTTTTAAGATGTTGTCTAGGTTTGTCATTGCTTTTCTCCTAAGAAGCAGGTGTCTTTTAATTTCGTGACTGCTGTCACCATCTGCAGTGATCAAGGAGCCCAGGAAAGTAAAATCTCTCACTGCCTCCATTTCTTCCCCTTCTATTTGCCAGGAGGTGATGGGACCAGTGGCCATGATCTTGGTTTTTTTGATGTTGAGTTTCAGACCATATTTTGCACTCTCCTCTTTCACCCTCATTAAAGGGTTCTTTAATTCCTCCTCACTTTCTGACATCAAGGTGAAATGATAGCCATGTTCAAATATATAAAAGGATGTCATATAGAGGAGGGAGAAAGGTTGTTTTCTGCTGCTCCAGAGAAGCGAAGACGGAGCAATGGATTCAAACTACAAGAAAGAAGATTCCACCTAAACATTAGGAAGAACTTCCTGACAGTAAGAGCTGTTCAACAGTGGAATTTGCTGCCAATGAGTGTGGTGGAGCCTCCTTCTTTGGAGGTCTTTAAGCGGAGGCTTGACAGCCATCTGTCAGGAATGCTTTGATGGTGTTTCCTGCTTGGCAGGGGGTTGGACTGGATGGCCCTTGTGGTCTCTTCCAACTCTGTGATTCTATGATTCCAAACAGCAAAGAAACAACAAGTTAGAAGGATGATTTTAGAAAGGCTGGAGCCACGGAAGGGTTGGAAATGGTCAGGGTTCCTACTCTGCAGACAACAGCTCACTCCACCGGTGGTCAAGAGAAGAACAATGAATGGATAATCCTGAGGAGTTGAGCCAGAATCAGCCGCATTACAGAGCTGTATTGGGAGCCTGCTGGCTTCTTGTGATGTTCACCTTCAGTTGTCCTGGAAGCTGTAGTGTTTTTAAATGTGTTTTTATGTTTAATGTTTTATTATGTTTTTGTATATGCTGGAAGCTGCCCAGAGTGCCTGGGGCAACCCAGTCAGATGGGTAGGATGCTATTATTATTATTATTATTATTATTATTTCACTAATCTTGACTAGAGCGCATGCTCAATGTGCAGAAGATTGTATTTTCAATCCCTAGCATCTCCAGGGATGGCTGGAGGATAACTGCATCTGAAATCCTGGAGAGCTGCAGGCATTACTGAGCTCAAGGAACTCATATGTTTCTAAACTGTTTGTAGCACATCTTAGCTTTTCACATTTTATTTTAAATTGGGTAATGCTGCAAAACATGATGGAAAGAAGCAGAAGTTCCAGCAAAGGAAGAATGGATACAAAAACTTACGGAATACTGTATGCAGAAATGGCGAAACTTACCGGAAGAGTAAGAAATCAAGAGAGCAAACTTTTTATCAAAGAATGGAAATGGTTTATTGAATATTTTCAGATAAATTGCAAACAGATAAAAACATTAGCAGGATTATTGTAATAACCTTCTGTTTCATAAGAGTATATATATTGAAAGTGGATAATTAAATGAATGTGGATATGCAGAAGATATTATAAACAAATTTAAGGAACTGCAGAAAGAGGGGGAAGGAAGTCAAACTTTGAAATCTTAAATTGATTGTAAAACTAATGAAATGTATAAACTTGAAAAGTATAAATAAAAACTTTTTAAAATGCTACAAAACATGAAAAGATGTCTTGTCATAAGAAATAGTGAGATTAATGCAACAGAGGAAAGCCCCTTCAGGGAGGCGGGGGGAGATATATGTAAGCAACAGTACATTCTTCTAACAAGGATAGAAAGGTTGTGTGTTTGTGTTTGCCTATATGTGTGTTTTTGCAGTGGAATTTCAGTCATTCCAGGCGCCAGCAACACCTGCTCTCCATCTGGTACAGAGCAAATGCATTCAAAGAGAAACTTAAGGAAGCATTGTGCTTTCCACTTGATTTCATTGGTGTGACCTAATGCAATGAGACAAGAGCCAATTCATCTTTGTGCGATGTGTCGCAATGCGAAACATCAGCCTCCACTAATGGAAAAGGGGAAAAAAATGTAGCCTGAGGAGTCAGAAAGGGTGTTAGCTACCTGCAGAGATGTAGGTCAATGGCATACAAAGCCATTTGGAAGTTCTTGGAAGCAAGTACAAGTGGCTGGGTGAGAAAACACGGTTTGGCATCACCTTTCCTTGTCTGGATGAAAGCCTTCCTAGTGCAGATGAAAGTGGACAAACAAGGAATTGGGTAACTCAATGAGTCATAATGATTTCCAGGAATGGATAGGCTTTTCCCTGCCCTTGTCACAGATTGGCTCAAAAATAAACTGAGGAATCCCCCCCCCGCAAATTATGGAAATAGCTTGTCTTATTTCCAAGTTACCCAAGAGCTACAATTCCCAGCATACTTAGACAGTGCTTTTTCTGGGGGGGGGGACGGACGCAGGAGTACGCATACCCCTAAATATTTTGTAAATCCAAGTTTGGCCTCATTGAGGGGCAGTATTTCAATATGAGTAGGAAAATGAGAGTACCCCTAGACATTTTTTTCTGAAAAAAAGACTGCTCTTAAACCATTTTATTACTTATTTATTTAATTACATGCCACTTAAATACAAAAGTTTCTAAGGGGTTTTTTAAAAGGTAGAGTACAAAAAATACGAACCGCTTAATACTATAAAATCAGACTACAATTCCCTGGGTTCTCCAGAGAGAGTGGGGGGGGGACTAGCTTTAGATGTAGTTGAAATGGGCAGTATCAGGCTTCCTGTTTCCGGTGGTGAGAAATGGCTGACTCCCATACGATCGGACCTCAGCCGTGCCAGTAATTCAGGGCTGATATGGGGGTAATTAGCCAGGGCAGACTCCCCAGGGTGGAGGAGGACTGTCTCGTAGACCCGCAGATTGTCCGAGATTGTCAGCTTGCATCAAGGTACAAGAGGCAGGGCACTGGGTCCCAGAGCACGACACGGCTGGCACTCTCCGAAGCCACTCTCATAGCCGGAAATATTTGTTTGATGAAATAAATAGATTTGGACAATAAACAGACAGTCACCCATCCCTAGAAATAATATTAATGATATAATAGGAGACTGTGGAATGTATATATGTCTTGCATGGTATGGAAGTTAAGACAAACACTTTAACCTGTTACAGGTAAGGTAGCCGTGTTGGTCTGGCGTAGTCGAAACGAAATAAAAAAATTCCTTCCAGTAGCACCTTAAAGACCAATTGAGTTTGTCATTGGTATGAGCTTTCGTGTGCATGCACACTTCTTCAGATATGTACTGTGCATGCACACGAAAGCTCATACCAATGACAAACTTAGTTGTTCTTTAATGTGCTACTGGAAGGAATTTTTTAATTTTGTTTCGACTTTAACCTGTGATTTCCATGTTTTTTCTATGTTTTCTGCATAGAAGTGATTTCTATGTTTTTTTGCATAGAAGTGACTTTGCAATCACCTTAACTCTTCCCGTAAAATGAAGGCTTTCTGACCCTAGAATGGTGTTTCAAATGCCTTCCTTCTTTTGCATCGCTTTAGTTTATAGCACAACTAAATAGTACTGACTCCCAGCTGCCATTGGCAGCGCACAAGGACTGAGTTTTTCATCTGTCTAAGAGAGAAGGGGGCTATCTGCACATAGTCTCTCTGAAAGAATTCTAACAGCCAATCATTATGAGCGTGGTTGTTCTTCTCCCCTCGAAAGAATACCATCGCCCTACATGGAAGCAACGAACATCATGCAAGTCCTCTGTACTTACAAGGAGCTTAGCAAACTTTGCAGTGGAGACCTGGCAGTCCATCTCCCAGAGGCTCTCTGCCCAAAAACACTTGTATAAAACTTCTGCTCACCCCCTTTCCCTTTCTGCCCACCCCGCATGCATCCACACACAAGAGGTTGGATCTGTGTTTTTGAAACCTGTCAAGTTGTCGTGCTATTAATCTCTCTCCCAAGCCAGGCCGCCGGCAAAATCCCCCGAGAGAGAACAATGCAGGAGGCTCTGCCATTGTTTACAATGTCAGATCTTTCCGGGGAGGGACAATATTTGCCAAGTCTGCAAACTCTTGTATTTGCTAAAAGGGGAAGGGTATGCGCTAAAGTTTCACAGTGTCAAAGAACCTTATCTTGACATGTGGCTCCAACTGGAGGCTTGTCAGCAAGAATCCTTTATTTTACACACACACAGCCACACACAGCCCACACCAAAAAGGTTTCTTACAACTCTTTAACTGAGGAACTGGTTTTAACTCAGAGGCATGCCCTTTTCCTGATGCCCAGACTTTGGGGCCAATTTATTGTCCAGTTTTTCAGGTATTCGGAATCAGATGAAGAATGATGCCAACATCTTGCATCATGATCAAACCAACTTTCATCATTACTCACTAGAACTCATTCACAGAGCTGCCTGGGGTTGTGGGATGGACGGCCCATTTCTGGCCCACATCAATTTTGCATGTGTTCATTCAGATGTCTGTTCTGTGCCACTTCCACATTAATCTGTGGTTTGGTTTTTAAATATGTATATACAAAAAAATGATATTTATTATACATGGGGTGGGATTTACCTAACAAATCCCATCAGCGGAAGCCCACCTAAGAATTTCAACTTGCACAATAGGACTTTCCCCACTCTCATCCCTCTGTGTGCCCTTGACCCCCTGAGAACCCCCAGAGCAGCATGTGGTGTGAGGAGAGAAGGGACCATTCCACCTAACAAGCCGAAATGCTTGCAGTGATAGAGCACAATGTTGAATTCCTCCCACAGTGTTGCATCCAACTAAGACCCATTGAAATGAATGACACTAAGGAGGTCATGTGTATTACTTTCAATGGGCCTCCTCTGAACAGGACTAGCATTGGATATAACCCATACCTCATCACAAATTATGTTATTTCAATACATTTCCCCCTTTCCGTAATTTACACATTTCTAAGCATATTTTAACCTAAAATATTCCATTTTAAAATACATTATGGTACCTTTTCTCAGCCAGGAACTACACCAGGCATCCCCAAACTTCGGCCCTCCAGATGTTTTGGACTACAATTCCCATCATCCCTGACCACTGGTCCTCTTAGCTAGGGATCATGGGAGTTGTAGGCCAAAACATCTGGAGGGCCACAGGTTGGGGATGCCTGAACTACACTGTAAGATCTGAAGAAATGTGAAATCCAAGAGATAATCACATTTCAATCTATTAGACCAGGAGGTGAGAATTAGATCCGTTTGCTCAAAAATGTGAGCTCAGTGAAGGTCTCCTCCTTCATCCCTACCATGGCAGCTGCATTGAGCCAATTTCACCATTCGACCAGTAACTGAATAAAAACTCTCCTTTATTGCAAGGGGGGGGGGAGAGAATACATTGCCAAAGGCACAGTGGGATATCTTTTTAAAAGATATACTCAATAACAAGTCTGCTGAGCATCCTTTGCAGAAACTGTAGCTAGTCTAACAGATCCAATACACCCTCATACCATAATGACAGCTTGAATTTTCAAAAATGGGTTTGTCTTTCATGCCCAATATTAGCACAGAACATGTCAAATGGCTTGTGAATATAAATGCTGGGTTGCAGGAATCCAGTCTTAGACATGCTGAAAACAGCCTCATTGAGATAAATGACACAACTGAAGTCCTATTGATTTCACAGGGTGGGGGTCAACTCTAAGCAAGGACTATATCTGGATGCAACCCACTGCTAGGCATATATGAAGACGCCGCAAACCGAATCAGACCCCTGGTCCACCAAGCTCAATCTTGTCTACACTGATGGACTGTGGCTCTCCAGGATTTCAGAGACAGTTTTGTCCCAGCCCTGCCTAGAGATGAATCAAAGCTGGGACATGCAGAACAGATGCTCTGAGGCTCTAAGCTACGACCCTTTCATTATTTCCAGCATTCCATATTCTTAGATCTGCCTTTATGTCACCTCATGCTCCATTCATATGCATTGTGTGCCTCTTTAAGACACAGTCACATGCCAGGCACTTTAGAGAAAAAGGGGGCAGATGCTTGGCTGGTGTAAATCTGCTGCCAGCCAGTGGAAGTCAAAAGAGAGCAGCTCAGTAATTGAAATCAATGAGGCTATGATCGCTCTGACACCAGCTGCAGCGCTGGGTCTCTGCTAAAAACAAAGCTGTGTGTCGCTGAGCAGAGCTTTGGGTACAAATTGCATTCTCTCAGCCAGCACATCTTATCTCCTTTCCTGTAGGTGCAGACTGACACAGCAGTGGGAAAAGCAAAGAGTCTATCAAGTTTTCCTCTCTTATCCAGAGGCATCAGCAAATTTTTCCCCAGCTTCTCTCATTACTGTGTTCTACAGAGATTACTGATGGCTTAATTAATTTGCTGCTGTTACTGTTTCATTTATAGAAGGCAGAGCTAAATTGCAAAGAATTACACATCAGTTTAGCTGCAGACCTCCAGCCGCACATGCCAACATTAAAGCCACTAATTTAATTCGGATGAATAAATGGCTGGCGGGTGACTTACGGTCTCTGTCTGATTCAGCCTATCTTTTTCTTTTTTTCATTTATCCGTTTATTAAAATATTTCTACCCTGCCCTATATTGGTTAATCTCAACAGTAAAACAGTTAGGTGCCACCTGAACCTTAAAACAGGTTGAGTGTGCACTCATTACATTCAGTGAGTGTACAATCTGTCTCTACACAAATAGCTGAACTGTACTGTACACTCGTTCAGCTATTCCTATGGAACGTTCAATGAGTGTACAGTCTGTGTACCTGTGCATACAATTGTTGAGCTGCACCAGTCAAGAAGTGTAAGTTCTTTCACACAAACACTTACCCATGTATACAGATAACTTTTACCTGTGTTCAGTGTAATGTGTGAAGAAGCCTGTAATAATCCATAATATAGTGGAACCTCAGTTATCAAACACTTCGGAAGTTGAATGTTTTGGCTTTCAAACGTCAACAGTGAATGCTTCTATTTCTGAACGCACCTCAGAGGTCAAACGGCTTCCGAGAAACATTTCTCCATTTTTTCAATGGATTTTGCTGACCGGCAATTGCACCTTGGTTGTCGAACGTAATTACGGATTACCATATTTTCCCATGTATAACATGCCCCCCCCCATGTATAACCTGACCCCTCCAAATTTAGGAAATGGGGGGGGGAATTGCCCAGAGTTGTTGAACTTTTATGGGGGGTGCCGACAATTGCTCACCCATCTGACCGCCACTGCCAATCACACACCTCAACGAAGCCACCAAACACCTGCCCGCTCATCACTAGTAGCCGCCAATTGCCCACCCAATTGCTGTAGCAGCAGCCAATCACCAGCAGGCCTTGCCGCAGCCACCAATCACCCGCCCAATCACCAATTACAATCTCCTGCTCACGGCTGCCACCAATCGCACGACCACCCTCTGCACTATCCGTGTATAAGACGACCCCAATTTTAAACAATTAATAATAATAATAATAATAATAATAATAATAATAATCCCTTGTCTTATACACGGAAAAATATGGTACGTTTCACAACTGAGGTTCCACTGTAGTAATATTCAGCATAAGCAGTCAAGTACTGAATGTATATCCTCCATATAGCCCAAATGTCTGAGTAAAAAGCAAGGTTTTATCTAGGCTGAAGCATAACTGGAGCACCATGGAGGAAAAGGCACTCTGCTATGCCTCCACATAACATATAGCCCTCAGAGGTGGAGCACAATCGACAGCGCCCCAGAAGATCTTAATTCTCAGGAATATATTTTAACTGTCTTAAAATGCTTAAACAGGAAAGCACTTGAAATTCATCAGGAAGGAGGCTTGTTTAATCTCGGTCAGGAGGGAGTTCCACAGGATTTGGCCCACAATACTGACCATAGCTGCCAAGTTTTCCCTTTTCTCGCGAGGAAGCCTATTCAGCATAATGGAAAATCCCTTAAAAAAGGGGATAACTTGGCAGCTATGATACTGACTAAGAGTCGGACACGACTAAACGACTAAACAACAACAACAACTGACTGTACGACTCCTGATAGGTACAAGCTGTTTGTTTCTGCAATAGTTTAGGGATAGATGAACCTGGTCCATGTCAGTTTTGCATGTTTCACCAACATTAATTTAGGATTTCAAAGAAAACAATCTCTAGGTATTATTTAAGTGGGTGCTTCCTTTCGAAATACTGTAGAAATGTGCCAGTATTATTTTTAATACATTTAAAGTGAAGCACATCATAATTGGAGAAGAGTAAATCCACCAGGTAACTAAGTGTCTATCTGCATATTAGTCTGAGAAGTGTGGATCAGGCCATTTTGTAGATCAAAGACTGAATTCCTGAACCATCCCGAAAGTTATAGCCAGGGCCGTCTCAAGCAGGTCGGGCGCCCTGGCACTGAGGCGTGGAGATGGCTCCGGCGCCCTCGCAGCGCGCAGTTTGCCGTGCAGCGCCCCCCTTGCCAGCCCGGCGCCCTGGCGTCCCGCGCCACCGGGACTACATCTAGAGCCGGGTCTGGTTATAGCTGCAGAATTCCAGGACTCCCCTGTTCAGAGACCTTGAAATCACTGCACATGTGGCCAACCAACTTTTGGAGCTTATAAATGCTTGCAGTTTTCTCCTCCTAATTCTGAATGTGGTGAGGAGATTCCACATCTATTAGGATATTCCACTGGGAAGTATATTAAGGCTTAGAAGTCCCAGGTTAGAGAGTGGGAAGAACTGGAAGATGGAGGCATATACTGGCACCCCCAGATGTCCAGGAGATAAATGGTGCCCTTCATCTTATCTTCTGGTACTTTGCATGATGTAGTTACATAAAATGCTTCAGATCCTGCACTGGAGTCTGCATCACATTGATAAGCAAGAAGGAAGTTGCGTTCTGTGAAAACAAGTGTACTTTGCATAAATCCAGCATGAACATGCATGATGTTGAGCAAGAGTGGAGAGGCAAAGGCCTGAGCGCCAAATGCAGCCCTCCAAGCATCTCTGTCTGCCACCCCCTGGAACTCTTTTCAGGTGACACAACCTTTTCAGCCACACCTCTTCTCTGCATGCCGCATCCTGCACTGGCCCAGCTCTTGCAACCTTCGTTAGTACGGTTGCCTGGCTAGATTTGGTCCTTGAATGATGGCAATGGCTCTTGCTTGCCTAGATGGGCAACAGAGAGGTGTGTGTGAAGAAACAAGCCTAAATTTTACATTCACTGTTGTGCCCATCTTTGCTCCTGGCCCCACAAGGCAATCTCAGAAACAAGCTTTAGATATATATTCAGAGAAAGAAACCCTGTGCTGACATAGTTTACAATGTTCTGGGTTTGTCATCTCGCAAAGAAATACCCAAATCAACACAGGGACCTCTGGATTGTTAGAAACTTAATCTGCGACATTTACAAAATTGTAAAGTGACAGTTGTTTTGATTTTGCCTTAAAATTTATTTAAATTCTGTAACAACAAAAAACACACTGCTGGTGTTCACACACACACGCACACACACACACACACCTTCATTGTATGGGCTGTAAACTTTGTTTCTGGAATTAGAGAGCCTTAGGGAGTTGATAAACATTAACTGAACTAAGTAATCAGTGCAGAACTGATGGTGAGTTAAAGCCATTGGCTCGTTATCTCCCTGTGGTGATGTAAGCTCATCTAAGCTATAAAAAAAAGTCTCTATTTTTTCCATCCAGAGATCGAAAGAAGATATAGCCCCTCCCAGAGAAGAATGACAGATCAAGTTGGTGGAGTATGCCAAAATGGCTAAAATGACCGGAAGAATCAGAAATCAGGAAGACCAAAACTTTAATAAGGAATGGGGGAAATTTATAATTTATCTTAAAAACCATTGTAAACAGTTAAAATCCTTAGTAGGATTGGAATAACACTTGTAGTTTAATGGTGAATTTTGGATACAATGGAGAGGTAAAAGATTTGGATTATCGTAAAAGATGCAGGAGGAAATGAGAAACAATAGGACCCACAAAGGGGAGGAGGGAAGTCCAGGAGATTCTTTGGAATCTTATTTTTATGTTTTATGTTGGATATGTGACTGTAAAAAGTCTCCATGTATTTCTCCACTCCCATAGTCATGCATTGTGCCACCAAATAATTTGAACAGCCTCTCCTTCTCCATCCAATTAGCGACCTCCCTTTCTTGCCTTAAGTTCTTCCTTGAAACCTGTTTCTTTGGCAAAGCTGTTCCTGGACTACTGTTACTTCAGCTCTCGTGAAGTTTGCTGTTACATATAGAACACATGAAGCTCCCTTCTACGGACTCAGACCTTTGTCCCATGTCACTCAGTATTGTCTATGATGAGTGGCAGCAGCTCAGTACGATTTCAGAAAGGGAGCCTCTCCTAGCTGTATCTAGAGATACATCAGTCCTTAAAGAGTTGTTAACTGAAAGCTAGTAAATGGAGGGAGAGTCCGTTCTTTGGCTGATTTTTAAGGGCTCAGTTGATGAAATAAACAAGGAGAGCAAAGCTATGTTGCAGAAGGGAAACTGCAAAAGCAATTAAATCTGTGCTCGCTTCACCTCAAGGAGGGTATTTTTTTAAAAAAAATAGTAAAAATAATTTCCTTTTTGTGAGTACACCATTTTTCTAAAAGTGGTTTGGAAACGGAAGGGATGGGTGCCAATTGAAACGGGAAGTGTGCAGCTTGCAGAACGGGAAGGTCTGCCTCAGCAGCCTTGGGGAGCGAGTTTGCTGTCAGTCATGGGGAGTTTCCAGAAGCCAAAAAACAAAACAAAACAAAACAAAAACCCAAACCAGATGAAGAGTATGTCTGCAGGGGGTCGGGGGGGGGGGGGCGGGAAAGATCTTCTTTGCTGCACCATATTAGAGTAACACAAACCTAATACAGTATCTGGGTTGTTCAACTTCGGGCACGAAATATATGCTGGGAGACATCTGTACAAAAGACAGGCAGTTTGTGATGCACTTGCCTGAAGGCAGCTCTGTTTAGGGAAGCTTTTAATGTTTAATAGATTATTGTATTTTAATCCTTCTTGTGGAAGCCGCCCAGAGTGGCTGGGGAAACCCAGCCAGATGGGCGGGGTATAAATTTATTATTATTATTATTATTATTATTATTATTATTATTATTATTATTACCTGTTTCACTTGGACTGAGATGCCTAACATGGCCACGTCCTGGCCAGATGCTTTTGATACTAGCCGGAAGGTGTGGGACTTGTGAACCCACTATCCAAATATACGTTCCAAAATGAAGAAGTGGGCCCTCAAATTGATGTTTGGGTCTAAATAGGTTAACGACTTTTAGACAGGAGCACAGAAATGGGTCCTCTGAGCTTTTCTGTTGCACATGTATGCTTTGCAGAGTACTGTAGTGAAATCAGCTGTTAAGGCCATAAAATAGGCCTAGGTCTATTGAATTTATGTCTTGCTTCCCACAACCATAACCGGAATGCCCTTCGAAATCTAGGACCATTAATTCAGTGGAATGGAGTGAGAAACTGCTATTGGTTGAGCTCTGGTGTGGATTTGAAAACAACTCACTAGTGGATGGTACACTGGGTTTCAGTGGAACCTGACTAACCAGAACTTTGAATCTACTCCAAAGGACTTGCCAGGTTAATTTTAGGGTGTCAAAGCAACGCAAGAGATTTGTGGTACCTTAAATGTGAACACATTTATTGTGCCATAAGCTTTTTGAGGACTAGCAGGTGCTTGAAATGTTATTGTTGAGCAGTATGGCAAAGAAAGATGCTAGATTAGTGTTGGGTGTGTGTGTGTGTTCATGTGTGCAAAGATTGGGGCCCAAACTCCATGAAATCCAAGGGGTAGCAGGGTCTGAAAGACTTGTACACAGAGGTCAAATGTACATAGAGGTAAGAACATCTTTGTACTTTTCCTGGATCCATATATTGTGGGATGATGACCTATGGACTAACGACACGCAAGAAAGGAAGCAAACCAATGTGTGCATTCCAGAATATGCACAAACAGCAGATCAAATGGGGATGTGGGTTTTCTTACCACCAGGAAGTGGGTGTGGGAAGATGTTAGTTTGACAGCACACTCGCCACTGCTCAGGGAAGCTGACCACCCAACCACCACCACTGGTGGAATTCAGCACAGACACTTTTAACAGAGTCATGTAAGATCAGGGCTTCTCGCAGGAAACTGCTGCCACCTTGCGGTCATTTATTTCCAAGCACCTTTTGACTGTTGGTATTCGTTTGTCTCTGGAGTTTGCCATGGGGGTGAAGTCAAACTGTTGGAGAGTCACAGCACCAGCTGTGGCTGTACAGACCAATATAGGGGAGGTATGTTTGTTGCAGCCGGGGCAGATGAAGGCGTCCGGTTTCACTGGCGCAGATGCACCAAGGAGGTTCTTCTTCGACTGTAATGTGCTGACATTTTCAGAGGGATAACCGTCATGGAAGGCCGTATACACACCGTACCTTCGTAAAGCAAATTACTTCCCCCAGAGAATCCTGGGAACTGTCATTTGTTAAGGGTGTTGGGAATCGTAGCTCTGTGAGAGGAACTCTATTTCTCGTTGTTATTTTAAATGCCCCACGTGGCGAAAGTGCAACAAAGCACTTGGAAACATAACAAAAAGAAGTGGAAAAAAACGAATCACACTAGGTCCATTACAAGGAGACGTGGAGACAACATGGCATTTGGAGACCATGTGTGGCCCTATGCTCCACCCCAAAAAATGTGCTCCCCCGAAGAGGATTCTTAGTCAAACTGAACACTCTCCTCTGTTTGCGCATGCATGTGCATCTGAACCCTCCCAGCCTAGAAATGTGCACCCTCACAAAGAGCAGAGGAAAAGTAGAGTGTGTATTATGAAGAATCTGTCTGTCTGTCTGTCTGTCTGTCAGTCAATCAAGAGAGCTAGGGTGGGGGGAGAGAGCTGGGCACACATAAAGCTATATTCCAACACAATCACATTTCTGACTTAAAGAAAGTTAGAGTGCTAAACTCTAAAGGGAAAATAGCATTGAATATAGAGATAGTAACAAAGTTTAGCTCTCTTAGTTGTGGTTAAAAGCCTAATGATGATAGATATGCCCACTGAACTCCTTTGTACTTGACACCACCATCTTCAAGATCCCTGATGCAGATCTTAACATGTCAGCAGATTCATGTGCAAAGGGGCAATCACCTTTAGTTAAAATGTTGCAAGTAGTCACTTTCGTTTTCCGAAGGAAAGGGATACTGTATAGAGTCCGCAAACTCATTCTCCAGCTGCCAAAACAACGCCCATGTGCAAAACAGAGACACCAGCTGGCTTGGAGGACTTTGGATACTGTGAGCAGCCAGGATGTAGAGACACTGGTGGCTCTGAGGCTCTGCAAAGCTCCAGGTTAGTACTGCAGCCTTAGTGAGTTAATTATACTGTCATCCTATCTACGCATGGCAGCTCAGAAATAAGTCCCACTGAGGCCAGTGAGGATTTCTCCAAGGTATTGTAGCCTTACAGGTGAATCCTAACCGGCCAGGATCAGGGGAGGGGGCAGAATGAAGTGGCAGAGTCATCGTTCTGCACCTCATAAAACTGTACAATTGGCTTGGAGGAAGGTTTGCTGTACAGTAAATGCTTCTTCTTTCGTAAATTAACAGACCTTTGCTTTCAAATGAATTTGTAACTCCTGTTATTATCACTACTTTGCTATGGTCGGGAGTCAGGAATCTCAGGCCAGGGGCCTGAATGTGGACCTTCAGGTCTGTCCATCTGGTCTTCAGTACTTTACCCTAGGCTGTCTCTCTCTCTTCGTCACACAATCCTTCTCCCCAGGCTACCCCCCTCACTGACTGTGCTCCATAAACTCCTAGACTGCTTTTGCCTGGCTGGAATGTGTCCTTGAACTGTCATAAAGCAGGGGTGTGGTGTGGTGTGGTGTGGTGTGTGTGTGTGTGTGTGTGTGTGTGTGTGTGTGTGTGTGTGTGTGTGTAAAAATCCTCTACGTTTTTGCAGGACTGAAATGTAACCTACTGTATATAGGTATCCGTTGCTCCGCCCACTTCCCCTTCTGGCCCCACCCACTGCTAGAATGTGGACCCTGGAAACTTGTTCACAAGGGAATGAGGCCCCTGTCGTAAGTGAAGCTTTAGGGTTATCAGGGTTATTAGAGATGCTTCTTCTGATGAAGCAAATGAATCACCACAGGGCGATGTGCGCATCAGGAAGTTACATGCATTTGAAACTACGTCCCCAAAGAGAATAAACATCATCAGTACAAACAAAATTCAACCAATAATGAAAAGGATGGTGAATTAAGCCAGGGTTTGTTCTGGGGAACTGGTTAGTTCATCATAAACTTTGTTACACGCCAATGGAACGGTAGGAGAAAGGTAGAGCACAAGAGAGACTGAGAGATCTGGTTCCTAAAATTGCTAACAGAGAACATGAGAGCCCATTTGGATAGACAAGAAGATGTGGCTTCTCCATGCCAATCTTTCTTTGCATTTCTAAACTACTTAATATTTTAAAATATCTAAGCTGGAGGCATTGCTCCATCACAGTGGCATGAAGAACAGGGAAAAGCCACCAGTCAGCTTCCCAAAGCAGTCTGCTTGACCAGCAAATTAATCAAAACAACAACAAAAACCAATTAATGATGAGAGCCACGTGGGCTGCCCTGAGAAGGATATTCCATATGGTTGGTGCCACAACTGGAAAGGCTCTGCTGCTTCTGGTCACCTGTCATGCTTCAGTTGGGGAATGAGATGGAAAAGGACCTCAGATGTTGAATGGAGAACATAGGAAATAGAATGCAGTCCCTATGACAACCACGCCCCAACCTGTGTTGGTAATTTTCAATACCAACTTTGAAGTTAACATTTCACAAATTAATTAATCATAGAATCATAGAGTTGGAAGAGACCACAAGGGCCATCCAGTCCAACCCCCTACCAAGCAGGAAACACCATCAAAGCATTCTTGACATATGCCTGTCAAGCCTCTGCTTAAAGACCTCCAAAGAAGGAAACTCCACCACACTCCTTGGTAGCAAATTCCACTGCTGAACAGCTCTTACTGTCAGGAAGTTCTTCCTAATGTTTAGGTGGAATCTTATTTCTTGTAGTTTGAATCCATTGCTCTGTGTCTGCTTCTCTGGAGACAACCTTTCTCCGTCCTCTACATGACATCCTTTTATATATTTGAACATGGCTATCATATCACCCCTTAACCTTCTCTTCTCCAGGCTAAACATACCCAGCTCCCTAAGCCGTTCCTCACTAATTAATAGACCACACTAGCCACCAGACCTATGAAAGTGGCCTGTTTTAATTGGTTTCTTTATTCTGCAACAAACAGACCTACATTTTTCATAGTATTAAAGTAATGAAATTAAATGTTATCTAACAAATGTGGGAGGGCATGGAATTTATGGTGTTCCAAGTATCTTGGAGTCTCTCATTCAGTCATGTTAAATACTCACACTGTGGAAGGAAGAAAACAAGGACTTTTGGTGGGGGAAATACTCTTCCAGTGTTTTTTTTCAAATACTTTCTTCTATCACCTGATCTGAGGACGTGTTCTCCATTTTAGATGTGTCTGGTTCTTGTTTCAGGCAGAAGACATGGGCTTTCAAAATCAGGATATACATTTTTCGGAACCTCTTGATCCTCAAGGCATACACAATGGGATTTAAGGAAGAATTGGCATGGGAGAGCAGAATGGCCGCATCTAACACCGGCAGGGGGACATGACATGCTTGGCAGAAATGTGAGATGGAGTTGATAATGATCAGAGGCAGCCAGCACACAATGAACAAGAGGAGGACCAGAGCCAAAGATTTGATCATCTTGAACTCCCTCCCATAAAGGATCTGTGTTCCTGTCATGGATGTTGCATTTTGTTTCAGCTTTGTTTGGAGGATGTTGAAGATCTCAGAGTAGAGCGCACATATGATCAGCAGTGGGACAAGGATCCAGGAGAAGAAGCTGAAGTACACCACATAATCCATGCTCATCACCATTGGGTAAGAACACTTCAAGTAGATGGGGGTTTCAGGCTTCCTTAGGTTCCATCCAAACATGGGCACGAGCCCCACCAACAGAGAAGTGATCCAGCAGAAACTCAGAGCCGCCCAGATTCTTCTCCGTGTGACCATTCCTTTGTATCTATTTGAAAAAGCAGGTTAGTTTAAAATATTTTACAGATGGGACTGTGCTTGCAGCACCATCCTATACTATGATCTGTCACAGTCTTTTTCATTTTCTGCAGGCTGGGAGAAATAATATGCTACAGCCTCTCATCCCAAATCAGAATCCAGCAATGGCGTACGTCTGTTCCTACGCCAGCAAAGTACCAGTCTGGGCACCCCAAAACGCCTCCCCCTTGACCTGCATTGCGGTGCACTCCTCATTTCTGGCGCCGGAAGGAGCGATGCCCTTTCAGTTTCCTCCCTCAGCAGTCGGTTCCCTGGCTCTGCAGTATCCCCAAGCGTCTGCCTGCATCCCTCCGCCTCCGGGACTTCCCATTGTTCCTCTCCCCCTCCGAGTCTCTTCCTCCCCCTCTGGCTGCTTCAGAACCACTGGTGCTCTCTGTACTTGATGAGGTGGACGTTAGGATGATGGGGGCTGGCTCCCTATATGGAGTCCCCCTTACATTTTCCAATTAAAATCCACAGCCATGACTTCGTAGTACTCACCGTATGGCCAGTTTCACTCTCAGATATCGGTCTGTTGCAATGGCCAGCAGGGACATGATGGAAGCATGACAAAAGATCATCAGGATGCAGCAGATGAAAAGGCAAGCATAGAAGTGGAGAACAACCTCCAACCTTAGCACAACAGCCAGAGGGGCAACAAAGAGCCCAACGGCAATATCAGCCAGTGCCAAGGACACGATGAAGTAAAAAGTGGTGTTCTGGTAGGCTGGGATCCGTCTCACCACACAGATCACGAGAGCATTTCCTAAGGTGGCAGTCACTGCTACCAGCACCTCAATGATTATGTAGACAATGTCCAAAGTATGCATGGACAAGCTTCTCTCGGTCCTCTTCAACTTTGAGTTATGGTGCCCTCACAGAGCAAGAGCCCAATGTAGAAGAGCTGGAATCTGAGGCTTCCCCTGATGTGCTAACCGGTCTTTTTTTAAAAAAAATACTTCTTCCCAATACCATGTAGAATTGCAGAAGTTAAGTAAGCTGTTCTCTTGTACTCTGTCTCTCAAAGAGTAGCTCTCATGCAGCAACCCACAGAGTAAAATAGTTCCTGTTAATGCTTCACACAGTCCAACCTGCTTTGGCAAGTTGCTATGAAACACAAAAAAAAAATACATTTGAAGTACAGTATTTATAGGAAACCGAATACTGGCGCAAGCCGTGTGTGTGTGTGTCTGAAGGTCTGTACTTTAAATAAAGATAATACAGGAAATGAAAATCTGTTTTATAAAGAAATCATTTAACTTTATCAATAGGTTTCCTGAAGCTTCTGAAAGCATCTCATGCTTGATAAGGATGGCATTTTGATCGCTTTTCATGAAAAGGCATCCTCTGTTACATTGGTCACTGAGAAGTTTTCAAAAACATCTTATTTTATCAATTTCCATGAAATGTAGCAATAAAGGGGTGAGATAACTTTAGGAAACAATGTAGTAACATTCAACCTGACAGGAAGTTACAAACTTTGTTTTTATGTGAAAGAAATATTTAAGAGGAAGTTAAAACATTTAAGTGCCAGGACATAAATGTGCCCTTTACATTGAGGCACCAGGTGAAAACATTCCTCTTCAACCAGGCCGTCACCTGCCAATCAACCTATAGCCTTTTAAAGTGAGGAGGGATGGGTTATTGCCTTTTTATTATGCATTCTATGTTATAAACTTTCTTGTGGTATCTTGATGAAGGGTGGTATATAAATTTAAGAAATGAAAATAAATAAAAGCTGCAACAATGGGCAGTAGATTCCAAAGAAGGCCCCACACTTCTGTCTCCAACTCGACATGCCTGCCACCCAATTACAGTATTGGAATATCTTAAGCTGGAGGTGGGGCATGACTGACTGTCTGTCTGTCTCTGTGTGTGTTTTGTTTGCTTGTAAGACACTTGGGTTCGCCTTGGGCAAGATAAAACAACCAACATATCTAGTAAATAAATATAAAGAAAAATGAGCGGGTTTTACAGGGCAAAAATAAGTACAGTGGTACCTTGGTTTACAAATTTAATCCGTTCCGGAAGTCCGTTCTTAAACCAAAGCATTCTTAAACCAAGGCATGCTTTCCCACAGCAGCGGGGGACTCAATTTACAAATGGAACACACTCAACAGGAAGCGGAACATGTTCTGCTTCCAAGGCAAAGTTCACAAACCAAAACACCCACTACCAGGTTTGCAGCGTTCTTAATCCAAGTTGTTCATAAACTAAGCTGTTCTTAAACCAAGGTACCAATGTACAAAGGCTGATACTGCTAGTCCCAATGCAACACCAGTATAGCAACAGGAAATCCTAAACCGTATCTTGGCCAGCAAGCACTAAACTTCTGCTATTCTGCTGTCCGTTTCCACATGTGGAATCTAGGTGATATATGCATGGAGAGCTGACTAGCAAGTAAGATCCATATCTCCACTCAACCACATAGGCCACGTTTGACCTACCTGTCAACTACCTGACATCATGATGGCATCAGTGGCCATTTTTGCAGCATTTCGCTAGTGTTGGCTATCAGCTGATTGCTGGCACTAGGGAAGTCCTGTGTGCATGCTTCTCAAACACCAGCTCTAAGCCGGTAGGCAGCACTTGGGAAGCACTGGGCAAAGGGCTTTGCAGGCAGTGTCAATCAGCTGCTTGTTGGTGTTTGCACAACCCCTTTCATCCAAACCATGTCTTTACCTGCCCAGCACTTGCTGGCATATATGAAGTCAAGTGTAGGGCAGGTGCTTGTGACTTGGCCAAGACAGCCTTGTGAGGCAAATGGGGGAGCCCTAATGGCTGTAATTAGACCCACAAGCCAGAGATTCCCCTCACCTACATTCAAGATCAATAATAAAAACGGATTTCAGTCTCCATCCTAGCAAATAGGGGTGGCTCAAATCTCAGCTTGTCCAGTGTTTCCATTTGAAGAGGTCTGCTGCACTAACATATTCTCCTTTCTGAGAGAAAGGAGGACCTAACATATCAGGTGAGGGTCAACTAAGTTTTACTCAGAGGAGACCTTCTGAAATTAATCAACATGACTTAAGTTATGTCCATTTATTTCAATTGGTCTTCCCTGAGTAAAATTTAGTTGAATATTACCCATTGCTTTCACACATACCCCACATGCCTCTAGTCGCTCCAAATCCTTTTAGATACAAATCTGATTAGTTTTTTATGCGATTAAAATGCTTCCCTAAAATGCAAATGCATGTTGATTGCAATAAGAATTCAAAGGAACTCATGACAAGTAAAATTTAGATCAATATACAGTGGTACCTCGGTTTTCAAGCATCTCGGAAGCTGAACGATTCGGAATCCGAACGCCAAAGACCCAGAAGTAATTGCTTCTGTTATCAAACACACCTCAGAAGTCGAATGGCTTCTGCTGCATGTTTTTCCTTTTTCTTTTTCATTTACTTTGCCGACTGCCCCTTGTGCCTCAGTTGTCAAACGTTTCGGAAGTTGAACAGTCTTCCGTTGAATTATGTTCGACAACCGAGGTACCACTGTATGAATCCAGAGAAAATAAATGAATGCTTAGAAATGACCACTGTGATTATCTTCAGAGGCCCTCCTGGTTGTGTTGCAACTTGCAGGTGTGCAACTGGCAACACCCAGGAAAAGAGCCTTTTCTGTGGTGGCTCCCATACTCTGGAATATTCCCCACCCAGAAAAAAAAAGGCATGTATCAACTACATTGTTAAGTTTAATGCATGCTAAGTTTAATGCATGCTAAAAACTTTTTTGTTTAACTTGGCTTTTGCTGGTTCATGATGCCTGCTATGGTTTTAAGTCTGGTTCCAATAATATTGGGCGGTATCCAACAAACTCGTTTCATCAGTGCAAGGATTTCTGTTTGCACGCTTGAACTTCCCAACATTCCTTCCCCCTGTGAGCCCCCAAAATCTATTCTGGGTATTCTTCCAACCCTCTGGAGTGGATTTGGGGAGGGCACAGGGTGCATGCTGGGATAGGAAGTGGGGAAGTTCTGTTGCACAAGCAGAAATCCTTGTGCTGATGAAATGAGTTGCACACAATCCCTTGTATGTTGTTTTATTATTAATATGCAGTGTCTGAAGATGATATATTAATATTTTAAACAATCACCTGCAATGCAAACAGCTGATTTGAACAAAAAATATAGTCTCTCTCCCTCTCTTAGCATGGTAGCTATCGGCAAGGAATGCAATGGTTGCAAATATTAGTGAACTTATACACAGTGGGACCTTGACTTACGAGCTATTCAACATCTGATGTTTTCAAGTTACGAGCGAAAAAAGTAGCCGTGCACTTACGCGACATCCAAATGGAAAACCTGCTCGCGGCTAGATGCGGTTTCCACGACTTATGAGTTTTTAGATGCAGTTTCCTCGACTTACGAATTTTTCCGTTTCCAATGCATTCCTATGGGAAACTGCGTTTCCTATGGGAAACTCGACTTACGAAGTTTACGACCTACAAGTGTGCATTCGGAATGGATTAAATTAGTAAGTCGAGGTCCCACTGTGTGTGTGTGTGTGTGTGTGTGTGTGTGTGTGTGTGTGTGTGTGTGTATATATATATATGCCTGTTGGCAGGGATACTGGAGTGGCCCCCCCGCCCCGTTTCCCAGCACGGCTGTCTGGTGGGCGCTGTGCGCGGTGTGGCACCCCCCTGGCGGCCCTGCGCCACCCAGCCTTGCCGTAGGGCCGGCCCTGTTGGCCGCATAGCTGCCAAGTTATCCCTTTTTTAAAGGGAAATTCCATTATGCTGAATAGGCTTCCTCGCGAGAAAAGGGAAAACTTGGCAGCTATGGTTGGCCACCTCATGAGAAGAGAAAGCTCCCTGGAAAAGACCCTGATGTTGGGAAAGATGGAGGGCACAAGGAGAAGGGGACGATAGAGGACGAGATGGTTGGGCAGTGTTCTCGTAGCTACGAACATGAGTCTGACCAAACTGTGGAAGACAGGAGTGCCTGGCGTGCTCTGGTCCATGGGGTCACGAAGAGTCGGGCACGACTAAACAATAACAACAACAAAATTTTATGGAAAAGAAAATAATACTATTAAAATTCAGGTTTTGCCAAGTTAACTGTACTTACTAATTTTAAGTTTTCCCAAGCACACACAATCCTGATTTTGTGCACAGCTATCAACCCAGGTGGCGCTGTGGTTAAACCACTGAGCCTAGGGCTTGCTGATCAGAAGGTCGGCGGTTCGAATCCCTGTGACGGGGTGAGCTCCCGTTGCTTGGTCCCAGCTCCTGCCAACCTAGCAGTTCAAAAGTACGTCAAAATGCAAGTAGATAAATAGGAACCACTACAGCGGGAAGGTAAACGGCGTTTCCATGTGCTGCTCTGGTTTGCCAGAAGCGGCTTTGTCATGCTGGCCACATGACCTGGAAGCTATACGCCGGCTCCCTCGGCCAATAATGCGAGATGAGCGCGCAACCCCAGAGTCGGTCACGACTGGACCTAATGGTCAGGGATCCCTTTACCTTTACTATCAACTGCAAAAATCATTAGGTACCAGTTTCCCTATTTTTGTCGAAGGGGGTTGCTAGCATTTATACTGTGTTTTCTAATCTTAAAATCATGGCTTCTTAGATAGTGGTTAAAATATTTCTAGTAAATGGGTGTATTTATAGAGGCTGAGGTTAGATGTTCTTTCAGCCTTCCTCTGTGTCTACAGTTGCTTGGTTATCTGCTTGCACTCTCTTGCAACATCACAAAACAAATTCTAGACAACCCCCCAAAAAACCTACTCAAAGCTACCATGTCAGGGTTTTAGGGCTTCAGTTTCCAATCAACACCCTGCCCCACCCCAAGGTAATGCTAAATGTCACTCCTGTTAACAACCCACTCACTCAGACCAAGGAGAAACCTGAGTGTATACAGGACGCCATGATTCCAGGGAACAAGAACCAAAGTCCCCACTCTCTTTTTCCTGAAGCCTCAAGCAAAATAAACAACTATGACCAAAGAGAACTGAGGAGTTCTTTAGACCAAGGCTTTGCCCAAATAGCCACACAGAAGTAACATATATATGTTTTATTAAGAATACTAAAACAGCTTCTTCTTTGGTGATCACTCGTAGCTGAGCAAGATTGTCTTCCATAAACACGGTTTTAACAATGGGTCCGTAAGTGACTGTGGAGGCCAATTCTGGATCCACACGTCCTTCCACAGTGGGGACATTGGTTTCCAGGTGGGAGTTGATCACGGTGTGGATTTGCCAAGCATGCCTTCCTCTTAGCACGTTTCTCCCTTGTGTCCTGAGATCAAGTTTCTTCAAAGCCCATGACACCTTTGGTAAAGGCTGTTCTCCAACTGGAGCGCTTGCAGCATAGTACGAACCCTGTTACCGAATAAAACAAAAAGGTCTAAGAAGACCAATTCAGAATTTAGGAAGATTTGGGAAACTACATACACACAAAAATAACAGTAGTTACAGGTAGGTAGCGGTGTTGGTCTGACATAGTCAAAACAAAATTTAAAAATCCTTCCAGTAGCACCTTAGAGACCAACTAAGTTTGTCATAGGTATGAGCTTTCATGTGCATGCTCACTTCTTCAGATACACTGAAACAGAAGTCACCAGACCCTACGTATAGTCAGAGGGTGGGGAGGGGTATTACTCAGAAGGGTGGTGGGAATGGGTGATTGGCTGATAGCCTAAACCGGAATACTTTATCAGCACCGTTTGACATCCTGAAGCAGAGGTTCCCAAACTTATTTGGCCTGTTATCCCCTTTTCAGAAAATAATAATCAGCATCCTCCTGGAAATCTACCTTCTTTAAGTAAACAGAAAGACGCAGTGACAAATTTGTGTTCTTTAATGTATCTATATTTCCACCTACATCCTACAACACAGTAAAGAAATATGTTGTTGTAAATAAGACTATTTATTAAACTCAACCATAGCATCATTCACATTATACACAGAAAATTGCAGAGAACTGATTGATCAAAAAGTAGAATATTGACCAAAATGTCTCCACAAGCCTCTGTAATTTATAGAAACAGGAAATGCAACTGGAAAAAGAAAGAGTGTGTGGTTAGGACAGCTAGTAAATTGGGAAGAGGGGTGTGTGAGTGAGTGAGTGAGTGAGTGAGAGAGAGAGAGAGAGAGAGAACGAACACAGTGGTTCACAGTTTGGGAGATGCTGAGGCAGAGAGTGAGCTAACTGAAGGCACCTTGAGGGTGCAGGGTCTCTCTTTAAGGACCTGGTAGGGTAGTAAATTTGTGGCCTTCTAGGAATGCCTCTTCCCTGCAATTTATGCTGCACTTCAGGGATAGGGAATCTTTGTTCAGTCCAAAAGCCATTCTTTTGGGCAACCTTCTGAGATCAAGGCCAGATTCAAAAGTAGCCAGAGCCATAAATGGAATTTTGTCTTTGTAAGAGCCAGCTAAGAGACTGAAGCATCCCTCTCAGTCTCCCATCCACACAAAGGCCTCATCCACACTTACCTTTGCTCCACACTTTTAAGGCACAGGTCTTGGCTTTCCATGCCTGTGTCCAAGCATGTTTTTGTTTTGTTTTGTTTTGTCCTGGCACTTTCCCCAAGAAAAACCCGTATTTTACCCCTGAATTGGAGAAAACAGCTATCCTTGGAAAACCTCGATCTGACAGCAGGAAGAGAATCCTACAGGGCTGGATTTGGCCCCAAGACCTGAGGTTACCCACCGCTGTCCACTCTACTTGTATACAGTCGTACCTTGCAACTCAAACATTTTGGCTCCCAAATGCTGCAAACCTGGAAGTGATTGTTCCAGTTTGCAAACGTTCTTTGGAACCCAAACATCCGATGCAGCTTCCGCGGCTTCCGATTGGCTTCCTGGGTGAATAGAAGGCCTACCTTTGGAATGTCTCACCAGTCAAGGAAATTGTGAGTGTCCAATAATATTTTTAACAGGAGGAGGAGGAGAAGAAGAAGAAGAAGAGTTTGGATTTGATATCCCGCTTTATCACTACCCTAAGGAGTCTCAAAGCGGCTAACATTCTCCTTTCCCTTCCTCCCCCACAACAAACACTCTGTGAGGTGAGTGAGGCTGAGAGACGTCAGAGAAGTGTGACTAGCCCAAGGTCACCCAGCAGCTGCATGTGGAGGAGCGGAGACGCGAACCCGGTTCCCCAGATTACGAGTCTACTGCTCTTAACCATTACACCACACTGGCTCTCCAGGAGGAGGAGGAGGAGGAGGAGAGGAGGAGGAATCTGTGAAACCACAAAACACAAGAGGTACAGTCTGCAATATTTCTATGCAAAGCTCAAATGCATATAAAATTAACATTTCTGGTGCCACCTAACACAACAACCAGGTGCACCAATTTAGAGCTTAAGAGCAGGTTTTTTTTACTGGGAAGAGTGCAGCAAGGGAAACCTGCCTGGGGTGTGCTTTCTAGGCATGAGACCAGTGCTGGATTTATGTAGAAGCTAAACAAGCAATAGCTTAGGGCCCCATTCTCTTGGGGGTCCCAAAAAATTTAAAGGAAAAAACCTGGATGTACATTTCCAAAATATAAGATAAAAAACAAATAAAATAAAACCTACATACAGCAACAGTGTTTTGTGTTGTGTAGGCTCCTATGATGTAAGTAATGGGCCCCGCCTGCTAGCCTGCTCCCTAAAATATCACTGGTTTGCTCATTTCTCTATATAGGGTGCCTGCATGGACTGGTTGCATGGCAACATGTGCAGATGGCTTTAGATACCTATTAGGTCCATAAATTACCATATAGTATATATTGAACACAAAAAAAAACAGCGACAATTTGCTGTTGACAAAGGACAGCTGGACATATAAAGGGCCCCATTACCTTCAGCAGCTTAGGGCCTCATCAAACCTAAATTCAGCTCTGCACTACATTAAGCTTTCTAGTTGGTGTCAGGTGCAGGGGCGGATGCAGGCATTGTGACACCTGGGGTGGGGCGTCGCTATGTAGCACGCATGTGCGGTGCCGCTACGTACAACACATGCACCCTACATAGTGACGCCACTCCAGCGCTGTACATAGAGGGTTGCCGCCGGCGCCGCTCCAGTGCTGTACGGACGGTGCTGGGATCCTCTACACCGCGAGCAGAGGATCCCAGCACCGTCTGTACGGCGCTGGAGTGCCACTGCCAGCAAACTGCTACGTAGCGCACATGTGTGGCGTTGCTATGTATGATGCATGCACCGCATGTAGCGACGTCGCACATGCGCTGTACATAGTGGGTTGCCGGTGCCGCCGCTCCAGCGCAGTATGGCCAGTGCCGGGATCCTCTGCTTGCGGCTGCGGTGTCGTGATGGCTGTTCACACCGCTGCGGTGGGGCGGCGCCTTGTCACCCCAGGAGATGTGGCACCTGGAGCGCACCGCCCCCTGGCCCCGTTGCGACGCCACTGGTCAGGTGTATCTGCCCCAACAGGTAATGGAGGAAACGCAATAGGAAACAGATATTGCATCCTCCATAGCTATCATAGGCAAGCCAGGGTGGAAATGAAATTGGTGAGTTTGACTAGAGCTTCAGCGGAGGCCTTTGCTATGCAGTGTGCTTGGCAAACCACACATTGAAACTTTTCACTCAGTACTTGAAAGATTCTATATGATGATTAATATTTGTATCTATGTTAATTTTTTTTTAAATTTTTTTTTAGGAAAACAGAATAAATTAAGGTCATCCCTGCCATCCTTTAGCCATGCCACAGCCTTCAACACCACAGAGGAGATCAGAGTCCGAAAGCAAAGAGTGACTTCCTTTTCAAAGATTCAGTTCCTAAGAATTTGGAAGTGCTTATCTGCAGACAAATGTGGCTTCTGAGTCATTTCTGCCAGTGAACAGTGCTATGGGGTGCTCTGCTGCTGCTCTTTCACGAAACTGCATCTGCAGCCAGCTGTCAGAATTATTTTGGCTGTGCTTCAGAAGAAGGCTCCCATCTATTCATCCTGGACTCTCTTCACCTCAAGGGGAAAACATCTTGGTTCCCGAGATGTTTGAGCCTGAGAAAGGAGTTTACATTGCCTTTGAGGCTGTGATTGCAGTGTTGGCTATCCTTGGCAATGTTCTGGTCATTTGGGTTGTGAAGTTAAACCCAGCCTTTCAGAAGACCACCTTCTACTTTGTTATCTCGCTGGCGCTGGCTGATATTGGTGTTGGGCTTGTCATGCCAGTGGCCATTGTGGTCAGCTTAGAAATCCAGATCTCCTATTATGCCTGTCTTTTCATGTGTTGTCAACTTATGATTTTTACTCAGGCCTCCATCCTGTCCTTGCTTGCCATAGCGATTGACAGATATCTGAGATTACGGCTGCTTACTCGGTAAGTTCTACTTCATCAGCGACTTATTTCTCGGGAGTGGTTTGCACACTACTGTTTAAATGCTTGGGTGATATAGAAGCAGAAGATTTTAAGGACTAATGGAAGTTGCCTTACACTGAATCAGATTGTTGGTCTCAGTATTGCTTGCACTGACTGGCTATGGCTCACCAGAGTTTCAGACTTGGGTTCTCTGCCAGCCCAATTTGAAGATGCTGCCTATTGAATCTGGCACCTTGTGTGTGGAAAGCAGAAGCGCTTACCAGGGCCGGTGTGTCCATTTAGCCGAACTAGGCAGTCGCCTAGGGCGCTGAAATGGAGGGGGCGCTGGCTAGCCTGCCCCCGCCACCCACCACCCGCCGCGGCCAGGAGTGCCGGAGCCCCAGTTGCAGCAGGCAGAGGAGGAGGGTGGCGGAGAGCAGGCAGAGGCGCAGCATGCAGCCCTTCCCTGGCTACCTCTCCTTGGCCGCGCAGCGCCACCGGCTCATGCTGCCAGGGACGAGAGTGGGCGCCAGCGGGTCCAGGGCGAGTGGGCAGCTCTCTTCTTCTCCGTGCTCCTGCCGCTGGGCTCGGGCTCAGCAGCGTCCCAGGAGCGCCGGAGCCCCAGCTGCAGCAGGCAGAGGAGGGTGGTGGAGAGCAGGCAGAGGTGCAGCCTCCTGCCGCTGGGCGCGTGCCTCGCGCAAGAACACATGCCGGGGAAAGTTTGGGCTCTGGCTGGTGGGAGTTCCTCCCCTCTTCTCCTGCCCCAGCTGTGAAGCGGAGGGCGCCTCAGAGCCGCCGCCTCCCGGCCACCGGGCGAAGGACGGGAGCCTCGCTGTAGCTCTTGGCGGCTACCCCGAGGCTCTGCGGGGGCCCTCGGTCCTCTTCTTGCTCTCTCCTTCCTTCTCCCCCGCTCACTCAGACCATATTTCATATTCCTTCTCTCTCCCCCCCCCCGCTCACTCAGACCATATTTCACTCATGTTTGAAATATGATTGGCCGGGGGTGGGGGTGCCAGAAGGTGCTCTCGCCTAGGGCGCCAAAAACCCTAGCACCGGCCCTGGGTCTTCCACTGAGCTGTTGGCTTTCCCCCTTGTTTGCCTTTTGTGTTCCACCTGTTTTTTTTGCAGATGACTGCTGGTTTTTCAGCTGGGTTAAACATATGTATGTTGTCAACCTATCAGAATGAGCACAGAGAGGGGATAGATTTTAGAACTGCTTTGAAGGAGCATAGTTTTAAACTCTTCAGCTTGGCTTTAAATTAAATAATATGAATACTGTTGCCAATATAAGAATCTTGTTCAAAAGGGCGCCATAACTTTCATTTCTGTTTTGCTGTTCCCCATATGATAGAAAGCTTATGCATTTTGTTTAATTTGCCACGCAAAGCATAGAATAGCCTGAGGTTTTAAGCAAACAGTGATGCGTACTTACCAAAAAGCAAACATTTGCAATTGTACCATTCAGAAAATTTCTAAAAATAAAAAAACACATGAGAAATACAATGCATGGCTGCTGCCTTGGAATAACCCAGTAGTGCTCAGACAGAATATGCAATTCCTTTGGGTTTATTTTTAAAAAATCCATCACTTCCAATAGAGATTAATGGTTACATTCAGATGTACAGCCCTCCACAATTATTTATATAAAGACAAATATATCCAGCATTCCAATACAGTGGTACCTCGAGTTACAGGCGCTTCAGGTTATAGACTGTTTTTGTGACTGTGTGGAACCCAGTTCAGACAGATTGACTCTGTGAGTGCAGTACATTGCTTATTGCTTTCATTTTATGGATCAATGGTCTAATTAGATAGTAAAATTCATGTTAAATTGCTGTTCTAGGGGATGTTTATAAAAGTCTGGAATGGATTAATCCATTTTGCATTACTTTCTATGGGAAAGCGTGCCTTCGTTTTGGAAGGGACTTCCAGAATGGACTTATTTTGAGAACCAAGCTCCTGCTTTGGGAGTGGAGGACACAATGCAAGATCATTATCCTCCTCTTCACTAAAACGGCTTTCTGTTGGTCTCCCTGAGAAAGCCATAGTCCGTATCAGTTTAAACATAGCCACCGTCCTCCTTACGAATGCTTCGGGTAACAAGCTCCGCTAACCCGGAAGTAGATGCCCCTTGTTGTTGCGAACTTTTCCCCGGGATGTGAGCAGAAGTCATGTGCCGGTGGCGCGGCAGCAGGAGGAGACCCCATTAGCAAAAGTGCACCCCATGTTAAGAACAGTTTCAGCTTAAGAATGGACCTCCGGAACGAATTAAGTTCATAACCGAAGGTAACACTGTATTGGTATTTATTGAAAACCAAGTTAGTATATGCAAAATGCTCCAGATCAGCAAAATGTTGTCAATAAATTCAGTCCGATAGACTCACATTTTATACAGCTTGCCCTTAAAAAACCCAGTAACAATAAAAAGGAAACAAAAGAAAAAACGGCAGAATTAAATTAAAAGCAAAAAAGTGTAACAGCCAGAGTCTTTGCAGCTGGGAGCTGTAGCTGGCTGTATCATTCCCACAAAAAAGGGGGCGCTATCAGGAAATAAGACTACCAACATTAGAATCTCTTGCACATTTGATGCGAGTTTATTTTTCTCTCCTCAAAACAGGTATAGGATGAAAAGCAGTCAGAAAAAAATCTGCGGGGCTCTGGCAGCGATCTGGCTCTTGTCACTGCTGGTGGGATTTGGTCCGTTTGGATGGGCACAAGCAAAACCAGAAAACTCTGATGTCATGAACTGTACCTTCACGAATGTGATAAAAATGGAATACATGATATACATGAGCTTCTTTGCCGGAACCCTCGTCCCACTGATTGTCATGTGCATCCTTTATGCAAAGATCTTCTGCCTCATCCGCACAAAGCTGCAGCCCTGTTCAATGAATGTCAACGGGCAAAGGTCATTTTATAGGCAGGAGTTCAGAACAGCCAAGTCATTGGCCCTAGTCCTCTTCTTATTTGCTGTTTGTTGGCTGCCACTGTGCATTCTGAACTGCATCAATCATTTCAGCCCAGGAAACATCCCACAGCATGTCACTTACATGGGCATCCTTCTCACACATTCCAACTCTGTCATGAATCCCATCGTCTACACTTTCAGGATAAAGAAGTTCCGGGAAACTTGCATCCAGATTTTAAGAACCTATATTGTGCACAAGGATCCAGAAGATGCTACCTCACCCAGTGCAACGACATCTGAACACTCATAGCTGCATGAGATGAAGACCATTGGCCTTGTCTAGCTTTATGTCTTCTGCCCTAAGATACAATAAAGTTACCAACTGATAGGGGAGCTATTGCTTCCTGAGACTTTACGTAACAGTTGTTTTGGTCTGCAGCAGTCGAGAGGAACTTTTCAGAAACAAACTCTATCCCTTGTTAATGCCTGCTGTTCACTGCTGTAGCATCCAGTAACACAGCCGGCATCTGAGGTTCTGTCAACCCACATCTGCTGGTTCTACATATACATTTTGGCCAAACAAGAAGCCGTCAAAGATGTGCCAGTATTGGCATGGTGTGTCAAATGTACATATTTCCATTCTTTTATGAGAAGTTTGTCTTGATTTCTTATTTTTCCAGTAAGTTTCACCGTTTCTGCACAGTCAACAAGTTTTTGTATCCAGTCTTCTTTCGTCAGGACTTCTTTTTTTTGGCAAATAACATTCTTGCCACTGTAGTCGCATACATTAATAAATTTCTATACTGCTTAGGTAGTTCTACCCCTAGAATTCCCAGAAGGCTAGCTTCTGGCTTTTTTTTTTTTTTTTTTTACAAATGTTGTTTTAAACAAACATCTTTTTCAATTCATTATATATCATTTCCCAGTAAACTTTAACCCTACTGCAAAGACCACCACATATGCTAGAAAGTACCTTCTTTCTCTTTACATTTCCAACACTTATTTGATTTTGATTTACTGTATAATTCTGCGTATAAGACTACTTTTTAACCCAGGAAAATCTTCTAAAAAGTCGGGGGTCGTCTTATATGCTGGGTCGTATTTCTTATACGGCGAGTATATCCAAAACTCTGTATTTTAACTGGAAAAGTTGGGGGTCGTCTTATATGCCCAGTCATCTTATACACCGGAATATAAGGTATACATTTTTACCGGTTTACACGGTATTAGAGACCATCTATATAACATTTTCATATAGTTTTCTTAGACCATAGCGTGCTGTAAATTTAATACAGTGGACCCTCTAATTACATACCGCTCTGGCTACCTAACTTTCGGGTTACGAACACAGCAAACCTTCTATACTTCTGGGTTTCACTGCATGTGTGTGTGCAGAAGCACTCAATCACGCCACATGTGTGCGCCTCTGCCTATGGACTTTTCGGGTTGCAGACGGACCCCCGGAACGAACTTAATCCATATCCGGAGGGTCCACTGTATTCGTATTCCATAATCATTCCCACGCTTCCATATCTATATTGTATCAAATATCTATTGCCGAATGTATCATTGAAGATTTTACTTGCTCATCCTGTTTTCCAATCCAATAGTATGTTATTTTAGACAGCACTTTAACATTAATTACAACAGATCTGTTTGTGATATTCTCCAAACCCTCATTACTTATCTGTCTTAAATACTTCATTCAAATGATATTGTATCCATGTTGTTAACTTTCCTGATTAAATCCTTAAATTCTTTTATTTTATGAAAATGATACCACCACTGCTATAACCCTTGTGTTTTGGAAGATGTACTCTGCTGCTTTGATCTCTTTTGACAGGCGTCATGGCCAATGCTACGACGAAGCATCAAATGTTGCTGAATGTCTCGGTGGAAAGCAGGCTCTTGAAAAGGCAGGTACAGGCATGAGCACTGTATGTTGGCTGTGTAAAACGTCCTGTGAAGTTAGTGGTACAGGATGTGTCAAAAAATGTTGCTATGTGCAGAAATTTTCTGAGTGAAATAGCTGACACGATAGCTTTTGTATAAATTTCACCCAAATGTGTTGCCGTTACAAACACTTTCAACAGGGAGAGGACATAAATCTCATAGCCAGTGGCTTTTAATTATAGGTAACTGAGTTGATTGAGAATGTGTTATCTGAGACCCTGGGGCAAAAGTAGACTGTCAAGATAGCAGAAGATCTGAGAGGGGCCTACGGGCCTACTTTTCCATATTGATGTTGGGTGTGATCCTCACCAATCTGAACCTTCTAAGAATTTCTACAGGAAAATATTTTATGAAACCATGAAGAATACCAACAGCAGTTTACACAATCACTTTCCTTCATATGCGTACCAACATATCGGCAAAATTGAGAAGTTTGTCATAGGGGATGATGATAGCATACACGTTCCACGCTTATAGAAAACTGATTTGGATGTTGTCAGATTACAGCTTCATCGTGATATGCTGATGGGTATCACAAGGGAGCAGGTCAAATTTTAGATCTTCAGAATGTGGTTGATCTTCTGAGTGGGGTAACAAGGAAAACATCTGCATGAGCTACTGTAAGCAACAGAAGATTTTTGGAGTAAGCCTTACCCCACAGGTGTCCTCCTGTACGTAAGAGAGGCCAGTATTGTGCCTTCATAGAATAAAGACCTCTTTACCAATAATCACATGGCACTTCTTCGTGGACATAAATAGATCTTTCGGAAATTAATGTTAAAACTAGTAAGTTCATTCCAAGAGCACAATTCAGAAGAACTACATTCAGTGTGGAATAAGTCTATAACGATGTTTATGTGCAGGATTGTTTGCATTGCTTCATCATAACCAGTAAGTCATGCATAGACGACATGCGTTTAAGGCAACAGGTAGCGAAAATACAGGTTTTTCACTAATCATAGAAATGAATGCTGCACTAAGGGAAATTGGGTATAGGTTAGGCTTGCCATATGTCCAGGAAATCCCAGACATGTACTCTTTTGGTGGGCTATCATGCCCATCTGGAGGGGATTTTTACATTTTAAAGGAGATGTCTGGGTTTGGTTGTTTTTTTTTCTGGGGGGCGGGCAGCTTGGGCGGCTTTGCACGCCGCAGCAGCTGCCAGCCCAAGCTGCGGAAAGAGGCATGCAGGAGGGGGGAATATAGGGAGGGATACAGAAGTTGGGAAGATATGAGGGAAGGGGAAGATGCTTGTAAGAGCAAGGGAGGAGGAAATGGAGGATTTTTAAAAAAAATTAAAGTGTTTGCATTGTTAATTCAAAGTGAAAAGTTGTATTTCAGCTTATTGTCTTTTTCTACCTGCTACTTAAACCAAGCTATATGGTGTGACACCATCCATTTATTTTAGAGGGTTGCAGAGTGACACACAAGGCAAAACGTAGTTTCATTCATTCTACCTCTTGCCATTAGTTGCTCAAATTATATACACTTTCCCGATTATTTCTACGTGAGAGTTAAACTGGAGTTAACGGAACACACTAAAGAAATTTAACTCCGAAGCTGTCAGAGAGAAAGCCCAACAAAAAGGTATATATGTTTTAATTAAGATTTGCCATCATATGGTTTAAGAGGTCATAATTGTGTTTAAACAGTTGCGTGTGCAGACTTTGACAGTGCCTTCAGGTCCAAGATGCATTTAGCAATGCTCTCCTTCTCCTGCAATACAAAAACAAATGAATGCTTTAAGAAGCTTGGAAGGAAAAAAGCTACATGGAGAATGACATGAGCAATTTTATTTGAAATCATACCACACTGAAACGATATGCTATACCTAACTGATTTTTTCATAACTCAATATTTAGTCCCTTCCTTAGAATCAAGACTAAAATTGTGCAGGAATAAAAAGATTGACACCCAGGCACCTACTTAGGCTAGACATAATATCACACAAAGAAAGGGCGAGAGCACAGCTACGTTTTTAAAATAACGCTTTTGGGCCCATGAAGGCAAAAAATAAATAAAATACCAACCCCGACGTTTGACAAGATCTGAATGCACACTCAATCCTCCTGTCCAAAAAAACTACCAATCCTATGATTGGAACAAGTCTCACATAGACTGTTATCAAGGGACAATATTCGTCTCTCTCCCTTTCATTTAGGGAACAGGCAGACACTGAGATTAATCTTTACATCTCCCATTCAAGTGCCTGGCTATTATTTGGCTAAGTTTCAACAAGTTCCCGGATGCTCCACACCAGTGCCCCAAGACACTGCTCTTGCAATCTCTTCCAATGGAAATTTTGAATAAACAGATGTGCAGCATCTTAAACCTTAATCATATCATAGGGACACACAAACCCTCCAGTAGGTTAGGCACAAACTTATTTTGTACTGTGGAGGTAACTGCAAGGGGAAACCTATAGAGAAGCCTGCTCCGAGTACCTGTTGGGCTGTAATACTCTTCCTAACGTTTTGCTCAACCCAGTTGATCATGTGATTTTGTTCCATATTCCGATGGAGATGCTGTATTGCCACATGATAATCCAGCCGCTTCTTCACTTCTGTGTATACAGTAAACAGCCTCTCTCTGTAGTTTGTCTCAAGGATTAGAGCAACATTGTTCTAGAAAAGCAAGAAATGAAATCACTTTTCCATTGTGGGCACTTCTGACTATAGAATTTCTGCAAAATGAACATGCGGTATACGCACAAAATCTTGTATTTCTTCCGCTTAAATAATTTACAGATATAAATCAACAAAAAAACGTAAGTGAAGAACAGTTTAGAAAATACCTCTTATCTGCATCCTACAAACACACACATGGTTAGAAAATTTAGACCTTAACCACTAGCTTTTTCCAACTTGTTTATAACACTTAACACAAGGAAAGTTCCACAAAAAGTTTTCCCAACAAGACCATATAGCCAGCCTGTAAGTATAATAGGACCAAGTGGAATATACTATACCAGCATGCCTTTAACTCTATGTAATATATTTCCCCCAATAGCCTCTAGTCATATAAAGAGTCTGGTACCACTTATATTTTTGTAAGAATCATTTTTGTATGATCCTTCAGATTAGAGCACAAGTGTCTGACATTATTTAAGATCCAGTTCCACAAACAGTGAGGAAATACATGTCCTAAACGTTTTCCAGCTTTTTTGTACTGTTTCTTATCAATCAATCCCCAAATAGATATTTTTCAATTATTCATTAACCTTAACCACATGGACAGTACTTCGAGACCCTAAGCTACCTAAAAATGCAAAATAAAAAGCATGTTGTTTCTGGAAATACTGGTTCAGAGTAGGGGATTAAAAGGTGAATCACCATCCATTTTCTCCATTTTCAAACAACAATTTAATTCTGACTGGAATGTTATCCTATAAACATGAATGTGGAATTTAATTTGATTTCATATATTCCTTTTTGTTTGAAGATTTAAGTCACTTAGTTTTCTACTGAAACATGTGTTTTTAACTAACCAAATGAGATAGGCATCTCTACACAGAAGTCCCATTATATTCAATGGAACTTGCTCCCTTATGATTGTGCATATGATTGCCAGCACAAGTCACTGATCCTGATTCACTAAAGTTGAAATTCCATTATTTAATGACAGTGCTAAATGTTTTAATCATAAATCTCATCACCAAGATATACTGATGTTAATAGCATATGTTATAAGCTAATTTAGTTGAACAAATTATTACAAATTTCTAGTGATACCGCAATTGCCATCTCGTTTTCATATTGGGCAGATACACATTTTAAAGGCACTTAGAATATTTCTGTTCAAAATTCCAGAACTGCTATCATAGGATGGAGCAAGCTAGTTTTCTCCTGCTACGGAGGGTAGGACCCAAACCAATGGCTTCAAGAAAGGAGATTCCAACTAAACACCAGGAAGAACTTTATGACGGCAACAGCTGTGGAGTCTGTGGAACAGACTCCCACAACACGTGGTGGACTCTCCTTCCTTGGAGGCTTTTAAGCAGAGGTTGGGTGGACACCTGTCATGGATGCTTTAGCTGAGATTCCTGTATTGCAGGGAGTTGGACTTGATGACCCTTGGGTCCCCCTGCAACTCTACTACTCTATGATTGACAGTAGTGAAGTAAAGCAAAGCATCAGAGGCATGTTAAAGCTATTACATTTTTAAAAGTTTGCTATTTAAACATTGTACAGGAACTAAACTAAACTTGTGCAACAATGTCAACTCTCATCGACTTGTGCCAATGGTGCCCTGGATCTCGCACACTGTGTATATATTTTGATACTGTACCCGCTTGGTATCAAAGAGATAGTGACGACCCTCCACCCTCCACTGCTCTTTCTTCTCCTCTTCAATAGCCGTAGTGTGTTCAGCTATCATCGCATTTTTCACAGATTCTAATTCTGCTATAGTATCCTGAAATCAAAAACAAGCCAGTTTGACCTTCAGAGAAATCCAGTTTTGCAGTCACATCATGCACTTTTCCCTATCTCCAGACCTTGATACGATGTTGAAAAAAAGCCAATGTGTAAATGTTATGACGGTAATAATTACATTGAATATTGGCAGGATTCAAGACGTGGTGTAGTGGTTGGAGTGCTGGACTAGAACCGGTGAGACCAGGGTTCAAATCCCCACTTGGCCTTGAAGCTCACTTTGGGCCAATCATTCATTGCCTCTCAGCCTAACATGCCTTACAGGGCTGTTGTGGGGATGAAATGAGGATGAAATGTATGCCACCTTGAGCTCTTTGGAGAAAAAGGTATGGCATAAATGAAATAAATAAGCAAGCACATGCAATTCTACTCCAGAGAGGTATTTTTAAGTGTAGTATACCCTCTTCTCCATTTGCATAGGAAAAAATAATAATACATTGAGACCTGCCCAATCTCTTCTAAAATGACCTCATTCTAATTCAGTTAATTTGTAATCACTGCATGCCAAGTTTGGACAGCATGCCTAGTAACAGCATGAAAACAGACTATTGAACTCATTTGGGAGGTACTTAAATACAGTGGTACCTTGGTCCTTGAACCACTTAGTTGTTGAACAAATCAGCTCCTGAATGCCGCAAACCCAGAAGTAAGTGTTCCGGTTTGCAAACGTTTTTTGGAAGCTGAACGTCCGATGCGGCTTCCGCTTGAATGCATGAAGCTTCTGCAGCTAAACAGAAGCTGCGCCTTGGTTTTCAAATGGTTTCGGGAGTTGAACGGACTCCCAGAACGGATTAAGTTCGAGAACCAAGTTACCACTGACTGAACATTAGAAAACTCAAATCTCTCTGGGTGTCTTGACATTGCACATAATTATTATTGTGGTTATTACCATAGCACATCAGAGATGAGGCTACAAAATAATGAAGGCGTGTTGAACTGCACCAAAAACTGCAATTATATTACAATAAAACTGCACTCCTATGCATAGTGAGAGCAAGCCACACTGAAATCAGTGGGGCTTACCTTTCAGTAAAGAGGCATAGGATTGCATGATGGGGTGGGCTGGGATGATGCTGAACTGGGAGCTACTCCTTAGTTGATCACATTATTTACAAGGAAAAGACATGACTCACATTTTGACTGACAGCATCCTATATATAGTATGCTGAGCTGTATCCTTTTATGTGAACTCTTTTACTGAGTAGCAATAAATATGCGGTCTTACCTCATTGTGTTTGTCAGCATAAGCTGCTACAGCTGGACCATACTTCTTAATTAAGTAGATGAGAATTCCCACCGTAACAGCTCCAGATATTGTTTCATGGTTAATTACATAATGTTCCTTAGAGAGCATATAGAGCAGAAGCCCAGTCCCAAGCATATAGGGGCCTAAAAGCAAGCAAATCAATACCATTACACAGACGATAAAGACATTCAGTATAAAGGAAATTTGCCTTAATTTTGAATATGCTTCCCTCCCTGAGCATGTGATCTGTCAGGGGAAAGAACTCAGCTGCCCTTGCACTGTGACACACAAACAAGGAAACAAAAGCCCTAAGTTATCAGAGGTGGTACTTCTTTCAAAACATTACAATCTAATAACTAATTGAAATTTATGACGCTTGCATTATCACCCTTTTAACATACTCTCTTCTTTTTTAGAGAAAGGGAAGGAAGGAGAGATTAACTTGTACATATGTACTACAGCTCCTTTTGGAATGTCAGCCTTATCTGTGACAGCCACTGTTCTAAAAAGAGATTACATTCATTGCTCAAAATAAAGACAAAATGAGTGATAAACACAGGCAATTTTAGTTGAAATAGGAAATGCAATGCAAATTTCTAAAGGCACACCTCTCTTCTGAGGTACTTCTCCTTATGCTGGCTGTTAAGTTGTTATCAACACAGCATACTTCAGAAGATAATGTGTAACCTCATCGTTAGGAGAGGCACCATCTCTGTAAAGTGCTTTGTGGACTTCAGTTCAAAAATTAGATATAAATATATTAAATAATACTTTTTAAATATAAGTTTCTTACTAAGAACTGGCTTTTGCAAAGAGCTTACTCATGCAGGCATGCTAACCTGTGACTCCTGTTTTAGGGTATAAGAACTGGAAAAATTCTTCAGGGAATATTCCATGGCGGATTTTTCCTCCTGTCTCTGGAAGAGGTGGTACAGGAGCAAAGTGTTGCTGGCTTGTGTGAAGTGGTCTTAATATTTGCACTGCCCTGCAATAAAGAAAATGATTCCATATTTCCAAATCCTTCTCCCAAAAAAGGTTATACTTGTGGCTAAATAGAAATCATTAGCTTCAGGATATTCAGTAATCCTCTGTTTTATTATTATTTTTAAATCTATCCTATCTTACCTTCATTAAGGAGCTCTAAGCTGTTAGCAGTTTGAGTTACAAACCAATCTAATGTGAAAGAACATTATCAAATATTATAATACAGGTAGGTAGCCGTGTTGGTCTGGATCAAAGTAAAATAAAAAAAATTCCTTCAGTAGCACCTTAAAGACCAACTAAGTTTTTATTTTGGTATGAGCTTTCGTGTGCATGCACACTTCTTCAGATACAGTGAAATGGAAGTTTCCAGGCACTTATGTAGAGAAGGGGTGGGGAGGGGTGGGGATGGGGAGGGGGGATCACTCAGAAGGGTGGTGGAAATGGGTGATTGACTGACTGATAGCTGTTGATGACCGCAAACGACTGCAAATGGTTTTGCATGAAAAAGCAAGGGTTGAGATGGCTGAAGATCGCTTATCATGTATAATGAGATAAAAATCCGATATCTCTGTTCAAACCAGGTCCCTCCATGGTTTTGAGCTTGGTGATAAGTTGCAATTCAGCAACTTCTCTTTCCAGTCTATTTCTGAAATTCTTTTGTAGTAAGACAGCTACTTTGAGGTCTTGTATAGAATGTCCTGGGAGATTGAAGTGTTCTCCTACTGGTTTTTCTGTCTTCTGGTTCCTGATGTCAGATTTATGTCCATTTATCCTTTGGCGTAGGGTTTGGCCTGTTTGTCCAATATAGAGAGCTGAAGGGCACTGTTGGCATTTGATGGCATACACAATGTTAGAAGATGAGCAATTAAATAGTCCTGAGATGGTATGTTGGATGTTGTTGGGGCCAGTAATGGTGTTGTCTGGGTGTATGTGGCAGCAAAGTTGGCATCTGGGTTTATTGCAGGCTCTGGTACCAGTGTCCATGTTAAGTCTGGTGGTTGTATTATTGTGGGTGAGGAGTTGTTTAAGATTGGGTGGCTGTCTGTAGGCAATGAAAGGTCTTCCTCCCAGAGCTTGAGAAAGGGAGCTGTCATTGTCCAGGAGAGGCTGTAGATCTCTGATGATGCGTTGTACTGTTTTAGCTTGGGAGCTGTATGTGATGACTAGTGGTGTTCTGTTATTTTCTTTTTTGGGTCTGTCTTGCAGCAGGTTCTCTCTAGGTATCTGTCTGGCTCTGTTGATCTGTTGTTTAACTTCATCAGGTGGATATTTTAGTTCTAAAAAGGTTTGCTGTAGATCTCTTAGGTGAGATTCTCTGTCTGTAGAGTTGGAACAGATGCGGTTGTAACGTAAGGCCTGGCTGTATACGATGGATTGTTTGGTATGTTTGGGATGGTAGCTAGAAGCATGTAGATATGTTTGTCGGTCAGTTGGTTTTCTGTATAAGGTGGTGTCTATATGTCCATCCTGTATTTTTATAGTAGTGTCCAAAAAATGTATTTCTTGCATAGATTGGTTCATTGTTAGGTTGATGGTGGGGTGAAAGTCATTGAATGTCTGGTGGAAGGTTTCCAGGGTCTGTTGTCCATGTGTCCAGATAATAAAAATATCGTCAATGTATCGCAGGTACAGGAGAGGTTTGAGTGGGTAGGAGTTAAGGAAACGTTGTTCTAAATCTGCCATGAAGATGTTGGCATACTGTGGGGCCATGCGGGTGCCCATGGCTGTGCCGCTGATCTGGAGGAACAGGTCATCACCAAATTTGAAGTGGTTGTGGGTAAGGACAAAGTGGCAGAGTTTGGTAGCAAAGTCCGCTGTGGTTTTATCTGAAATGGTGTTCCTTATGGCTTGTAAACCATCATTGTGTGGGATGTTGGTATATAGAGATTCCACATCCATAGTGGCTAGTATAGTATTGTTAGGAAGATTGTTCAAATATTGTATTTTCCTCAGAAAATCTGTGGTGTCACGTACGTAGCTGGGAGCACTGATAGCATATGGTTTCAGAACAGAGTCCATATAGCCGGAAACACCCACTGTAATGGTGCCAATACCTGAGATGATGGGGCGTCCTGGGTTTCCTGGTTTGTGTATTTTGGGTAGAATCTCACCTAAGAGAATCTCACCTAAGAGATCTACAGCAAACCTTTTTAGAACTAAAATATCCACCTGATGAAGTTAAACAACAGATCAACAGAGCCAGACAGATACCTAGAGAGAACCTGCTGCAAGACAGACCCAAAAAAGAAAATAACAGAACACCACTAGTCATCACATACAGCTCCCAAGCTAAAACAGTACAACGCATCATCAGAGATCTACAGCCTCTCCTGGACAATGACAGCTCCCTTTCTCAAGCTCTGGGAGGAAGACCTTTCATTGCCTACAGACAGCCACCCAATCTTAAACAACTCCTCACCCACAATAATACAACCACCAGACTTAACATGGACACTGGTACCAGAGCCTGCAATAAACCCAGATGCCAACTTTGCTGCCACATACACCCAGACAACACCATTACTGGCCCCAACAACATCCAACATACCATCTCAGGACTATTTAATTGCTCATCTTCTAACATTGTGTATGCCATCAAATGCCAACAGTGCCCTTCAGCTCTCTATATTGGACAAACAGGCCAAACCCTACGCCAAAGGATAAATGGACATAAATCTGACATCAGGAACCAGAAGACAGAAAAACCAGTAGGAGAACACTTCAATCTCCCAGGACATTCTATACAAGACCTCAAAGTAGCTGTCTTACTACAAAAGAATTTCAGAAATAGACTGGAAAGAGAAGTTGCTGAATTGCAACTTATCACCAAGCTCAAAACCATGGAGGGACCTGGTTTGAACAGAGATATCGGATTTTTATCTCATTATACATGATAAGCGATCTTCAGCCATCTCAACCCTTGCTTTTTCATGCAAAACCATTTGCAGTCGTTTGCGGTCATCAACAGCTATCAGTCAGTCAATCACCCATTTCCACCACCCTTCTGAGTGATCCCCCCTCCCCCTCCCCACCCCTCCCCACCCCTTCTCTACATAAGTGCCTGGAAACTTCCATTTCACTGTATCTGAAGAAGTGTGCATGCACACGAAAGCTCATACCAAAATAAAAACTTAGTTGGTCTTTAAGGTGCTACTGAAGGAATTTTTTTTAAATATTATAATAGAATCAGTAAACAAAACAGATTTCTCAGCTGAGCTCTCTCCAAAGGCATATTTAAGGATTCAGGTCTTCACCGGGCATTATAAGGTTATATAGTGACAGTGTATGTGTTTCTAGGAATTCCAAAGCATCATTGTCACATCCAAAAAATGTGCAAGCTGTAGCACTTGGAAAAGGCTCCAAATTCTCCAAAATCATGCATAAAAAGTAATGTTCCTATTATCTTTGTGCTTTCATCTTAGGCAAGCATAACTTAATAGCAGACTTAAAATTATGGGGGAGAAAAAGCAATCACAGAGCGATGGGAAGGGCTAAACTTAAAGAACAAAGATAGCCACACCAAAACAAACCACTTTTAACATGGAAAAGCATGTTTCCAATGTGCCTAAACAAGACAAGCCCCTTGAAGTTTGGTATCCCAGTGAAGAGAGAGCACTATGTGTGCCTCGCACTGAATTACAACATGTTGTAAAAATTCTCCTCAGTTTAGAAGTTGCTTGCTACACAGTAGAAGCAAGCTGCAACTTGGTGATAAAAAATTAAAGGGCCCTTTGGCACCTTAAAGCTGTTATTCTCAGTTGCACGCAGACACACACACACACACAAATTTATTTGGGGGTGGGGGGATGTAAAAAGTGAGATCAGAGGGAAATGAAATGCAGAAAAATACAGTCAATGAGAATTGCATATATAAATTCATATTAGTGGTGTAACTGAAATTTTAGAAATAAAATTGCAAGTTGAAATGTGTGTGTGAGCAAGTAAAAGCTGGAATGTGAAGGCTTATTTGCAAAAGAACCATGAAAACACATACATATGAACTATTGCTATAATCATTAAGGACAAAGGAAGGATGGAAATATTTTTTAAAAGTTGCTAAGACTTGTGATTAAACCAGTAGAAACTGGTAGAAGTAAGTACTGACATATATGGACATAGTTGCCCTTTGTTTATAAATATATAAATGCTTGTGCTTTTTTCATATTGGGAGCGCCCCCACCCAACAACTCGCTGGTTGAGGTTATGTTGCCCAGGCCTTAAAATGCCTAAATAAACAGCTGTTTGTCTGACAATGGAATATGGATTTTATTGGCACCCTGGCTGAACCCAGAGGGCACTGGGGAAACATACCCAATTTGCTCAACCATTCCTCATTAGTCTTGTTTTCCAAACCCTTGATCATATTGGTTGCCTTCCTCTGCACACATTCCTGCTTGTCAATATCCCTCTTAAATTGTGGTGCCCAGAACTGGGATAGAGAAGGCTTTACAATTCTATATGCTGCCTTTGTAGTATGAAAACAACAACCAGCAAAGTGGGAACACATTACAAACCTCCCTGTACAGGACTGCCTTCAGATGTCTTCTAAAAGTCAGGTAGATGTTTATTCCTTGACATCTGATGGGAGGGCGCTCCACAGGGCGGGCGACACTACCAAGAAGACCCTCTGCTTGGTTCCCTGTAGCTTCACTTCTCATAATGAGGGAACCACATAAGACCCTCAGAGCTGGATCTCAAGTATCTGGGCTGAACGCTGGGGGTGGAGACGCTCCTTCAGCTATACAGGCAACGTAACCCAATTACCTTCTGTTTTACAGTGGAACCTCGAGTTGCGGACATAATCCGTCCTGAAGGTATGTCCGCAACTCAAAGCGTTTGCATCAAGAAGTGCCGCATCTGCGCGCACACGCGGCGTGATTTAGTGCTGATGCGGCAATATCCAGAAGTAACCCGTTCTGGTACCGGTACTTATAGGTTGCTGCGGCACGCAAGACAAAAACACGCAACCTGAAGCGGACACAACATGAGGTATGACTGTATTTACTCAAGGCTTTTAGAAGAGCTCAACAGACTTCAGGATGATCTACCTGTTCAGGAGATGGAGGCTTAACCTAAACTGACCAAGAAACCAGATCTCACTTCTACCTTGGCACTGGAGCACAGACAATCTCCCTGTAAGTAAGATTATCAGTTTTGTCAGATGGCAACCCGGATGTGCCTTGTAGACCTTAAAGACTCCTGAGTCAATACATCATACCAGTGGTAGAGAACCTTTGGCACACGTGCCAGAGGCGGCACTCAGCGCCCTCTCCGTGGGCATGCACACCGTTGCCAAAGCAGGGCCGTTGCTGGGGGTTGGCAAAGTGGGCGGACGTGCCCCCCCCCCATTGCTGCGGGTGGTAAACGTCAGGGGGAGTTGCACACCCACCAATCAGCTGGCACAGAACCGGGGGGGGGGGGGAGAGAGCAGGGAAGCCACGAGTTTCTGGGTGAGAGAGAGAACACACACGAAGGGACACGCGTGTGACTGGCCTGCCGCACCTCCTGCTCTGGGCTGGGAGGAAGGAGCGCCTCCTCCTCGGGGCTCCTGAAAGACGTGAGAAGATTCTCTGCAGCAATATCGCAGATGATTGGCGGCTGTGCAATACCAGTGCTTTTTTTCCTGTCGGGACGCAGGGGTACGCATACCCCTAAACATTTTGTGAATTTAATGGGAGAAGAAATTAACTGTATTTATTTCCCCCAATTCGAACTGTATTTATTTTTCCGATGGTGATTTTCCTGAGTCAAAATGAGAGTACCCCTAAAAAATTTTTTTTATAAAATACACCGAGTTATATCATAAAATTATATATTAGTGGAAAGGGTTACATTAACCCTAATGTACAAGGTTGTTTTTTCTAAACTAAAACCTCAGTATTCAGGTTAAATTGCCATGTTGGCACTTTGCGATAAATAAGTGGGTTCTGGGTTGCAGTTTGGGCACTCGGTATCTAAAAGGTTCGCCACCAATGCATTATACCAAGATAATTCAGTTGCGCCTTTCCGCTTCTTGTGGCCTGGATTCCCGTTCCTAACCTGCATAATCCCTGCGAGTCTTTACGACGACCTGCGTCGCTGCAGCCTCCTGTAGAAGCCTAACCTCCTCTTTATTCCCTGTGCTTTTCCCGGAGAAAAGCAGCCGCTTCCTTCCCCTCTTCTTCCTATTCCAAGGCCACCCTCACGATCTGCATTCACTCACCCCACGGTCAGAGCGGGCGCCAAGCTCTTCAGGCCACCAGCCGGGGCTGCGGGAGGCAAGAACAAGAGAATCAAAGCACAGCCCCCGGAACCCAGCAGCCCGCCCGGCCGCCCGCCCTGCAGCCCCCGCTTTACCCAGGGCGCGCACGGCCAAACGAGACAACATCGCTGCTGCTGCTGCTGCTGCCGCCGCCCTCTCCTTCCCTGTGACCCTCCCGGCGAAGAGAACTCAATATGGCAGCCTCCGTGGAGGAGGTCTCGCGAGAGGCCTGGCCTTCTTCGCCGTGGTTTTCCGGACCTACCGGAACAGCTGGACGGAGCGGACCAATGCGGCGAGCGTCACCGCGGAGACGGGGCGGAGAGTCGCGCGAGAACAAGAGGCGGGGGGGGGGGGGGAAGGAGAGAGAGATAGAGCTAAGATGAATAGAGTTACAGCAGAGGCTGAACTTCCGGGTATTGCCTCCCACGGGCAACGACAGGAAGCGATGGACAATCCGCATTTGCAGCATTGCTTGTGGCGGGGCTAATGCAGCAGCTCATCTTGCGAATGCAAAGCTGCTTTTTTTTAATACACACACGCACACTTACAAACTTCTGCTCAGTTGTGGCGTGTGGTCAGTGTCGGATTCGAGACCCCGCTCAGCCAGGAAGCTCACTGGGTTGACCTTGAGGCAGCCTCGCAGGGTCGCTGTGAGGATAACCAGGAAAAAAGGGGACGGCGGCCACGTGCGTCACCTTGATCTCCTCACAGGAAAAGTGGGGTAGCCATGCAATAATAAATTAATAAATGCCATTCAAGTTGGCGCTGTGTAGCAGATGAAGGTGGGGAGGCGCTGGCTGAGCTCCGGCTATTACTACCACCCCCACCCACCGCCTACATTTCAGGATTGCAGTTGAGAGCGTGGCCGAAGACAGCTCTTCGCTGTTGCTATTCCGATATTGCAGGATGCGAGAAGGGTTTAAAAACGAGGGGATTTGTGCGGCGCCGTGCTAGTGCAGCTACCGTTAACAGCGCAAAATGGAAGGCGGCCAGGTGTTGAAGCAGAGTATTTTACGACAACCCTGCAGTGTGGCCCCATTTAAATGTACAGATAGAGATCCAACATGTGGCGCGCCGTGCTCTCCCTTTGCTACCGCGGAGTTGCTGAAGGTGAATTAAAGGTCAATTCTGGAATGTTAACTCTTCCCTTTCTATCTCTGTGGGTTTCACTGGGTGAATCGCTTAGAAAATATCGCGAGAGAAGCAGGTGTCCGAGACCGAGTCATAACCCGGAAATGGGGGAGGAGGAGAAATGGGGAGAGCGAGAAAGTAGAAACGAAGCTTTGGGCGTTCTCGCGAGAGCAGCGGCGCCGAGAGCTGTCGGGGGCGGGGGGCGGAACGGGGTGTCCTGGGAGCACGTGGGTTGCGCTCCAAGTTTGTCCGCGCGCGTCTCTGCGGCCATGGAGGGAGCGAAGGCGGCTCCGGCTAAAGCGGCTCCGGCTCAGCCGGCCGACGGAGAAGCCGGGTCCGAGTGGAGCATCCCGCCCAACGCGCCCGCCTGCATGGAGCGGCACCTGGACGGGGCCCACTACCGGGCAGGTAGGCGCCCGCTCCGTTGCTGCTGCGTCAGGCGGGGCCCCCACTGGGTAGGAGCCGGACGTCCCTTGTGGGCTCCTTTCCCTGCTCGTGGCCCCGCGTAGAGTTCGGGACGCCTCCCTGGTTAAAACCCTTTTGTCTGCAGTCGACTTTAAAACGCGCGACCCAGGGTGGAAAGTGATGCGGTTTTGCAAGGCTGCAACCTCAAATGCATTTTATTGCAAAGTCTTCCTGCAACTGTATCCCAAAACGCTCACCTACTGTGGGTCACTTCGAAAGTGGAACATTGCTTCTATTCGAGCTGTGAAGCATGGCTCTTTTTTCTATTTGTCGATGTCAGTGTTAGCTGTAGCTACACTTTCCAGGTTCAGAGGAGTTTTTCTTTAAGGGGGTTGAGCTCTGTTATTGAAAAATCAGGTTCAGGGGCTTAGTACAATGAGCTTTATCTGGATTTCTATCTGTTGCTTTTCCTTTTCACTGATGTTCAATGACTATTCAGTGCACTATAGAAAAAACTTCACACACTACAGCACCATGCCAGATTTGTTCCCGCTGCTGCCCTCAAAAACCCTAGTAGATTCAGTTACAGGTTTTTTTTAAAAAAGAAATGGGACTACATAATTTGCCTTCATGTAAGGCTTTGTTTCAGCTGTTTATTAAGTGACATTTTTGAATGTTGTCAATAGGATTTTTTTTTTGTCAGGATGTTTTTCCGTAACAGTCTGGATTCTAGGATGGGCTCTGAGCAGACCTTGACCTTCGGTTGTGTTAGGCCTTGCCTGTTTCCCCAGTGAATTGTGATTCCTTTGCAAAGGGATTGTGTTATGTAGGAGTTTTGAATAGCAACGAGATCAACTTTGGTATTCAATAATTAATCAGTGGTAGCATTTCTCTTTATGCTAAATTTAGGTGGTACACATACTGCAAATATATCGTTGTAGCTTAACTCTGTTTATTTTCCAGATGGTTCTTTGCTCCTGGGAGCTTCCAGTTTGAGTGGGCGTTGCTGGGTGGGTTCTATTTGGGTGTTCAAGGACCCATCAAAAGCTCCTAATGAAGGCTTTTGCTCTGCGGGAGTTCAGACTGAAGCAGGAATAGCAGATCTGAAATGGGTTGCTGATAAAGGCATCTTGGTGGCTTCAGACTCAGGTGAGCATCAGGGAAGTGTGTCTCCTGGAACCCCTTAGTGGCTTATAAATAACAGCCAAGATCGCATAAGGATGAAGCTATGCTTCCTTTCTGAAGTGGTTCTCTATGCCAAAGAGAATTTTTAAACCAAAAAGTGACATGTCTCTATATGACTGCCTTCTGGTTCTTTTCGATTGTAACTCTTTTATCATGGTAACTTGGTTGGCTGCTTCCAAGAACATTAAAGAACATTCATATGGAAATCCAGGATTTTCTACAAGCACGCTTTTGTCGCAATCAAATGATTTGTCATGAGATCTTTGAAGAGACTGAGGCCTGGAACAAGCACTGTCATTGCAGGATAAAAAGTACATTGCAAATTGCTATAAAATATGGGTTGGATCCTAAGGTCTTCCCACCTGCAGACGCCTGCCAAATCATCTACTAATGAAATAGCATGGGAGGAGCTGGGGGGGGGGGAAGAGATGGAAAGCAGTCAGAATTGCTTCTCTTCCTTTTCCATGAATGGTAGTTTCTGCTTCTTGTGCCTGAAAGGACACCCCTGGATCCGACCATGTCATTTTAGCTTTACTTCAACTAGGTGTGACATTTTAAAGCAGAGTTCCCTGCTTTGGGGCTACTAAAGTAGTTGGGTTGTGGGTGTGATTTTGTTTCTGGTGTAGAAAAAGTCTTCTTTGGTTTACCAATAATGTTAAGTAATGGAGCTCGCCACTTATCTACTAAGTATGTAGGGCTTTCATAGGTTTTCTGCTGCTGACTTTGATTCCCATTTTGTTCAGGTGCCGTGGAACTTTGGGAACTAGATGAGAATGAAACTCTGATCGTGAACAAATTCTGTAAGTACGAGCATGACGACATTGTGACAACAGTGAGTGTTCTTGCCAACAACACACAGGCCGTCAGTGGCAGCAAAGACTTCAGGTGATCCCTTTGTGGTGCTGCTTTTCTGCTTTACTGTAAAAGTATCCGTTCTAGTTTTTAACCTGCTCTGGATTTTACTTCTAGTGTGAAGATCTGGGACATCCCTCAACAAACAGTACTCAACACCTACAGAGGTGAGTGCCAAGCTTGATTTATTTCTTTATTTTTATTACTTTATCCTGCCCTTCCTCCCGAGCAGATCTTGTATGTGATCCCACCATTCCCCCAGTTTTATAACCACGAGGTGTCAGGCTGTATGAGAATGTGGGTAGCGCTGTGGCTGACATAATGAGCTTTATGACTGAGCAGCAGAGAACAATCTGAATCTCTTCAACACGCCCCCCCCCCAACCGCCTCCCACTTCCACAGTATTGAAGGAAACACTGTGTCTCATCCATGTTGCATGTCCTCTCCAACATGCTTCAAGAAGACCAAATGCAGGGTAGAGCTTCCATGGGTATGTTTTCAAGCTATTAGCGTCCCAAATTATCACAATACTGCTGAATGCTAGATGAAAGCAAAACAGCAGGAGGGGGGAGGATGTAAAGAGACAGACTTAATAATCTTATCTGATTAACAACACAGTCATTGCAAACAATTTCTCAGCAGGTAGTATTTTATAAAATAAAATGGCATGCCTTTGCTCCCTCTTGTGTGGGATGATTTGATGCTGTTTAGTCATTGATCTCTGCGGGATCACTTTGCATTCTACAGATAACCAAAGAAGAGTCTACTACTTAGTTCCTTTGGGTTTTTTTTAGCGTGAATCAAATTGACTGAAGAAGTTCACATTCCCAGAGCTTAAATCTTGGGCAGTGTAATTTGGGGGAGAAGCAGCAAGGTGATCTCTCTAGATATTTGTATAATGTAGTTATTGCTCTTGCAGGAACACAAACCTCTAGTCTAAATTAACCCACAGCACGTACCAGTGATTCCAGCAGAATATATCTGATCTAGAGTTTCACAGTAAAATTTGCAACAGTAACTAAGCAATCAGAACCCCATTTTTTGGAACTGGCTTTGCACTTGAGTCCTACACACCAGCAGTTCTCATGAGGTCTATTCCAAGTTTGCCTTCTGACCTCCTGAAGTCCACCTGAGATGTTACTTTGGGAAGCCATGTGATGCTAATTGTGACTCTTTGATTCACACACCAGCCATCAGTCCTGTGTTATTTTCCCCCCTTCAAGCAAAGTTGTCAATTTTAACATGCAGCCTGTGGGTGAACAGCTCCTTTTCTTCCATTCATGTGCAGTAATGTTTTCTTCTACCCACAATGCATCCAGCCTTGAACCACCACCTAGACAAGCCCATATTAATGGAGTATATTGTGTGCTTTTTGTTTAATTTTGGCCAGCTCATTCCAGTCCAGTGACATGTGTGGCCTCCTGTCCTGGAAAAGACACAGTGTTCCTGTCCTGTGCAGAGGTAAAACCAACTTTTGTTTCTAGAACTTTGTAGATTCAAATTTAGCCTATAGGTGAAATGATTTGGACATCCTTGATATTGTCAATATGAGCACAAAGCTAATAGAATCACACAGTATTGAGAGGGAGAGGCCTGACAAAACTGAGAATGTTCCTTTTTAGGGTTGAAACGATGCCCGTTACAATGATAATTCTTCTTTTAAGGCTTAACTTAACTTTTAAGTTTTAAGGCTTAACATTTAATTTTAATTTATTTTTTTAGGATGGTAGGATTTTACTCTGGGATACCAGAACACCAAAACCAGCAACTCGGATTGGTATGTTTTGGGCGTTAGATTATGTCTGCATTTCCTGTGGTTTAAGTTGAATAATATCTACTTCTTGTTGCCCAGAAGAAAGTTAAGTGTGAATTAAGGAATATTCTAATAATAATAATTTTATTGCGTGGCATTCAATTAAGCTTTCCTCAGAGCAGACCTACTTAATTTTTTTTAAAAAAAACTTGACTTAGTGAGGTCCATTACTTTCTGAGGAATGTTCTGGGAATTTGCACACTCCTTTCACAGTTTGGACTAAGCGTTGTATTCAGTGTAGCACTAAGCAAATGGTTTAGTCACTGCAAAGATTTCTCCTAGTGCTTTGGAATGGTCCCCCTCTCCCTCTGCAAGCCCCCTAAGTCTGTTCTGGGATTCCTCCCCAACTCTCTGGAGCAGATTAGGGGATGACACAGTTGTGGAAGTATCATTGTCCTTGTACTCTATGCAAGCAGAATTATATGGTTGAATACTGCCGGAGCGCAAAATCATGGTTTGCAGATTTACCGTACTTCAAATCATGGTTTGCAACATTCAGTCTTAGCCAGAAACATAGCTTCTGACAATGCAGACATACCATGCTAAACCAAACATAAAGCTAAGACAGATTGATAATTTCCGAGGACTACATGCAGAAGGGAATGTGTGAATATTTGAGCTTGCTGCAATATTCCCATCCAGTGAGGGACACTGTTTGCAATAAATCTGAGTGGTTTACCAGGTCCTTTGAAAGACAGTGAATTTTCTACTGATTATCATAGGAGCTTGCAGCCAAGTTGACCACCGTTCAGTTCCTGAATCAGTGGGTGAACCGAGTTCCACAGCTCAAATTCTGTATCTTACACAAGCATTTTTTTTATTAAAGAGAGACCCACACAGTTCAGAAGCCTTGTAACAACCACTATGGCATAACTGGTTCTTTGATATAACATCAAAGGCACTATGAATTGCTTCAAGAGGCAGTTGTCAAGTCAGTTAGCTCCAGCAAATGATAAATAACTCCAGCCTGATGCAAGGAATTTCTCTCTCTCACACACACACACACCCCACAACCTCCCTTTCCTGCACCTTTGGCCATCCAAAAGTAAAATCAACAAGTCAGAAGTCGTATCGTTAAGTCTTTCCAAAATGTGTTTGTGTTAGAGAAAAACCAGTTGTGGCCCCACAACTAAATGTGCACATGGGACTCCTCAGGCAAAAGACTGCCCCGAGTGAGGGAATGGGTGGTTGCCATCACTTGGCAAAGGGATGGGCTGGTTTCTTGATTTTGGTGTCTCTTCCTTCAACCTTCCCACCCCCACCCCAGCTGTTCTGTTCCTGTTCCTTTCTCTCTGTCACTTGGCTTTCAGTACCTGGGCATGCTTAGTCCTTTGGGGTCTGTTTTTAGGTGCTTCCATGCTTTAGGGCTTTCCCCCCATTGGACTTTTCTTTTTAACTTCTGCAAATCTCAGGGTTCCCTTAAGGCTGCTGATACCTTCTTCCTCTTGTGCGTGACTGTCTTTTTGGAGAAATGAATCTGAATAAGGATGCAGGAAGCAGTCACTTTTATTTATATACTTGGAGGAGCCTCCTGCTTGGTCTTCTCAGCAGCCCTCCTCTTGGCTCAGTTTCCCCCTCTACGGGATGATATCTTCCTTCTCCCTGCCTCAGTTTACCCTCCGGACCACAACTTCTCCCTCTCACAGTTTTCCCTCTCCAGGATGACGACACCTCCCCTCTCTTTGCCTCAGTTTCCCTCCCCAAGACCACATTGTTTTCTTCCTCAGTTTCCAAACCCATAAAAGGGTCACAGCATCTCCCCCCCCCCAAATCTCCTACCCACAGTTCCGCCCCCTGCAAGTAAAAGCCTTCCTCGGTGCCATGGGGAAAGGGAGGTGACCCATTCACATTCATGCAAGGGTCAAGTTTCCAAGTTTTGATTTAATCCATATGCCTTTTGTGGCCCCAAGTGGCTCAGACAATAGGCCAGTACAAATATATTTGTAAGATAACTAGATGGATAAAATTTGGGAAAGGATAGCTTCTCAAACTGTTACAGAATTCCATAAATATTGAGCTGTCTGGAATTGGTGGAAAGAGCAGTTTCTGTTTTTCCTTTCTATCCCCACCGTTTCAAGTCCAACCCTACAGTCTGTCAGCTATTTTAGAGAACTTTGAGACTGACCAGGATTTTCCTTTTTTTCCCCTTTCCCATGTAGCCTGCAGTGCCTTTAGTAACCTCCCTACCTCCCTGATGTGGCATCCACATCGAACGGACACTTTTGTATTGGGTAAGGAGTATTTATTGAGGCTTGTTTTCCAGATGGGGCAAGAAAATGCTTGTGTCTCACTAATAACGCGGCTCTCTGTTACTGTTTTGAAGGTGACGAAAGTGGGACTGTTGTCCTTGTGGACACAAAGAACACAGACTCTGCCCTAAGCTCACCTGTGCACTCCCGAAGCATCACCGGATTTGCTTTTTCTGCACATAGGTATGATCTGCAGTATCAGTTTCTAGATACATGCATTGGTTTCCTGGCCAGGGGCAGGGAACTGAATAGACATTATTGTTTCTTGATTGGCAGCTCTGTAAATTCCTGAAATGCTTGTTCATATCTACAGGACCTAGGGGAAAGGTCAAATTTTCCTAGTGAACGCATGTATATATATATATATATATATATATATATATATATATATATATATATATATATATATATATTGCTTGGCATATTGGAGCTAAAAAAAAATCAACAACCATGTGTAAACATAAACTTTTCATTTCTCCTCTAGCTCACCCCTGTTGGCTTCCATCAGTGAAGACTGCTCAGTAGTTGTTCTCGACTCGAGCTTCTCAGAAGTGTGAGTACAAGACCGTCCCATCAATCCCTGCCCTGCTCTCCTCTCAGTATCCTCCTCCTGGGCTCAGTTACATTTAGGGTTGCCAGACTCAATAGAGGACAGGACTTCTGTGCCTTTAATTGCCCTGCTCTCTTTTGAGTCTGAAAACCTTAAAGAGAAACCAGCAGGCCCTTTGTTTAATTTAATTTCCAAGCAAAGGGTCTGCTGGTTTCTCTTTAAGGTTTCCAGACTCAAAAGAGAGCAGGGCAATTAAAGGCACAGAAGTCCTGTCCTCTATTGAGTCTGGCAACCCTAGTTACATTTTCAACAAACTGGCCACAATCCTGCAAGATACCTGGTGTGGCAGCTGCATGCGCTTGGACAAATCCAAAACTGCACCATAAATGAATTCCTGTATCCGTTTGGTCCATTACAAATGTATAACTAGCAATAGGGTCTGAAGTAATTGGTCAGTGCCAAAGGCCACCAAAACTGTCATCGCTGGCTAAGGAGAAGGGATGGTATGGGCATAGTAAACCAGGCCCACCCCCATCTCTGCTTAACCTGTGGAGGTAGTTGCTTGGAAGGTGGATGAGGAGTTGAAGTGAAATGAGGGCTTCCTCACCCTTTTGCTCTCATCCCCTGGTCAGCAGTGTCAGGCAAAGAAGGGGAGTAGGGACTGGGTTTACGGAGCTTGGTACATCTTTGTTTAGCAGAGACAGCCTAAATTGAGGCAAAAGGGTGAGGCTATTACGCTGCCTATCTTGCTACCTTGCACATTGTCTTCCACCATGGGTGTTGGGGACCATGTTCAGGAAGGTACTCTGCTGTCCGTGTACATTGGCTTTCCTCTCTTGTCAGCCACACTGTAGCCAGGAAGAGATGGAAAGCAGGAACTGGCGCTTACAGAGCATTGTTTCTTGCGCCTTCAGCCTGGAGAGAATGATGTTCCAGCTCGATGGGGGAACTACTAGATGCTGCTGGACTCCAACTCCCATCATTCCTGATCGTGGGCTGTGCTAGCTGGGACTGATGGAAGGTGAAGTCCAACAACATCTGGAGGGTCACAGATTCCTCACCCCGATCCTGCTGTTAGAGTAGTTATTTTGTTTATTTTATTTTTAAAAAAGCCATTAGAATCTGCAGTCTCATTTTACATTAGCATTTGAGTCCACTTATTTTCCATTTCTAATAGCTTGCAGGAAACAATGCCAGCTTGGGGGGGTTGGTTCATTATTTGGAGCTGTAGCCATATGTGTGTGGGGTAGTACCACTAATGTTTTATACCTTTCCCAGTTTTAGAAACCGGTCCCATCGAGACTTTGTGAAAGGCTTATCGTGGGCACCATTGAACAAAGTCTCACTGACGACAGTTGGGTGGGACCATCAGGTTCTACATCATACAGTCCCGGCGCAGAATAACCATCCTCCTGGAAAAAACAACATAACTGCATAGATCTGTGTGTTCCGTTTGGGGTCGTTCTCCCTGGAATAGCATCTTTTTTGCTTTCGGTTTTTTGTTTTCATTTTGGTCGAGTCCTGGGGATGAATATGGCCTTTGCAGCGATGAAGAAAAGTCCTGTAGCAATTTCATGTTAAGTGAGCACTAGCTCATTTCAGCCACTTGTTGCAGCCCTTGAGATTCTTTGAGCATCAGAAGTCTTATCGATGGTGACAGAACAGTACAAAATCATAGAGAATTGGGTTCATTTTGTTTTAGTTCAAAAAAAATTTAAAGAACCTCCAAAGTTGTAGAGAAGTGTGTGTGTGACCCTTTTTTGAATGGGGAATTAATACAACCTTGCAGGAATTTCTAGGCTTTTTGGGGGGCAGCCTTGTATTGGGGTTTTAATTATGACTTTGAGAGACTGTGAGGTAATCTAAATTGCCCCATCTTGAGGATGCAGTGTATTGTGATATGGAATCTCATCTGGGATAATGTTATGTAGATATAGACATGAAAGCATGCTATATGTGTAGCCAGGCAGTGAGTGAGATTGAACTCATGAGCCCCATCAGTGGAGAGCTTGATCTAAGGCTTAGTTTTTAGGTTGTGTCCTTGGAAGCGGGGACAACAAAGCTTTCTTGTAGAACATTGGTTTTTAACTGAGCTGCAGAGAATTGTGTGCAAGATTGGGATGGGGTGGGTATCACACCGCTTTGCGGGTCTTGAAGCCTGCGGAACTACTTGTACAAATGAGGCATAGAGTTTTGTGCCCCCAGCTCTCGGATTACATTATGTAGAGCAAAGCAGATACGCTGATAGGAAGCCATCCCCCCCCCCCCCGGGAATTAGAAACTGACAACGTTGGTGTTTGCAAATCTATGTAGTTGCTATGTGAAATCCCAACTGTTGTTGTGCATCTACAGCCAATTTCCAAGCAGGAAGGCTCTGTTGTACATTTTGTTTCGTTTAATGTATTCACACACATGTCCCATGGTGGAGTAGAAGATGTAAGGTGCGCATGCTGATGTGACACATCATGGTTTTGTAATGGGAGCACTGCTGGAAGGAATCCCCCCGCCTTCCGTGATTTTCTGGAGCAAAGGAAGACAAACTGCTTATTTGATGTCGGCAACAAACACTACTCCAGGACCCTTGTGACGTGAAATGGATAGAGATGATCGCACGCAAAAGGGAAGGCAGTTTTTGAAATAAATCCCTTTTCATTTTTAAATGATCCGATCTTCTGCTTTATTTGACAGTGTCCTCATTATGCCTCTTACTTCGAATCCTCTTCTAAATGGAACTTTGCATTCTTGCAGTGATATTTCAAGATGCCAAGTGCTCACTTACGTGGCCATAAAACTTCAGATCCTGTTTTTGCTAAATTGTAAGGCTTTCTTCCCTAAAAATATCACAATAATTAAGTGGCTTCAGATGCACACTTAGCTGCAATTCATCCAGAGTGACTTGGAGGGGAAACAATTCCTGTTCATTTCAGTGGCCTCGACCGGGACCATTGCTCAGCCATTGCTCTCTTAGGTAACCTTGAAGTTGCCTGTTGGCTAGAAGGCATGCATAGTACTCTTGTGTCCTGTTCCTCAGCTCCCCATAACCCTGCAGTACCACCTTGTTGCTCAGGATGACTGGACCTGAGTCTCAAAGTACACCTTTAAAAACCCCACCCACAAGGTCAAGCAAGTATATCCTTAAGCTGTTTGAGGCATTCTCAAGATACAGTGGTACCTCGGGTTAAGAACTTAATTCGTTCTGGAGGTCCGTTCTTAACTTGAAACTGTTCTTAACCCGAGGTACCGCTTTAGCTAATGGGGGCTGCCGCTGCCACACGATTTCTGTTCTTGTCCTGAAGCAAAGTTCTTAACCCAAGGTACTACTTCCGGGTTAGCGAGTCTGTAACCTGAAGCGTTTGTAACCCGAGGTACCAGTACCACTGTACACTGTTTCCTGTGTATTATGAACAACATAAAGGCCACATGTCAACATAAAGGCCATGAATTACCCCAGATTGTCTTCTGAATGACTGGGCTCTTCTGGCCTCCCACATGTTCTAAACGGAAGCTTATATGGTATTTTCTTGCGAAAGAAAAATACATTTCCCAGATTTTCTGGAGGAAGAACCTATGAGAAAACAATTCTACCTTTAAAAAAAAAACAAAAAACCAGAAATTATAAACCACCTTAAGTCTGAGAGGAGCACTAGACCAAACATTTTGTAATTTCAGGTTAACACTTGTCCTAAATTTCTCTCCCCACGCTCCTTACATTTTAATTCTGGGGCAGTTTCAGACATTCACAGGCCATGACTGCAGTCTTTTGACCTGTGTTTTTCCTATGTATCTTAAGGACTAAACTACATGTTTCACTAGTCACCTTTTTGAGAGGAGCATAAATTAGCCACTTTTTAAGGGAATAAAGAGCAGGTCTTCACTCCACATTGTTCTCTCACCAGGGTCAATTGGGGGGGGGAGGGGCAGCAGGATACCCACTTGGTCCAGGGGCTCAATCTCAAAGGGGGGCTCAAATCTAGACACTTGTTCATTTGGGGAACATTCACAAGGCCAAAATGTGACACCTCGGCTAGAAAAGCATTAGCTGAATGTGCCTTGCTCTGCTTTTGGTGCCTTATGTTGTGTTCAGGTGGTGTAATTCTTACTATGGTTAGAGGCTTCAAAAGCTGGATATGGCCTGGGCTTCTCTCAACCTCAGAGGGCCTATGTCCATGTGGAGTGGGTAGTTTTCAGCAAGAAATTGGGGCAGGCCTCTGACGTACACAAACTGCAGTTTGAGTAATGAATCACTGGTAGGTGGTACACGTTTTCCACTTGTGTTTCGTCACAATTTTCCCTTTTAAAAAATGGGAAGGAAAAAGGTATTGCAAATGTGTGCCTCCACATATATCACCGATGTCACTTCAGTGTGGCAGAGGGGTTGTATCGAATCCTGCGCCTCAAAACAGCACCGCCACACCCTGGCGTGCCTGCCTAGTATCTAAACTCTGCCTTAATTCTGAAGTATCTTAGTATCTGAAGAAGTGTGCATGTACACGAAAGCTCATACCAATGACCAACTTAGTTGGTCCCTAAGATACTACTGGAAGGAATTTTTTTTATTTTGTTTCGACTACGGCAGACCAACACGGCTATCTACCTGTAACTCTGCCTTAATTAAATAGCTTTGTACATTTTTCTATACTGGGTTTTTTTCTGTACCACAAGGTGGCAGCTGTTGATTATTTCTTAGTCTAAAATGGTCAAAGGTTTCCCTTACTGAATATGAGACTCCCATTTAAGTAAAACCTGAAAAGTTTGATGAGGAAACGTCTATCGATGTGTGACTTTATCTCACATTGTCTCTACCATTCTGATGAATCCTGCTAAAGAAACTGCAACAGGTTTTGCGGTGCCTTAGATCTGAGGAAGTAGACTCATCTACAAACGCTTAGACCACAGTAAACCTGTTAGTCTTTAGGGAACAGGGGGAACCAGCCTGATGCCTTCCAGAGGCTGTTGGACTACAACTCCCATTAGTCTCAACCAGCTTGACCCCTGGTCAGGGATGGTGAGAGCTGTAGCACAAAATAAATATCTGGAGGGTACCAGGTGTGCTGCCCATCCTTTATACAGTGGTACCTCTGGTTAAGAAAATTCATTCTGGAGGTTCGTTCTTTACCTGAAACTGTTCTTAACCTGAAGCACCACTTTTATAGGTAAGGGGACCCCAAACTAAGGCCCGGGGCCCGGATGCGGCCCAATCGCCTTAATCCGGCTCATGGACGGTCCGGGAATCAGCATGTTTTTACATGAGTAAAATGTGTCCTTTTATTTAAAATGCACCTCTGGGTTATTTGTGGGGCATAGGAATTCATTCATATTTTTTTTCAAAATATAGTCCGGCCCTTCACAAGGTCTGAGGGACAGTGGACCGGCCCCCTGCTGAAAAAGTTTGCTGACCCCTGTAATAGGACCTCCTGCTGCCGCCGCGCCGCCAGAGCACGATTTCTGTTCGCATCCAGAAGCAAAGTTCTTAACCTGAGGTAATATTTGTGGGTTAGCGGAGTTTGTAACCTGAAGCGTTTGTAACCTGAAGCATTTGTAACCCGAGGTACCACTGTAGTGTCACAAGATTCTTTGTTGGGTTTGCTGTATGACCTACCGTATTTTTCGCTCCATAAGACAACACTTTTCCCCTCCTAAAAATGAAGGGAAAATGCCTGTGTCTTATGGAGCGAAGGCACTGGACAGCAGGGGGATCCCTTAAGCTTAGGGATGCCTCTGCCGCCGGAACCATGGCTCCCAGCGGTGGCAGAGGGATGAGCAGCCTGAAATTGGGCTCCTCCCTCCGCTGCCGCTGCCAACAGCAACAGGGGAGGGACAAGCAGCCCCAAAGCGGGCTGCTCCTCCCTCCGCCGCTGCTGCCAACAGCGGCATTGATTCAGAATACTTTTTTCATGTTTTCCTGTAAAAACAGTGTGTCTTGCGGTCAGGTGCGTCTTATGGAGCGAAAAATACGGCAGTTGATAGAATTAGTTTGGACAGTAATGTTGCAGCTTTCTGAAAGTGAGGAAAATTACACAAGATAACATCAGCCCTTTGTAAAAAAGGCTTAACCTTTCAGCGGCATCCTTATCTTTTGAATTGCAGGTAAGTAACCTAATTGGGTAGTTTATGACCTGCCCAGCTGCTCACTTGTGAGTAGAAACCCTTTTGGCAAGATTGTCAGGCGGACCTGCAATGTGTGGGACTTTGCTTAAGTTTGATCTGGAAGCTGCACTTTGTGCAGAATGGACCGAGACCTTGTCACTATAACATCGGTGAGCAGAGAACTGCTCTGATTTGCTATCAGGCCAAGCTCAAAAAGTGTTACTATATATATATATATACAGTGGTACCTCCACTTATGAATTTAATGCGTTCCGAACGCACATTCGTAAGTTGAAAAAAATTGTAAGTCGAATCCCATAGGAATGCATTGGGAGAAAAAATTCGTAAGTAGAAAAAATCCTATCTAAACCGCATCCAAGATGGTGGACGGAGCTCCATTCGTAAGTAGAAACATTTGTAAGTAGTTATTCGTAAGTAGAGGTACCACTGTAAAGCCCTTAACAGCTTGGGACCAGTCTGCCTGCAATATAACCTTGCCCCATATTTGCCCAGTAAGTCACTTCAGTCTGTGAAACTTGCACCCCATAATACTCATTATGCATTCGTAAGAAATTTGTAAGAAACGGGACCCAGGTGGCGCCGTGGGCTAAACCACTGAGCCTAGGGCTTGCTGATCAGAAGGTCGGCGGTTCGAATCCCTGTGACGGGGTGAGCGCCCGTTGCTCGGTCCCAGCTCCTGCCAACCTAGCAGTTCGAAAGCACATCAAAATGCAAGTAGATAAATAGGAACCGCTATAGCGGGAAGGTAAACGGCATTTCCGTGCGCTGCTCTGGTTTGCCAGAAGCGGCTTTGTCATGCTGGCCACATGACCTGGAAGCTATACGCCGGCTCCCTCGGCCAATAATGCGAGATGAGCGCGCAACCCCAGAGTCGGTCACGACTGGACCTAATGGTCAGGGGTCCCTTTACCTTTACCTTTACCTTTAAGAAATCAGTATTTTAGTGTGGCAGTGCCTACACACTGGATCTCCCTGCCTATTGACAGAGGCTTTTTTTGTGCTTTTCGGCACCTGCTAAGCACATTCTTGTTTAGACAAGCTTACCTACGTATGCAAAATGTTGGCATGTGTTTTAAAAAATTTTTAGTCTATAGCTGATTTTTTTTATTAAAAAACCTTTTAAATAGTTGCTTTTAATTGTTTTTACTAACAATTTTTTCAGTAATTCTTTCAGCAGTTAGGAATACACTCCCTGGCTGTGCGCAGAAGAAGGGAAATATTGATTCCAAATATTTATAAACAGACCGTTTTCAGCAGATCATGGAATCCAATAGTGTTCTGGGCACAAGGCTTCAGATGAGAGTCAGGTTTGGGTCTCCGCTTAGTATCCCAAAAGCTGCTTCCCAAACATGTTTGATCAAATTCTGCCTCTTTTCTTTGCTAACTTCCTGGGATCTTATGGTGCCTTTGCTGCCGTTTTAAAACGACATGAACACACTTGTACACTTAAGATGCCCATTATAGAAAATCAAGGATGGTTGTGGTGCTTTTTTAAGTTTCAGAGAGTTTTGTTTTGTGCCTCTGAGAGGATTAATGCAAGTATTCGCCGTTTCAAAAGACTCTCCTGTTAGGGCTTGCTGAAAGTAGTTGTATGGGCAGCTTTGAAGACATGTGTTTTCTATTTATAGCTTGAGTCTTTGTAAGCAGCAGAACAAGCTTTTCTTCTCATGTTGCCCCATCAGATGTGCATCTCTACCTAAGATGACTCATCTGGTCTTGATATTAAAGACAACAGCAAGGGAGGTGGAGGCTGGATTAATATCGATCATCTACCTGGAAGCCAAAAACCTATCCCCAGTTGCCTACAAAAGCAGATTTTGTGTACACTACCAGAATGAGATGGTATCTAAAGCAGTGGTAGGAAGCATTAATTTGTGGGCCTGCACACCCCTTTCCTGTGCCTAACTTCATAGGATGTTTGGGGCAGGAAAGTTTTGAATTTTTTTGCAAAAGGGAGGCCGCTGAAATTCAGCATCTTTTGAACCTGATGCTTTTTTCTGTCAACCTGCATGGCAACAAACATGCCATGGCAGTGGTATGCCTCTGAACACCAGCTACTGGGGAGCACTAGTAGGGAGAGTGCTCTTGTGCTCATCTATTCGCAAGGTTCCCACAGGCATCTAGTTGGCCAGTGTGAGAACAAGATGCTGGGCTACCGTGTTTCTCATATTATAAGACATGTCTTATATTTATTTTTTCCTCAAAAAAACCCACTATGGCTTATTTTCAAGGGATGTCTTATTTTTTTCCTCCTCCTCCTGCCACGGCCGGCATTGCTGCTGCGCCTATCACTATGTCTTATTTTCGGGGTATGGCTTATATATCTTGAATGCTTAAAAATCCTGCTATGGCTTATTTTATGGGTATGTCTTAAAATATGAGAAACAGGGTAGATGGGTCCATTGGCCTGATCCAGCACAGTTCGTAGACCAGGCTACTTAAAATATGAGAGAGTTTTATGTGTTATGTTAATGATTCTTCTCCCGCAAGCATGTCTGCACAGCTGCAAGGATTATAGCTTTACTTTTTAAAAAAACTGAAAGCAATACTTCAAGGCTATACATACATTTCATGTACTGTACTTGGACTGCATGATGTGGAGATTTTTGTCTGCTCTCTGGAATGAAAACGAGGAGGGAGGGCTGCAGGCTAGAGCTGTAAGCCAAATTCTTTGAAGCTAATCTTATGCACACAAAGTCTGAGTCCAATAAGCTCTGGCAAAAAACAACAACACCATTGACAAAAGCCACCTTATTCCATGCATATCTTTAAAAGAAAACCCCCCACTAGGTTATGTTGCATTTTCTTCTAATCCCATGGCTTTGTAATGTTGCAGCATACAAAGCAGTGCCTGTAGTGAAACGATGGATATAGTTTTGCTGAATTTGGTTTAATACATTGCTTTGGCTTTGGGTGTTCCAATTGAAGACAACCTTTTATTTTTATTTTTATTTATTAGTTGAACAGTCACTGTACAATCCTATGGTAGGGTGTGGTGGTGACCGAAGGCAGTAGTGCCTGTCCAAGAAGGGTTGGAAATGAGGTTGGAGGAGGGCTCTTGCAATCTTCCCTCTTTTTTTATCAGTGTCCCTCCCCAAGAAAAGTATTTTCCTTCCCATTTGAAACAATCTCCTGTGCTGGCTTAAATTTATTATGGGTTTGGGGGGCCCCTGTTAGGCACCCAGGAAGGAGTTGGGTCCTTTGGCAGCCAATATTTTATCCTAGTCACTCCAAGACTAGATATGCCAGCTTGCAAGGGTGATTGGGGTAGCTGAAGTCCTATGCGCAATGCCAGGACATCAGGAGGAGCCGAATGCAGCGGCAAACCATCCGCAGTGCATCATTTTTTGGGCTGTACCGAAAAGGGCCATGACCACAAAAAATTCCACAGCAATGGAGCCAGGGGCACCTGACATCAGATTCTGGAAGAAATCCAATTTCTCCTTTGGATGTTCTCCCTGGAGCTTGACTTTTAAAATTAAGCTTTGGAGTTCAACTTTTTATTTCAATTTGTTGCCTCACAGGATGGAAGTCATTCTGCAAAAGAAAACCAGTAATTTCAAAATCACCTTTTGTCAGAGGGACTTTTGTCAGAGCAGACATTTTACGCAAATGCAGTCAAAATTACATTTGTCCTTCCACAAATGAAGCTTCCAATACTTCTCATATGCTAGGTACTGCAAACCAGAAGCCCTTTGCAGGCTTTGTCAATAATTTACAAGTGGTAAGTTACTGATTATTCCTTTGGTGTTCATTAATGTTTAAAAATAACTATAATATATTCTTTGCTACAGCAGTTACATTGGGTACAAATCTTTGGCAGTACTACTTAAATGTTTAATATACAGTGGTCCCTCGACTTATGAATTACTCGACATCCGTAGGTTTCGACTTACGAACGGGACAAATGGCCGAGCGCTTACGAATTTTTCTACATCCGAAAGGAAACCGTTGGCGGTTTTAAATGCGGTTTCCTCGACTTACGATTTTTTACATGCGGTTTCCTCAACTTACGAATTTTTCGAAATATTTTTTTTCCTATGGGAAACCACGTTTCGACTTCCGAACTTTTCGACCTATGAATGTGCATTTGGAACGGATTAAGTTCGTAAGTCGAGGGACCACTGTATAGATATGTAGGTTAGAATCCTATGCTGTCTTATCTAAGAGGAAGACCTTCTGAAAATGAGGTTTACTGATGACATGTGCTGTTAACAATAGGATGCCACGGAATGGTCAAGCTTTGATCCTGAGTTCTGTGATTCATAAAACACCGACACAATTTGAAGGGGTGGCAAAATATTCAGTGTTGGGTGTATTAATTTTGCATTGGTATTGCTCACCATTTCCATGCAAAGCTGTTCAATGAACTATTCATATCATGCTGTGCTCTTTTCACACTATCCCACGAGAAGCATGCATAATGATGCCCCGAATCATGCGCCTTCATGGATTAATGCGTCCATCATGGATGTGACGGCTGCCAGTATTACAGCTTGTTTAGTACTCTGCATAGTTGTTTCTATGAACTTCCCTGGGAGCAAGCCCCACTGAACTTGCACGAGACTTATTTCTGAGTAAACATGTATAGGATTGCACTGTTAGTGAACTAAAGAGGAGGTGCTGCATGTGGAGGAAAATTAAAAGGTGCATTCAATATGCTTGTCTAGGGTTGCCGTATTCCAAACAGTGAAATTCTGGAAAGAAAAGCTGTTGAGCTCTTTTTGGCAAAGTTGTTGAGTTTGGGGTTTTTTTGGGGGGGGGCAGGATTTCCCTGACATTTAGCCGATTTCCGCCCAGACTGCTGCCAACTGCAGTATTCTGGATATGTCTGGGAAATTCCAGAGGTATGGCAACCCTATGCTTGTCTCAAAGTGCTTTATTTTTCCATAATACAATTTATTCTCTACATGTTTTACATCTATTTTACAGTTCTTTACATTGCCTTATGATGGCAAACTACTACACGAGCTTGTTTCAGCTTTATAACTTTTAAAAGTACAGCGATCTTTTACAAGTATTGGCAATCTGAAATGAATTTTAAAATCCTCGATAAGGGCTGAGAATACAAGTCGCTTGTTTACCCCACACCGTTCCCCCATCTCATATGGATATTCCCTTAGCAGCAACTAATTTAGAACATTGCATGTCTGGAAAAGGCAGTCTCCAAATCAATAATACAGGCAAACAATGCATGCAAGTATAAGGCATTGAGACTGTTTCATGTTACATTTCCCCAACACTGCTGTACATTGTGTGTGTGGGGGGGGGGTGCTATAATGTTTGGAAGACACTCGAGGAACTTGTGTGTATAATGGAGAGAACTTTGCAACTTCTAATCATAATGGGTCAGGTCTTGATATAAGTTAACTTAAGGAAGCTCATGAAAATAAGGTTTCCCATCCCCTCCTTCCCACCCACAACTCAATCCCACATTATTCAGGAGGGCCCCGACAACCCTCCAGAGAGGATTTGGGCATGTGTGAGTGAATAGGACACTTCATGCGGAAGGACAGGATGGGAAACTTTCCTTCTGTTAACATATTTTAAGCTAACTTATGTTAGGGTCCAAGCCTATGGGTTCATGTGCAGAGAACAAGTGCCAGTGGTGGGGCAGGGCAGGGCAGTAATGGCAACCATGACATGTCAAGCTAAAATCCCTTAAAATACAGGACTCAAGGGTGCAGGAACCCTTTCCTGTGTGGTACTTGGTCACTGTATGTATGAAGCAGTCCTAGGGAACAGAGTAATACCAGCCATCTAAATAAATTGAAGTGACCAGAGGAGGAATGGCCACTGGGAGGAGCTCAGAGAGAAGAAATGCCATGGTGTGTCTGCACAACCGGACTCATTCATCTGCCCCAGATGAAACAAAACATGTCTCTCCTGCATTGGTTTCTACAGCCACAGCGGGTGCTGTAACTCTCTAACAGTTTGACTTCGTCCCCAAAGGAGCACTCTTCCATTGTCTCCTGAGACAGACGGATGTCATCAACAACAACAACAAAATAAATGGACCAGAGCCAAGACTAAATGAGACATGGCTTTATAGGAAAGAGTGTTTGTTCTCAGGCCAAACCAGCAAGATTTATATGAGTGGTATCCAGCTAAGTCAGACTTTGAATAGAGCCACAGAATTCAATAGTCGTAAGTTAGTCACCCTGCACATTTTATTGTTTACAATATTATCTACAAGTGTGAAAAGGTATTCGAGAGGAAGGGTGAGATGTAAATTCAATAAATAATAATAATTGGGTATGTAATAGTTTTCTTGTAAAATCCACAGATTTTTTTTTTGCGAGGTGGGGCGTTTTTGGTTTCTTGCAGCCTTAAAAGTCGCTGCTGCTCCATTTGTCAACTATGGGACTAATTTAGGAATAAGCCATCCAGGTTTATCACTGGCAAAAACATGACATTTGTCAGCCATTAAACAGAGACCAGACCAACAAATTCAACACGGGGGTTGGACTGGATGGCCCTTGTGGTCTCTTTCAACTCTATGATTCTATGAACACATAGAATGAACAGCTCTCATAAATGGGCAAACAAGCCAAGGTGGTTTAATACAATCCCATATAGTACTTAGCTTTTTGGAAGTAAATCTCATTGACTCAATAAAACTTACTCAAAGGATCGGGCTGCAAGGCTCACATTTACAGAGCCGAACTTTAAACCTGCCTTGCTTCCTTGATATACATCAATATATAACTTGGCTTTAATTTTTATAGGTGCCAGCACCTAATGTTTTTAATGCCAATGCCATAATGATAAAAACTAACACCTTAAAACTAAACTGTTTGGTGTCCACTTTGACATCTTTTATCACTTTGTATGTAAGATGTTCAGCCTACAAAGGAGATGGGTGCAATCTCCTTAAAAATTTTCCAGGACTGCAGAAGAAAGATACAGCCTTTATGCCTCCCATTCTGTCCTCCTGCCCATATCCTGTTGCTTGCTGTGATTAGTTTTCCACCACGGTAGGCAAGGCAAAGGTGAAAGGACCAATGGAGGCACAGATCAGGGGTCACAGTGACTGTGTTCTTTTAAGGAGACAAACAGGATCTCCAGACTGCATCCTGGCAAATATGGCATTTCGGCTCTTTTTATCCTGGTGCAGTTTCTTAATTAAAATCTCTCCCCAAAATTCAATTAACAAGTTGCATTTTAAAGCGACAGTAATACTCTTAATATTCTGTATTTATATTGTATGGGTATTAGTGAATGCTGTGAAGTCTCATTCTTGCTTCTAGAGGTGAGTCATACTTCCTAGTCTAAACTTCCTAGTCTAGTCTAAAAATTGACCTGTAGAATTGTCTGAAGAAGGTGCAATCTCAATTATTTCCAATAGATTCAATAACACCTGGGTCTGACAACGCCTCCTAGGCTAGCAGACTTCTCTCAGGGTTCCTGTGTCTTTTGTACTTGCATGACAAATGGAAATCCAGTAAGTTTGGCTTTTCCTGACATGGAGATGCAGTGATTTGGGGGGTGGGAACCTAGCTGCTTAATTTTCTCTTTTTGTGGAGTTATTAAAGCAGGGACAGATAACTCATGGCCTTCCAGAGGTTGTTGACTTTCAACTCCCATCAACTTCAGCCATAATGGTAAGAGATGATGGAAACTGAAGTCCAACATGACCAAGAGGACCACAGATTCTCCATCCCTGTGTTAAAGCCACAGCTACCAGAAAAAGTAAGTAGCCCTAGTCCCCCTCATCTGTTTGCTTTCTTCTGCTTTATCCCTCTAAACCCTTCTTCCCTCCGACTATGCCATCTTCTTCCAACCACTAGGCTCTTCAGATTTCAATTCTTGGCCCCACATAGCTATTGGGGCCACTGCCATTTAACTCCCCCTCTTAATCTTGGCTCCTGCTCTTCTGCAGCTAGATTCCTCTTCTGTTCCTTGCCTCCTGCTAGGATGAAGGCATCCATCCTTTCTTTGCTGCTTCGAGTGTCAGGTGCACATTCAAGAAGGAAGATGGATGGTGCTTAAAGTTTCTTCCATAAACTGCTAGTCTATATAATCTTCTACAGGCCAAGCTGGCACTAGTCACTAGGAAGACTATGTAATTACTTAAATGCTTTAAGCAAAAGTTGCTGAGTGACTATGTGGCATAACTTGCCCCCTTGTCCATTTTGCACAGAAGCCCTTAGAACTCATTCTTACATTGTCCCTAATAACTTACAACCAGTCTATTTACAAGCGGACACTTGGACTACTTTCAGTCTAGGTCAGGCTCTTGTGCCTCATTTTACAGCTATCAAAGGAAGAGCCAGAACAAAGCAGAGAGGACGAGGCCTATAACTTGGCCAAAGCTGGTGCAAGGTGGTACAGCTTCCTCGTACAGGCCTTATCGAAGACCTCCTTGGTACGAATAAGAAATGGGTTGTCGTGCTCCAGGCCTGACGGTAAATGTATTTGCAGTTCCACTATATTGTTGATTTCCGTGAGAGGATCTGAAGAATGAAGAAAAACAAAAATGTCACCACATGAATGGAAATCATTAATATATATAAAGGTAAAGGGACCCCTGACCATTAGGTCCAGTCGTGGCCAACTCTGGGGTTGCGCACACATCTCGCATTATTGGCCAAGGGAGCCGGCGTACAGCTTCCACGTCATGTGGCCAGTATGACAAAGCCACTTCTGGCGAACCAGAGCAGCACATGGAAACGCCGTTTACCTTCCCGCTGTAGCGGTACCTATTTATCTACTTGCATTTTGACGTGCTTTCGAACTGCTAGGTTGGCAGGAGCTGGGACCGAGCAACGGGAGCTCACCCCGTCACAGGGATTTGAACCGCTGACCTTCTGATCAGCAAGCCCTATGCTCAGTGGTTTAACCCACAGCGCCACCTGGGTCCAGTATATAAAAATGTAAACTGGCCATGTCCGTTAGTATCCACTTTTCACCAAAACCACTTGACTGATTGCGTTCAAATTTTGACACAATGCCGCATGCGAATATGAGAGTGACCCCGTACCATTTTCAAAGACAGATGTCACACCTGTGCCAGGTAAAACCCCATGTTTCAAAACACACCACTCAGACGAAAATGCATGCTGGGAAAAGAACCAGGTGGCAAACCAGCACCCTCTAGCGGTGGCAACACTGGTACTGCACATATAAAACCTTCCCTCTCAACAGCACCTCGGCTTCCGTTTACATACTAGGCTGAAGCCTTTACAGACTAGGCCGAATGGAGGTACTAACTCGCCTGGGTGGGGGTTGGGGGAGGAGGGGATGGGATGGGATAGGATAGGATAGGTCAGGACACGGTGGGACCACTTACAGGGATGAGCCGGGGGTGGGAGGAAGAGGGGGCGTGATACATCATGGGTCGGGACAGGATGAGGGAAATCACAGGGATAAGCCGGGGTGGGGGGAGGAGGGGGTGAGCCACAGCAACGTGTGGCAGGGCCAGCTAATCATACAATATAATACAAAGTCCTGAGAAGCAATATGGCGTGGGAAAGTAAGAAAATGATTTTTGCTCAGCCCCAGCTCGACGTATTTTGAATGTTTTCTATGCAGTCATTAACCTTGTCAAACATACATGCTGATTTTAGGAGGAAAAGTGCTTCATATGCGTAGTTTTCCTTGCTCTTCACCTAAATCTGGTATTTTGACTACATACCCTTCAAGAGTTCTGATTTTCCTGGGACATCCCAGAATTACTTTGACCCCAGAATGTCCCGTTTCCCCCCTCAAGTGCTGCCACTGCCAAGCTCGGAAAAGAGGTTGAGCTGGCACTTGCAGTGGTATTGCACTTTTGCACGAATCAGCTGGCTCCCGTAAGAGTGCAGCACAAAAAGATGTGCGTCCCGATTTCCATCACTGGAATGTTGGAGGGTATGGAATCAGGACTCCAATTGCTGTACCGAGAATTGAAGCCAAATATGTGGGGTACTGAAAATAATGTTGTGATAAAAAATGGGTTGTCAGGGATTTTCTACTCTTCTCTAGAGAGAAGGAAAACACTGGATCTACTAGGTCGTGGGTGGAGAGCCTCGGGTCCAGAGAACCATACATAAGCACTTCTAAGTTTTGCATTGCTGGAGTGTAGCCAACTGTACAAACATAAGAGTCATACCTCTTGCCCCCACCCACTACTGGCAGGCGGTCCCTGTAAGGTTGCCCACCGCAAGTGAATGAAGCCCCTGGCTTGGAAAATGTTTCCCCACCGCCACACTAGACAGTGTGTACTGCAGGAATTTTATAGTTGTCACCTGCATGCCTACACCTTGCCAGCAACACTTTCCTTGAAGCTCCCAGTTCACATCACAATTCCTGCATTTATGCCAAGTGGAACATACCTGCCGGCGGCTGCTGTGTTGGTAGCATACTCTCCGTTCTGGCCTTTATACATGGCTTCACCGGCAGCATTACTGTAAGTCACCATCTTCCCAGGTAATTCCAGGGACACCCTTCGCCCTTGTGCGCTGTTTGGACCATTCCTGTGAGTGGAGTTGGCCCGGCGCATCCCTTCCGCAGCCTGAGAGTTGTATGACATTGTACTGTGGCCGTAGGAGGAGGTGGGTGTGCTCATGCTGCGAGAAGACATGGTGGGCCGGCTATACGACCTGTCCGTCTCTGTCACATAGAGGCGCTTCTTGATCAGAGGACGGCTGTTGTCATAGGAACTGAGGTAGCTAGAGGAGTAGCTCCCGCCTGGGTAGTGGTGACTGTATCCACTGGGCCTCGTGCTGTTTTCCAGAATTGATTTGGATGTCAGGGAATAACTGTTACTGTAGTTATAGCTTGAAGGGTTGGAATTAAGTTGCTTATTTGAGGCCTGGTTGCCACCTGGGATATTAAGGGCTTTGTGGTTCTCCTCCCCTTTTGAAGAATCGTCTGGGACCACTTGGGCATCATTGCTGAACTCAGGTGGAGGGGGAATGATCTCATAATCAAAACCCTCTTCCACCTCGTCGTTGTTGTCTTTGGCGTGGTTTTGGGGTGCTGTGAGAGAGTGCAAGGGAGCTTCCTGCCTGCTGTGACTTAGGAGGCTTTGAACTAACATGGAAGTCCCATGCCTGTTTGATGAGGGAAGATTCTGGGAGACATTCATCTCCTTGACCACCTTTGCATTCCCACATTGTTCTGAGGCACTGGAAAATGTCTGAGGCTTCTGACCCCTCTGCCCCTCTGACAAGCCCAAGGTGCTGCTATCAGGTATACCTGCTCCATTACGCTGCTTGTTTTCAGAGGCTGCAAGTGATTCCTTTTGAGGAGACTTTGGTACAATCGTGACAGAGTTGGGCTTGGAGTCACTGTAGTAAATAGTGGGCGATCCAGTCTCTGACTGGCTGCTGCTGCTGTGCAACTTCTCAGATAACTTGAACTGGGGCCTCTCTGACAAATAGCTGTTCTGTCGGGAGGCAGAGGCAGAAGACCTACCTCTTTGGGCCCTCTGTTGTGCAGCCAAGAGGAGAGCCATTGGGGATCCCTTTTCTACTTTTTCTCCTGTAACAGGGTGAACCAAAACTTCACTATTCATTTTCTCACTCTTCCAAGAGGATGTGGATGTCTCTGAGGGCCTGCGCTCAGCTGAGTCTCTCTGGTTTTCATTATTATTTGTGCTGGTGGTTCCGTCTTCTGTCGTTTGGGAAGAACTCGCAGAGCCCAGGCTGTCAATGGAACCGAACCTCGCCCTATGCATCTTGTATTGGAAAAGAGAGAAATCCGTGTTAGGAGATGCAGTTAGTAGAGGTGAGGCCGTGCCAGAAGAGGCTGGTGAAGGCACAGATGGAACCAAGAGTTCATTCTTTGGTTTCAGAGGAGAGACTGGGGGTTTACAAGTTTTGTCAGGTGCCGAGCGACCAGCAGAGGTGCTAGGAATCTTAGGCTCTTTCTCTGTCACTTCCGACATTGGTGTATTCGGACTTGCTGTTGGTTTTGGAAGTCTGGGCTCGCCGCTATTGGTCTGGCTGCCACCAAACTGAAGAGTAACTTGCTTCTTTGGTTCTGGATTATGTTTTAGGTTTGCAAAAGCCAAAGGTGGCCCCCCATCCTTGGTTGGTGACAACAAGGCTTCCAGTTCATCTTTGAATTTCAAAACACTGTTTGCAGTGGTGGATTTATTGTCTAGTGTTGAGGAAGCATCACTGGGGGAGGTTTTGCCCATGGAAGGCGTATCAGCAAGCCTGATTCCTTTCTTTTCGCTTTCTTTAACCACTGGTGATTTGGGGCTTGTCACAGCAGGCCTTGCTTGTTTTGGTTCATCTGAAACAACTTGGTTGCTATTGGTAACGTTGGCTTTAGTCTTGGGAGATACAGTTCTGTCTAGTGGTCTGTCTTCCTTTCTGCATGAAGAGGACAGCAGGGCAGACAATTCATGCTTTAGCTTGTCCAGGTTGCTGCGTTCCTTCCAGTCTTCGTCATCAGAGGATGCCCAGTCCGAAGAATCTGTTTCTTTGCCTGGTGGCGCCTCATGTTTCAGCAGGGAGGCAGAGGAGCCATTAGAATCTGATGTCCGTTTTGAACTTCCAGCCTCTGTGGTTAGCACAGAAGGCTTTTCCATAGTGGCTTTCGCTGCGACTTCTCCTTCAGGGTGAACCGTGGCTGCACTTCGTACAGTAAAGTTAGATGGCAGGGCAGGTCGGCTATGAGGAGTCAACTTGGGGAGCTGCTCATCTTTTGGACTGGATTCTTTTTCTGCCGAGGATATAGAGGATGTTCTCACAGGAGTCGGGGGAGGTACTTTTAATGACCTTGGAAAGGTAAGGTGAGGCTCTGGGCTGGATTGTGGCAATAGTGGCACCTTATGGGTGGGAGTGCTTGGAGAAGCAAGGTTTGGATTGGGGTAAATGGTTTCGGGCTGCCTCAAGTTCAGAACAGTCTCAGATTTCCATTTGGACACACCATTGGAGAATGGTGGGGTGTGAAGTGCTGGTGAAATGGGAGGCATAGGAGGGGCTTTGCCATCCCTAAAAGCCATAGGCGGAGGAGTAGGAGGAATGAAGTCTGGTGGGGATGGAGTACTGGGGGAAGACAAATTGGAATATGAGAATGAAGGTGGAGCCAGGGGTGAAGGAGATGGCGCTGGCATTCCTGGAAGAGGTGGTGGGGGTGGAGGCACCATTGGTGGGGGTGGGGTTTCCACAGAAGGTGGAGGTGGAGCTTTCATGGGAGGTGGAGGTGGAACTTCCATGGGAGGTGGTGGTGGGTCAACCATCGGTGGTGGAGGTGGAGGAGGAACAGGTGGTGGTGGTGGAATGTATTCATCATCCAAGAAATTCTCTTCAAATGCCTTGGGCCTCAGATCAAGAACCGAATTGTACTTTCTGTAATTGCCATTGATCTGAGAAGCTAGTCCAGGGGAGAAAACAACACATACAGTAGTGTTAAGGTGGCCTCTCATTTTAGTCAACATTAAAGCAGGCAAACGTTTTCTGTTAGGCAATGGTGAGAAACTCTTTTATAAGATGGGTAGGTGGGGATAATAATAATAAATGACCCCCTTTCACTGAAAAGTGAAGAAACAGACATAAAATCATAAAAGCGCCTTCATAATAGTTTCTACTTTTGGTTTCTGTCCATCCTTCCATTCTAAGTAACACATTCTGTCCACCCCCCCTTTCATTCACCTCGAGTGGGTCAGAGTGAAGCCTGCTCACTCGCAGTCCGCTCGGCTGACCCCGCCTCTACCAAAGCCGCTGATTGGATTATTTGAAGCGGGGTTTGGTGGGAACCCCCAACGACTGCAACATCAGGGAGGCGGGCCAGCACAACCAGCTGGCAAGTCTCCTGTGGCTCGGGGGGGTGCTGCACGTGGTCCCGCAAAGGGCACCCACAGTTGGAGGAGTGAGCGTTCATTCTGTCAGCACATGGATTGGCAATTGCATACTGGGTCTCCCTCTCCCCCAGGGGGGTTCCCCCCAACCCTTTGGAGCAAATTTGGGGAACGTGCAGGGTATAGGAGCCAACTCCTAGGGGCCATGGGGGCTTTGGCCCCCACAATAAAATATTTGAGGGGGCCAAGCACCCACAAAATTGATGGGCATTCCCATTCAAATGGTGTGTGTACACTGTGTTATGTGATTGATTATGTGGGGTGCGGTTTATCTGGGCCCCCACAATATTTTATTCAAGTTGGCACCCCTGGTGCAGAGTAGAGGGGGCTGAGTTCTGTTATGCAAGTGGAAATTCTTGTGCTGCTGGAGTACATTGGATAAGTTTTGGAATTCCATGAAATTGAGAAGACTGCTGTAGTCCCTGACAGTTTTTTCTAACTAAATAGCTTTTATCAGTTTTCAAAAACTCAGATTCTGAAACTGAAGATGCAAAAGGGAAACATTATCAGTAACATGGCAACCACACAGCAGTTATTGTCTCAATCCAGATAACCATGTGTGCTCACATGTGGTTCAGAATCTCCTGTGCATGTGAAGGAGGTCTGTGCAGGTAATTGGAGGGAGCTCAATCATCTGGATCAAAAAATCATAGAATTATAGAGTTGGAAGGGACCCTGAGGATCATCTAGTCCAACCTCTTGCAATGCAGGAATATGCAGCTGTTCCATATGGGGATTAAACCTGCAGCCATGGTTTTATCAGCACCACACTGTAACCAACTGAGCTATGCAACCTCCCAGATGATTAGATAACTGCCTTGTTTCTTTTGTTGCCACACATGGAAACACAGGAGTCATTTGAATGGCCAGTTTTCTCCTGAAACTGCTTCTTCCCAGCTCTTTTGCCGCCGGTGCTGGATCACCTTCCAATTTGGAACATCACTGCTTCAATTTTAGGGTGACTGGCACAGGTGAGGGATTAGCTCCTTTTCTGGCACCTATCTGTTGATGCTCTGGTTTAAATAGCCCCCAACATACCACTCGTGTAGGCTGGGTGGTAACCCAACAGAAACATTCATCTGCCACTGTAACACCTACATTTGGATTTTCTAGAACAACCAGCAAAGCAATCTCGATGGGAATCTAATGGTTTTTTCTAATAGCTGCTATGTGAAACTACATTCAGCACTCCACGCTGCTGGTGTCCAGGAAATGTTCCTCCCAATGGCAGGAACAGATACTGGAGCCTGCAAGACGGGCAGCCTTTTCCTTGGCAAGCAAAGCAAGCAGGACAAACACTTTCCAGTTTGGGGCTGTAGCAAACAAGACTGACTTTTTAACAGGGAAGTAACTTTATATTTTTAAATATGTCTGATAATTGCCATGGCTGCCTGACTGCAGAAACTAGCTGAACATGCTCTTGAAGAGGTTGATTCATCTTTATGATAGCTGCCCTTAACTCGGTGCCAAGCTGTCTTCCTGTTAGCAACACTAAATATTTTGGCCGATATCCAACCAAGTGATACTCCAGGTAGGCCTATGGAAACAAATGCACCAAAGTTAGTCACCATGAGTAACTTAAGTCCATTGTTTTCAGCGAGTCTACTCTGGGTAGGACTTAGGTTCAGCATAGATTTCTAGAAGTTCTCAAACATGTTCTCCAGCTAGAACATGTTCTAACAGAAACCACTGACCTAATGGTGAACAAGTGGTGAATATTTTAAAATAAATGTAAAGTGCTTTCTGATTTGTTTTTAACTGATCATTAAAAATGGCTTGCTTTAAAAAATAATAGGATGCCACATTAAAATGCTCATTATTGTTTTGGTATCTCATTTGCTTTGCAGGTTCAATCCCCAGCATCTCCAGGTAGGGCTGAGAGAGAACTCTGCTTGAAATCCTGCAAAGCCACTGCAAGTCTTTGTTGACAATAACATGGAGGTAGGTGGACCAATCACCTGGCTCCAGCTTCTGTGTCCCTATGACTGTGCGGTACCACAGCGCGTGTCACTGTGCTGCCGTTGCAAGGAAGTCAATAGTGATGTCAAAAGATCATCTGTACAAAGGTCTGGGACAAGTTGATTTGAATGGTGTACATGTGCAAAGCAGGAGTTGTTGGGTTAACAACTGTCATCTTACCTAGAGCTGGCTTTTCCTCAAAGCCTTCTGGTACTGATGGTGTTGGCACAGCCACTCCATGAGGCTCCTGAGCATTCTGAAAAAGGTTGGGAAAACAGACTTCAAAGACCATAAACAACAAATGGTGGAAGGCAGAAACATTCAGAGATTTAAGCACATGGCAAACAATAGGCTTCAGTTTCAAAGCAAACCAGAATCTATCTATCTATCTATCTATCTATCTATCTATCTATCTATCTATCTATCTATCATCTATCTATCATCTATCTATCATCTATCTATCATATCCTGGCATTACAAGAGTTAATTCCCGGCAATTAGTTATTTATTTGGCATTTGTTATTTGTTGATTTTGCACTGCGAATATTTGTGAATTGCTTATTGGTGTATTGCTAAGCATTAAGCAACATGACAAAACTCTGAAGAAAGGACCTGAAGGAGGGGTGGCTAAACTTTCTCAGCTCAAGGACCACATTGCAGGATAGACATCCCTCAGAGGGCCGAATCCCTCTCACGGCACACAGTACATATATGCTCATGCAGACATACATATGGCTCACACACTCAGCCCAGCTACATGCATACAGCACATGGGTACAGGAAGCAATCTCTCTCCCAATTTCCCAGCTGGGAGCAAAGCCTTTTGAATTCCCCTGCTCTAATCTCAGGAAGTATTTTCAAGTTTCCCATCAGAAAAAAAGGAAATTCAGGTCTGAGACTGGTGTGCTAGGCAAACTAAGGCCCAGGGGCTGGATCTGGCCAAATTGCCTTCTAAATCCGGCCCGCGAACGGTCCGGGAATCAGCATGTTTTTTACATAAGTAGAATGTGTGCTTTTATTTAAAATGCATCTCTGGGTTATTTGTGGGGCATAGGAATTCGTTAATTTCCCCCCCCAAAAAATATAGTCCGACCCCCCCATAAGGTCTTATGGACAGTGGACCAGCCCCCTGCTGAAAAAGTTTGCTGACCCCTGGTTGGCAAACCTTATCTGGCCCACAGGTTCTCCAGCGCTAGTCCAAAATGAACAGATTCATGTATTGATCTGAAATATGCAAAGTTGGTTCCCAGACGTGCTCTGTTCACAAGTCAAAAGGGGGGCCTTTTGCAAAATGGTTTTCATGATAATGCAAACACCCCTGGCCATGTTCCCTCTTTTCAGGCTGCTCCCTTGCAAAGCTCAAAGCAGAGTTCGCAGTTGGCCTGGGCTTTCCCTTCTGCTCTTTGTGACTATGAATAATAATAATAATAATAATAATAATAATAATAATAATAATAAATTTACTGCCCTATACCTGCAGGTCTCAGGGCAGTTCACAGGATAAAAACACAAAATATATAAACAAAACAAAAACAACCCAATAACCCCTGTCCCAACACATTTTAAAAGGGCATTGAATGTCAGTCAGCCAAAGTGGAACATTATTGCCTGGTACCTAAAGGCATATAATGAAGGTGTCGGGCAAACCTCCCTGCACAGCAGATGTGGCTCGGCTCGGGATGCTAAGCCTGATCACCTAGATTTTCTGCAATGCTTGTGAAAGTGTCAGGATAATATTGGGCTTTATTGGATGCCCACCTTCCTCTGCTCTTTCCCCGAAAGCCGTCATAGCAGCCCAGAATGCTGAACAAGGGATTCTGCTGGAATCCAGCCCCATGGAATTGGACTCCACTGGTGATTCACTATTGCCATCTTTCCACAAAAAAGGCATTTAATGCTTCTGCTACTCTCTGAGCCTACACTAATGCATCTAAATTACAGGGAGGTCAGTGCCGGGAGTTGAAGTCATGCTTCCTTCTTTTGGGGACAGTGACTTATTTAGTAGCACTGAGTTTCTGCCCCACCCAAGTGCAATGAACCTGCACCAACACCATTCCTTCAGCGGTTTAATTCATATCTGGAGTTGGGACCCTGCAGATGTTGTTGGATTCCCACTCCCATCATCCACAGCCAGAATGGCCAACAATCACGTATGATGGGGGCTACAGTATGACAACATCTAGAGGACCATGGGTTCCCTAAAGGTAAAGTTAAAGGACCCCTGACAGTTACGTCCAGTTGCACACAACTCTGGGGTTGCAGCGCTCAACTTGCTTTACAGGCCGAGGGAGTTGGCATTTATCAGCAGACAGTTTTTCCGGGTCATGTGGCCAGCATGACCAAGCTGCTTCTGGCACAACGGAACACCAAAACCAGAGCAGTGCACGAAAATGCCATTTACCTTCCCGCCGGAGCAGTACCTATTTATCTACTTGTACTTTTTGGCGTGCTTTCAAACTGCTAGGTTGGCAGGAGCTGGGACCGAACAACGGGAGCTCACCCCATTGCAGGGATTTGAACAGCCAAACTTTTGATTGGCGAGCCCAAGAGGCTCAGTGGTTTAGACCACAGCGCCACCTGCATCCTTGACATGAGTTCCCTTCCCCTGTATTATAGTTGCCCCACTACTTCATGGGGCAACATACTCCACAGTGTCTGCAAACATGAGTTGATCAAGGCAAAAGTCTTTACAGCTGAAAATGCCAGAAGTGTGCCTGGAAAATGCAGGCACATTTCCCCCTTGGAGACACTTGCACACATCATAGAAAGTCTACCTTTGCATGTTGCACAAGTTGCCACTTCATCCTACCATGTTCCCTGGTAATTTGTGTGAACAAGAGAGGGACCAGTGGCCACGTGTCCTTCTAGAAAAAGAGGTGTCAGAACTCACCATGAACTCCTCCCTTGTTCTCTTATAATGGCAATGGTGCCCACCTGAGAAGTGCTGGAACTGAGTCCTGGTGAGTTCCAGCTGAAAAAGCCCTGTGTCCTTTATAGAAGATCAATCTCTATGTGAAAGGCTAGCAGAAGGCCTCTATTTGAGGGTGTTCTCTATTTGAGGGACTGTCTGATCAAAGTCCTGTTGAAAGAGAGAACCCTAAGAAGAGAGAGGAGCTGGGGTCTTGATGATGCCCATCAACATTTAGCACCCAGACAGAAGCCCCAGCAGGAACATGGGTCACCATGTCTCTATGATGAAGTGTATTTTATTTGAATTTAAATTATAGTAATTATTTCTAAATGTGCACCTATGAATTAACATGCAAACACTATGCAAATCTTTGTACTGTTCTGTCCTCTTTTTTGGCCATCTTAAGTGCAATGTACCTGTTTCAAGGAAAACAAGAAGTGCTCTTGTGATGCTTTTCACTAAAATACTTTTACTCTACACCATCTCATGCATTCTTTTAACACTGGGTGTTCTTACAAATAATGAGGAAATGGGAATTCTTACTGGCAGCATTAAAATGCTCTGCTTCATTTCAAGGGTTTTTAACTGCTCTGCTATGCATACACCCTTTGGTAATTATTAAGCCAAGAATCTGTGCTTTTCACTGAGTAGTTTTCATCATTCTCTGGAGACTGCCACCAAAGACACACCACCATATACAACTCAAACCAGAATGTCAAAGAGCAGATAAATTGTTACAACCTCTCTCTCTCTCTCTCTCTCTCTCTTTCTTTCTTTTTTGGTAAACCAATGAGCTACTATATACCAATTGATGAAGACAAGAACAAATGTTGTGGTATCCTGCCTTGCAGTGGCCACAACCTACTAACCAATGAAAGAGCTGTGTGGCCAAAGACCTTGAACTGAGGAAAGCTTTCCTTCTAACCTATGCAGGCCTGCAAATAATGTGGAAGCAGAATGAAAACATTTACCAGTAATACATCGTTGCAAGTTTTGTTTTTAAATCTAATCTGGTAGTCTCAATTTCACAGTGTTAATTGCATGCTATGAAAATGCACATATTTGTAAACTTTACTAGTTTTGTAAATAAAACTCGAAAACCTTTGTTTTATCATTTTTAAAAAGTGAGTAATTTCAATGTCTTAGGTGTTACGAAAATGTGCACATAATTCCTCATTCCCATTGCCCTGCTCTCTGCTGTGTAATCACCCTATCCTGAAATCATCTCTTCTTACAAATCTTTCAAACCAACTTCGGCTTTTGCCCCCATTTCCCATATGCCTGTCACAGGCCAAAGCCAACCTTCTGTCTTTCACTATATTTTAAGGCTACCTACCATTTCTGTATTCATGTACCTGAAACTATTACTAAGTCTAAAGTTGATTCACTTGGCACATATCTTCAAACCTGTCTCACCCGCATGTCTAACCTGCTTAGGCCCATGCTATACATTTTTTTAGGGACAGAGGAACACGAATAGCAGGATTGGGTTCAGCTCGCAGTGACTAGCGGGCTTGAGAAGCATTACTTCCCTACTTTAAGGAAATCCTGCAGCTCTGAAATGCCTCTGGCTTCAAAGTTGGGAAGAGTCTGGAGCTGCTGGCAGAGTTGATTGTTTAAGGTGCACCTCTCAACCAGTGCCCAGTGATGCTTTGGTCCTATTTAATTCTCACCCCAAAACCAACACCACACTTCTTGCTTCTGGTTTCAATTGCCTTTTCCTTTCCAGTGGTCCCAAACAGTCAATTCACATGTATAGTTGTTTGCAAGTGTCAGACACACCAAATCGGAACATCTCACACTGGCTTTTATTCTAGAACATCACATTGTCTGTATCCAACATTATAGAGATCAACATGCACCTGACAAAGTGGCCTCTGGCCCATGAATGTTTATGCTTCAATATATTTATTGGTCTTTAAGATGCTGCAAAAACTAATGCTGTTATTGTAAACCATGGATGTCACTTTAATCCAAACCACCATAGCTCTGAAATATTCCTTGGATTTCTCTTTAAAAAGAAAGAAACTCTGGCTACTCAGGAATTAAGCTTCTTTTCACTCCAAAGTACAGGAAAGTTATGATACAGACCACAAGTCTGCAACAGTACAATAAATAAAAGTTTGCTGAAAAATAACCTGCAGCCCCATGCAAAAGGTTGTTGATTGTACTGCGAAATATGACCTTTAATTTCACAATTCCAAGTGTTGCACGCACACACACACACTTGAACACACAAATACTTCGAATTCTCAAGCTAACCTTAAGAGATTCTGCTAATATTTAACAAGCATTATTCCAGGCCAAGGTTGAGATTTGTTTGATCCCACCCCCCACCCCCCAATGGGAAGAACAGTTAAACTTGGCTCCATTAAAACATTGTGGGTTTTGCCAAGGAAGGGTGTTCACTGCATATTAAGAGTGCTTTTATTTGTTTTATTAATTTAGTCTGCCTTCCTTCTATGATGAAACTCAATCCCAACCAAAAATCCCAACAGTCTGGAAGTTCCAAAGGAAGGAAGGAAGACCCAGCTAGCAACAACAGAGCAAGCGATCACCATGAAACGCTTTAAAAAAAATATTTGGGTTTTAGGTAATTCAACTGTAAAGTATTATCCTTGGCACTGAGCTGCTCTCTAGGGACCACTGACAAATACACCTCCTTTATCATTTGGTCATTTCCTGGTGGATATGGCTTGTAAGCCCTTTGTCACCTTCATATTTTGGAGAGTGCTGTGGAATAAAGAGTCAGCAGTAGTAGCAGAAGCAGCCTTACCCTTACATTTATCTGACCCATCAAGAGTCACTTTCACAATGCAGGGCGACTTAAAACCAGCTTTTCAAGCTTGGAGAGTGTAAATCATGAGGAATTCAATGCATCCATCATCTGCTGTGGGACAAGTCTAATAGCAATACTGAAAAGCTATGTGATGGTTGTTCGGGAGTAGAATAAGCCTTCGACCATGATAAGACAAGACCCTCATTGTCACATATGAACCATCAGAGGCATTCTCTGCATCCCCTCTTTCCATGGAAGTATGGTGGCTGTGTAAAAGAGGCAGGGCCCGTTCTGTCATGGTACCAAGACAGCAGAATATTCCCCTTGTCCAAATGTTACCTGCCTGGCTCCATCCCCATCTGCCATTTTGGTGGGCAGTAATACATATTTATTCTACTGTGTATTTGGGATGTCTTTTGAACTGGATGTCTTGTTTTACTATTATTGAGAGAGTGTGACTTTCACTGCTGAATGAAGTTTCAGAGGCAATATTCACTGCTGTTTTGCGCCATTTTGTAAAGGAAAATGAGACATAAATCAACAAAACAAACATGTGGCCCACAAACCTTAGCTGCCAAGTATCCCGTTTTTCACAGGAAACCCCCCAGATTTTAATCCATTTCCTGCTGTTCTCCCGAATGGAGAAAAATCCCGGAAATCCCCCGGATTTCCTACCTGCCAGGGAGCCTCCATTTTGGGTGCTGCTTTGCCCATGTGTGGGCACCGGAAATAGGGCAGAGCGGCACCAGAAGTCGCTTCTACGCATGCCTGGCGGCCATCTTGGTGGTGGCCACATGGCGGGGGACATCTTGGTGATGGCTGCTGCCATGCGGCCACCACCCAAATGGCCGCCGGGCATGTGTAGAAGCGAGTTCCGGTGCTGCTCTGCCCTATTTCCAGTGCCCACACATGGTCAGAGCAGCCCCGGAAGTTGCTTCTACGCAACTTCCGGTGCCACGCCGCTGCTTATCCCGCATTTTTCAGCGGGAGACTTGGTAGGTATGCCGCAAACCTAAGTGTCAAGACAGGCCTAAAGTCATCTTGCTGTTCCATGTGACTGTGGCATACAACCCAAGGCATGCACTCAAGGATGCTAGGCCACAATTCTTGGATCACATCACTGGTGCTATTGAAACCCAACTTTTTGGTTGCTTCTACTGTTTGGCCATCACTACCCTAAAGGGGAAGAGCCAAATTATCAGGGGTGGTAGAGCACATGCCCTGCATGCAGAAAACCTCACTCAGCTAGAGCTGGGAATGTCCCCTCCCTGAAACACATAAAAACTGCTGCTAGTCATGGAAGGCAATACTGAACTAGGCAGACTCCTGAGGCCCCCTGCTTCCAGATTGTTAATGCAAGTAACTGGGAGGAGAAACAAGATGGCAGCATTAATCAAACCCTCCAGCTTTTAGTTAAGTTTTTATGGTTTTAGCTCCATTGTTTTTAATGTTTTTTAAACGTTTTATGGCTTAGGCTTATTGCTGCATCATTCTTCCCACCTTATTTTACTTAATCGTAATGCAAGTAACTACCTTCTCTTATTTCTTTTTGGAAAAAGAATCTGGCAAGGTCCAACTCTAGTTTTTATATCATTGCTTCCTCCTACAACTCTTCCTCCTTCAACTGAAGCAAAGTGGTGGAAGGAGAAACTCTGGATATGCAGAAAGTGGGACAAGGGGTTGGTCTTAATTTTGTTACTTATTTATACCTAGGGTGCTCTTCAACAGAAAGCCTCAAAGGCAATCGATTAAAAAGTTTAAAATGAAATTATAAAAATAGTTCCAATTTAAAGCTTTATTAAAAACAATATTAAAAGGGCACAAAAGTGACAGTGAAAAGCCCCAAGTAAATTTTCAAACAACTAGCAGGCTGTTGTTGTTGCTTCTATAAGAAAAAGAGCAGATTTAAATAATAATAATCAATGTCGCAGCAGGTTTCACCTCGTCTGATTCACAGAGCAGAGGTGGGGGATGGGACAGGCATATAAGATGGGAGAGCACAGATGAGTCAAACAGATATAGATAAGGGTCCCAAGAGAAGCAGACTGGCCCTGTGCAAATCTGCAGCTACAAATGCTGGCTAAGACATGCTCTGGCAAACATTGCTTAGAACACAATTCCTTTCTCACAAAAATATGAAAAAAGCTTCCTGGATGCTTCACTCTGCACGTGTGAGACTTGGAATGCGCGAGACACATGCCAAGTTCAATACAGGGTGTGGCAAGGAAGTTTTAGTTTTACAGGGGGTTATTTTCAAAGCAAAGGAATATGGATGGGCTTCCATCCAATGCTGGGTGTACACAGTTCTTAAACCAGTTCAAATATTGACTCATACCTACATCCATGGCAGCTGGACAAACCCTCATTCCTTTCCGAGGCAGAATTGCACAGGTCTCAATGTCTGTCTAAAGGAAGGGCTTGGGGCTTTGAAAGTTGCAGATTTATACATGGCTGAAGACATGGGCTTGGGCTCACGTACTTCATTTTTTAGACTCATTTATCCCTTTAACCCAATGATGAAGAGCCTAACTGCACATTACATAAAAATGCATGAAATGAAGCTACGTGACCATTCCTTGTAAAGAAAAGCATCTTCTAGAAGGGTGAGTCTGAGGAGAGATGCATCAAATATGTCTCCTTCCTTTTTCCACTATTTTAATCTTTGTGGTGTTCCAGATACATGCTCACAAGAATAACATCTGCTTGAAACCAGTACGAACTGGCCCATTAGAGTGAATGGGGCACTGCTCCACCAACCTCAGTTTGCCCTCAGCCAGTGCTCACTTGCCGGGCTTCCACGACCCCTGACCAGTTGTGGACAACTCTGGGGTTGCGGCGCTCATCTCGCGTTATTGGCCGAGGGAGCTGGCATACAGCTTCTGGGTCATGTGGCCAGCATGACTAAGCCGCTTCTGGCAAACCAGAGCAGCGCACGGAAACGCCGTTTACCTTCCCGCTGGAGCGGTACCTATTTATCTACTAGAACTTTGAGGTGCTTTTGAACTACTAAGTTGACAGGAGCAGGGACCAAGCAACGGGAGCTCACCCCGTCGCGGGGATTCAAACTGCCGACCTTCTGATCAGCAAGCCCTAGGCTCTGTGGTTTAGACCACAGCGCCACCCATGTCCATTTGCCGGCCTTCTTACTTACAGCCAATCCAGGCGGTGGCACTGCCTGACGGCACCATCTGCTTACAGCTTATCCATTCTTCTATTCTTCCATTGTCACTTTCCCTCATGGAAACCCGCTCTTTAGCACCAAATTGGAACAAATGGCAATCAGGTTTTCCGTGGATTTGGTCCGATGTATTGCTAAAGAGCGGGTTTTCCAAGGGAAAGCAGTGGGGCACAGGGCTTATTTATTTGTGTAGCTTATTTACTACAGCTGGAATCCTAAACACACTTACCAGGGACTGAACACAGTGATTTTTGAGTAAACATACATAGAACTGCACTACAGTTCCGCTGAGACAGTCACCCTCTTTCACCCTAACCTATCCCACAGGATTGTTGCAATGATAAAATGCAGGGTTTGGCATATGGAGAAAGGGAGGGATTGTCATTCCCCCTAAGCAAAGCCAGTCTTAGTCTTTTCTGCTGCTCAGGATGAATAGTCTCATGCCCGCCAGTGCCACACTTGTCCTCCTCACCCAAACACTTGGTTAGCCACCTTGTCTTCTGGAAACAGTGGTGGGAAAGTGTTTTCAAATTACGCTGGGTGTGCACATTACACATAAGCTTCCTAGTTAATTGAGGATGGTGTCCTCTTTGCCTTCAAGCAACCACACTAGGAGACTTTTATGTTACCTCAGCAGCAAGGGAGCTGCTGGAGTGTTTCTCATCACTCCCATATCTCTGGGCCCAATGGGAGGAAGCTGCTATTCTGTTCTACACCAGGGTGAACAGGTCAGAAACATTCACAGCTCACATCTTCCCCAGAGTGAGATAAATTGAGCTTCAAGGGCAAACAACAACACAATATTAAAATATACATAATGAAGCCCCAGCTTTCTGGAGAAATTATTTGAGTATAGCAGCAGCAAGCTTAACAGTTTCCTACCACTCATCTTCCTGTTCAAAATCCCCCATTTGCTTTCCTACCTTTATCCAAACATATCTAGATCCCTCCCAGGTAGTGGGGAGCATTATACTTGGGCAAGGAGCTTTTGGGTAGAAAAATGGACAGCAGGACAGGAGCTAAAGCACTCCTTCCCTCTGCCACTTCTGTCAGCAAAACTGGATCATCCCCAGGCTGTTTTTATTTTCTTTTTTAAAATGAAGATTTGTTATATGCACTTGCCAGCAGATTTCACTGCATACCACCTTTTCAGGGGTCCACAGGAAGCTCAGAAAGAACAAGAGCAAATGGTTCATTCCATGCCCCCCCCCCGCTTTGCATTGGTGTGTGACCCTGAAGCTTCCCACCCAACCAGCTAAAGACTGCAGGAAGTGGGAAAGGAATTGTGTTGATGCAGTTAGAGCTCAGGGACTGCCCCCCCCCAAAATCAAAACAATTAGTCAAATCTATGTGATTCAAAATCCAGCACAATTGTTTGGTCTTCTACAAAAAAACAGGTCTCATAATTTCTTTATCACATTAGCCTCATGTGTCTGTAGTCAAAGTGTAAGTTCTGATGTAGCAAACATGGATCTATTTCATGACAATGTTGGTAAGGGAAACAGTTGTGGTTTCTCTCCACAACAGTGTAAACAAGTGGGCAGTCCCCAAGTGAAATGCATGCATGAATTCACCCTAAAATGTATGCAGAAATATTTCCATTTCATTCAGCAGCATTACAGTATGTCATTTCCTAAATGACACCTGAGCCATGACATTCCCTCCCACTTAATGATGCCTTTGGAGCCATCTGTTCAATGTCACTGACTTCTAATAATGCCCTCCCATCATGCCCTTTCTCTAGTCAGCACCACTTCTTGGTATTACAGTTATTCAATGGACAATTCAGTTAAAGAAACACAAGAAGGAAGAGAATCCCGCTGAACACATGTCTGTCTGGTAGGCATTAGCAACTGGAAGTGAACATTCAAGGCATCCAGTCTTCATATCACAAAACCCACCACTTATTGACTTGCAGCTGGATGTGCAAATTGACTTTATGGAAAAGCATTATGGATGTCCAATTGGGGGCTTTGATCTTTGCCAGGCCTTTCACACATGCTGCGGTCATCAAGTGATGGTTGTGCATTTGGGGTCCCCCAGCCCTTAGTAGAGATTGTCTTTGCACTGGAGTAAGAGCAATTCTGGATAACAGTTCCAGAGAAATGCTGCTCCCGTCACTTCAAGAGGCACATATGTGATGCAGGATATCGGGTTTGTTTTTAGCAGAGCACAGCTGAAGGTGACACTGGCAAATCACATAATAAAAAAACAGGTGTGGAATTCTGCTCAGTATGTGTGCCTCTCTGCATGGAGGCAAGCACTGCAAAGAGCAGAAGGCATTCAAAACTGCATATGAAGCCACCCCAATTTAGCTCAGGATACATTTTTTCCAGACATGAATTTTTCCTAAATCATGGGAATCTCCTCTAGAAGAAATTAGACAGGCAGCTAGTATCTTGGTGTTTAGCCAACTACTGAATGAGTTTATGCTGGTTTTCTTTTACCTAGTCATTTATGTATGGAATATGAATTGAGCAAATCTTAGAAATAGTTTTAAACAATAAAACTATTCCTAAGATTTGCTCAATCTTAGAGCCTGTATTTTTGTGTTTAATCTTGTTTTTTTGAGTCTGAATCATTGGTACTTTATCCCATTTATTATTATTATTATTATTATTATTATTATTATTATTATTATTATTATTATTGAAAGCTTCTGGCTGGGAAACAGTTTATAAACCCGATACACACAAGTATACACAAAAGTATCTGATCCATCTTGGCCTTCTGTCTGTTACTCCAAAGCCACACAAGCACAGACTTTCTTATCATAAACATGCTATTTGCCGACCAGTTTTAAAACCTGGTGTTATCAGGATAATATGCAGAAGTGGTGCTTTCCCAGCCTCTTCTCTTGTACTTGCTGTAGTCAGCAGAACTGAAGAGAAGGGTGAGAGAAGGGACTGCTTGAGCAAAAGGGCAGGAGGCTTTGCAGCAGCTGGAAACTCTCTTGCTGTCTTTGAACTTTCAGAATACCAACCGTTAATGGGTCTCATCTTAGAGGGACAAGTGGAATTCATGGGTCTCATCTTAGAGGGGCAAGCGGAATTCATGGGTCTCATCTTAGAGGGGCAAGCGGAATTCATGGGTCTCATCTTAGAGGGGCAAGCGGAATTCATGGGTCTCATCTTAGGCCACATTCTCACCATGCATTTAAAGCACTATGATACCACAATAATTACATAGTCATGGTTTCCCCCGAAGAATTTTGTAAGTTGTGGTTTCTTAAGGGTGCTGAGCATAGCTGCCAAGTTATCCCTTATTTTAAGGGATTTTCCCTTATGCTGAATAGGCTTCCTCGCGAGAAAAGGGAAAACTTGGCAGCTATGGTGCTGAGAGTTGTTAGACCCTACTCCTCTCACAGAGATACAGCTCACAGAGTGGTTTCACTCTTCCTAGGGAGCTCTGGGAATCAAACCACAGAGCCTAGGGCTTGCCGATCAGAAGGTCAGCAGTTCGAATTCCCACAACCGGGTGAGCTCCTGTTGCTTGGTCCCAGCTCCTGCCAACCTAGCAGTTTGAAAGCACGTCAAAGTGCAAGTAGATAAATAGGTACTGCTCTGGTGGAAAGGTAAACGGCATTTCCGTGCGCTGCTCTGGTTCGCCAGAAGCAGCTTAGTCATGCTGGCCACATGACCTGGAAGCTGTACGCTGGCTCCCTCAGTCAATAAAGCGAGATGAGCACCGCAACTGGACCTAATGCTCAGGGGTCCCTTTACCTTTAACAACTCTCAACACCCTTAAACTACAGCTCCCAGAATTCTTTGGGTGAAGCCATGAATGTTTAAAACAGTATCATAGCACTTTAAAGTGTGGTATTAATGTGGCCTTTGAAGGACAAGTGGTATTAATGGGTCTCAGAGGGATAAGTCACTCAACAATTAAATGGTCTCCAGCACTCACTAACCCTATCTGATACCCATGTGTGTCTGGTTGGTTAGCTAAAGAGGGAAATGAGACTAAAATTTCATTAGGAAAATGTATTTGTTGGTCTGCTCCCTCCAACAGCCAACTCAACTATAGCAAACTTAGTACCACACAGCATTTCTGCTTGACTTACCTTAAATATTTGTCTCTGAAATAAGATACACTTATTCCAACTTTTTCTTGTTGTCATGGTTCCAGAAGCAGCATATCTAATGCTGGCGCCCAACACAAATTAACTGAGTACAATACAAACTAAGGAACCCCTGGGATTGTGTTCCCAAAAATATTGTTTTGTTAAAAAGAGCAAATGAAGTGGAACAGCCAATTAATCACATAAGCTGTGCACAGTCTGCATATTTTAAAAAATATAGAATTCAGCATCAAGGGGCTATAATGTCAAGACCTGTATAAATTATGAAAACTAAGAAAAAATGGGGGTGGGGTGTTCCAAAAGGGAAAGCACACTAAATTCTGCACCCAGTGCCAAGTTCTGAATTTACTTTTTGCACTGGAGAAGAATCATAGAATCCATATAGTCCATAAAGTTTCTCCATTCCACACTTGGATAAAAGTAAACTTCAGAGAGTAGCACTCTTACTCCTTAAGAAACATCCAGCATGTGCACTGCATGATCATTACTCAAATTGAGGGATGACTACAGTTCTTAAATTGTATTCATGGAGTTATGGAGGATTGTAACGGAGTTCAGCAGAACGTACTTACAATCCCCCTTCAGCCCTTCCCACTCAATGTGAGAAGGTCAAAGTTGAAGGGGGTGGTGGGACTCGCAACCCTGGCCCCATACTGTCTCCACAGGTACAGCTTAAGAAAACCTAAACCTACAGTCTTTGTGTTCATTTTGCCATTTCAGCTACAGAATTAGCATCCCTTCGCACGCTTCCTCCTTCTTCTATGCTTTTTCCTTCTCCCCCCACCCCACTTCTATTAGTCATTCATTTGATTAATTTGAGGCGTCACTGGAGTCAAGATTACCAGGCTGTGACACAACCAACAGGGAAAACTTCAACATGCATACAAAGCACAAGGCCCAGAATGATTTCCATTGCATTTGCATGAAAGGTGCAGATCCAGTCAACCAAGTTGAGAACCAGTTGAATGTATGCTGAGAATGTTCCCTGTACCTCATCTAAACTTTTTCTGCCTTGGGCACCATCACCAGGAAGTTCTCCAGCAGTTCTACTTTTCATTTGTTTCTCTCTCTCCCTCTCCCTCTCCCTCCCTCCCCCTCTCTCTCTTTTGTGAGACAAGTTGGGAAAGTATGGATACTACATCGTTCGCAGTGGCTTAAATTTCTCCACCCATGATAGCCTTTTAAGCCCATGACCTACCATCTGAAGCAGAACATTAAGTAACAGCTTTTACTGGATCAGTGTGCTGGTGAGCATAAGCAGAATCAGCAATCATTTAATAAGTGGTAACTTTCCCACAGTGTACATGTAACCACCTAGTAAGCTGGTTGACTGCATCCTACTCAAAAATGTTTACCACACAGCCAAGGAGCTCAAGGTGTTGTACATGGTTGTCCCCTCTCCATTTTAGTGTGGGCCTGCTGACCAAAACTCAGGGAGTCGGGGCACCACTCAAAGTGCCCCATCAGAAGATCTACTGCAAGTCACCCCCAAACTAGCAATGGATCCCAATCTACCTTCTGCCCACCTCTGTCTTACATTGCGTCTCATTTTATAGAAGCAAGATAGCAACTGCGTTCCATATATACCATACAAACTAAAGCCAAGCCAACCTGGTACACACAGCAAATACTCACAAGAGGTAAGAAAGTCAACAAAGGTCGGACTCTTGGACGTGGCTTAAGTGTTGCTGTTCCAGAATCTGTCACTGAAGCAAAGCGATTATCCCCATAATAAATGCCGTCCACTTCACCTGAAACAAGAAAGAGAAGCAAGTTAGCAACAAAAGGCAAACAAGCTGCACATTGTTTTGAAGGTGTGGCCGCGAACCCCATCACCTTGAGGGTAATGGGCAGAACTCCTCCATGAGTTTATGTAAAAATCTATGAGTCACTGCTTAAATGGGTAACTTGGATCAGATAGCTATCAAGACAACAATTTAAGTTGGTCAAGTCTGTAATTTCTTTTGTATTGCTCCATATTGGAGCCACTTTTGTTTGGCCCCTGCAAACGGACCTTGCTTGTTATGTTTGTCAGAGTGCCCAAGGATGTTCAGGGTTTGCTTGCATGGAAAGCAAGTATCTCAGATGAACTGACTCTTAGAATGACAGGCACAATTCAGAGCACCTGGGATTTACAGGATCCCTTGGAGCCGAGGGTCTCTTCATGGATTTTTGTAGAAGACCTGAGGGCCATTTGACACACTGTACAGAAGCAAATAGGAGTTTGCTACTAAATGTAAATCTAGACCTGCCATCAGCTGAGCTCTCCATAGAATACATAGATTATGTGTGCTTGCAAACGTGTTGCCGGCACATCCATGCCAGCATGACTACAGTAAGATAAGAAAAGTGCTATGCAAATAAAAAAAATGACATTTTAAAAATGTCATCTTTAAAAAACACTTTAAAAAGCATATTCTCAGCTACATTCCTAAAATATATAATGGTTCAAATTCAACAGTCACCTATGAATGGCTTGCACCGGTATAAATTGTGACTAATGGTTGCATGCTACTGACATTCCACCCGTGTATATTACTGAAGGTAGCCACAATCTCTAAATATGCGTGTATGACTTCTATCATTCATAAATGGTGCTGTTTTCATGTGTTTTTGCTGTTCTTATGCATCATGTTAGCATTTTGCTTTTCCTTCAAGCAGCTTAAGTTAACTCATTAAGCAACTCTTGTGAGGGAGGTTAGGATGAGAGGTAGTGGCTTCCTCAAGGTCACACAGGGCAGGGACCTGTGGACCTCTGGATGTTGTAGGACTCCAACTCCCATCAGCCTCAGCCAGCATGGGGAACAGTCATGGATGATGGGAGTTGCAGTCCAACAATATTTAGAGTCACAGGTTCGTTCACATTCACACACACATACACACACAACTTTGGGAATGAGGATTCTCACCAAAGGTACCTTCTGTTAAAATAAAAATACTCTTATTTTACTATATGCTATGCTGGGTCTCATGTATGCACAAAAAGCGAGAGCGCCAAGCTCCAGAACACCCCACTTTTTAAAAAAAAAGAAAGAAAGAAAGTATGAGAACAAGGAATCTGGTGAAAATCTGGTAAAAAAAATACTTTCTCATTGATTTCCCCCATTCAAGTTCTAGCATATAAAGCAGAGGGCTGATTTAGCTGATGGACCAGCTTCTACTCTCAGTGGCCCTCAAATGGTGGCCTTTGGCTGACAGGCTTTGGCAGGAGAAGGGATGGGACCATCCCCACTGCTGCACATCCCCATGGGTAGGGAGTCTGTTTTCAATGCACAAGCACCTTGGGTTACTTTATCATTCCGGCACAGGCCACAGAGGGACAATAAGTCCCCAGTGTTGCTCAAGAATATCACTGCTTTCAGCTTTGCAGCCAGCACCCACAGTGCCTTTTGTCTTGTGGCTTTGCAACAAACACCAAACACAGCAAGTGAATACTTCTCAGACAAGTGAATTCTCCATTCAGTGAATTTAATACACAGTAGGAGGCACAGGGTGAGGCTTTACACGAAACGGCTGGATTTTTCTTTGCCTGGCTGCTTCATTCTTTCCTAAGAATGGCAACGAGGAATGGAAAGAATTAGGAAACTATACATGTGGTGACACCTGCGCCCGTCATAATTACCAGTAGAAATGTTCCTGCACAGCCCACTCATTGGGCAAACAGAGCATCATCCACTGGGGCACCAGCCCCAGGTTAGACAAGACAAATAGCTGCAATGGTTCTTCCTCATGCCACTGCTGCAGCCAGGCAAGATACAGAGGAGGTACACATAAAGCCAGGAACAGGAAACAATTCAGAGGGCGCAGAATGCAGATGGTTGAGACATTTTGGTGCCTGGGGCAGAAAACTGAGATTGTGGCAAGAAGATAATAATAAACAAGGTAGCAATAATTGACAAATGGCTGTCTTTTAATGTTACCCCAAATCTGGTCCTCGGGGCAGGTCACCCTTCTGTGCCTAAATGTAGGGACAGCCCTAGGGCACAACTTGGCTCCTCCATTCAGGTGCATCAAACTATCACATTATCGCTCTGTTAGTGCTGGAAAGGTGCTTGCTTTTGCATGTTATTATCTGCCTTATGGGTCCCAGCTGGGACACTGGCTAATATCACAAGAGATATGGATACAGATAAAAGAGCTGTAAGATTTTAACCAATTGCATTGGTATGAGTTTTAGCCACGTAGCTGATTTAATCAGTTGATTTCCCTCCAAATATTTGTATGTAAGAAAACTTCTAAAATAAGAAGCATACTTTATGTTTGGGGACGATTGCCACATATGAGCAGAATGTGTCCCCTCATCTGTGAAAGTGAACACAAAATTCCACTTTCAATATTAAGTTTTCCCAATAATATTTACTAAGAATACTCCTTTTTTAAAAAAATATGCTGCCAGATTAATGGGGTATAGTTTTAATCCATTATAATTTTTTAAGGCTATGCACACATATTCAGGAATAAATCCCATCGAAATCTGCAGAACTTCCAAATAAACATGTTGATAGATTAACTGATTCAAAACTGCACTTCTTTTAAAAGACCTTGGAACAATACACTTTAAAGCCAGCAACATCAAATTCCTTGATAACGGTGGTGGCAGCAGGCTAAAGTCAAATCAACCTTCAAGTAAACTCAGTCAATGCACCACACAGCTTCCAAATAGCCTGCACCCCCCCCTTTTTAAAAAAAAGCTTATAAGATTGGCCTCTTAAGAAATAGCATTCCAAAGATAGGGGACCACCACGAAATATACCAGTAGTTGCCACTGGAAGGTCCCAGTTGCCATTCCCAACCCAAAATAGTGCTGAAGGGACAGCACATTACCACTGGGATGTGGAGGAGCCTTTACTTCGTTATATAATATATTAAATTTTTATATAATATATCCTCCCAACATACTGCTAGCAGTGTAGTTCAGTGGTTGAACACACTGAGGAGTGCTTCAACCATTGCACATTAATTTCATGGAAGCACTTTCACATAGGAAAAGGCATGAAAATCATGTGTAGATGGGTGCTGAGGGCAATACAAGTCTCTATGTCATTGTATGGGACCATGTTACGGCGTAGCCACAACTTTTGAGACCTTCCAAGTACACCTGTGTAGTATGTACAGTGCAACAGATGTGCATGTAGCCATCACTGATTGACACAGGATGGTATGCTTTCTATTTCCTAAATCCATGTCCTTTCCACACGAGACACACATATCATTTTAAACAGCTCATGAACCAGAGTTCAGGTCAAATACATGCTCCCTCTCAGTTTCCATTTTCCAACTATAGTAATAGTGACTAACCATACAGGGTAGGTTTGAAGGCAAACTTAATAAAACCTGTATAACATATTAAGAGCACAGTCCTATACATGTCTACTCAAAAATAAGTAAAGTTGCAATTCTGTATACACTTCACTGAGCTTAACGGGACTTAATTCTGAATAGAGATGTATAGAGTTGCACTGCAAGTCCCATTTTAAGTCAATGGGGCTCTGGATTACATTTCAGTTAGAACTACCTTCTCTGTTCCCCGGTTTTACATTTTTAGTTTGCCTTTATCTTCTTTTTGAAAATTGTATTCACCTGTTGCATGTGTACTTTTTGTGCATTGCCCTAGAATCTTTTGCTGAAGACCAGTTAAGAAATACAATCTGAACACAAAACACTTGCCTTTTATTCCTTTGTAGGAAGGGCCTTTGCCCTCCTCTAGTCTGCCCTCCGTCTAGCTTCCTCATCGGATGTTTACTCAATTTTTGTGCATGCAGCTGCATTATGGGAACTGCAGTCCACCAAAACGTCACTTCCTAACAGAGGTAAACAATTTAGTCTGCCCTTCACCAAATGAGCCCAAGGTGGGTTACAAAAACACCACATGTACAAATGATCACTAAATAGGAAAAAAAACCCCACAGAATTAACAAATAACGAAGTCGACAAAAGGAAGAATGTGCACTGTCGATATTGTCAACGCTATTGCTGCTGTCATGTTGCATTTGCAAAATCACTGAAATAGCCAGCCTTTTTTAAAAAAAGGAAATAATAAAGAACCATAGTTACAGGTAGGTAGCCGTATTGGTCTGAGTCGAAGCAAAATAAAAAAATTCCTGAAGAAGTGTGCATGCACACGAAAGCTCATACCAATATAAAAACTTAGTTGGTCTTTAAGGTGCTACTGAAGGAATTAATAAAGAATCATGTTTCATTACAAGGTTTTTGTAATCTTTTGGGATGAAGGACAGGATATATACTGAAAAAACAACAACAATCATAATAATTATAATTTTCTCATTACTGTAATCTTTTGTAAACTGAGACTTTTGACAATCAAGTGCTTTTGAATTTTATGATGATGATTTGAATGTCCATGACTCCAAGGTTTTGGTATACAGTGGTACCTCGGTTTAAGTACACAATTGGTTCCGGAAGTCTGTACTTAACCTGAAGCGAACTTTCCCATTGAAAGTAATGGAAAGTGGATTAATCCGTTCCAGACAGGTCCGCAGAGTACTTAAACTGAAAGTACTCAAACCGAAGCATACTTAAACCGAGGTATGACTCTACCCCCAATCTGGAGGAAACAGAGTCTATAAGCAATGTTTATTGTGAGGTCCCCTGTCTTGTTTAAACAAAAGTGTTTCTGGAGTCCTTGAGCCTCAGCAAATACCTGATGGTAATAGACGCTGGAGCCAGCCCTGTTGGAAAGAGAAACTATTTGAAGTATCTGATCTCTTCTGTGGGTACAGGCATCCTTTCTAAACATTATGTTACTTGTAACTATTCCCCTTGTAAAGCTGACAGGGGAGGAAACCTGATGACAGAACTGGTGTCAGAGCTGAGAATAGAACTTGGGGACTTCCTAGCTAGCTTCCACTGGGACCACGCCTCTCTGAGCTGTTCCTTCTAGTAATGAGCACCGCAACCTGTAATTTACTTTAATAAGGTTCTCAGCTGAACATTATGAATTAACAGGTATGATCAGCAGAGACACTCCGCTTCTATAAACCCCACCTCTGCTTAAAGGGCTGCTCTGCAGCACTTTGCTACTGAGAAAGTGAATGTGTAAAGCAGAGAGGAAGGTGCACCGTGCAGAATATGCGCCATCAGCCACAAAGCAGGATGGATTGCCACATGGAAATGCCCACACCCAACCCTATCAATTACATTTCATTGCTGATTCAGCCTTAGAAAGACTGAGAGGGAGAGTGGAAAGATAATTTCCAGAGGGCCACATTCCCTAAGGCCACATGGCAGCAGTGGACAGAGTGAGAGCACGAAGCAGGGCCGGATTTAGGTTGGATGAGGCCCTCAGCTACTGAAGGTAATGGGGCCCTTTATATGTCCAGCTATCCTTTGTCAACAACAAATTGTCCCTCTTTTTGTGTTGAATATATGCTATATGGTAATTTATGGACCTAATAGGTATCTAAAGCCATTTGCACATGCAGAATGTAGGCACCCTATATATAGAAAGAAGTAAACCAGTGATATTTTAGGGAGCAGGCTAGCAGGCGGGGCCCATTACTTACATCATAGGAGCCTACACAACACAAAACACTGTTGCTGTATGTAGGTTTTATTTTATTAGTTTTTTTATCTTATGGTATATTTTGGAAATATACATCCAGGGTTGTTGTCCCTTTAAATTTTGGGGGGCCCCCAAGAGAGTAGAGCCCTAAGCTATCGCTTGTTTAGCTTATACGTAAAAGAAGCAAAGTGGACAGAACAATAGGTGCGATTATACAACAAGAAACATTTCAACCATGCAAAAGTCAGAGCTTTCAACACACACACACACACACACACACACACACACACACACACACACCTCTCCAGGCAGACAAACAAGAGGCCTTATCACTGTTCAAGGACAGCCAGGCAAAAGCACTCAGGAAGAGCGTGGATAACCTAAGTGTGGATGAGTATTATAGTTATAATTAAGTATGGCATAATTATAATGTGAGTATTTATTATATGTATTTTTGTGATTGTATGAATCAGTAATATTTTTTTATTTATTATATGTATTTTTGTGATTGTATGAATCAGTAATATATATTTTTTTAAGTAGAGTGTGTAGCTGCACTAGTGAGGGGTGCGACCAGGGTGGGGGAGTCCTGAGAGCGAAAGAGAGAGGTTTCGAGGGGCGCATTCGGCTCCCAGGCCTGAAGATCCCTACCCCTGCATGAAAGGATTAAGTTAGCAAAGGTAGTGTCGAACCATAGGCTGAGACAGCTTCTAGCCACTTTTCCTTGCAATGGACATTTGTGTAGAAATTGCAGCACACATTTCTCGCTAATGCAAGAAGAAAAGCTGGGCATATGCTTCTCAAGGCGATACCGGTTTCTATTTATTTTTGCCTTACTCACTAGCTTGAAGCTGGAATTCTTCAGATACCTGGTTGTCTGGGCTGTCATGATATGAGAGGTTACTGACACCCAAAGTCTATGACTCTTCTGCCTGGCTTCCTTTCTAGATGGCCAAATTAAGCTTTAAAAGGGGAGCAGATAATCAGGTTGACCTTGATGTTAACAGTCTGGGTGAGGTTCCTGCCTGCTACAAATAGCCTCATCATAACATTGATTCAACACATCTTCAAAAAGAAGGTTTCCTCTAAATCGACTGCATGAGACAAGGAAGTCAACCCAAGCTGGCGGCAATAAACCAGTTGGCACGATGTTTTCAATGCATCTCCAAACTGCAGCTCACCACTTCTTCCATCTATTTTTAGAACCTTTTCTGAAAAGGTGGCAAATTATAATCTGGATGCCTGTTTGTTGCTGTTGGATCACCTCCAAGGTATACCAAATGGTACATATCCATAATATTGCACCAGTCACATGACTAGTTTAATTCCTGTTGTGTTGGTCATGGCAAAAATGACGGTTTAAATGGGAATAATAATAATAATAATAATAATAATAATAATAATAATATATGACACCCATCTGATTGGGTTACCCCAGCTACTCTGGGCAGTTTCCAACAAATCAAAACACAGTAAGACATCAAACATAAAAAACTTCCTTAAAGATTACCTAGTTAGTAAAAGGGAGGGGAACTGCAATTTGAGAGCAAACATTTCTTGGAGAGCAGACCACACTACATGGGAACCTGTCCCATATATTTCCCAAGTGTTATGTTCATGTTATTAATCAAATTCTTAAAATGCTTATTAGGGAGTAAGGACCATTGAATGCAATGGCATTTATGAGTGAGTAACCATGAATAGGATTGTGCCCCATGGTTAGAATCCTGTGCACACTTACCTAGGAATAGTCTGCTGTACAGTCTACATCTTCTAGATCAGTTTCATTATTTGCTTACTAAATTGCACTGGCCTTGTATTATTATTATTATTATTATTATTATTATTATTATGCATGAGAATTATATGTACCATGTACAGCCTGTATTTCTCATCTCATGCCTGTGCAACCTAGAGGCTCCAAGGTTTTCACAAAAAGATTCTCTGTGAGCTGCTCTCTTTACCGATACAGCAGTGTAGTCTCTGCCCACACAGACTCTATTCAGGTGGCTCGTCTGCCTTTCCTATGTTGCAACAGCTTGCCAAAGGCAGGTTTAGGGTGCCATGGGAAAACCAGGCAGCTGCAGTATCCACCAACCTAACCCCATCTTTCATTCAATGCCCTCACCTGGAGACCAGGTGCCTTGAGAAACTTTGATGCAATGTTGTATCCAGTTTTTAAGGGTGTGTGAGATGAATTGCATCTATATCCTTCTAGTAGCAAGTTGTTTGCTGAAAAACTGCATCTATACAAACCTTGCAAAAACAAAAAATCAGTGAGGGACACCGAGGTGCCCAGAAATGGTCTGGTGCAGAAATATCCCTGTGCAGAAAATGTCCCTATGCAAACAGCAAGGGTGCTTCCAGACTGCCACTATTCAATCGCATACTGGCAAATTCAGGTTGTGCAATTATAGTGGATTGGGAGGCCTTCCACAACAAACTCACTTTCCCAGAAGATCGGACTTTTTGTAATAAGAAAAGCAGGGGGGAAATGCACTCAAAAGTGTGGGATACCACTTGCTTTGATGCAACATCATGCAACCTCCCTGGAAGCAAGGAAAGGAAAAGAAAAGGAATGCTCATTAAATAGCCCAAATCATTTAATCTCTCTGCAAACAAATGAGGTTGAATGCTCAGCAAACATGCCATCTGCTTCAGCTCATCTGGTACTTAAGGAATGGCCAGTAAAATAACAACAAAGAGATAAGTGAGAGATGGCAACTCACTTTGAAAAACAGCTAGTATAGGGCTGCCATACATCTTGAATCTCCCAGACATAGCCAGAATAACTTTGGCCAAAAAAAGCTCAACAACTTTTGTGTCCAGATCTTCACTTTTTGAAATATGGCAACCCTAAGCTGGTTGTTGTTGTTTAGTCGTTTAGTCGCGTCCGACTCTTCATGACCCACATGGACCAGAGCACGCCAGGCACTCCTGTCTTCCACTGCCTCCCACAGTTTGGTCAGACTCACTACCTAAGCTGGTAGTGAATGCTTAACTAGGCTTGCCATACTGATGTCACGAATTCTACTTTTTGAAATATGGCTACCCTGTGCTTAACCCTTTCACACACACCCCATCATTTATTGGCTCTAAATCCCCGCCAGTGTCTTCCACCAAGGAGTTAAAAAGGGGACAAAATGCATTTGAAACTGGAGGTGGGGAGTTAGAGTGGGAAAATAGGAGGAAGAAAATGACTCCCATATTGGAGAGGACCTGAACTCCCAAGAAGTCTTTGGGAGTTTGTCTACCCCTATTCCCTTTGCTAGGCTAAATGCACCCTTTACTTTAAATCATTTACAATGTTAAGCTTTCTGGACAAATCCTCATGAGCAAGACCTGTGCCATGCAGCTGGCCTGGAATGAGAAGGAGGCTGAACATTGGAGAGACAGGGCACTCCTGTGAACCAAAAACTATGATATATCCCTGTACTGACACCCGCATGGGCATGTCTGAGTTCAGCATGTGAGTCAGCTGCAAAAACCAACTTGAATAACATGACAGAACTCAGCTGGCTTTCTTCAGGTTTTGGTATATTTGGCTAAGGTCTACGCCTCCGAGGATCGTTGACAGTCCACAGATCCTCATGCCATCCCTGCTCAAGGCAGTAAGAACTGCCAAAGTCCTGCAGGGACTGTAAAGAAGCAAGAGTCCCTGTCAATCTTTGCTCTGCTAGTGCAACCTCAAATTTCAGATTCCAACCGGTTTGTCCACTTGGTATGAAGGCACCACAGAACGGGCTTCAGTCTTATACAGGAAGCTGGAGTCCTGGCTGACACCAGCTACAAAGGCTGCTGCAGAAAGTGCCAGAGACCATCTTCATGGAAGTCCTGCAAGAACTGAAACCTGCTCTTAAATCTGACCTTTCCCATCTGATCCAGGAAGGGAGAGCCCTGGCCAAGTTCAGCGCTGAAGGCTGCCTCTGTTGCTCCTGGTGCTTAGAGATTTGGGTTCCATATACACCATAAATTTAAAGCAGCCCCTGCAAAAAAGAATCCTGGGAACTGTAGTTTGTTAAGGATGGTGGGAATTGTTAGGAGTTACCTGGGAGGAGTGAACTAGTTTCCAGGGTTCTTGGGGTGGGGAATGTGCTCCAAATTTATGGTGTGTGCAGCCCTCGACAGGGGTATTATTTAGGGGTTATTGTTGGGGTCAAGATTTAGCTTCAGAGATGTATTATTTTTGCTGTTATCTGCATGTTAGCTGCTCTGAGTCCGGCTCCGGCCGGGGAGGCCGGGGTACAAATAAATTTATTATTATTATTATTATTATTATTATTATTATTATTATTATTACCGGTATTCTCTTGTATTTTTATTGGTAGACCTTATGATGAATGATCAGTGGGTTGTTTAATTTTATTGTATATTTATTGATAGGAGAAGTTTTCCTTAGTCTGTTGTTCATATGACTATACTTGTTAGTGCATTCTTTTATTATAATGTTGTTGGTGTTATTAACTGCTTTGAGCGTGATTTATCATGGGAAAGTGGCATACAAATAAACTATGATCATGGCAATCCCTTTAGAAATAAAAAAGGCCCAAAATCTATTGAAAGCAGAATCAAAAAGGAGTTGCAAGTAATGAAATGGGCTGTGGTCTACAAAAGCTTTTGCCATCATAAATCTGTTAGTCTTTAAAAGGTACCGCAAGAATCTTTTGCTGGTTTTTAAAGTAAAAAGTATCTTGTGCAGGATGCAGAGAAGTGAAAATTAGACAGTACAGAAGAACATCACTGTGGCTTGCATTTGTCCAGTTCCATTTAATGTAAACAACCTCAGGGCGGTTCGACATTGAATCCCACCTGAGAATAGGGACAATCAAATACTGGCAAATTCAGGTTGTGCAGTTAAAATTGATTTGGAACTCTTGCACACAAAAACTTGCCTCTGAAACCTGCCTTTTTGCGGTAAGAGAAAGGATGGAAAAATAAATGCACTGGAAAATGTGCGATAACATTTCCTTGATGCAATGTTGTCTAGTCTCCCTGTAAACAAATCAAAATGAGCGCTCAATAAACGGCCAATATTGTCTAATCTCCCCATAAGCAGATCAGAATGAGTGCTCAGTAAACAGGTTGTCTGGAAACAACCTCAGTTAATATGTGGCTTTGCAAACTAAGCCATACTGAGTTAGGAAAACACGACAAAGCCTTCCGGAGACTGACAAAGAAAACTGTCAGGCACGATGGGAAGCTGCTGTCACTCTGGTTTCATATCTCATCATGAGAGAAGTCAAACAAAGAGGGGGTTCAGGGCATGAGATCAGTGAATGCTCTCGGAGAAGACTGTAAACAGCCCAAAAAATGAAAAGTGGTCTGCAGCTGAATCAATCAACATACTGGTAAATACACACAGCCTACTTGTTCTCTATTTCCCGGTTCAGTAAAATAAATCAAAACTAGTGTCTGTTGAAGGGTCAAGAAGGACCTGCAACTTTGCTAGCTGTTTGAGTATCCTTAGCCCCAGTTCCTACCACAAAGACTTTGATAGTTTCACTAGGTGATTGTCATTAAAAGTGTGGGCATATCTCTTTCAGAGATATAAATAAATAAGTGGGTGTGCCCTGTGTTCTCGGTTCACTGGTACGACCACTTGCTAGGACCCTATTTCACTTACTGTTACATTCCAGTTTTATGCATAAACACTGAACACAGAGGGCAGGACACATTTATTTAGAATCATGGAATTATTTTTTTTAGAGTAGGGACCTTGGAAGTCATCTAGTCCAACTGCCTGCCTATGTAGGAATCTTGCCACGATAGCATCCCTGACTGATAAGCCAACCAGCCTCTGCTTAAATACGTGCAACAAAGGACAGCCCAACATCAGATATTTAAACATCCCTAGAAATAATAGACATTGTGGATGTTCTTTTAATGCATAAGCCACAATGGAACATATTATTTTCTACAGTCCATTGTACAACCAGCTACGCAAACATGTGCTATCCCTTTTTTTTGGGTAGTCTAACATCCCAGCACAATAAAAATATCAGATTCTATCTGTCTGACATTAACCCGGAAGTAACTGCAAGGGGGGCTGAGTTTTTATCAATAGTATCTCTAAGAGTGCTAAATGGCACTATTTAGCAGGAAGAAACTCGAATGAAAATCCTGGTTATTAAATATTTTTACATGGCTGTTTCTTTGTATATATTTGTTTTTAAAAATATGGATGTTTTATGATGGCCTACATTTGTAATGCCTAATAAAGGTTTGGGGAAGGAAGGAAGGAAGGAAGGAAGGAAGGAAGGAAGGAAGGAAGGAAGGAAGGAAGGAAGGAAGGAAGGAAGGAAGGAAGGAAGACCGTCCAATCACTGTATTTTAGAGGAAGTCCTCAGCTCAGGTGCGTAGCAAGGGTGTGTGTTGGGGGCAGGCCACCCCAGGTGCCACCCTGGAGGGGGGTGACACTCGGCGCCCCCCCGCGACTCCCAAGCCAAGCTCCAGCGCTGTACGGATGGTGCCGGGATCCTCCATTCGCTGCTGCAGCTGCTGGCAAACCGCATGCGTCATACGTAGCGATGGCACACATGCGTGCTACGTAGCGACGCCCCGTCCCCGGTCCCCCCCCGGGTGCCGCTCTGGGTGCCTGAGCGGCTTCCTCCGCCACTGAGTCCAACATCCACCAAGGCAGTCGGCTCCATTGCCAGGCAGCTCTTGCTGTTTCTCCTGAAGTGCACCCAAATTCTAGTCCCTTTTCTTTTCCATTCCACTCATTCTAGTCCCGCCCGCTGAAGCAGGGAAAAACAAGTTATTTTTACCCCACACTGTCATTGCCAAAATTATTTCAAAGTTATTGAAACTAAGAGGGTAGGGCTGTGCATGGCCCTCTGTGATCCCATTTGGGACCTGATCTGTTACTGATCTGATTTGGGATGGTCCAGGCTGAACCCAGATCTGGGTCCTGAGCTAGATAGGGGGCCTGGCACAGTTTTCAACTGATTAAACATGCAGTTGAGTGGGGGAGAAGGAAGTGGCTGAAGCTCAGGTGCATCAGTGCTTTCCTCTCACAGCTGCAAAAGCCGATACAATGCATTAGCTTTTTCAGGACAGACAGGATCCAGCCCGGGGCTTCTTCAATCCACTCTGGCCAAATCTTGGGTCAACCCAAATCAGCCCGAATTGGTTTGTGATCCAGCCAGAGAAGTTGTACAGCACCAGTAGAAAACGCTAATCGACCTGGTTAGGAAAGTGGGATTCACATTCACTGTTTCCTAGTTTGCTTGCAGACAGCTGGTTGTTGTGTATTGGGTCCTCCTCAATCCTGCATCCCCACCCCCACCCCCCAGTGTCCACACAAAGCCATTGAATTGTCATTGTCATTCTCACCTAAATGCCTGATTTTTTTTCAAGCATGCTTCTAGTCATCATGAAAACCCTAAAATTGGCCTTCCCCATACAGTCATGGTTAAAAATGAAAGAGTAAATGTTTTTGGCCCTCTAAGCCAGCGTGTGCCGCGACGTGCGGTGACGAGAAGGGCGATTTGCATTGTCACGTGCCTGGCGGCCGCCAATAACCCACACTTACCCGCCGGAAAGTAAGCCGCCCGGGTCACGATGCGGGGCGAGCGCAGCTCTCAACAGCCACCACCACGGGGGTGGTGGTTTTAGACAAACTTAAAGAAGCTGGCTGGATGAGCTCAACCTGAAACTTGCTGAGCAAAGGATTGTCCTGGCAGAGAAATCAGCGGCTTGTGAAGCCTTATTACAGGAGATTGCAACCAACACAGCAATTGGCAAGTGTTTCTTACAGTCATAATTATATAGTCAATATAGGGCGGCACAGAGTTAATTTTTTAAAACTTTTTAAATGGTGGTGTGCCTCGTGATTTTTTTCATGGAACAAGTGTGCCTTGGCCCAAAAAAGGTTGAGAAACACTGCTCTAAGCTAAGGAATGTTTAAGCAGCATCCTCAGCAATAAAAATCTACAATGCCCAATTTGTTACTTGGAGAGAGGAGGTAACAAACAGTTGTGCTTGCTGAGGATATAAAGAAAAGATGGTGAAATAATGGGTAGGTGGCGTCTATTTTTCTGGTTACATTAGCCCAAGGGGCATTGTTTGGAGCTATTTCTAAGACAGATCTATGTCGTGTCAGTACAGCTCAGCTGGTAGAACATGACACTCTTAATTTCAGGGTTGTGGAGTTGAGCCCCATGTTGGGCAAAATATTCCTGTGTTGCAGAACACTGGACTACTTGACCCTCTTGGTGCCTTCCAACTCTATGATTTGCTGCATTGCTCATACGAGGTGTAGCTTTCTCTTTATGCCAACTGCATCCATAGCTTTAAGGGAGGTGTAGCAGAGAGGGGCGGGGCCAGGGACTAGATTCAGGAATCTCTGAGTCAGTGACACCACAAGCCCACACCCATCTCTGGTTGGGTAACCTGTGTTTACTTTGCAACTCATCAGACACAAACTAAGGTGGGGATTAAAGCATTCATTCTCTTTTAGCACATGCAGCATGAAAAGCATGCAGCAAACATTAAAGGTGGTTGTATAACACAGGCCTAGGGTAACCTCAGTGCTATATTGACCCACTGGTGCGCCTCAAATTGGGAGCTTCTTCAAGGTATCTCAGTAGAAGTTAGTACAGACTTGGGACAGTTCTGCATAACTTTCCCACAGTAGTGCACAGCAAATCACAGGTGGCCGCTGGCCAGAGCCATCCTCACTGACACCCCCCTACATTCCTTTTATATGCGTGTTTTGCTCTGTTTTGACTGGATAAGAGGTGGGCGTTTCTTGCTCTGGGTGGGTGTTGGTAACCATTCAACCACTTAGGAGTGAGAGCACGGATTTGTTTGAATGTGGGGGCGAAAGGTGCTAGGTTACTCAAAAGCCACAGAGTGAGTCTGTTGGCACAGAGTAGGACCATTTGTTAATATCCCAGCAGTTGACTGCTTGGCTTTGAGTATGTTGGTGATTGGATTTGGGGTTGTACCTGTAGGTTGGTTGATACAAACGGGTTCTGACAGTTTATACCCCCAACGCAATCTTGCCTATCAAACTGCATTGATACAGTCCATTGTGACCAGCATTCATTTCCATAGAAACTTTTGGCCGCTCTTGAGATGGCAGGATGGTGGTGGGGAGACTGTTGGCCACTGCAGATTGCGTCCACACACAGTCTATCTGGAACGAAGATTTTTTGTACAACGTTCTTCATGAGAAGGTCTCCAGGGAAGGTGGGAGAAAGCCACATTTCTTATTTGAACTGGCAAGCTTACCAGCATGTTCTCCAAGGGCATGGAAGACAATACAAAGATATCGCTCAGGGCAGACTCCCCTCACCTGAAGATTTTTGACTACAGTTCCCATTATCCCACATCCTTGGCCATGCTGCCTTGCACTGCGAGGAGTCCAAAACACGTGAATGGCAGCAGGCTAAGGAAGGTGAACTCAGACCATCCAAAATCAAGTGAGCTAAAATAATGCCTTATAAGTCTAAGGGGGCCCAATGTTTTGTTTGTTTGTTTGTTTCCTGCCCGTCACTCTAAGATCCCAGGGCAGGTTACAACTTTAAAACACAATATTAACAACAATTTAAAACTACTGTCATAGGAGCATAGGAAGGTGCCTTCTACTGAGTGAGATTCATCTAGCTCAATACTGTCTACACGGACTGGCAGTGGCTCTCTAGGATTTAAGAGAGGGGACATTCCCAGCCCTGTGTAGAGATTGAACTTTGGGTCTTCTCCTTACAAAACCAAAGCAAATGCTCACTGAACTGCAGCCCTTCCGAAAATTGCTCCTACTTCATTGCTTTTGCTATTAAACTAATGCTGAATGTAAAGGTAAAGGGACCCCTGACTGTTAGGTCCAGTCGCGGATGACTCTGGGGTTGCGGCACTCATCCTGCTTTATTGGTCGACAGAGCTGGCATACAGCTTCCGAGTCATGTGGCCAGCATGACAAAGCTGCTTCTGGCAAACCAGAGCAGTGCACGGAAACGCCGTTTACCTTCCCGCTGGAGTGGTACCTATTTATCTACTTGCACTTTGACGTGCTTTCGAACTGCTAGGTTGGCAGGAGCTGGGACCGAGCAACGGGAGCTCACCCGGTTGCAGGGATTCGAACTGCAGACCTTCTGATCGGGAAGTCCTAGGCTCTGTGGTTTAGACCACAGCGCCACCCGTGTCCCATAATGAATGTGCACAGTTTTAAATCTACTCACATGGTTCTCTTTCTTTCAGGATTGACATTGTATACCCTAACTGAGGCTTCTTGATCCAATAGAGACAGAACCCCCCCTTCTTGTTTTTGCAGTTATCGTTGTGCCAATTGGTCCATCCCCCTCTCCATCCTCGAACTTATTTTGGAATGTCATTTTTCACAGAGATGGAACTCAGGAAAATGCTGTAGCATAGGGATGTCCAACAGGTAGATCGTGATCTACTGGTAGATCACAGGGTGTCTGTGGTACATCACGATAGGCCTTGGGACCCCCTCCCCCCTAAAAACAACTTTGATCTCCCGAAAAGAACTCTGATTTTCTAAAAAAAGCTTTGGTCAATCCAGTGGGTAGATCAGCGCCAGTTCTTTATAGCGGGAGTAGATCACAGTCTCTTGGAAGTTGGACAAGCCTGCTGTAGCCCAATGGAATCTGCTGTCCGAAATGACAGCTTCTCGTTGCCTTGTGTAAGAAGGCCTATCTTGATTCAACAATATTTAGGTTTATGCATGTTTATTACCTAACCCAAAGGACACCCACAGCCCAGAAGAAGGAAGTCTGCGTGGACGGGGAACAAGAACGGCAGCAGAGAACAGGAAGAAGAACAACAGATAAATCTTGAGGGTGCAATATTATCATTATCGTTCAATCTTTGCCCACCACATGGGAATTCCCGGATGCAGAGCTCTGCGATTCTGCAAAGCGTCCTATAAGATCAGATGCCAGAAAGAAGCTTATTCTTAACTTTAGCACCTAGACGAGCTCCAGTGTTGGCAGATACTGCCTCAAACTTGGAGCCCAACTTGTTAATTAAACACTGCGTAACTCCCCCCCCCCTCCCCACACACACAGCAAAGAAATGACTCATTCTTTGAACTAGAAGCATGCCAAAGGGCAACGCTTTACATTTCATTTCATCCCAGAGAATTTGATTCTCCCTTATTATTGCTTAGGTCTCCCTTTCATCTGAAATGTCACAGCCCCGGACACTGTGACAAGGTCAGCGCCACTGCCTAGCGTGAACCACACACGGCTACAAGTTTCGCAACACTGGTGGCCTCCAAAGGCGCCGTCTACGAAGAACTCAGCTGCGCACCCTCCATTTGTTCCAACAGCTCTTGTGCGGGATTTCTGACACTCTGCCTGTTCAGACACTATTCAGAGTTAGCACCCACCCACCTGAGCCTCCAGTTTGCTGTTCCGCAATTACAAACTTCAAGAGAATTAAGTACAATATGCAGAATAAACACACCTGCTGCTGTCAACACCTGAGAGACCTTTGGGTTTCAGTGCTAACTCTAATCTCCCGCATAAAAATATGTCAGAGATTTATTTACAACTGTCTGGTGGATCTGCTACTTGTCTTACACTCTATTACACCCATATTCCTGCTCTACAGGAGACTTGCTGAAATCTGCACATTCTTCTGAGGTTGTTGGTTTTTTTAAAAAAGAGAGTGGATCACAGGCTGCTAGTTTAGTTTTGCATGTTCCAACAAGTTTCTCTTTAATCCAGTCATTCCTACTAAAGGCTGTTGTTTTCCGACTGCACGGCTTATTAATAAAGCTTTCTCAAGGCCCCGATGGAAGTATCCAGAGCAGCATCGAAACTGCACACCCCACCTCTGAGTGTGCCGGTAGCCCCCCACAGTTGAACATCCTAAAGCTGAAGTCTGGGGGTTTTTTGGGGGGGGAGTGGATAGTGGAAGGGCAAACAGGCTCCTCCGAGTCCTCTCCCTGAAAGCTCAAAACAAAAGAAGCCATACTGACCAGTTCTCGCCAGGTTGTCAGTGGTGACCTCCTGAGTGAAGATCCATGGGGGGTTGGTGACGTAGAGGGAAGTGGTGGAATTGTTGCTGGCATGTTTTTTCCCGAAGAGCCTGCTAATAGTCCCCTGCACAGAGTGATTTTTCTTCATCCTGACTGCTGCCTTCTCCGGCGTGTCTCCAAATGCTCCCTCTAGCAAAACATATTTCCAGTTTGCTCAGCTACCACCCAGCACACAGAGAGCTCCAGCAGGTGCTAGTATGCCGAGCTAACTTTTCAGCTGCTTTAAAAGCTAAGCCACCTGAGCAGGTAGAGAGGGCTGGCTGCTCTCACCTGGCCACACCCCGTAGCAGCTCCTTTGGTGACATTCTTTCCTTGCTGCTACAGTAAGCCATTGTTACACCCAAGGCAGCTCTTAAGCCCGGGAGCTCACAGAGGTCTTCCCTAAGGCATTGCCATGTCCAAAGGGGACCGAAAGGTTTACGATATGTCCTGGTTTAAAAAACGAAACGCAGCAAAATCAAGAATGCCTCCCAGGTTTTTAGAAACAAAGCCAAACAAATAAAAAGCATTGGTCTCAAACACATGAATTCTCCGAATGACCATGCCAATATTGATTTAGGATTATCACCTTTCCTGTTTGGTAAGTCTCAGAAAAAGTTATGTTTCTAAAGCCGTGTGTGTGTTTGTGTGTGTGTGTGTGTGTGTGTGTGTGTGTGTGACTTTCAGAGGGAACAATGAAAAGGTTGCTTTCACAATGAGGAAGGTGAAAGATGTCTACGGAAATGTTAACTTCATGAAGACTCATCTTCATCCCCTCCACCACGTTTAACACATGTCGACACCTGCTATTTCCTCATCACATGGTCATTTCCCTGTCAACATGAGCCTCCCCCAGGGAATGTACAGTGAGATGCCCCATGAAATTATGAAGGGCATGTTTACTGTTTTCTGTACATTAAATTGTGGCATCAGAGACAAAGTAATCAACAGGAGGTGTTTGGGGGAAGTAATAATAGTAATAATAATAATAATAATAATAATAATAATAATAATACCTTTATTGTCAATGTACAATCTGTGTACAGTACTGTGTACAGGCAGCCCTGTTCAGGGAGGCTTTTAATGTTTAATAGATTACTGTGTTTTATTTTTCTGTTGGAAGCCACCCAGAGTGGCTGGGGAAACCCAGCCAGATGGGCGGGGTATAAATAATAAATTATTATTATATTATTATAGTACAATGAAATTAACAGATGATCTCCTGTGGCTTCTGAAATGTGTATTAGTGTAGTCCAGGGGTCAGCAAACTTTTTCAGCAGGGGGCCAGTCCACTGTCCCTCAGACCTTGGGGGGGGGCGGACTATATTTTGGGGGAAAATATGAACAAATTCCTATGCCCCACAAATGCATTTTAAATAAAAGGACACATTCTACTAATGGATGGCGGGTGGCCTGGCACTGTGGACTAAACCACTGAGCCTAGGGCTTGCTGATCGTAAGGTTGGCGGTTCGAATCCCTGCGACGGGATGAGCTCCCATTGCTCGGTCCCAAGCTCCTACCAACCTAGCAGTTCGAAAGCACGTCAAAGTGCAAGTAGATAAATAGGTACTGCTCCAGTGGGAAGGTAAATGGTGTTTCCGTGTTCTGCTCTGGTTTGCCAGAAGTGGCTTAGTCATGCTGGCCACATGACCCGGAAAAACTGTCTGCAGACAAATGTCGGCTCCCTCGGCCTGTAAAGCGAGATGAGCACTGCAACCCCAGAGTCGTTCGTGACTGGACTTAACTGTCAGGGGTCCTTTACCTTTTTATGTCTCTACAAAGTCTCCAGATTGTTAGTACTGAACACTGTGAATCTGCAAATTCATATTTAAAAAGCAGAAGTGGAGCACAATCTGCATTGCAATGTTTGGAATCCAGTTTCTCCATTTGAATTTCAAACTCAAATTTTTAATCCTGAAACTCACATTTTGGTGCATCTTCACTTACTTTAGCAGAAAAATTATAAAGCAGAGGGGAAAGGCTGTCCTGAAATTCTCTACCTTATTTGCCAGTGTCAAAATTGTCTGTGATGGCGGGAATCACTTCACCAAATATTCTGTCAGAGGAGGAGGAATTTTCCACTTTCTTTATGGGTGATGTTTGAACTTTGTGGTGGCAATAGCACAGTTTCTTTCCTCCTTTTTTCTAAGGTTTGTTTTGCTGCTGTTGTGGTAACTGCACTGGCAGCCTGGCCACCGTTATGTTCTCTTCACAATGCACTGGACCTGGGATCATTCCAGGACATTGTGATGATGGTGAGGAATTATGACCACCACAAAAAACTGGTAATGAATATTCAGAAAATGTTTGGCAAAACAACCTTTTTTTCTCAGAGTTGAGAGCGAGAAAAATAAGTTTTCCTCAGAAAGATATATTTGGATAAATTCTGGCCCTGTTCTAAAAAATTCTACTGACGAGTTCAGCTAAACATGTTAACATCTTTTCCACAGTTCCACCTCAGGTACCAGCTGTTATGGCTGCTTCATTGTGCCAATTAGGCCAAATTAAAAAGATGAGAATACATGTGGGAATCTTTTCACATTTGAACTCATCACACTTAGAACAAGCAAAAGGCCTTTTCTTCTTTATTATTTCAAAATTCCTATTCACTTTTTGTAAATTTGAGAAAGCCAACAACCCACAAGCTTGTGAAGGAATACAGGCTGAGGAAAATACTATGGCAAGGAGGCAGCTTTTACCCTAAGTATTTTTTTATTTTATTTTTGCCGAAAATTAACACATATTTCTATTTCTTAATTCAGGGGTGGACAGATAGCACTCCATTGGTAGGCTATTGGCCAGCAAGTGCAATTTCAGCATTGTCTCACAGAGCCAGTCCATGACATTTTGCTGCCTGAGGCAGAACAGCAAATGGCAGCCTGACCCAGCGAATTAAGGGGAGTATCCAAGGCTGGCCAAATTATTATGGCAACTGGAATCCCACAAGGGCCGCTTCACCTTTCTGGAAGTAAAAATACAGAAATAGATCATCTGGGGCCTAGAAAGCCTGCTCCCTGCCTTGCAGGTCTATTCCCACCTGGACTGGGAGGGTGGGGCACTGCCTGACTCCAAAAGCTGAGGCTGCTGAACAGACTTTTGGGCTGCGGTACTGTTTAGCGGGTTTTGTGTATTTATTTTTGATCTTATGATTTATGTTAAATTTGGCGGTGGTTTGTTTGTTTATTACTTATGACTACTTTTGTTATATTTGTAGTTATGGAATTTTTAAATATGTTGTAAGCCACCTTGGGCATGGTTTTCACTGTGGAAAGGTGGCATACAAATAAAACGATTGATTGAAAAAAATTTAATTACTAACCATTTGTTGCCCTTTCATGACACCCAAAGTGTCTTGCCTGACGTGGCCACATCACTCTGCCTAAAAGTAAGGGCTGGCATTGTGTGTAGGTTGCTGGCTTCCTTGCAGACAATGCTGGACTAGGTGGAGCTTGCCCTAATGCTGTGAGGCACTTCAGGGACATGGGTGACACTGCGGTCTAAACCACTGAGCTTCTTGGGCTTGCTGATCAGAAGGCCAGCGGTTTGAATCCCTGCAACGGGGTGAACTCCCGTTGCTCGGTCCCAGCTCCTGCCAACCTAGCAGTTCGAAAGCATGCCAGTGCAAGTAAATAAATAGGTACTGCTGCGGCAGGAAAGTAAACTGTTTTTTTTTAGCCAGAAACTGTTTAGTCATGCTCCCAGAAAGCTGTCTGTGGACAAACGCTGGCTCCCTCAGCCTGAAAGTGAGATGAACGCATCCAGGGGTCCTTTACCTTTTTTTTTTTTTACCTTACTTCAGGTGTACTTAAACAAGTGTGGTCACTTAACATGATTTAGGTATGTTTTTAAAAATAAATAAATTGGAGGGCTGGACCGCAATTTCCTGAGCCACCACCAGCTTATGGAACAACTCCTGCTGTTTAAACCATGTTGAGGGATTTTTGGCTTTTTCATGAGGCATAATTTGTCATAACTAACTCATACATTTACAGTTAGGGGAGGGTCTTAGTCTTAGATTAAATTCAGTGGGACTTGCCTCCAGGTAAACAGAATAGAACTGTTTATCACGGTGTACACTTCATTTTAAGCATTTATTTTCCAGTTCAGCTTCTGCCTTTTGTACTACAAGAAGTGGCTTGCAAGAGATTTGAGATTTGCATTTCATCTTATCAATAGAAACTCATTGCAACACTAATACCACTAACATTTATACTGCATGCTTCAGGCTTTCCCATACATTATCGCAGTAATTCTTACAACAGCCCTGTAAGGTAGTCCAGAATCATTATCCCCAAGTTACAGATGAGTGTCAGTGGCAAGGAGAATGGTGTGTCTTATCCAGGGCTGGATTTAGGCTTGATAAGGCCCTAAACTGCTGAAGGTATTAGAGCCCTTTATATGTCCAGCTGTTCTTTGTCAACAACAAATTGTCACTGTTTTTTTTTGTGTTGAATATGTGCTATATAGTAATTTATGGACCTAATAGGTATCTAAAGCCATTTGCATATAACAAAATACCGGTATGTATTTTATCAAAGTAATTGGTGAACTGAAATACACTTAAGAAGTATATTTTTGGGGGGCTCCCAAGAGAGTGGGGCCCGAAGCTATAGCTTGTTTAAATCCGGCACTGGTCTTATCTAATGCTTCTTAAATGTCTTTGTGGCTGTGTCAAAAATAGATTTCAACTCGGGACTTCCCGGGAATCAGAAACTCCTGGAGGTCCAACAGCAGATCTCAATCCACCTTCTCCCCACCCATTGTTTTACAGCATGTTCACACACTATCTCAAATCAGTCCTGGTCTGATCCAACACAGAAAGTTCATGACACATTTTACCACCTGCTTCAAGCTGATCACCACCTTCCAGCAAGACTGAGGAAGTAACAAGAGGGCACCACATCTGGGTACCTCAGGCAGTGATCCATATCAGTTATTTGGAAGTAAATTCCACTGATACGTATGAGAGTTCTAAGCAAATATTTGCGCATTTGAGCAAATAAGACAAAGATGAAAGAGAGAGAGAGAGAGGCCTGGTTCACATGACATGCTAAGCCAAAAATATGTCTTACTGGAAGCGAGTGGACAGTGTCAGCAACCACTGTTGTGGGCCTTTTGCAAGCACCCACACTATCCCTGATTAGCAAATCTGGGTGGTTTCAGAGGGCAGCTTCCCCTGTAGCTATGCTACCAAAACAGGAAAGTAAAGGGGGAAAGGTGAAAATTAACCTTGTGGGGTGGCACTGTTTTGGATGACTGTTCACCACAGCTGCTGTGTCAGCCATGCTGATCCTGCCTGCCTATTTGGATCAACAGTGATCAGCTCACAGATCCGCAGAATCCTGATTTGGATTGGAGATGTGAGGTGCACTTGCAAACCCTTCCATCTGAAAGAGTCTTTAAAATGAGAGTTGTTACAATGCAGGCATCCCCAAACTTCGGCCCTTCAGATGTTTTGGGACTACAGTTCCCATCATCCCTGACCACTGGTCCTGTTAGCTAGGGATCATGGGAGTTGTAGGCCAAAACATCTGGAGGGCTGCAGTTTGGGGATGCCTGACTTGTACTTTTTCTCTTTCGATGTGATCTTTGAAATGCTTTGTTTGTTTTATATTTGTTTGTTTTAATGTATTGTCTGCAGTTAAAAAAGAAAGTATAAAAAGTTAAACAAAGAAAAAGAAACTGACCTGGCAAGAATCACTTTTATTATTTTATTTCCATGTGTCTGTGCATGTGCTTTACAAAGCTAGGTTATGTGATTGTGCTATCCATCTGAAATGATGAAATATAGTTAATAAGTAACATCACTATTTATTTAAAGAGCACTATATAAAGAGAACTGCACTATTTTCAGCTCTCAAATCATATTGGCTAACTGCATGTGAATCACAGTTGTAGTACTATACTACCATCTCCGCCAGCTAGATCTCTGACTAGGGGATGTGTCCGTGCATGGCACTTATGAAAAGGACTTAGGCACTCATAAATTGCTTCCAAATCCCACCAGTGCTCAGAGCCCAGATCCAGTAGCAGCTTTCACCTAAAATGGTCCTCCACCAATTTTGCACCATGGCATACACTATGCACTTGCAGTCAACACTTCTTGCTTCCAACTCTTGGTGCATGGGCATATCGGGAGTAACACAACTTGCATGTTCACGTGACATTTTGCCACATTCCAGCTGGGCAAACCCAGCCAGGTACATGAATTCTGCTTTGTAACATGCCCTTAAAAGCACATTGTAGATTTCAACATGTTTGATTATGTTACGACAACTGGGACACCCCAAAAGATAAATGAGCTCAATTTAGCTTCTATGGTTTTTTAGGTCTTCTCACTTCCCCTGTTTTTAAATATCTGGTGAAAATTCCAGAAGCGCGCATACAAATATATCAAATGTGATGCTTTGTGCTTCTTTGCATCTCATCCATGGAGGCTAGCTTGGTACATGTATATATTTGTGCCCTGCAGTGATGAACCTTTGAACCAAGGCAATTTACAAATAAGAGCAAGATACTTGGTAACAATATCTGACCATGGTCAGCAGCTTCCAACAAGATTTAATAATATAAGCCAAGACTTGCCAGTGCATAGATCATGTTGTTTTGTTTCGTTTTTAAGCTAAGGCTCAGACCCCAAACTCATGAAGAGGTGATTTTCATAACTCTTCATCTGAGCACACACAGAAAGTATTTTTATATCCCTTTCCACACATAGGTTTAGAAAAAAGGGCTTCCATATCAGATGGTGCAGTTTCCAGACATGCTGGAATGCCAGTGTACTTTTCCTTTTAGACATTAACAATGGGACATAATGCTTCACCAAATTGCATGAGCCTGTCGGGCCATGGGAAACGTGGGTACTCACTGGGTGAAATTCACAGGGGGACCTGGGGCAAGTAGCTCTTTCTGAACCTAACCTACAGTACTTCATGCTGTTGATGTGAGGATAAAGCTGGGAGTTTAACCCTGAGACCTTGGATGAAGGGCAGGATATAAATGTAATGGATAAATAAAACCACTCAAGTTCGAACCAAGGTAAATTGAAGTACCGTAGGTAATTTTGCTCATTTTAAAACATACCATTCTCATACAGATCTCCAGAGGTCTCCAACGCAGACTGCACAGGGCAGGCCCAGTACATATATGTTTAGTCGTGTCCGACTCTTCGTGACCCCATGGACCAATGCCTTGTCGTGGCTTGAATAACTCAGAGAAGCTATGAGCTATGCCATGCAGGGCCACCCAAGATGGACAGGTCATAGTGGAGAGTTTTGACTAAACGTGATCCACCTGGAGAAGGAACTGGCAAGCCACTCCAGTATCCCTGCCAAGAAAACTCCATGGACAAAGACAACAGGCCAGTACATATTACCTGGTTTCAAATTGACATTAACCCCCTGATGGAAACTTTGTTCATGTCAAATCTAAACAACTCTTCGGTTGTGCCTGACACAACCCAAAAGTCAGTCAAATTTGGGTTAACGAAAGATAGTGTGGCACACCAAGCAGTGTGAGATTGCAGGAGTTCTAGCTGCTTGCCCAGGGTTCATGTTTCCTTTTGGAATGACTGAGGCACAGCGGAGACTGTGGTGTCTTTAGGATATATGGTTTATTGACACACACACACACACACATATATATACACACACACACACACACAACCTGAGCATATATATATACAACAATGGGGGTTCACAGCATCAACACCCCAAAAAGGTGTGGTGTAGTGGTTAAGAGTGGTAGAATCATAATCTGTTGAACCGGGTTTGCGTCTCCACTCCTCCACATGCAGCTGCTGGGTGACCTTGGGCTAGTCACACTTCCCCACCCACCTCACAGGGTGTTTGTTGTCGGGGAGGAAGGGAAAGGAGAATGTTAGCCGCTTTGATACTCCTTAAGGGGAAGTGAAAGGCGGGGTATCAAGTCCAAACTACTACTCCTCTTCTTCTTCTCCTACAGCCACAGGCTTGGATTCAAAGAGACATCAAAATTGCTCTGTCTCACAGCTTATTGCTTTCCATCTGGCTCACATCACTGCAACTCAACTCTAAACTCTGCTTCATCCTTCTAACTCTGAGATGAGGAGGAGCCCTACCCATTTGCCATCTCCCACAGAGCCCCTTTCCTTTGTATCCCTTAATGGCCCATGACCCAAGCTATCACCTCAACACAGGAAGCTAGTCTGGCTTATATTTTAACGTTTGCTGGATCCAGGAGTCAGAAGGATCTCACATACAGCCTGCTTCCTCCCCTCCCCAACTCATAACCAGCAGTGGAGCAAGCCGGTCGGGTGCCTGAGGTGGCGCGTGCGCCCTGTGCCCAGGGGTGGGGCCAGCTGCCCACAGGGCAGGGCAGTCCGGGGGGCCTCCGAGAAGTCTGGCTGCCTCCTCCCACTCAGCTGCCCTACAGTTGAGGGGGAGGCGGCAGGCGGACTGTTTGGGGCAGCACAGAGCCTGTGAGCACCCAAGCCACTGCGTCACTCCCAGGAGAGACTTGTGGCTCAGGCGCGCTACAGGCCCCGCGGTGAGTGCCGCCCGGCATTTTGTCACCCCCCTCAGTGGTGACAACTGGGATGAACCGCCCCCACCCTCCCATTTCTCTGCCCTTGCTCATAACACCAGCAAATTATATATTTAGTTGTATGTGCACATCTCTATCTATTCTCACTTCTGCAGAAGCCATTGTGCTCTCTTTATGTGATAGCATTGTTCAGACCTTGTCTTTTTCTACCCCTGTTTGTTGAAAATGCAAACATATCATCAAATCTTGATGATAATAATAAAAAAAAACCCAGCGGTAGAAATATTAGTTTAACCAAACACAAACACAAGGTGTGAGAGAGCTTTGCTCTTTGCCCATTTTTTGGTGTGGAAATAAACACCTTTGTTTTATACAACAGTCAAAACACAGTTGGTACCAGCACCACGGTGGTGAATTGGAACACACTGAACAATGAGAGTCGTGAGCTAGAAAATCTAAGCAAAATATAGCCAACAGTAATAATGAGTAAACACATTTAACAGTTTTTTATGAATCTGTTCAAAAGAAAAATATGTATCTGATCTTAACACAGTGCACAGCCTGGCATTTAAGTTTGTCAGTTACTCAAAGGGGAGGGAATGATGTTACCTTGCCATTCTTTGAGGTGTTGCCTGTTGATATTCTGCTGGTTGACATTTCCCCTTGTTGAACAGCTAGAGTTTGTCATGAGATGCTTCTTTGACAGCACCTGCCACAGGCTGGGTCTCTTAGGCACTGTGCAATTAATGTTGCATTTAATATTGCACTGACAGAAAAGGAACATTAGAATTTGGTACCAATCATACAAGGGTTGCTCCAATTTGCACCAACTGTTTATTGCTATGGATGTCAGTGCTTTTTGGACAATGTTTTTTCTAGCAGAATAGTGGTTTGGGAAATTTAAGTATCATTGATTGTATCATCTGCTTTTAAGTGAAGAGATAAGTTTCATTATCGTTCCCCAAATCTGTATTTTGTAGGAAATCAGTACTTTCATTCCCAGGATAACAAATATTTCAGCAATTTGTTCCTTTTGCTATAGGCATTGAAAGAACACAGTGGGCTAGAATTAATTCCAACCTGCTAAACAATACTTCAGCAATGGTGGGGTCTGGCTGGACACTGGCGGAACCTTCATTCTCCGGCACTGGGGGGCGGAGAGCAGGTGGGGGCGTGGCTGGCATGCATTCTGGGGGCGTGGCATGCCGCCCATAGGGGTGTGGCGTGCATTCTGGGGGTGTGGCACGCTGCCCGTATGGCCGTAGTGTGCGTTCTGGGGGCGGGGTGCCCAGCGTGGGCGGGGGGGCAGCCGCCATGGCGCCCTCGGGATCGTGCTGCCCGGGGCAGAACGCCCCCATTGCCCCTCCCTTCCTAAGCCCCTGTGGCTACGTTTTGACCAGGGTCAGATTTAGGTTTGATGAGCCCCTAGGCTACTTAGGGGCCCTTTATATGTCCAGCTGTCCTTTGTCAACAAAAAATTGTCACATGTTTTTTGTGTTGAATATATGCTATATGGTAATTTACGGACCTAATAGGTATCTAAAGCCATTTGCACATAACAAAATATGTATTTTATCAAAGTAATTGTTGAACTGAAATACAATTAAAAAGAAGTATATTAATAGTGAAATACAATTAAGAAGAAGTACATTGGGGGGGGGGTGCCAAGAGAGTGGGGCCCTAAGCTATAGCTTGTTTAGTTTATATGTAAATCCGGGACTGGTTTTGGCTAATAGAAATGATTGGGGAGTAAATCAGTTTGCAATGGCCTAGCAATGAGCACACACCATTGTGACTTATCTGCCCACCCCCCACAGGAGGTTCCTAATAACTCAGCTTTCTTCCTTTTGCACAACAGCCAAATCAGGCTTATATGCTAGGTAGGAAACAGTGTGATTGCCTAAACTCAGATACTTCTACACTAATCAAAAACCCATTACACCTCCAGAAATAGATTTTATAGTGGGAGATATACCATGTAGCTGGTTAGAGATATAGCAGATCATACATTTTCCAAATCAGCCAGATATAATGATTCAAGCATTATGCAGCTTAAGTAGTTTTGAGCAACTAGTCAACTCAAGCAACCCACTGGGAAAGGGAAATCATCTCCCATGTATATAAAATCCCCACACAACTGGCTACCCTTCCTCTCACTTTATTAAGACTAAAATGGGGGAAAGATTTTGGAGGAGAATTAGAGGAAGAACACTGGGAACACACTTGGAATAAATGCCAGCTCCCTCGGCTAATAAAGCGAGATGAGTGCCACAACCCCAGTGTCATTCATGACTGGACCCAATAGTCAGGGGACCTTTTACCTTTTGGATCCATCTCAATTAGAGCGTGAGAAAATGCTTTAAAGACAGCATATTGCTGGTACATGTGCCCAGCCAAATTATGTAGAATTAATCATAACACATGCTAGCAGCAATGCAATTTACCTGGCTCTCCAGTACACATGTGGTAGCTTTGCCCCCAAATTATTCCGTTTTTAAAACAGTTAATCAAATGATCCTCCTTTTATTAGCTGCAGTTAAATTTTTGATTGCAAAACACTGGAAAACTTTAATTGCAAATCTTTTTGTAGCCTGGATTTTGCAAGTACTGTATGGGACATTGTACTTACATATCACAAATTAACCATTTACAAAAGGAATATTGATTGAAGTGGGGGGGGGAAGAGACTCACACTTTCTAAATGACATGGTATCCTTTAAATTATCACGAAATAATATTGGGGAACACTGGGTATTAAGCATGCTAACATAAATCATATATCCCAGTTTTCCAGTGGCCCTTCAAAGTACACCTCACGCAGAGTTTATAGAAAAACAAAATACGCAAACAGAAGTTGACTTGGCTAAAATACACCACCAAGAGTTTAAAGATTTTCCCCAACCTAGCATGAAACCTCTGACTAGCAGTATACCGTTTAAAGTATACAGAAGAAAAACAAAAGGTTGGCTTTCTTTAACAGAAAAACAAACTGTGTTGGAAGAGACTTTAAACTAAAGATAAACGCTCCCTCCCCCAGCAACTTTACATACCCACATTCCAACCCTTCAAACCTCCCACACAACTACCACACAAAATGCTTTCCAATGGAGCCTTATATACATGGAGTAGAGCCCACGCCTGTGAGCAATTAAACAGAAATTACCGGCACCTGTTTTTCTTAAACAGACAGTATTGACATTAGACTGGCTCAAAAGCAACTTTGATTATTCAAGAAACCCAACATAAATGATCTTGTTAAGACCATTGAACATGGTTTTTTACCCTCCATCAGCTCATGGAAATTGATGGAGACACTTTTATTTGACAGCCTTTCTTGGCACATCTAAAACTACAACCATCAGCCACTAGTTTTCTTTCTTTTCTGTACAACTATTAAGCTCTGTATCCTTTGTATGGGTATGTTTTATTACTTGAAATTAAAACTCAATTTTTAAAAATGGATCTTTAAAATTATGTTTCGTGCATACTCTGTATCCTTTAAGAGCAGTCGTGCAACAGAATTCTCCTGCATGTGCCTGGTGACAGGACTGTGAGTTCCAGAATTTTTCTGTAGTTTGTTGTGAAATATAATGATATATATACATTTGGATCCAGACCAACACAGTGCAACCCTGTTTGAGGATCATCCTCTTTTAGTCTTCATCCAGTTACATGCATGATGGATGGCAGAGTGGAACAGGGTGGAGAAACTTACAATGTGATGATATCAGGTGGTGAGTTAAGTATAACTACATGTTATAAAAGGAGAGGCGAAGAACATGACACGTTGTTGATGGAACCAGCCCTGCATCAACCCTGCATCCTGCTCAGGGCTAGTTCTGCCACAATGATCCCTAGGAGTTGTGATCGGGGAGAAATGTCAAGGGGGGGGGGGTAAATTAAATCAGTGACACATTATACTTGTTCAAGAAATGAAGAACCCTGGAACTGTATTCAAGTGTCTTTGAAGTTAGTGAGATGCAATTGGTTCTGGAAAACCCAATGAAAGTCGCTCAAATATAGGTGCACGATACCTATACCTGCCCATCCTCCACAGATCTATATTGTCAGTGACAGCCACAATGCTTATAATAAGCAGGTCATGGTCTCTAGGACTGATCATTTGCAAAACGGATAGAAATATAGCACAGAGGTTGCATAATGAATAGCAGGACACTCCCTTTCCTGCAAGTATTTGTTATGACATGACGCCAAGTTATTCATGCCGCTAACTCACATGAAACTCAGCTATGCGTATGCACAAAAATGGTGCATACCCAGAGGGCGTAGTCCCCATTCTAAAATTCTTCAGATTTTTAAGAATGATACGACTGTCACAGCCAAGCAACCAAGAAGCAAACTGATCCATTAATAGCCAGGCTACAATTATACAGCAGTGACTTCTTAAGTATGTGGGACTTGTTTGGGGAACAAACCCAACACAAAGCTTATTTTTTAAGTTTATGCAAACTTCCTAGCAGCCACAGGTTAATTAATGTATTTGTGTGGCACTGACAGTAATTAAAACAGTGCACAGATGATTTGACTGTAAAGTACCATGCTGATCGGCTCGGCACCTTACAATATTTCTGAATAGTACACAAAACTTCTTAGGACTACATTTGGGTTGCTTTGAAGCCAGTGGCGTCAGAAGCCGCTCTGGCACCCGGAGGGGTAACCCACTACGCAGTGCACATGAGCGGTGTTGCTACGTACGATGCATGCGTCGCTACGTAGCAATGCCCTGCCGCCCGGTAAAAAGCCTTGCTCCGCAGCTTGCTTGCTCACCTGCTCGGCATGTGTGGAGGCGAGGGGCGGGCCAGGGAGGGGCGCACCGAGTGTCACCCCCCCTCCAGGGTGGCACACAGGGCAGATCGCCCCCATTGCTATGCCCCTGTTTGAAGCACACCCCACCAAGAAGTAAATCATGGGAACTATTGTTTATCCCCAAACTATGATTCCCAGCAACCTTAATTAACTTCTAGGAGTATGCCATTTTTTAAAAATAAATAAATAAAGATTTCCTTGGTATACAAAAGTATGTGCATTGCCTTTTTCAGGTTGTAAAGTCTTTTCTACAGATCAGTTGCATCTGTTATTAGACAGTAGTGACTGTTGAGAACAGAATAAGGTTGGGGAAGAAGGGGGTGGGGTGGAGTGGTGAAACTTATATTCTTTTATATAGTGTACATGTAGGGTTTTGTGTCAGAGAGAGGGATTTGGGGAGGGAATATGCTATTTATCAGAGTTGTATCCTGTTCCCGCTCTTCATCCAAGGAGCTCAGGACGGATGACATATAGCAAACCACACTGGGAATGGAAGGGTGGGCTTAAGTAGAAGACATTTTGCTGCCTGATGCAAGAGAAGATGGTGTCTCTCACCGCTCCCTGCCATTCCGCCTACAAAAGCTGACAGGACTGTTAGCTTTAATCTCATTTCAACACTGGGAACCGGGCCATGTCCTCCAGCACACTGAAGGTCAGCTTTAGGCGCACACAGTGTTGTCCAGTGAGCTGCTCTCTGCCCATCTGTTCCCTTGTTCTACCCAACAGTATTAGAAACATGAGGTAAGTGTTGCTGTGTGAATCTATTTCTCACAGGTCCAAGTCCAGCAGCACGCATTCTATCCACTACATCGGACTCCTTCTCCTGCAGCAACATGGAAGGAAGCGCAAAATGCCTCCCGATTCGAGCAAACACTCTTTAAGGTGACTTAACGCACCCAGCACGTTTGCTGCACGTAAGGAATGTCCTTTGACCGAGGCAAAAAGTTCATTAAGGGCTCGCCCAATGTATCCCTGCGCTTTCCCGCTGAATAGCGAGCTGCGCAGGAGCAGGAAACACGTGGGCGCAACGTCACATTGCAAGCGAGCACCACTGCGCGGCATCCTGTACGGACGCCCCATCCTAAGAGAACTACGGATTTGAGGAGGCGAGCGACGACGCCTGCCTTGGCTTCAAACCCATCCGTGGAGTAGGCTCAGGCCTTACCTCAAGGATACGGTTTTTTCAAACAAAATAAAAAACTGTGTCTCTGAGCATGTCTGGAGTTTCTCATCGCATGCACCGAGCCTGGAGTAGGGTCGCTCACGTGGCTTCCCCCAAGGCCAGGGCGCTTCTCCTACGAAGCCCCGATCAGCCACGGGATCCCTCGCCCTGCCGCTCGCTTCCCTTTTCGGGATCGCCCGGCTCTGCGTGGCCGGCTGACGCCCTGCCCGAGTCACAATGAGCTGTCCACGCAGGACGCGGCACCGCGCCGCGCTCTCTCCGGCTGCAAAGGGTGGCAGCACCAGGCGGCGAAGGTCATCATGCGCCCGGGCGCAGCGGCCCAGCCTTCCCTCCTCCCGGGCGGCGCTTTTCCCGGCGCTTAGGAACATCGCGAGGTGGCGGAGGAGGAGCTGCCGAGTGACGCGACGGGAGGACACCGCGGGGAGGCTTCCCTCGGAGGTAGGAGGAGGAGGAGGCGGCGGCGGCAGGGCTTCAGGGCTCCGAGGAGAGAGGGGCGGAGTCCCACGAGGGATGTCCCTGGAGCCTCTTTCCAGGATTGGAGAGAGCCAACGCCGGTCCCTTGAAGGTGTCCAGTCCAGCAGCTTATCCGGAACACCAGCCGCTGCCTGCGGGACGTGGGCTGCGTGCCTAAATCAAATCCACCTTATCTGGATTGCATAGGACATTGTCTTCCCGTAGCTTAAAATGCCCAAACACAGAGAGGTTTTCTCTGGCAGCAAAAAAGGAAGCAGCTAGGCGCAGGATGGGAAAGGGGACACCATAGAAGGGACTGTATTTAGAAGAGTTATTGGGTGGAGCTCAAGGAAGGGTGCATTTGGATAGCTAGTGGCTAATAACCGCCGTCTGTGTGTGCTTCTGAATGCCAGTTGCTGGAAACCCCAGAAAGATCGGGTGCTCTCAGTCTCAGATCTTTCCTGTTGGCTTCCCATAAGCACCTGCTTGGCTAAAGTGAGAACAGGATGCTGGGCTATATGGACCAATGACCTTCAGCCTCTCCTTATATCCATTCATATATCCTTTTTTTGTACTTGTATGGAATTTTGGGAGTCACCAGGTCGTGGGAATTGTGGAACTGTATTGCCTTGATGGGGATAAGATCCAGCTAGCAACACTCTGGATAGCCACCAGCTTATTGACCAGACTCAATATTTACAGCCACAGGCATTTTGGATCAAATAGTTGTTGGAAGGCCTATTTTGCCCCGTACCCTCTACAAGGACCCTGCTTTTATGTACTGTGGCTGTAGTACGGGTGGGTGGGGTACCTTGTGAACCCCTGCAGGAGCATGTAGCAATTTGAGTGCACATGTATAGGTCCCTGTGCAAATGAAACCAAGATATATGAAAGTCAGGAGAGGTGACAGTGTGGGCATGATATTGATCTCTCCGGGGATGGTTTTTCTTGGTCACAAAGATTCTGATCCATGGTGTCAAGCGGCATGTTTGTTTTCTATAAAGCAGCTGATGAAACAGTAAACCTAATATGAACCTAAACATTGTCTCTATAACAAGCACTTCATCAGAGGCAGGCAAAGAGCAAATGCAGGAACCGCGAGGAAAGAATATAGAACTCATCAATAATGTAAAATGATGAGATGGAGTCGAGAGAAGAGCGATCTGGAGGTGTAATTCAGGCTGTTTCTCAGCTTGATCTCTGCCCTCCCTTTGAACTCCGTCTGGAGGTTACTCTGGAAGCTAGGTAGCTGATGGTTTAAGAATGTCTAGAACCTCTCTGTTGCAATTCAACAAACTATCTGAAAAACGGAGGTGTCATTTAGCCGTACCAGCTTATAGCTCTTGACAGGGGTATCATTCATGAAATTGTTTGTCCTTCCTCAAAGCCTTCTGAGCTAGTAGCCATCAGAACCCCCTTGTGGCAGTGAATTCTGTGTTAAATGTGCACTTGGTCAGGGGTCATCAAGACAGCATCTTGGGGCAGCAGAACCAGTGTGCCCACCAGAACCTCCTGTGTCACCTGTGAAGGGTATTTGCAAACATCCCCTCAGAAATCCGCTGTGCAGAGAGAATGTTTGCTCTCTCTGCTCAATTTCTCTTGGCACTGGTTCAGCCTCTCCTTAAACATGCCCACATTTCATTGGACGGAAGAGGGGCACAGAGCTTCTCCCTGGGAGTGAGCACTGCGCTAGCTGATATAGGTGCCTTTTCCAACACGCCTGTACCATTTTGTGGACAGCTCTCTTTCTTTAAGATATGGCAGCCATTTTGAGACTGGCACAAACACTCCAAATGTACCAACTGCATTAGGGCAGTTTAATGTGTGTTTGCAGGCACAGGAGTGTACAGCGGGCCAGTAAAAAAGGTGACACCCTTATTTATAATCCTGGTGTGGATCATTTCTTAGTTCCCATGACTTCATCCCAAGCGTGTGTCTGTGTTTCTGGGAGGTTTGTTGCCCATGTCATTTCTTATGGGCACATTACTAGTTGCCGCAGGCTTTGAAAAGGGTTGACAAGACAGCTTGCTAGTTAATCTGGAAAATATGTCGTGTTATGAAACACCCAGTATTTTGCACCTCTATGAGCAGCTTTAATGAATACAGGAAGGCTGAGAACCATTTCCTTTGCAGCTGGGTCCTATGGAGCACTTTGAAAACAGAAACAAGGGAGGAAAAAATCTTTTAAATTTGGATATATTTTATTTTACTTTTGCTTTATTTATCTCCTTCATTAGCCGATGTATATCTCAGTGTTTCTTACTGGCGTGACTCAGCATTATTTTTGGTATCTGAACATGGTTCCAGTTGGGGTGCATGTGAGGGAAGGATAATGCCTCTCAGCTTATGGTCTTTGAAATAATTCTTCAGAACGTTAAAATCATGGCATGCTATTCTACAGAGTGTAAGTTTTCTACCAGAGCTAAGGTGGGAAAACATTTGCAGTCCAAGAGGCTATTTCCCTTCTGGTCCACTTTCCAAGGGCTGCATGCCAGTGATGGCAAAGCAGATGGGACATCAAATTTAAAATTTGCATTTATATAGTAGACTTGTTTCTAGAGTTGCCGGGTCAGGAGCACCCCAGCCTCTGAAAGTTCAGGGCTGAAACTTGAGATTTTGGGATGGCCCCTGGAGACAGAGGTTAATTGGAATGGAAGAGTGTCTGCGCTATAATTTGAAGCAAACTCCTGCTGGACTGAGGTGTGCAAGCTGCACACTCGATCTTCTTAATAATTTTTATTTTTTTTATTGCAGGCACCCTTGCCCACCTAGAGATCCAAGCCCTCCATTAGCCACCTGGATTAAAGAAATGCAAAGACAGAAAGTACCGGTAACTGACCATTTTCTCTGGTATAGCATGCCCTCTGGCACTGTCAAAAATAGGGGCATGCTTGCAATAATTCTATTTTCATAACAGCGACTGCTGCCTGACACCCATTATTAGACATTGCTGGAGGTTCTGTTTAAAATAGGCTGATGTTTGTTCTTTTGGCTCTGTAAACAGTCAAAAAGTAGAACTGTCCCACAACAGTTGGTACCCTCACAGCTGCAGTGTGTGAAGTTGCAGATTATGCTTTAGAGGAGGAGGAAGAAGAAGAAGAGTTTGGATTTGATACCCCGCTTTATCAGTACCCTAAGGAGTCTCAAAGCAGCTAACATTCTCCTTTCCCTTCCTCCCCCACAACAAACACTCTGTCAGATGAGTGGGGCTGAGAGACTTCAGAGAAGTGTGACTAGCCCCAGGTCACCCAGCAGCTGCATGTGGAGGAGCGGAGATGCGAACCCGGTTCCCCAGATTAGGAGTCTACCGCTCTTAACCACGACACCACACTGGCCATGTACATACATTTGCTTGCACCAGAGAATAGATGAATCCTTCTCATAAAAACATTATGCTACATGCCACCCCGAACTCCAAGTGGTGAGACTCCAGGGATACCAGCACTTTCCTGCGGCTCAAGTTCCTTGGAAAGACAGCAGAGACTATGGTCTCTTTAAGTTATATGGTTTTATTTACACATATATACAACCTGAGCATAGGATAGAGGGGCTTATAGCCCCAAAAGATCTTGCTTCCCCATTAGTCACAGCTTTGGATTCATTACAGAACAAGACATAGGTATGTCCCCAGTTCTTGTAGCATCCCCAGTTCTTGTAGCATCTCCCCTCCAGTTTTCTGCTCACTCACATAGCAATTCTCTAGCCCAGGCCCATTTTTTGCTCTTTTGGTTGTTGCAGCTATTGCAACCCAGCTCATCCCTTTGGAAAGCCCATCAGGGCATTATGTGGCCAGTTAGTCTTCATCTCCAAAGAAGCTGACTGATTGCCCAGTAGGGTGATGACTTTTTTACACCCAGTAGGGTGATGACTTTTTTACAACCCCATTTCCCTGTATCATAATTTGATGAGCTTTCATTAAAGATTTGATTTCTCTTACTTTCAAAGAGATTTGATAAAAAAACACCTCACACACAAAATGATTTAAAAAAAAATATTTATCAGTTTTTTGACCATTTTTGAAGTCACTGTAAGCAGATATAAAATTGAACCCAAGCTTTAGAGACATATATATACAACATTATATAGGGTCATCAAACACACAAGGAAGCTTTTTTTAGCTGCAGTAACAGTATAGACGCCGCTATAGGACGATGTTTTGCTACCTCTTCTGTAGGTTCTTTTCCCAGCATGTCCGGCAGGGTCTGCTGGCTGAGTTTTGAGGTCCCAAAAAGGGGCTGTTACCTTGCACAGGTGTGACATTTGTATACCCTATGTTGCTAAGAACACTCCCCATTGTGGAATGTAGTGTTGTGTCCAAATTTGATACAAAATATATATAGAATTGTTAATACAATTTTATGAAATGGTAAAACGGCATACAAAAAAATTTAAAGTGGTTTGTGTGTAACCTTTTTTTAAATATTTCAACGGAATATACCTCATTTTAGTCATTAATAGGCAAAAGTTCATCCATTTGTGCTACAGGAAATAATTTTTGAGAGAGAAAAAATGAAAAAGTCATCACCCTATTGCCCAGCTTCCCCCAAACACAGTGCTTTTTTCGGGGGTGGGGTGCTCCTTACCAGCATCTCTTTTCTGTTGTTAAAAAGTGTGGCACTTACTATAACAACTTCATGGTGAGTACCGGCTTTTCTAGAGAAAAAGCACAGCCCAAATGTATAACAATAAGAATAGGCCTGTTAAATCTGGCCAGTAACCAGTCTAGTCCAGTGTCCTGTTCTCACAGTGGCCAACCAGGTGTCCATGTCACTCTCCCCTCCTACAGTTTCCAACAACTGGAATTCAGAAGCAGAACAGTGCAAGTAGAACATAGGCATCATGTTTAGTAGCCATCTCCCAACTTAAGGATTAAATTCTGGGGGACCTGGGCAGTAATACTGAAGAACGACTGCTCTTAGCATCTCACACTAAAAAAAATCCCAGTGGAGCATTTCTGAAAAGGCAAATAGGGACAAAACAGCCAGTGATTCAGTTTCTCGGATACCGGTGCCACAAAAGAGGGTCTGTCTCAAAAAAGGGGGGGGGCAACTGGTGTGTTTTGATAGACAATGAAGCTCTCCTAGGATAGCTGATTATATCGTGAATGCATTTTTTTGTGAAACTGAAGAGTTTCCTTGCAAGAAGAAATCTGGATCCTATGTATCTGTTGCTTGATAACCCATTTATCTGAAAAAGGCTGAAGGCTCTGTCCCCCCGCTTGGAAGAAACTGCTGGTTATTTCATTGCACTGACTCCCTTGGCGTCATAGACATTCAGTGATTTACATGAATGGTTGCCAATTCCCCTTGTTACAGGATTAATAGCTTTACAAGCCAGTGGACAGAGCCAGATCTAGAGGCCTAAAATAATGCAGCCTAATGGGCTCAGAGCATCATGGAAAGTAGAAAACCCGTTAACAGAGTTTAAAAATAAGCTCAAGTGCCGTCAGAGTTTAAACAGGATAATCGACACAGGTTTCCATTCAACAATTACCTGGAGTGCGGGTGTCACTGGCAATAAATAAAGCAGCTATATTGGATCTAGCTGGTTAAGTAACAATTAAAAAATAGTTCTCACACAAATATTTCTCTCCAAATGGCTGGCACTAATAGAACCGGCACTTGAATTGAAGAAAAATACAATTGGGTTTTTAGAATTGCTGGCTATTATAGTTTATTTAAAAATCATGTATGCTTATGCACACTTGTCGTCAGAGGAATTTCCATACCTTCAGTATGGAAAGATGCATTTTCTTCCTATTACAGTGGTGCCTCGCAAGATGAAATTAATTCGTGCCACGAGTCGCTTCGTCTAGCGATAATTTCGTCTTGTGAAGCGTGGGTTGCCACGGCAAAAAAAAAACCAAACAAAAAAAAACCCGCTGAAAAACTTCGTCTTGCGAAGCGCGACCATTGAAAACTTTGTCTTGCGAGAAACCAAAAACATTGCAAGACGATTTCGTCTAGCGCGTTTTTCGTTGCGCGAGGCATTCGTCTTGGGAGGTACCACTGTATCTCTATTCTTTTTGTTGATGTTAAGTTAAAAATGCTTTTAAATCTTCATCTAATTCAATTGCATATGAATTAAGGATTGGGCCATGGGCCAGGGGAGAGGCATTGATTTGTAGGGAAGGGGCAATTAGATATCCAAGGGGGTGGGGGGCTCATGCAGTTCCCTGTATAACAAATTGACTCAACATGTCCTTCTTCCGTGTGGCTTTTATCTTCACAGACAAAACCACCCATTAAACCCAAGGTATGTATCTGCGCCTGCAAGATGTCACAGGAGAAGAACGCAGCCAAAACTGCTGCAAACAAGCATCAGAAGCCGTTCCCAGTAGCTCTGGGCTACAAGATGGAGCAGGCTTTAGTTTCTCAGTATGTCCCTGTTGTCCTCCACCCTGGGGGACACAAGCGTGAATCTCTCAGATATGCTTTCTACAACCCTAACTACTCCAACACGTACACACCATTTTACACTTTGCAAAAACCCACCTGTGGTTATCGGTATAATCGAGACACAGATCACACGAGGAAGGTGATGGATGTTGAAAGAGTGGATTTCTCAAAGTGGAAACCCATTTTTGGGAAGAAGCCAGGCTTGTCTGCAACAGGCTCAAAACACTGAAATTGCCATGCAGTTCACCCGGGACTTCCATTCAGAGGCTTGAGCTCACTCATTTTCTAAGGCCACTCAGAAGGAGATGTTGTAGGAACTTCAGAAGAACTTCAGAAGAAGCAGGTCTGCCTTAACAAGAGCTTCTGGGATAAATTGCAACACAGTCACATAAAGCGGGTACCAAAACCCAAGTTTTAGTTGGCACTTTAAGCCAAGGCTCATCCTGGAGAGAAACAATAAAGGCAGCTGGCTTTCCACCTTTTGACATGGAATGCAAAAAGTAGCAAAGCAGATGATCAAAAACTGTGAATAAAACACCAAAATGCAAAGCCTGTTGAGGAGATTCAATTTATCCTTGTGGCCTCATTCACTCTGTGTTTTTGTTCCCCACAGTAATGGTAAGGGCAGAAGCAGAAATTATTTATGCTGTACTTTCCTCAGTTTTGCTGTGACATGGGGTGTCAGTGGGGGCTTTTGGATCTCACGCATGGAGAGTTCTGCCTTCTGAGTTTCAAACAGCCTTTGGAACAGGGAAGGTTGATACACAACTCTGTTATACCTTCTCCACTTTGGTTTAGCATGTGAATGGACTTTCATGAACTGAAGATGTCACTTCTAAGGCAGGTGAAGAAGGTAGGCAGCCAGTTTAGCGATGTTAAGATGTTAAGATGGTGGGTGGAAGCATGAGAGGGGAACACATAGTATCCTAAGCAAGCAGACAGGTCATTGCTACAGCAGGGTTGTGTATCTCCACAGCTTTGTGCTATAAGAACTACCGTACCCACCATTCTCTTGAAACCTGGAGTGCACCTGAAATAAGGCTCTGCTGTAGTCTAGTGACATGTTGAGAACATTGAACTTCACACAACCTATTTGTGTGTATCAGAAACATCTTGGTTACCAGGGATGTTATTTGAGGGGCAGAATCAGTATGTGCTTACCACATTTGGATGTAAGTGAAATGATACAGATTACCATATGAAGAGATTGTGTGAGTGTGTGTGTGTGTTCTCCAGTTGGAGAACAGCCTTTACCAAAGGTGTCATGGGCTTTGAAGAAACTCGATCTCAGGACGTGCTAATGGGAAGGCACACTTGGCAAATCCACAACATGATCAACTCCCGCCTGGAAACCAATGTCCCCACTGTGGAAGGACGTGTGGATCCAGAATTGGCCTCCACAGTCACTTACGGACTCATTGTTAAAGTCGTGTTTATGGAAGACAATCTTACTCGGCTACGAGTGATCGCCGAAGAAGAATGTGTGTGTGTGTGTGTGTGTGTGTGAGAGAGAGAGAGAGAGAGAGAGAGCACCAAGCCCAGAGTCTAAAATTATCTGTGGGCCCACATAGGTAGGACATCTTAAGTACTGTAGGGGGGAGAAGACACAACACAAATGCCTGGGACCTCTAGGTGTGCACTCACTTAGTAAGCACGAGGCTAGAATCAGGATGAGGGTATGCTTGAGCTTCTCCCCTGCTGGGAAAGTCTCCAGTTTCTATCCTCTTGCAAAAGTGGAGAGTGCTGAGCTATTTCTTTTTTCTGTTTTACAGTATGTGTGTTTTCCATCTGCTTTAACAAGGTTGAAGATATTTTAGATGAAATGCTGATACTGCGTTTCCTTCATGCTGATGTCATTGGGCTCCCACATATCCCTGTTTGCAAGGAGGAAGTAGCACGAGAAAGCACTCACAGTTGGTTGCACTTTGTCCAGGTCCAGTTATTTTAAGAAGTTCCACAAGGGCTGCCTGCTGCACACACTATAAAGTATGCATTTCAATCCTGATACTTTATCTGCATGGACGTAGGCAAGCTACACTCATGCATTGCTAACCATTCCATGACAGCTCAGGAATCTTACAAAGTTCATTTTATGCCAGTATAACACCAGGCTAGGTTATGCAAATGACCATTGCTGTTAGGGTTGCCAGACTCAATAGAGGACAGGACTTCTGTGCCTTTAATTGCCCTGCTCTCTTTTGAGTCTGGAAACCTTAAAGAAAAACCAGCAGACCCTTTGTTTAATTTCCAAGCAAAGGGTCTGCTGGTTTCTCTTTAAGGTTTCCAGACTCAAAAGAGAGCAGGGCAATTAAAGGCACAGAAGTCCTGTCCTCTATTGAGTCTGGCAACCCTAATTCCTGCTGGAATATTTTAGGAAAACTGAAATAACCCCCCCCCCAAAATAATAATAATAATAATAATAATAATAATAATAATAATAATAATAATAATAATAAAAACCCAGCTGGACACTCATTGCATGGGGCAAAATTTAAAACTGTCCCCATCTCTGAAAGAACAGGCTAAATGCCAAGGGGCTTTCTGAAAGAGATGAAGGCAGCCCAGGAAGATGAGAAGTAAATCCTTAGATGTGTCAATGCAGAGGAGCTTCTAGCAAAAGCCAAATTTAGGTCAGGATAACTAATTGCTGAATTTCAACACTTAGTGGGTCTGCAGCAGATTGGAGGGAATCCCCTGAAATCCTCTAATTGCGTAGGGGCTATCCCTGGTGCTTAGCAGACATGGTATTTCCTCTGCTATAAACAGGTGTTTCCTCCTGGTCCTTAATATTAATCCGCTTACACAAGCTGCAGAAGTGTGTCACGAACTGCTTTGCACTGTGCTGCAACTGATTCCTTGATCTGACTTGCTCTTTCCAAAGACACAGTTTCTAGAAACATAGAACAAACAACTGAGATCCAGGGTTTTTGGGGGAGTGGAGGGTGGGGGGGGGGAGTGGCAAGACTCACAGAATTTAGAACTGCATTGTTTTGCTCTGGCGACCCAGAAACTTCTTGGCAAAAGATGGCTTCAATTCTCATGAATTCTTGCAATACCTGCTAGCTGAGATATTCTATAATTTTATGTATTTGTCTCTAATTTCTATGGGGTGCTGATGGAAAAGCATTCCATGTGGGCATATATGGCAATAAATGAAACAATGCGATCATTGGAAAATGTGGGTAACTTAATGGCACAATCCTATACATGTATACGCAGAACTAAAGCCCACAAGTCTCAGAAAAGTGTACATAGGATTGCTCTTAAAAGTAAAGGTAAAGGGACTCCTGACAGTTAAGTCCAGTCGTGGATGACTCTGGGGTTGCAGCACTCATCTCGCTTTACAGGCCGAGGGAGCCGGCATTTGTCCGCAGCAGACAGTTTTTCTGGGTCATGTGGCCAGCATGATTAAGCCACTTCTGGCGAAACCAGAGCAGCGCACAGAAATGCCGTTTACCTTCCCGCCAGAGCGGTACTTATTTATCTACTTGCACTGGTGTGCTTTAGAACTGCTAGGTGGGCAGGAGCTGGGACCGAGCAATGGGAGCCCACCCCGTTGCAGGGATTTAAACCGCCAACCTTCTGATCGGCAAGCCCAAGAGGCTAGGGTGGTTTAGACTACAGTGCCACCCGCGTCCCTTCTAGGATTGCTCTTACGGTTGCTATTTTAAAAATATTTCAATCAGATTCAGGGCAGGAGGTTTTCTAGGCACTTCAAGGATCCAGACATAGGACAGCGACACAAATGTGCATATAGTTAGCATGTGCTAGTGTATAAGTGAACCAATTCAGATGGCAGGTGCCAGGGCCCCACCAGCAGTGGGCTTTTAAAAATGGAGAAAAATCAGGCAGGAGACTGGGCTGGTGCAAAAGAGCTCGGACCTGCTAGGCCACCCCTTAAAGCATTCCTGATTCAGGGTAAACTGCAATGTAGTGAAGATGGAGACAAATGGGAAAGGGTTCTAAAATGAGCAATGGAGTCGAGTTTGGGAAGCGAAACTCAGTGCTTTTTTCTTCTTCTAAAAAAAATGTTTAGGGGTACTCTCATTTTCCTCCTCATATTGAAATATTGCCCCTCAACGAGGCCAAACTTAGATTCACAAAATGTTTAGGGGTATGCGTCCCCCCAGAAAAAAAAGCACTGGCAAAACTGATGCAGAAGTGGTGAGGAGCATTAGGCAGGCGTTGCCTGAAGCAGCTGTTTGATAAAATGTGGAGGAAGGGCAGAATAGAAATAGAGTAATAAGAATGTTGCAGGCCACCCACAATCTCTTAGTGGAATGAGATTCCAGGGGGTTCCAGGTGCTTTACTCAGGGTCCGTATCTCCTTTTGGAAATGAGGCGCAGCTGAGACTATGGTCTTTTTATGTTACATGGTTTATTCACAAATCTATACAACCTGAGCCTACAATGGTGGGGTCCATAGTGTCAGCACTCCAAGAGGGTCTTGTTTTCCCCAGAGGTGCACCCTAGACTCACCCTAGGACTCAAGCACCGCTGCTGCTTTGCATTTCAGTCACATAACTCCTAACTCACATTGCTTCTAACTCTAACATCTCTAAGCTCTGGCTTTATCATCTAACTGAGTTGAGGAAGGCGGCCCCAACCATTTGCCATCTCGTACCAAGTCCCTCTGATCCTTTGTCCTCTTAATTGCTCATCCCCCAGGCTAGCCCCTCACGAGAAAGTTAGCTTTTAACATTTGCTGATCCCAGGGGTTAAAAGTGTCTGGCGCACAGCTTAAAACACACTGCTCTGGCCTCCAGTTTTAACACTCCAAGCCTTGATTGAATTCTAACACCTACTGGACCCAAGAGTTTAGGTTGTCTAACACCCACAAAATAATAATAATAATAATAATAATAATAATAATAATAATAATAATAAAGAGGAAAGCTGACACGTGGGAAGACATCTCCCTTTCACACTGGGTTGCTGGAAAAAATGGGGCTATGCGGCTTAGTGTCTTTTCCTGTTGGATGGATACAAGTATAACTCGGGGAGATGAAGGCTATGTACACACTAGTAACTTAAAATACAGCAAGGTCATCCCCCACCACTGTGTTTCAAGTCTATTTGTATGTTGCTGTACACACCAGAGAGGGCTGGGATGTCTTCACCAGATGAGCATTCCCTGTTTGATTTCCCCGTCATTGTAGAAGAAGAAAACCCTACCAACTCCTATTCCTGAAGCTACCATACACTGTCATCCATGTATATACCATGGCTGTCTCAAATGTACACACCTTGGCGTAACTGCGAAATGAATATGGCTTGTGTTTTCTTTTTGGATTGAAGCTGGCTTGAGGGAAAACACATCAAATGGCAGTATTTCTCAAGAAAGTTGACAAGAATGAGGTGACATGATAGAAGTTCATAAAATTACTCATGGCATGGAGGAAATGGACAAAGTAAAGTTTTTCTCCCATAACTTGTGGACACCCAATGATGCTGAATGTTAGAAGATTCAGGACAGATAAAATACTTGTTCACACAGCACATAGTCAAAGTATGGAGCTCATTCCGTCCTGTATGCCATATCTGCACATGGCTGAGAGAATCAAAAGAGAAGTGGATTAGAAGCTTACGATGTCTTCAGGTAAATCCTGCCATTTTAATCTCCTACTGGGTCCCATAATCTGCAAGACGCTTTCCCATTTTACCACCTTTCTATTTTTTGCCCTGAACTTCCCATGCCCCTTTTGGGATCCCATCATAGGACTCTTCTCTCATTGGCTGGAGGAGGATTTAGTGGGTACTTAAACATCAGGTGCTTCTTTGAAGAGGCTTTTGCAATTTTAAAACTCCATCAGAGAGTGTGAAATTTTCTCAGGAAGCTCCCCCAATCATCCCCACTCTTTAGCAACCCTTAGGAGGTCTGCTGTTTTCTTTCCCTTATAAATCTCATACCGCCTGCTTCTGAATTGTAACAAGGGGAAGCCTTTAGAAGTCTTGCGCTCTTTTTGAGAGACGTGCTCACCTCTTTTGCTTTACAATGGGGAACATGGATGGAAAGTCTGTTGAGGAACTGAGCGCCACCGAGTGCCACCAGTGGTACAAGAAGTTCATGACAGAGTGTCCCTCCGGTCAGCTGACCTTGCATGAGTTCAAGCAGTTTTTTGGCTTGAAAAACCTGACTCCAGCATCAAATGAATACATCGAGCAGATGTTTGAAACATTCGACTTTAATAAGGTGGGTATTCAGCTGCGGTCAGATAACATTCTGTTTACATATGTAATGCCCATACATATAAGAACATGTGGGTCTTATCTAAAATACTATGAAATAACATCTATGAATAATCCTCACGGTGTTGATCTTTGCCGCTTATACTTTGCTTGATATAGAACAGTAATTTCTGTCTGTCTGTTACAATATTGCACACTTTCTATTGTTTGAATGGAATGTGCCTTTCTCAGTTTTGAATCGCTGCTTATGAACATGCTATATAAGTTGGATCTTTTTCAGAAGTAGTCTGGTTATTATGGCTAGTTTAATCATTTACCTTTACTGTTGGGTTAGATTGAAATTTCAAAGCCTGCTGTTTTCAAAGTCCTGCACCCATTTGTAGCAAAAAACTGTTACCTGCATGTGCGAAGCAATTTTCCTATTACAAGAATATTCTGATCATGCAACACTCCTTACGAGCTTCTAGTCTCATTTTAGAAGACTTTTAGAAGACATCTGAAGGCAGCCCTGTTTAGGGAAGCTTTTAATGTTTAATAAACTATTGTATTTTAATACTCTGTTGGAAGCCGCCCAGAGTGGCTGGGGAAACCCAGCCAGATGGGCAGGGAATAAATAAATTATTATTATTATTATTATTATTATTATTATTATTATTATTATTATTATTATTATCTGGTGATCTTCTCCAAGCCTTCTTCAGGGGGAGCTGGAATATTGGTTACTGCTGCCCCATGAAAAAATGCTGCTATTCTGATTATATGCCGACAGTGACCTGTTTAACATGGAGTGGAGTTGATACAGGGTCATAACATGTGGTGTGCTGGCAAACCAGGAGCAAAGCTGTATAAGAAGCTTTCAGGACCTAGGGGCATGTAAAGCTTATTTTCTAGGAAAAGGCCCTAGGGTCAAATCCTGCTGTCAGTCAGTATGTGTTATGTATAGAATTGATCTGCAGATGTCAAATGAGGTCTTTACTCTTGGGTCAGATGTGTTCTAGATCCATTTAACAGGAGCTGCAAGGACCCCAAATCTTTTTCTATGTGCCCCAAGTATTTGTGGGTATAAAATGAATCTGGGGGAAATTGTGTTGTGGGGTGATCTGGGTTGGGGAAATCATTTAAGATGACTTCATCTGGAGATAATTTGGGGGATAATGAATGGGGTTCAGGCACTATGTGTTAGGTGGGGTGCCGCTATTCATCTGTCCTCCTGTCTGGCAAGGAAGCACTGGGTTCATGGCAGCAAAGGCATGCCCTCCAACATTTTGCTGATGAAAATAGGGACATCCTATTTAATAATGATGATGATGATGTTATCATTTATAGCCTGTCCATCTGACTGGGTTGCCCCAGCCACTCTCGGTGGCTTCCAACATATGTAAAAACATAACAAAACATTAAATATTAAAAAAAACTTCCCTATACAGGGCAGCCTTCAGATGTCTTCTAAAGGTTGTGTAGTTACTTATTTCCTTGGCTCGGGGGTCGCATACTCTCCAACATTTAGCAGATGAAAATAAGGACATTCTACCACACCCTCCAATATTTCTCTGATGAAAATAGGGATATCCTAAGGAAAAGTGGGGCACTCCAAGATCAAATCAGAAACCGGAACAGCTTCTGAAAATGCAGGACTGTCCCTGGAAAATAGGGACACTTGACGGGTCTGCAAAGGTGCTCTTTCAAGGTGTCTCCAATGAGGTTTATTAAAAAGCCTTGTCACTAATGAGGGTCTTTCAGTGGATAGCCAAAGACAAAATGAGAATTACTATTATTTTATTATTTATTAATTTGTATGTCACTTATATGCCAAAATGACATATAATGACTGAAGCAATAACTGAACCGGAGAGGCATGGATTATGATCTGTTATTCAGTAGCTCATTAAATTCTAAACCACAGAGTCTGTAAGTCTTTTCTATACCTCTCTGCACCACCCTAGTTATTTTAGGGAAACGGGGCAACATTGTTCAGCAGTGTTCAACAGTGAAATATTTAGGACAAATATTAAATGATATAATCATCCTGTGCTTGCAGAAAGTCATTTTTATTTATTAGATAGTATTTAATTGGGGGGGGGGAGTGGGAGTGGGAGAGAGAAATTTGTCTGAAAAGTATCATCAGAGACATTGGATACCTATGACAAACTTAGTTGGTCTCTAAGGTGCTACTGGAAGGATTTTTTTATTTTGTTTTGAATGGATAAAGAGATTATTTAACTGACCCCAAATGCTTCATACCTGTGCAAGAAAGGCTGCCCCAGATACTAGTCTTCCCACAGTTAGACTAAAAAGATGAAAAAGATGTCGACTGTGAGAGTGATCCAGCCAAAATTGAGTACTTTATAGTCTTATTGATTTTACTGTAAAATACTTAAGTGCTTACCTTTCCCGCTGACATCACTATGCAGCTAAAGTGCCCAACTTTGGCTGAACCTGTGTGTGCACTTAAATGTGTGTTAAGTGTGCATCCTTGTGTTAATTATAAAAATTAAATGTTTGTGTCTTTGTTAAAAGTGAGTGTTAAGTGTGTGCTTGTGTGTTAAGTGTGTGTGTGTTCTCTATAGTCATTTAAAAATTGCTGTTTGGCACTTTAGCAGTCATCCCTTGTGTTTGTGCGTAGGTAAGTGTGATCATGTTTGTGTGGCTGTTTGTGTTTCTGGTTCTGTCCACTTTGGGGCCTGGCCCACAAAACTTTGGAATGCAACTTCCAATTACTTTCCACCAGAGGACCATAGCTCTCCGCCTGAAAATGCGTAACATCTATTCACTGTCCGCAGTCATTTGAAAGTATTAGGATTTGAGCTATTTCATACTACAGAGGTCTGCACAGCAAAACTGACCTTACTTCAACTTGTGATCTAAGCAGAGATGGATGAGAAATTTCATTCTGTTTTCATTTTAATGTGAACCTAGCTCATCTCGCTTTACTTGCTGAGGGAGCCGGCGTACCGCTTCCGGGTCATGTGGCCAGCATTACTAAGCTGCTTCTGGTGAACCAGAGCAGTGCACGGAAATGCTGTTTACCTTCCCGCCGAAGCGGTCCCTATTTATCTACTTGCACTTTGATGTGCTTTCGAATTGCTAGGTGGGCAGCACTGCTGGGACCGAGCAACGGGAGCTCACCCCGTCGCTGGGATTCAAACCGCCGACCTTCTGATCGGCAAGCCCTAGGCTCAGTGGTTTAGACCACAGCGCCACCTGCATAGATGGTCTGAAATGGAGAGCTTCAGCAATTTATGTGTGATATAGAACTCAGCACAATCATTTGAGGATTTTTTGTTTCAGCATAGCGCTTTTCCTAAATTGCAGGACTTCATTTGGAAATGAAACAGGTTAATATCCCGTTTTGAATCCAACCTTTGGCATTTTGCTTATTTTAGTAATGGTCTCCATAATTCTTGACAACAACTATATATCTTATAGGGCCAACAATAATTTACAAATGCCTAATATTTCTCACTCACCCTATGCATATCTGAGAATTTATGTATGCAGTGAACTGTGTATTCAGAATTATCTAATCCACAGTGTTTGATAAAACTTTCATTAGATGCTATCACTTACAACTACCAAATTGAGCAAGAGTTTGTGGAATAGAGCTTTCGTTTGACTTGTTGTATAATGAGTCAAACTAATGCCTTCTAAGAAGCATGATCTTAAGCATATTTACATACTGTAGAAGTCCCACACAGTTCAAAGGGAAATAATCTCTGTTGGTACATTTAAGACTACAACCATAATTCCATATCAGATTATTTGTGTTTATGATTAAAGGATGCACGACTTGGTCTTTATTAATTTAATAAACTCCTAGGATTTGATGGATTAGGGAAGTGGTTGTGTCAAGCCATTGAGCACACATTCATGTGAATTTAGTTTTCATCCATGATTTCCTCAATGGATGTCTGCAGACTTTTCACGCTCTTAAAGTTCATTGAAATAATTTGGACATAAAATGTAAAATACCACTATAAAAAATACCACTATAAAATACCACTATAATCACTATAATCCCATTATTTTGAGAGAAGTTACAATGGAAATTCTTGGAGGCAAGGGTTAGACAGTTGATCAAAATCAAGATTTGTTTCCTGTTCTTGCATAAGAATTAATCATGAATGATAGTGGTTGAATTGAGAAAATAACCATTTCCCCCCCATATGAACGCTTCCTCATGCAGTGACACCTGCCCAACCATCTTTACCCTGTGATTAAACATTTGCACTCTGCCTGCATTGCCACGTGCAGTAATTTAATTATGCGTTCAGCATGGGGCAGTTTCATAACCATAGATCCAGCCTCCTACTCACAACGTCATAGGAATAATCAGCCTTGCAACTCACATTTAGAGTTACCAGATCTTTAATCTTGCCAAAGCAAAAAATCCCATATAAAGCAAGTCTTGATTTCTCAATAAGAGTCTTTAAGATAAGAGAGAATTATGATGATGATGAAGAAGAAGAAGAAAAAGAAGAAGAAGAAATAGTAACAGGAATAAGAATAAGAATATATTATTTGTACCCCGCCCATCTGGCTGGGTTTTCCCAGCCACTCTGGGCGGCTTCCAACAAAATATTAAAATACAACAATTCACCACACATTAAAAGCTTCCCTAAACTTCAGATGTCTTCTAAAAGTCAGATACAGTACCGTATATTCTGGCGTATAAGACGACTGGCCGTATAAGATGACCCCAACTTTTCCAGTTAAAATATAGAGTTTGGGATATACTCGCCATATAAGAAATACGACCCGGCGTATAAGACTACCCCCAACTTTTGAGAAGATTTTCCTGGGTTAAAAAGTAGTCTTATATGCAGGAATATACAGTAGTTGTTTATTCCATGACATCTGGTGGGAGGGCGTTCCACAGGGCAGCCGCCACTACCGAGAAGGCCCTCTGCCTGGTTCCCTGTAACTTCACTTCTCACAGTGAGGGAACCGCCATACTGAAACATGGATATTTGTATGAAAATAAATTCCATGGCTTTTAATTTACTTCTTACCAATAATTGCCAACTTAGGTTTCTGTTAGCAAAAGTTTTGTTTGTCCCTTTCAACAGATTAAAAGAAGAAGAAAATGCAAGAAGTGTGCCAGGTTGACCAAAAATACACTAAATAAACATTGAAAGTGGGATCCACAGCTGCTTTGTGCTTGGCCCAGTGGGATTTTTTTTTCCCTTCTCCTTCATGAACAGCAGATGCCACCCCCATGCTATATCACCAACTTATAGTATTTGGAAAGTCCCATTGGTTACAAATGTGGCTATGACATGTGGGATAAAGAACTGCTGTTTGAGCAACGGAAGTTGAAAGTCCCCTTGGGCTTGTGCAATTTCGCTGGATGGTTCTTTGAATCCCAGCCCTGATGAACAAATCAGCATGCAGGAAATCCAATCCGGTAATTGGGTTCAATGTTGTTAAACCCTAATCTGACTTTTGAGCCTGTAGAATAAATCAGATTAGCTGTTTGTGATCCAGAGGGAAATAGTTTGAGTTGCTGTAAGAGAACATCCCACAGGAATCTATATTCCCCTTCAAATTGTACTGTTCTGTCATTGAAGCATAGAGATGGAACCATACAACTATCTAGTGTAGTGGTGGTGGTTGTTTTTGTTTGTTTAGTTTTTAGCAGGTCTATACAGACATGATTTGAGCAGACTATTCCAGAAGCACCTGCACTTGCATCTTAGGTGTATAATGCATGCAAACGTACATTAATCCTGACACATAGCTTCTTAAAAAGCACCTTGAAAGTCCTGGCCAAGACCTGAATCTCTAGGTTAGCATGGCAACAGACAATTACAAAACAAAATGAAGCACAAGGACAAAGATACAGATAATCAGGGCTCAAAATGAAATTAATCTCCATGGAGACAAATCTGGACAAATAATTTGGCTTGTCAAGTTCTTCTTACCAAGGATTGCAGCCTTAGGTTTCGGTTAGCAATTGTATATACATCTGAGATCTGCACAAAAGTTGCGCTAGAAGGCAGCAGCCGTATGAATTTCAAAAGCACAGTTCTCTAGCGTCCATCTATATATTCCTGATTGACATTGTGTTCCAAAATGCCATTGCACCAGTTATATTTAGCAGTGAATGGACCTATGGAACAGATTAAACTCAAAGTATAGAGGATCCTGCAATTTTTTTTTTCATTTCACTGCAGAAAAACTTGAAGAAATATGTAAATACAATAAATCTATTTGTTACTTTGGAAGGTTTTTCTCCACCAGGGTCTCCTCCCACCCCATTTTTACATCAGCGATTTTGTAGTAGAAATACATAGAAATACAATCATTCCCTTAACTTTGCAGGGATTTGTCAACATTATTTTAACAGCAGCTTGAGAATCACAGAGGTACAGAGAATATACACAAGCATCAAAGAGCACATGAAAGGCAATTCTGTAGGAAATCTTTGTTCCTATATAAAAGGAGGACACTAGAAAGTGGGTTCATCTGAGGTGGCAAGACTATCAGAGGCTTCATTCTTTTGGTGTGGTGCTTATTTACGTGTTTTGAGACATCACTGGTGGTTGATGTCTAAAAGTACCACATCTTTTATCTCCCAACTCTTCAAAAGAACTGTGAAAGGCAGCAAGCTGTGGTCTATTTGTCTGAGAGCATCGTAAAATTCATATAAACAAAAACCATGTGGAGAAGGATGCTATACACAAGATCAGCTTTCAGCTTCATTCAGTGGCGAACTAGTGCTTGTGACCTAAGGGACCCCGTTTCAGTTCCTTTTCCTACTGTAACTGTTCTGTGTAACCCTGCAAACATTGACTAGTACCTCTGTCCAGCTTTAAAGCAGGATTGTAATTGCACTAGCATTACAAAAGTTGAGATACTTATTTGATTGTGACAGAAACAGTGCCCATGGGAAGCAATATAAATGTTATAAAGGAGGTGTGCAGAAAAAGGATCACGGATGAATGGTAGGATGAGGCTAAGGTCTCCAAGAGTGTGTTTTGGTAAGAGCTGTTCTCTTTGATGATTTTCATGCAAATGTATTTTGCCAGGCTGTTTGTGTGCACCCTGTGGTTGTTCCAATGTTGAATGCCCCAAAGCATTCTGCAAGAACGGCTGTGGCATACTCATAGCATCTGACAAGCTGCCTCTTGTATTTCAACAGGATGGCTACATTGATTTTATGGAGTATGTGGCAGCTCTAAGCTTGGTCCTGAAGGGGAAAGTGGAACAGAAGCTGAGATGGTACTTCAAACTGTATGATGTGGATGGAAACGGCTGTATCGACAGGGATGAGTTGCTAAACATCATTAAGGTGAGTTATTTTCCTTGGCCAATTGTTGTATTGATGGTGTTTGACAGAAGCTTCTGGAAGATTCCATGACACAGTTGCCCTTTGCTGTTTTAATACAGGAGGCAAGCATTTTGCACGTGACCAATTGACGCATGACCACTGACACGCAGGGGCCTAAAGAGGGCAGGGTGGGGGTAGCCGTAATGGGGCAAAGCGGACTTACTTGTGCTCCACTGACGCACATAGGGGCCATGGGGGGGGGGTAATCCATCTACTGTATACAAACACATAACCCTGCAACTTGAGCTCATTAAATGTTCTCCATCTCAATTTCCTACAGGCGATTCGCACCATCAACCCATGTCATGAAGTAATGACAGCTGAGGAATTCACAAACATGGTGTTTGATAAAATCGATATAAATGGAGATGGTAAGAATTTCTCTGTGCACTCCAAGGTGTGGACTGACATTTATAGGCCAAAAATATAGACTGGGACCTACCAGTGTGTGGCCATAAGACTTTTGTGTGAAGGTTTCAGATTGACATCAGTTTGCACTAGAGAAAATTCAGTGCAGGAGGGATGGCCGCCAGGGTTACATACTAAAATTGATCAAAGAGGGATGGGGTAGTACCTCGCATTCCTTTGGTAGGAAGAAATTGATTAACTAAATAAATAAGACTACTTCTTTTCTGTTGACCCTCTGACCATTCTGCTTTTAAGGCAGATATAACTGACATTCCATTCCAAACATTCCACTTCCTTTTCTGAATCTTTGAAACTATTCCCCCCTCACACTGCACTGCAAGTTGGTCCTGAGAAATGCAACAAAACGTTAACGTGAGAGGGGAACAAACCTCCAAATGCAGGTCTATGGAAAGACTGTGGAGTCAAAGTCAGTTAACTAAGCCTGAGGTCTGCAAATCATGTACTCCACTGAGATGCTTAAGTCATTTTGCTTATTCAGGAGAAGAAGTAATTTATTCAGGGTTGAGATTAGTCAAAAAGAGAGAACTCATCAATTGAGTAGAGAGATATTAAATAGGAATTTAATGGAGTGAAGATAGCGGATTCAAATCTGATATGCTATAGACCTTGAAAGTAGGTTGATCAGCTATTGTGACATCTTGACGTAAAGAAGGGATGGGTTCTCTCTTCTTTGGAAGTGAAACAAAATCCTGCAACTCCGACTTGGGCAGAAATGGTGGGCATGGTTCAGAAATAGCCAACTCGGTTTCCATGTCATCCCTTTGAAAATCAGATACCACACCATCCATTACATTAGACTATACCAGATGTTTTGGAACTACAACTCCCACGATCCCTAGCTAACAGGGCCAGTGGTCAAGGATCATGGGAGTTGTAGTTCCAAAACATCTGGAGAGCCAAGGTTGCCTATGCCTGGGCTATACAGTACATGAATTGAGACCTTTTGTGCTTTTATAGGTGAGCTGTCTCTGGAGGAGTTCATGGATGGAGTACAGAAAGATGAGGTTCTACTTGACATCCTGACCCGTAGCCTGGACCTGACGCACATTGTTCGAATGATCCAGAATGATGGAAAGAATCCCGAGGAAGTGGCAGGAGCTGCTGAATAGAAAATTTGTTTTTAATTTTTCAAGGGGAAAGGAAAAATGCTAAATATATGTAACACTGCATAAACAAAAATCAGGGATACAAATTGGAAAGGGGTCTAGGGGACTCTGTTTTAGAATAGTACCCTAAAGAGAGAAAAAAAGTATCAGCTCTTAACCTTTTCCTGTGTAATCAGAAGACGACATCTGTTGTGATCACAATGAATAATGGTTACTGGTACCCAGGTTGCTTGGGAAGTAGAGGCAACTGGCAACACATCTGCTGAAGGGAATGTGTTAAAATGTAAAAAGAAGATACTTTGTTGGCTGAACCCTCCAGGATCAGTGTCAGTGGAGGAGACCAGCATGATGGAAATTTCTGAATGGTGCCACAAGAATCCCAGTGCCATCTTGACTGCCTCCGAAGGCTGTACGTTCTAGTGAGGGATACAATCTAGCTGGGAGAGAGCTGGATCATGTAAGACTGAAAAATATAACTTAAAAAATGCCTAGGCGCTGACCTCCTTAGATGCTGTGGAGCTCAATGATATCCAAGATCTTCTCGTTCCTGAGAATCAAACTTGGTTCCACTGAAGTCAGAGACCAAAGTCTCATGGACTCAAATGGTTCTCGGGTCTAGTTATGACCCTTTCTGTATGTCAGACTTTACATAATTGTTTTGGTCCCACTAATGGCAAGTGGGAGCCTGGAAAATGCAGGCAAGGCACATAACGATTTGCCCCCAAATAAAAAGAAACAGAAAATAACTCACATGTTATTTTAGTGAACCAGGCTGGTTTCCATTCAGTCTTTCAAAAATATATTTCACAGAATTCTGCTTCCAGCCTGATGCAGAGTTCTGCATAAGTGATAGATGCAAAGATTTGCAGGTAAGGTTTGGTCCAATAAAAATATTATATCTCTCTTTTGTTTGGAAATCATCAGGCAAAACTAAATATCTAGCTCTTTCAGTTAAAAAAATTGAGACAGTTTTAGAATGTGTCGGAAGCAAACGGGCACTAAAATTCAGCCATGCACAGAGAAAAGCCCTGGAAGCTTAATTCCTTCACAAAAGTATTAAGCCACATTTACTTAGGATATCTGTATTAATTAATGATACAGTTTGAACACACCTTCAGAAAGTATCCAACATTAAATTTAGTAAATAAGATTTTGAAAATTGTTTAACTTTGTTTGGAAAATGTTTATATATTTTTCGCAAAGGGAAACAAAATGTAGATTGGTTACACACTTGATAAAATGGTTCATTGTCAAAATGACGCTGATCAGTGCTGATCAGATTTCACAAAATATTTGTGGCAGTGGTGGTGGGGGGAGCCAAGTTGTGCTGAGTTTGGCTTGCGGCCACTGGCCAGCCATTTCAGCATGGGACACTATGGCTGCAAGACTTTTGCACAAAACGAACCAAGACTGCATATCTCAAGAAGTTTGGGAGAATGGGCCCAAAGGCCCTAGAGAAATTGAAAAACAATACCACTGACAACAGTATTGTTTTCTCCCTCTTCCTTTCAAGTATTCAGCATGTGCCTTTAAACATGTACCAGCTTAATCAAAGCAGTTTCTGTGGGAGCCTCTTGTCGTTGCAGGAAGAATCTCTAAATGGCAACGCTGACATATTATGGCTCAAGAAGTTTTAGTAGAATATTTTCTGTACGTAAGAAGAGCATAAGCTTCTTTTTTATTTGCTGGTCTTGAAAGATTGTAAAATAATAGCTATTTTTGTAAATTTAGAAAGGGTGTTTTTTTAAATAGGCATTTGTGCTACCTGCGTTATTCTCTGACAAGTGAATATATGAGGCTGCAGTCCTGTACATGCTTATTTGGAAGAAGCCCAAATGAACTCTATGGGACTTCACTTCTGAAGTAGATTTCTATAAAACTATACTGTTAGAGTGCAATTTGTAGCATAGAGGACTTTTTTGACTATTTTATTGCACAAGATCACATTAACCAAATACCTGCAAAAAGAAAATTAAAAAAAACTTCTCTTTGGTAGGATTTTTTTTTTAACTACAACTTGAGCTTTTAAAATGCTGGTACATCTTCACATAATCAAGGTGGCCAAAAATTTTAGGTCCATTATGACTTATGATAAGAACTGAATGATAAGAAGATAAGGCTTTGTATTGTGGTCTAGAGAGACATACATTATAATTTTCCATAAGAATGCTGCACTTTAACTCCAATGATCACACATTTTCCTGAAAATGCAAATAGCTCCGTGTTGATGATTGTTCATTCTACTGATGAAAGTGGATTATATATTTTATTAGTGTCATTAGCTCAATCATGCATATGGCTATGATGTTTTGGAACTCTGCGATATATTCAGGTCCTCCATATCTCTACATCCCTGCCCATTTCCACAACTGCGCGTTCCCTATCTCTGTTAGTGATCACTGAATTAATTTTTCCCTCACCTGACAGGGACAGGAGACAGGTATGAGAGAGAGTCAGGTGATCCTGGAAGCAATAACTTTATCAGCTTTTATCTATTGCACATTAGACATTTTCCATGTACACACTCTTTTTTATTTTCTGAAAATGTATATTTCCATTCAAATGTAAACTTGTAAGTTTTATACTTTGGATGTTACAATGTAATCAAAGGGCAAATGAAAGATAGTATTTTACAAAATCAGCTTTCTTTGGTATTTTTATTTACCTGTTTGAATAAATGCGTATCTGTATCTTAGTTTTCCAGAGTGTTTGGCTTTAAAGAAACATGGTTGTCGCTGCTGCAGCAAGCGAATGAATTTCAGAACCCGTGCAGGGCGTGATAACGCCTCTTTGCAGTCATATGCCCAAATGTGAAAGAGATTCAGGATTTCTATCGATCAACAGCTAGACTGTAATGCAAGCAAAGATAAAAGAGGAATCCCTAGTATGTATACCACATATCTGTGTTGTGCTGTTCTGGGTCCCCATATGTGGCTGGACTACAATTCCCATCACCCTAAGCTGGGCCTGGGGACCCAAAGTTGAAGAACACTTGTTCTAGGCAACTGCTGTTTCCGTCATCACACGTACAACTGCTCACTCAGGTGCAGAGCTAGACTTACCATGAAACAAAAATGAGGTTCTAGTGGAGACAGCATTCTTTCTGTGTGTTTCAATCAATCAATCAATCAATCAATAAGCTTTATTTGCATAGCTGACAGCCATAGCAACAGAATACACACAATATACAATTAAAAACAACATGGCTAAAAGGATCAGTCATATGACTATGATCAGTCATATGACTTAGTCTCATTGCACCCTCGATGAATCTGGCAACTTGTGTTGTTCTCAGGTCATTTTGATCTGATAGAAGATCTGTGTGTTTCATTAAAAACCATCTCCCATCCAGAATGTGGGTGGAGATGTGAGACTTATTTTGACGCTCCACTCATGCAAAAAATAAATAAAAATTTTCTCAGTCTGTGATGAAGAAAAAACGGCTTGTTTTTCATCTTATGAATTTTAAAGGTGAGTGCACAGAATGCATTCCACCTCTGGATCTGAATGTACGGTACTCTGTGTCAGTATCTGAGCATGAGCAGATAGTCATGTCCACAAGCTCACAAACAAGAAGTTACTTATTTGGGAAATGAAAAAAGAAAGGCAAAAAGATCAGAAATATTTCACAGATCAAATACTGTAGCCTATCTGTTTTGTATCGTCACTGGTTGTAAATGATACGGGCCGGAATTAAGAGTTTAAGAGAAAAGGTTCTGTTCTTTGAAAACCTTCTTTGTTGTTGTTGCTGTTGCCAGTTCTTCATCTGAGCACTGGTGCTCCAGGAAGCAATTAAATTCTCAGGTCCAATTTCTCATGAACATTATTCAAAATAAATTAATGAAGATTAATTACTACTTAGCATAACTTAGATGCCTTTATAGTCATGCAAGCACCTGCTTGGTAGCTAAAGAGCGGCGGGGGGGGGGGGGGAATGCTCTCTTCCCCCATTTCCTGGCATGCATGTGTACTTGCTGAATAGAGCCCAACCTGTAGAAAGTATTATAGGTGAAATAATCCAAGGACATGAAAGTCCTGCTAAATCCAAATATGTGATTCTGGCTGTGTACACAACATATATTTAAGCATATTTAAAGCATATCCTCACCCACCCAAAGAATCCTTGAAACTGGGCGGAATCCATGAGGTGCCATCAGTGCAAGGATTTCTCCTGGTGCAATGGAATGTTCTCCCCCTTCCCCTGTGCACCCCCTAAACAACAACAACAACAACAACAACAATTTATTATTTATACCCCGCCCATCTGGCTGGGTTTCCCCAGCCACTCTGGGCGGCTTCCAACAGAAAAATAAAATACAGTAATCTATTAATCATTAAAAGCCTCCCTAAACAGGGCTGCCTTCAGATGTCTTCTAAAAGTCTGGTAGTTGTTTTTCTCTTTGACATCTGGTGGGAGGGCATACCACAGGGCGGGCGCCACTACCGAGAAGGCCCTCTGCCTAGTTTCCTGCAACTTGGCTTCTCGCAACGAGGGAACCACCAGGAGGCCCTCGGCACTGGACCTCAGTGTCCGGGCAGAATGATGGAGGTGGAGACGCTCCTTCAGGTATACAGGACCAAGGCCCGTTTAGGGCTTTAAAGGTCAGCATCAACACTTTGAATTGTGCTTGGAAACGAACTGGGAGCCAATCGAGATCTATCAAGACCAGTGTTATTTGGTCTCGGTGGCCGCTCCCAGTCACAAGTCTAGCTGCCGCATTCTGGATTAGTTGTAGTTTCTGGGTCACCTTCAAAGGTAGCCACACGTAGAGCGCATTGCAGTAGTCCAAGCGGGAGATAACTAGAGCATGCACCACTCTGGCGAGACAGTCTGCAGGCAGGTAGGGTCTCAGCCTGCGTACCAGATGGAGCTGATAAACAGCTGCCCTGGATACAGAATTGACCTGTGCCTCCATGGACAGTTGTGAGTCCAAAATGACTCCCAGGCTGCGCACCTGGTCTTTCACACCTGCCCGCTTCCTGTCCCCCACGAACAGTACTTCTGTCTTGTCAGGATTCAACCTCAATCTGTTAGCCGCCATCCATCCTCCAACCGCCTCCAGGCACTCACACAGGACCTTCACCGCCTTCACTGGTTCTGATTTGAAAGAGAGGTAGAGCTCTCATCAGTTCTGGAAGTTCCCCCAAGCCAGTGGAGCAGATTGGGGAGGGTGCAAGGTGAGTGGGGGGTGGGGGCAAGAGTCCCATTGTAGAAGCAGAAATATTTGCACTAATGAAAAGGTAAAGGTAAAGGGACCCCTGACCATTAGGTCCAGTTGTGACCGACTCTGGGGTTGCACGCTCATCTCGCATTATTGGCCGAGGGAGCCGGCGTATAGCTTCCAGGTCATGTGGCCAGCATGACAAAGCCGCTTCTGGCAAACCAGAGCAGCACATGGAAACGCCGTTTACCTTCCCGCTGTCTGTAGCGGTTCCTATTTATCTACTTGCACTGATAGAACATGCTATTTGAATACTGCCCTGTAGCTTATACCTCACAGACCTACAACTACCAGCACCCTTAGCAAACTACAGTTCTTAGGATCCTTTTGGGGGGGTGTATTCAAATGTATGCTCTGTACGCAGCCACTCCTGCTGCCCCTGGCTTCCAGATATATAGGGTTGGTGGTCACATAACTGTGATGTGAAAAGGATGGAAAGGATAAACGGTTGGGGGGGGGGGACGACCACAAAGTTGTTTTCGAAGAGCACGGCCCTGTTCTCTCTAGGTCTCCACTTCACACAGCAAGTGTGTTGTGGGACCAGGCTTTTAGTCGCACTCGCATGGTGCACAATCAGGGTTTCAGGATCCAGAGATGCCTCTGTGCAGCAGGACCTTTTTTATCATGTAAATTGCAAGAGAAATCCCACCAGTGCCCTTTTAATTCTGCTTGGCCCTAGTTTACATTTGAGGAATAGAAAATGGGAGGGGAGAGTGCTCTTGTGCTCAGGTTCCGCTTGCTTGTTTCCCACAGGCCTCTGGCTGTCCATTGTGAGAACAGGATGCTGGACTAGATGGGCCATTGGCCTGATCCAGCAGGGTCTTCTTATGTTGCCAGGATTTGGCACCCTGTTTATGCTACCCATATGGCTTAATTAGACCTGTTGCTTTCAGTAGATTCAAGGCTGTCAATCTCTTGAATGCAGGGAGTGGGAGAGGCATGAGAGAGGAGAGGGAGACTTCCAAGGCTTTGGAAGCCATTTTGACTAAGATATACTGTACAGGAATGGAATTCAGGCCAGGCCCTGCCTGCCTAGTTATTTTAAAGGGTGAGCCCTATTTACTTAATTATTATTATCTTGGGGTCTCTCAAATCCGTATGGAGGGTGGGGCATACTTAAAATAAATTTGTGAGTGTTTTTTAATTATAACTGTTGTTTCCAGAATATAATAGAAATAGTGAGTCAGGAATTCCATTTCCTATCCGGCTGCCCTGCTGAGTCTCTTCCCCTTGTTGGGAAGTAAAATTTAGCAATGCTTGCAATAAGCTACCTGAATGAGGCAGGTAGCTTATTCTCATTACAGATTCTGTTAGTAACTCCTTATTGGTAAAGTAGATTACTTCCTTTCAGCCTTTACTTCCTTCCTGTTTCTTTGCAAAGTTCCCTAGGAGTAGGAGCTAGCTAGCATGTGCTGGCGTTAACATACTGGCTCCACTCTGGCCGCATGTGAAACCTATACTTAGAATGGCTGGTTCAGTTGCTGGTTGAAAGGATAAACCTTATGTTTTCATTATCCTTTCAGCCAGCAGTCTCCGTAACTGACAGTCTAATGGCCGGTTAAGGATCACATCAGACAGACGACAATACTTTCCTGAAGGGAAACCATTTCCGGTTAGCGTACCTCAACAAAGATGGGATTCTTCATGACAAAGTGTGAAGCCATGGCGGCATAAGGGTTTTCATGTTGGTCCAGGGCATTGGGAGACTATGATAATCAGTGCCAGATTTACGTATAAGCTAAAAAAGTTATAGCTTCGGGCCCCACTCTCTTGGGGCCCCAATTTTTTTAAAAGGAAAATAAAAACTGGATGTACATTTCCAAAATATAAGATAAAAAACAAGTAAAATAAAACCTACATACAGCAACAGTGTTTTGTGTTGTGTAGGCTCCTGTGATGTAAGTAATGGGCCCCGTCTGCAAGCCTGCTCCCTAAAATATCACTGGTTTGCTCATTTCTATATATAGGGTGCCTACTCCCGTTGTTTGGTCCCTGCTCCTGCCAACCTAGCAGTTCGAAAGCACATCAAAGTGCAAGTAGATAAATAGGTACCGCTCCGGCGGGAAGGTAAACGGCGTTTCCGTTTTTAAAAGAGATGATAAATCTGACTTTCTCCAAGCAAATTTGAGTTGGAATAATTGTCTTTAATTTCTCCTAATTTGTTTCAACTTCATTTTGCATTAAATTGGGATTCTTTCTGAGTTTTATAAATCTGGCATGCCACCACCTGGCCATTGCTGTAGTTACACTTATTGTCTTCGCACTCTGCTGAGCAGGCTATTGTGTAATTCCGTCTTTTTAATGCAATAGAAACTATTTTGTCAGACATAAAATGCATTCTTGTTCCCTCCGGTAATATAATAAAGCAAGAAGGGGTATTGGCGGGGGGGGGGGGCGAGGGCAGAGTTCTGGGCCTTGATCTGGTAAGTGGCTTGAGGTGATAATGGGACTTTCGAGTTTTATTATTCTTTGTGACAGATTCACATAGAGGAAATCAGAGTGTTTTTTTGGGGGGGGGAGTTCTGGAAAGATATTTCTTTCCTTTGATGGCATTCTTATTTTATGCTAGTAGCTTAAATGGTAACCATTATTTGCAAGGTCGTTTGCATTTCTAATTGAAAGTTTCAGGTCAACTGGAGATGTTTTGATAAAGCATATTTTGCAAGTTGAAAGTATGCAGTTAGAAGTAAGGCACCTCTGAATTCAGCTGAGCCTACTCCCAGGTAACCATGAACAGGATCACAGCCATGCCACAGGATTGTGAACCCAGCTCTTCCCAGCCAAATTCCAGGCTCTAACTGCTACACCAGAGGTGAAGAACCTCTGACCAATGTGCCAAAGGAGACCTGACAGGCCTTGGAGCTGGTTTGCCACATGCCCTTTGGGGATTCTTTTTTCTTGCTTATATGCTAAGGAACATATTTGCTTTGCTTGAATTCAAGCTGGGCTGAAAAGGAAGAAAAGAATTAGGAACACCCTTACAGTTGTTCATTCTATAATTCTTAATAACTGTTCTTAATTCTTAATTTTAAATTCTTGTAACCTACCTTGGGACCTGCTAATGAAGGGCAGGTAAAATAATGTTAATAATAATAATAATAATAATAATAATAATAATAATAATATCCATAGCAGTAATTAGAGGAGAACTGACCACTGGGAGGAGTGCAGAGAGAGTTTTCTAGCACAAAACTTTGGCATAGAACCAGAACTGGGGGTTTGTAGTAAAAAAAATTTAATGTATAAGGAGCCCTTCCTTCAATCAGTTTGGAAGTTCTGTGGGAAAGACACGTGTTTGTTCAGTACAGTATCCAACACAACACAGAACTTTTACATATTCCTAAGAAACACTATTACTGCACATTCTTGTCTCGATTCAGCAGTCCATAATACTGTGCTCTAGGAGGTGTGCTGGGTCTCCTCCTTCTTTCCCCATGAATCTATCTTCAATCCTCTCTTATTTGGGGCAACATCACAAAGAAGCACCAGCTATGATCAGCTCATAGCCTCAACTGGGATTTGCTCCTCCTAAGCTTTAGATGTCCACCTCCCAGTTTCCGAAATTAGCCCGATGAGAAATCGGATCAAGTCAATCCAATCTTAATTAGGCAGTAGGTCTGGAAAATGGATTACAGAAAGTTTCTGGCATCGTAAGTAGCACAGGGGTTAAATAAAATTGGAGGGAGGGGGTCAGTTTCCTTCTTGGAGAACTGATGGCAAGATTCAATAAGAAGAAAACATATCTGAAAAGTGCACCCATAGATTTTTTTTAATTTTTTATTTTGCAGAATCCCTGTTTCATAAACGAATTTAAGAAGTTTTCAGCTGAGGCCCTTTCTTTTCTATTTTTAAATTTTATTTTATCCCACTTCAAAATGTCTTATGCCTCAATTCTGAGTTTCTCAAAAAATAAACTTTTTTTAAAAGAAAATTTAGCTGTTACTGTGAAAACCATGGTTTTCCCAGTAGTGATGTATGGAAGTGAGAGCTGGACCATAAAGGTGGCTGATCGCTGAAGAATTGATGCTTTTGAATTATGGTGCTGTAGGAGACTCTTGAGCAGGGGTCAGCCAACTTTTTCAGCAGGGGGCCGGTCCACTGTCCCTCAGACCTTGTGGGGGGCCGGACTATATTTTGAAAAAATATATGAACGAATTCCTATGCCCCATAAAGAACCCAGAGATACATTTTCAATAAAAGGACACATTCTACTCATGTAAAAACACTAGGCAGGCCCTACAAATAACCCAGAGATGCATTTTAAATAAAAGGACACATTCTACTCATGTAAAAACATGCTGATTCCTGGACCGTCAACGGGCCGGATTTAGAAGGTGATCCGGCCCCCGGGCCTTAGTTCGGGGACCCTTGCTCTTGAGAGTCCCATGGACTGCAAGAAGATCAAACCTATCAATTCTGAAGGAAATCAGCCCTGAGTGCTCACTGGAAGGACAGATCCTGAAGCTGAGGCTCCAATACTTTGGCCACCTCATGAGAAGAGAAGACTCCCTGGAAAAGACCCTGATGTTGGGAAAGATGGAGGGCACTAGGAGAAGGGGACGACAGAGGACGAGATGGTTGGACAGTGTTCTCGAAGCTACCAACATGAGTCTGACCAAACTGCGGGAGGCAGTGGAAGACAGGAGTGCCTGGCGTGCTCTGGTCCATGGGGTCACAAAGTGTCGGACACGACTAAACAACTAAACAACAACAGCTATTACTGTGTATGTATCTTTGATGTCCAAAATGAATTAAAACAATTGTTTCAGTTCCACCCTATGGAGAAGCATTATTTTACAGTACTTGTTTCACTCCCAACAAACCACCATCTGTAGGCAAGGTTTGTTCTTCCTTTACTCACAGTAGTTTTTGGATCAAATCAAGCTATGATCTCTGGTTTGGATGTAACTGCATGGGAGCCGAGAAGAGTGGAGAGGACCCAAGTGGGCACAATTTCACTTGTGCATGGTGAACCTCAGGGCTGGGAGCCAAATGTGACCCTCCAAATGCCTCTTATCTGGCCCTCGGGACTCTCCTCAGGCCACACCCCTGACTGCCCAGTTCTGCAACCTCCTTGTGTGATTTTGCTTGGCTGGAAAGTTTTCATGAACTGTGATGGTGTATTTTACATATTTGGATGGAAGATGTGAGAGGTGTATAGAAACCAACTTTTGTGTTGCCGGAGTGAAACCTTCTGCACAAAGTGAAGAGCCACATCCACTGCTCTGACCACTTTTGCCTCTGGCCTCACCTGACACTGGAACACGGCCCCTGGAAGGTTGTCCATGAGGGAATGTAGCCCTCAGACGGCAAAGTCAAGTTTACTATGAAGTGTGGACATGGCCTTAGTGTCCTTCAAGGATATCCAGCTTCTTTTGTGCATTCCTCACTCCAATGTAGCTGAACAAGGAGCTATTCCCAGGCACAGAAGAAAGAGGTCCTTTTATCCCCTATGTGCCCACTTGGCCACTTTGATCAGAGGAATTGGCACTTTTAAGGTGCCACATAATACCTGTACTGCATTTGTAAGGACTCAGTTGTCTAGGACAGTGGCACCGACACTTTGGAACTCCCTGCCTATTGATATCAGGCAGGCATCTTTATTGCACAATCGTACCTTGCAAGTCGAACAGAATTCATTCTGGAGGTCCATTTGACTTCCAAAACGTTCGGAAACCAAAGCGCAGCTTCTGATTGGCTGCAAGAAGCTCCTGCAGCCAAGCGGAAACCGCAGAAGCTGCGCTGGACATTTGGCTTCCGAAAATTGTTTGAAAACCAGAACACTGACTTCCGGGTTTCGATCGTTCAGGAGCCAATTTGTTCGGAAGCCAAGGCATTGGGGATCCAATGTATGACTGTATTCTTTTTGGTGCCTGCTGAAGACATTCTTATTTAAACAAACCTACCCAGTTGTTCAGAAAGTTTGCATGTGTTTTATTTTAGTCTACACTATTGTGGTTTTAACTTTATGTTTTAATTAATGGTTGTAAATCTTTAGTGATAGTTATATTGTTTTATCATTTGTGTAAATAACTTTGAGGTTCCCCCCCTACATTGAAGTAGTATAGAAGTTGTATCTAACAAACAAACAAACAATCACACACACACAATGTTTGGTTGCAAGTGAACAAAGATGAAGAAAGTTAAGCTTGCCTCTACTATCAAATAAAATATATCTTTTATGAAAAGTGTCACTAAAGGTGTTATTATGTATAACACCTTTAGTGACACTTTTCATAAAAGATATATTTTATTTGATAGTAGAGGCAAGCTTATTAGAATGTAGAGACATGTAGAGACATGTCAATCACACTTGTACTGGATTGCTGAAAACACTGATTTTATTTCACCCACCCATGTCCCAACCCCAATGCCCCTAAATGTAAGAAAGCAAACCAAGTATGTAAAACTCAAACACTAAAGAGAAGCAAAGGGTTTATAACAAAAGGCCACAGAAATATATATACATATTATTCCAACCTTGTACAGAGCGGATTTTGTCTTATGAGTAAGCAAATGGCAAACATAATGCATTCAAGGTGAGGTGAGAAAATTATTATTCAGCTGGTTTAGTTTAGCATTTGGGTCTTCTTATTGTATTACACAATTCTATCAGAATGCGATATCTCTGATAGATGTAACAGACCCCCCCCCCAATAATTACATATCTATGAATATTCAAAAATATTGCCTATATGAATTTATTTCTGGTGTTTCCACATGCTTTACAAATCGTGTCCTCCCTAGAAGAGGGCATGTGTTGCGGTGAGACCTAGAGACTGACCTGCTGGTTGTGGCTGGGTCTATTGGATAGCTACAACCGATTGATAGGTCCCTCGTTGCTGGGTTTAATCTGGTCAATGGGCTGCAGTCTAAATGGATCGAGGGACCTATATAAACCCATGCATGTGTCCCAGAGCTTCCTCTTTTGGCTCGTGCATCGGAACACCTGCCCACCTCTCCCTAATTTTAGGGCATTTTGCGATTGACCTTGCTATGCCATTGTATGTCGTCTGCCGTTGGGACAGGGGCACGGCAGGAATTTTCCCCACTTGGCTGATTGGCTGTGGCCATTTGGGTTTCACCTGCCGCGTAGCAAATCGTCACAACTTGTAAGGTTGTGGATAGGCACTGGTTCAGGTGATAGGGATGGGAGAACGGTCTCGCCATCCCTATGTGAAGGGTATTCCGTTAAAGGAATCCAGGGACTCAACTTGGTTTGGTCAACCCCCGAGAGGGGGTTGTGCCCGTGCCTGAGTCCAGGGGAGCATCTGGAGAGTGAACAGAGTCTGTTCCCAGGCTTTTCACCTGCCTCAGGTGTTCACCCTTGGCTGACCTATGATAGAGCTCTGGGTCAGCACTACCTGCAAGGGTGTAGGGAGCTAGTCGAACCAGAGCCTATGCAACCATTCACTTTTCTGTAACAATAAAGTTGTGGCCTAAATTCTGCCAAAAACCAAAACTAAAATTTGCGTCAAATGTGTCTTTATTTAAGGGGGACGTCTCTGGGTCTGCTCACGCAAACTGAATGTGCAGCCAAAGAGTTATGTGAAAATGGAGATATTGAGTGATCACGAGTATGATTGGTCTGTTGTGTGCATTGGGCCAGACCATGCCATGCTATTGCTATACCTTCCAGTGACTGGGGTCAACACCACCAGGCCATTGCTAAGGGCCTGAGCCCTCACTGAGGAAGCACCACGCACCCTGCCAGCAACCCCAAATTCTGATCAGGCCTGGTGGTCCTCTCAGCACTGGGTCCCGCATGGCCGTGAGTAGCTCCTGTCATTTTAACCCTCCTCAGTGTTTCTGGGGCTCCAATATAGCATCGCTGGCTGGCTGGACCAGCTTTTTCTGTTGCTGTGCCTGCAGGTTATCAAGGCAAGAGGGGCACCTGTGCAGTGCCAAGTGCCCCACTAAACCTGGCACTGATCCTGGCTTGTAGCCTCTGGAAAGCTTGAGTGTAATGCAGGCCACTCAAACAAATGAGTTCTCCTGTATTTGGAGGGTTTTAATAAATATAATACAATGTCACCTATTTGCTAATGAGCACTTATACCTAGTATTGTATTCACAATGTGCAAAAGGCTCAGCAAATGGAGCCTCACCTTATTCATTCACTAATTCATCTGCAAACTTTTAGTGCAAATGTGACAAATCTGCACTGTTTACCGTATTTCACAACTAGCATCATTTCTCACCAGAGAAATATCACCATTCTCATATTCAGGTTTGGGCAGACATCATGATCCAGTACTCCAAACCATGGTTTGGAAGTTTGGGAAGGTACCAAGTGTTCTTACACTTTCTCTTCCTCCTCTCACCTCTATTGATACACACTGAGCCACTCCATTGCCAGGTTTCCACTAACCATAGTCTGTCGTGGTGTCCAAAGAAGGCAAACTAAGGGTAATCCTTCCCTGCAAACTATGCCTTGTGACCACAGGCTTGCAAATCATCGTTTGGAGTTAGTCCTGGTTATTGCTAATCACAGTTTGCCCAAGTCAATAATTATGGCAAACCATGGTTGGAAGAAATAAGGAAAGGGAGTGGGAACTGGCACAAGAAAATGGAAGAGAGAGACAGCTACTGTAAGTGTATGATGTTATGTCACGTTTCTGATTTTTCAAACCGTAGTCTGGAGGACCAGCTTAACCAGACCAAAGTTTCCTCAATGACGCTAAAATGCCTAGAAAAGAGTTCCAAAGAATGATCTACCATGTAGAGGAATCTGCCCTAAGACAATCAGTGAGTTGACAGGGAAATAGACTCAGAACACAATAGGTGTACGATGCTACAAGTCCAGTATTCATAATATTCTGCACTTGGTCTAGTTCTCCCTGCAGTTTCATTGCATATAGTAAATAGGTTCTTTCCCTGTTTCCAATTCCATATATGCTTGGCTGTGCGTTTGCAATGTTACAAAAGTTGGAACTTGTGATGAAACAGCCTCCAAATGGTTTAGGTTAGCAGCAGAATATTAACATCAAGTAAAACCCTTGGAACACACAAACTCAGAATCAGAACAGACTAACCAGCCATATTCTCAAATTCTGTTACCAAAGAACTTCCTCTGTTCCAGCAAATTCATCTCTTTCTCCTCAGACATAAAATAGCAGACACACACCTACAAAGAAAGCATTGTGACTCACTAATCAGTCCCTTTGTGCACCTGAGCATCAAATGACATTGAGACTCTTCTAAGTCAGTCCCTTTTGATACCTGAACCAGCAAACAGGACAATATTTATGCATGTGGTTATTTCCTAGCATGACTGGCCAGCCAAGGCTCACATAGGTTAGTACCCTGTGGTACTTTCAATACACGTGCTTCACAGAGTTGCTGGAGAATGCTTTCGGTTATGCAAAGGATTCTAGAATGAAAGGAAGCACTCTCCATTTGGTTACAACTGGAAATGCAACACACTGAACCACCCGCTGCCCCACATCACATCCTTCCGGTCACAGAGATTTCCTCCTCTGCTCAGCAATCCATCCTCCTGGGTTCACATCCATTTGTAGCATCTTCATCACCCACTTGTCTTTCCGGGCCCCGTCAAGGAATTCATCCAGAGAAAGCTGCCCTAAAGAATCAATGCAAGAGAGAGATGTGTCAAAGATGGAGGGAAACAAAGGAAGCAAGCCCTACCGATTCTGTACATCTGCATGGCAGCACTTGGGTCACTGCACCTCTTTGCCACCATGTGCTATCAGAGAGTATCCTGCCACCTACCACCTGCCACTTTCGCTGTGGGGAGAGAAAGAAATAGGTATCCTCATGCTAAGGTAAAGGGGCCCCTGACCATCAGGTCCAGTCGTGTCCGACTCTGGGGTTGTGGCGCTCATCTCGCTCTATAGGCCAAGGGAGCCGGTGTTTGTCTGCAGACAGCTTCCGGGTCATGTGGCCAGAATGACAAAGCTGCTTCTGGCGAACCAGAGCAGCACACGGAAATGCCGTTTACCTTCCCGCCAGAGCAGTACCTATTTATCTACTTGCACTTTGACGTGCTTTCGAACTGTTAGGTTAGCAGGAGCTGGGACTGAGCAACGGGAGCTCACCCCGTTGCAGGGATTCGAACCGCCGACCTTCTGATCAGTAAGCCCTAGGCTCTGTGGTTTAACCCACAGCGCCACATGCTAGTGGGTCCCAAATGGTGCTTCTGCACTTATTCATTGTAGGAAAACAAGTTATCAGAATGTTCCAATATAGTCGCTTCAGATTCTTACCAACCAGGACTATGAGTGTTGAAAGCACTTAAGTCATCCAGAATCTCCTTAAAAGAGCTTTCACTTTCAGACACATTATTTGCTGGGTTTCCCCCACCCTGCCCTGTGTGCTCCTCAAACATTTTCAAGGGAGTTGTGAAGTGCCTGAGCAAATCTGAAAAGGGAAAGCTAAGAGAAGCTGCTCAGGTGCAAATCAAACATTCAGATTTGGCTCAGCACCAGCAATGATTGGATATGATGATCCACAGGAAATCTAAGGTTCAAAAATGTAGAAGCTTTTATGTAGACCAAGGGAGGGGGGGATCTGTGGCACTTTGGATATTGTTGGACTCCCAGCTCCAACAATCAAAAGAAGATCAGTCTTAGCCAGCATGGTCAAGGGGCAGAGATGATAGGAGTTGTAGTCAAGCAATGTCTGGAGGGCCACAGGACCCCCAGCCCTGATCTAGGAAATCATAGAACTGTAGAGTTGGAAGGAACCATGAGGGTCATCTAGTCCAGCCCCTGGAATGTAGGAATATTTTGCCCAACGTGAGCCTTGAACACACAACCCTGATATCAAAAGCCTCATGCTCTACCAAATGAGCTCCCCAATGCCCTTACATTTTAAATGAGTTTACTCGGGCTGTACTAAAATGCATGCAATGCTCCTTCCCTTGAGTTTTGGTGTAACCATTAATCATTAGAATGGCATAAGTATTACAGATCCAGACAAAAATGTTGCCCAAGGTGTAAATTTCTTACCATCTCCATTCTCATCCACTAACTGAAATATCCTGTCCACAACTTCTTCTGGAGTGAGACGAGGTGTTCCTTGATCTTCATCAGGCTGGCATACTTGCTTAAGCCTGTAAATAGACTGGAAGACATAAAAACAACCGTGGTTTTTAAAAACAAACAAACAAACACTTGCTGATAAGAGAAGACCAGAAAAGAAAGCAACTTAAGTTTTTGAGACAGAGATGCAGAAAAACCTAATGAATATTTTGCTCACATTTGTAATCTGGAGAAATAATCTGTGCATGTCATGATCTGAGACATCAGAAAATGACACAGCAAGAGACAGCATGTCAGATGGATTGGAAATACACCTCCACCTCCTCAATTTCCTTTAGGTAAGTTTTGTTCATGGTCACTGAGTCAGAACCAACTTGAGGATTAGTATGTAAAGTCTCCCTGTCTGCTTTGCTGGAACTTCAGCGCAGTGTATCTTGCTTTCTCCTGTTGGTTGCACAAGGAAACATGTACCTGGGATGCTCTGAACAGAAAAACAGCTGGGAGGTGCTATTTGTCGAAGGAAGGCAGTGGGCAGGGAGAGAGGTTAAGGATTTACCCCTTCTCTGTCCATAGTTGCCCTTCCCAAAATAACTTTTCCAGATTTGTTTTTTTTTAAAAGACCATTAGGCTATTATGGCATGCAATCACGTGTAATGTATACCATTTGGCCCATGCTGGTCCAAACTATGATCTAAACAAAATGCATTGCCATGCTGCTCCTGAGCTCTTCTTTGTTAGTGGTTTTTATAGCCAAGGTTGGGTGGCCACTTATCAGGGGAGCTGGAGTAGTGGTTTTCCTGCCTTGGCAGGTGTTGGGAATACATTTGAAGTTCCTTCAAACTTCATGATTCTACATTCTGATGGGTTTGTGTTTTCCCCCCAGTTTTGGGAATTCTGAGTCATGGCCTCTCTTTTCCCTTCAGGCTCAAGAATTAGAATTCTCTTCTCCCCTCCTTGGTTTTCTTTAAATCTTTCAACAAAGGCCAGGCATCTCAGCAGACGGTGGCTTAGCCAGGGCATGACCCAGCTATGGCCAATTCTCTGCCGACCTTAAAACTGGGACTGTGAATCTGCCTAAAGCAAACCTCTTTCTTGGCATAGGTCATTGGCTGCTTATCTTCCTGATGCTTATGACTCACCAAAGGAATTATGGCTTTGTTTTACTTGAAGCAATTAACTACTGGATGCAGTTGGACTTGGATACAGGAAAGAAAGAATGGCTAGTGTGATAATTGCAATGGCTTAGTCCTGATTTCTCTCTCTATAATCCTTATTCTTACATCTTTTAAAGCTAGGTGAAGCAAGAAATCTTTCCGATAAATTTCCAATCACTCCTTTACACTGTTTGCTCTTTGTTATGTATGCCGTGTGTGTAAAAAGATCTCCTCAGATCACATAGCATTGTTTTTCTTTTCTGGTATATATTACCAGAAAAAGAACACCCTAGCTGCATTTCCTCCATTTGGATTGACACTGTTCTGATCTCCAGGGACCTTTACTTGTCTACTGTCAACATAAGAGAGTTCTGGATCAGGCCAATGGCCCATCTAGTCCAGCATCCTGTGCAGATGCCTATGGGAAGCCCACAAGCAGGATCTGAGCACAAGAGCACTCTTCCCACTTGTGAATAGAAACCCATTACAGTACCACCTCCCGCACTCTGTTCCTTCAGACTCTCTGGAATCCACTGCTATCCCTCAAGGTTGTGTTGCCACCTTGTTTGAATACTTTCATCATGATCAGAAGCATTACAGGAAGGCCACTGCATCACGCCCAACTTGTCAGTCTTTGATAATTTAGAAGAAGCTTGATCCTTTCCTTGATATTGAAGCCCATTCCTTGTCACTACTCTTTCTGACCATGCACATAAAGTTAAGAAAGCACGATATGTGCATATTAACATGATAGGCAAAAAAGTTAAGATTTTTACCTTTTACTGTCAACAACATCATTTGGGAAACCTCAGTGAAAGTGAACAGAGCAGAAGAAAAATCAGGTTTCAAAATCCCAGTCGGTCCAGGTCCAGTTAAAGTGCCAGTTTTAACATTAAAGCCCTAAATGGGGTTGTCCCAAAGACCACATTCTCCCATGTGTATCTTCCCAAAAGCTTAACATCTTCATTGGAGGCTTTGCTCCTCCAGTGAGGGCCTTTTCAGTTGTGGCACCCTAGCTCTATAGTCTTTCCAGGGAGCCTTTCTGGCACCATCTTTGTGGCCTTTGGAGCACAAGAGGAATATATTTCTGTTCACCCAGGTATTTAAAACAATTTATGTAGCCTGGGCCAGGCTGAAATTCATACCCTGGGTGCTCCTACTGCAGCTTAATGGTGTGATGGGGTCATTGCGGCACCTGCAGCCCTGATGCTCCCATGATGGGAGGAGGCAGGCAAATTGCTTTGGGTGATTGTATGATGGCTCTCCTGGGGAGTCCTCCAGGCAGCTGCTGTTTCTGCCGCCCCTGATCTCTAAACTGCCCTCCACCCCTGCTCCAAAGAGAGGCCTGGGAAGAGGGTACCCCCAGCCTTAGTGGTCCAATGGAGAATAGCCCAAAGTGAGCATGAGGCCAGCACCTCACCTTGGGAGGCAGCAGTGGGCACAGACCTTGCACACAGCAAGCACAAGAAAGGCCAGAGCAGCACTTATCTGCCCAGCCTCCCACTAGTCTGTCCATTCCTAACAGCAAGGGCCGGTGGACTGGCTGGCTAGGCTCCCTTGCCTGCTTGCTTGCTTACTCCGAGGCCACCTCAGCTTCTGGTAACCAGCACCCCCTGGCCAGCCCCAGAGGCACCATTCGCTTGCAGGGCTTGTAGCCAGGGCTGCTGCAACAAACAGCTGTGCAAGCCCGCGACACTGCTGACCATCATTCAAGCCACCCCAGGGTGCCACCGCACACTGGTTGAAAACCACTGCTGTAGGCAAAAACCTGACAGAATCAGGTGAAGGGATAACCCCCCTCCCAGCTAAATGGGATTTAGATTATGGTGCCCATTTTTCAATCTGTGTTTTAAATTTGAGAGTATTTCTTTATATGTACCTTTTGTTTTTATGATTTCATGTCTTAGGTTTCATTTAAATTGTTTTGCTTTGTCTTATGTATTGTAAAAAAAATGTTATGGGGTGGTATACAAATGCTACAAATAAATGAAACAATTCAAGAGGGAAGATGATTTGACGGTGTTTCCTGCTCGGCAGGGGGTTGGACTGGATGGCCCTTGTGGTCTCTTCCAACTCTATGATTCTATGATTCTATGAGCAATCAACATCATAGGTCTCTCACTCACAGCTGCAGATCTAGTGTAATGACACTGCCGGACACTAGGTTTCCCATATCTCTATGGGTGGCTGAAATGTCCCATTTTTGATAAACCCTGCAGCAGTCCTTCAAGCAGGACTGGGTTTACAGAAGCTTCCAAACTCGAGTTATGAAATCAGACTGGCAGCAAATACTAAATTCCTACTCACCTCAACTATTTCTAAGAGCTCAGGTTTGTCTATGCAGCCGTTGCCATCCTTATCATATATTTTGAACGTCCACCTCAGTTTGTGTTCCAACTTCCCTCGGAAAACAAGATTCAGAGCAGCCACATATTCTAGGAAATCAATGGTGTTATCCTGTGGATTAAAAACAACAACATGGGGGGGGGTTAATTTGGAAAGAGCGAAGCAAAATGTAGAGCGAACTTGTCAAAAAGATCTGAAGCTAATGGAAATGGAGTTAGAACAATGGCTGCATGCCATAATTTCAATGAAATTGAAATCTGATGAAATCTAAACGTAGTGATTATGATATTTACTCATGTGTCTACTTTTGTTTTCTCCTATAGCCTTTGGTTGACGTAATTACTCAATGTAATCTTAAAATCTTTTAGATGATCATTACCAACCAGTTGTGCCTTATGTCAGGTTTCTATATTTCCAAAAGGAATCCATTCTTCAGTTAGTGCTTTGTCCCAGGAAGCATTTGTGCACCTTGAATCCTAATCGCAAGAAGTCTTTGTGGTACAGTCCTTCCTGAGGCCAGATCCCATCTCCATTTCTGGAGGCAGCAGCTGTCCAACATTTTGTATTTGTATTTTGATGTTTTGTTGGAAGCCGCCCAGAGTGGCTGGAGGAACCCGGCCACATGGGCAGGGTATAAATAATATATTATTATTATTATTATTATTATTATTATTATTATTATTATTATTAAGCAAAAATACAGCTTATGCTATCAAGCACACTACCTTGTGCAGATTCCTGTTATCAAATGAAGTTATCAAGTACACTTATGCATGCTTGGTACCATGTGTCTGCATGCACACACGTTTATCCACACACCAGGTCTTATGATTGTGTCTAGCATATGTTACCTTCTGACTTGCTTTCAGTCTTAGGATAGAGGAAGAAAGCTGGAACCCCTCACTACATTAAATGCAGGCAGTAGCAGTAGGCTTGATTTGGGTTATTTTTAAAGGTCTCCGAGAGAGAGCTTATGTGCATAAAGAAGCATTTGTGGTCACCACCCCTGGTGTAACGTAAAAGATCATTCACATTTGAATCAGGATATCTTCTCACTTTGTGTGTGTGTGTGTGTGTGCGCGCGCACACACACACACACACGCTATATTCCAAATTATCAGCATGGCTACAAATACTTTGTCAGCTATTTAATGGCTGACAGAAGGCAATATTTATTGCCTTCCTACTGTGTTTCCTACTGAGAAGAGAAGACTCCCTGGAAAAGACCCTGATGTTGGGAAGGATGGAGGGCACAAGGAGAAGGGGACGACAGAGGACGACATGGTTGGACAGTGTTCTTGAAACTACTAACATGAGTTTGACCAAACTGCGGGAGGCAGTGGAAGACAGGAGTGCCTGGCATGCTCTGGTCCATGGGGTCATGAAGCGTCGGGCACGACTAAACAACTAACCAACAACAACACTGTGTTTCACTCTCACAAGCTTCATTCTTGCCTAATGGTTTTTTGTTTTTTGTTAAAGACTATATATTGTTTGAAAACTTACTTTAAAAGGGGAAAAAACCTTTGGAGTTGAAAGCGTAGTTTCTACTCTTCCCAGTGATCCTGTGATACAACCTATTTCAGGATAATCTAGTCTAAAGAGTTCCTTGGGTGTGGCAGTAACCCTACAATGGGCGATCTAATGCAAGGGTGCTGGGGATGTGCTTTAAAAGTTTAGTGTGCGGTACACAACCTTAGCATTTCTATACCACATTGTCACTGGCATTCTGTCCTCATTGTTCCTGTGTGGCTGTGCTGAGGTCATGTTTTCGTTGTTTATCTAATCTTATATGAAGCATATAATCCCTGCTTACTCTTTTGACTCTCCTTTCCTTACTTGGCATATCTTCTTCACTTTTGACCCTGCACTATTGACACCTAGTTTCCTTGATCTATATACTCCTGATTTGACTTCACTACCTTGATCCTTTTCTGGTGCTGATACACAACTTTGCTTCCCATGTGTGACTTTCTGGCTCCTATTTTGATGTCAGTTTCCACATCCCTCTCCCTACACAGAGCACCAGAAACCTGACACCATATTTTATATTGACAAATACATGAACTGTCTGCATAGATTAGTTGACCTGAATGGCTACATGAATGGAGAGTTATTCTCAAGAATCTTCTCCACCAAAGGTTCCATTCAGACAGAAACTGAATCGGTTAATACAGATGGCAACTGTGTCATACATGCTGAGTGTCCCAGAAAAAGGGGGCACCCCATTTTTTAAAGCAAGACTGTGGTGACCGTTTTGAGTGCTGCTCTCTCTTGCCCTGAAAAAGCACTTTTTTCAGGGCAAGATTGTGATGCAGGTCATGTGACTCACCCAGGAGCATGTCACAGAAGACGCATGTCCTGGTTTTTGAAATGAAAAGGTTGGACAGTGTGCTGTGTTTTAGAAACACTTCGTACAATTATTTGTTTGTATTAACATGTTAGATAGAAATCACAGATTGCATATGTTATATTTAAAACCACAGGTTCTGCTATTGGAGGACACTATGTAAATACAGTGGTACCTCTGGTTACGAACTTAATTTGTTCCGGAGGCTTGTTCTTAAGCTGAAACCGTTCTTATCCTATACCCCTTTTGCTAATGGGGACTCCCACTGCATGTGCGCCTCCACCGCGCAAATTCCGTTCACATCCTGGGGCAAAGTTCGCAGCCAGGAGCAGCTACTTCCAGGTAAGTGGAGCTCGTAACCTGAAGCGTTCGTAACCAGCAGCGTTCGTAACCAGAGGTATCACTGTACAGACTATAGTGCCCTTTTCTTTGGTTTTAAAGGAGCACTGGAAGTTTGAAGTTTGCTTATTCTAAATCTTAATTGGCCCTCTGCTTGTCAGCTTCAAATGTAGCCTCCATTTTTGTTTGTCTTAATCTAGCCCCAAACATTGGGGAAATATTGTAGAACTAATGATAAATCAAAATGAATCCACTACAAATGGACTATTATTTTGTCAAGATTATGTTGCAGAATACACCTGTAATAAAACTCCTAAAGATAGGAGGTGCCTACAATCTCTGTCTGGCTTTCCTGTCCTTTTCCTGCATACCATTTAACCATACTGAACAGGAACAATGGATAGTATCCTCCTTCTCAAAGCTAGTCTTTGGCATCCTGGCTGAAGGGAAAAGGAGAGCAGGATTCATTATTGACAGAATCAGGCTTTGTGAGATAAGGATAAGAATAAGTAGGGCAGGCAGTGTAGCACCTTCCATAACAACTCTTCAGACTGTTTTTGGTTTTAGTTTTTCATTACATCCGCTCAGCTCTCTATATAGCACAATCTTTATTTAAATTTGTATATGGTCAAACCTGATTGAAGCCAACTTCCCTCAAGAAGAAAAGTTACAGAAGCTTGCTTTTCCAGTTCTTAAGTGTTGTAGGAGCTTGCTCTTCCAGTTTCTTAATTGTGAGCCATGCAGTGATAGGTCTACCATAGCTTCAATTAGCTGGGCTTGATCTTCCTGCCATTAAGATATATGTAAACTGACCTCAGGGCTGAACATATATGTAGGTAGACCATGATGTCCTGTCAATCATACAATGTTCTCAAAATTGGCATACACCTAAGACAGTTGGGATTTTGCCAAACCCCCAGAGCTTCTATTTACTATGAGAAATAGCAGAAATCGGCCACTAACACTCACTTAGAAAGCTTAAAGTGATTGCCAGCCCAGTCTAATGGGTAAGGCTTAAGCCAGAGGGGTGCAAGCAATAAATTCCTCTGCAGTCCCTAAGTGCATTCCATCATATTTCTTCACATAGAATGCACTGCTCTCATTGCCGTCAGCTTTGGGAAGTGCAGCTCTGTGCTCTTTTTGATTCCTATGGGAATTTTTCTGCCTCTATTCCCCAAGGCAATGGCTCATGTCTGGCCCAGAAGCACTTAATACAGAAGACTGTATGGAAACTCTTGCATGGCAAGCCTGATAGTAACACTGAAACAATCAGAATCGAATTCTACTACTCTTAAGAGTAGAGCACTTTTTCACAGGATTCTAGACTAGATGGTCCATTGGCCTGATCCAGCAGACTTTTCTTATTCTCTTAACTTCTTCTTCCTCTCCTCCAGCCCTTGTGCACCCTCAAAATCAGCTCTAGAGAACTGGAGGCAACTGAGGAGCAGCTCCTGCAGCCAAGCTGGTGCCAAACGTATTGCTCTGCTTTCCTTTGGAGCACATCAGCAAGGCCAAGAGGTGGGAGTCTTGTTGTCTGGACAGCCCAGGACCTCTACACACACTGCCCAGGCTTGCGCCGCAGGGAGGTCACTTTGGTGCTGCTAATATAGCAAAAACAATGCAGGAGGCAGCAGTTATTAGTTACTAGTCTCTGCAGCCACAGCAGGTGCTGTGATTCTCCAGTGGTTTGACTTCACACTCCATTGTTTCCCGAGATGGACGGATGCCAATAAGAACAATCAATGCTATCCAACAGCATATGGATCTTACTTTTCCCTCTGCTCTTACCCTTGTAGTGAATTAGTTAAAGCTTGCATTAAATATATGCAGTTGTACAATGTCAAACTAAAAATCACCCAACATGCAAGATGCAAATCCTAGAATATTCTTCCTAAGGACATTTACCTCTCAACTGTGTTATCCGTTTGTAGCCTGTTGCCCTGAATTGGTGCTTTCCTGCTGGAAATTTCCCTTGCCACCAAAACACGTGATAATTATGTGTTGGAACTAACAGGAGTTGGGTGTGGACTCCCACTAAGCTTTACTCAGCAAGTAGACCCATTTAAATTAATGAACATGACTAAGTTAGACCTATTAATTCCAGCAAGTCTACCCTGAGTAGAACTTAGTTGATGACTACACCTCATTTTTAAGTAATTGAGCTGGTTTTGTGATTAGTTTAATTCACTCCCACACTGCAACTCAGCCCATCTAAGTTGAAACTTCTCAGAACGTGTTGAGTCACAACTTGGATACAAGCTGAATCTTTCATATGTCCAGTTCAACACAATGCACTCCTTCTATGTCTATATAGTGGTACTTTGGTTTAAGAACAGCTTAGTTTATGAACAACTTGGATTAAGAACGCTGCAAACCCGGAAGTAGATGTTTTGGTTTGTGAACTTTACCTTGGAAGCAGAACATGTTCCGCTTCCTGTTGAATGTGTTCCATTTGTAAATTGAGTCCTCTGCTGCTATGGGAAAGCACGCATTGGTTTAAGAACGCTTTGGTTTAAGAACGGACTTCCAGAACAGATTAAGTTTGTAAACCAAGGTACCACTGTATAGTGCTTCTCTTCCTGGAACAGGGAACATGAAGTTAAACTGATATGAATTACCATGACATTTACAAGAAGTGTGTAAGATAGGTACCGGTATGGAGGTTGGCTAAAAAATATCTTCGATATTTGATCTGTACTTGAACAATAATATATATGTGGCATTCCAATGTTATTTACAGAAATTTCAACAACAACATGATGTTCTGCCTACCGATTCTTTGTTAGTTACAAAACGACTTGTCCTAGTGGTTCAGCAATAAAACCATTAGCAGATCTGCAAAGCTAAGCAGGGTCCAGTATGATTTCAAATTGGATTGGGGCGGGGAGCTGCGTGTTGATATTCCTGCATTGCAGGGGGTTGGACTAGATGACCCATGGGATCCCTTCCAACTCTACAATTCTATGATTTTATGATCTAAGGCCACTACGTCAGCAGAATTCCTTCCTCTCACTGATGTTTAGAACATAGTCAAGTGACATCTTATGTAACAATAGTCACTGTGACCATGCAGTGACTGCTATAAATCAGTGCACCAAAACCACTCTCCTTCCACTGTGCAATAACAACAGGCTGTTTCATCGGAAGATCATTTTGCTACCCATATAAATGATTATAATAAAAATATTTAAGTTATATTAATGGCTACAATTGAGAGAACCCCTTTAGATGTGTCCAGCTTTGTTTTTCTGAATGCTGTTCACTGTGTATTGTCTTGAATCTGATGTACATTTCACATGTCTTTAGACAAGAGTGTAAAATGTAAGTTCCTAGAATTTGACAGATAAATTTAAGGTTCAAAGAACCCAATTTTGGGGTGGGGTTAGGCTGGAGGGAAAATTGAACAAAATTAGATTTTATTAGTTAACTCTCTGTGAAGTTCTGGAAATTATTACCCACCTCCTGCAAGTTTGGCACATCAGTTACTCCTCTGAGCAAATAACACTTAACAAATAAGGTCTAGTCCAAAGGAAAAATCCACATTTAAGGTGCTTCCAGAGTGTTGCAATTTTGGGGTGGGATGCAATCACATGCCAGAAAATTCAGGTTGTGCAATTAAAGTTGATTTGGAGGTCTTGCGCAACATATTCACTTCCTAAAAAGATCCGGAAAGTGACAGGCAAATAACACACATGGAATAACCCATGTGTGGTGCAATGAATGCCCAGTAAATATCTAACATTGTTTAACCTCCCTGAAAACAAATCCAGATGGTTCAATAAGCTGGTTGTTTGGAAGCTGCCTCAGAAAAGAATGGAAAGTGACTTTTCTTCTTTCAATGTAAATCTAAATTAAATTAAATCAAAAGCTTTTTAAAACAGCAAATGCCCGAGTAATGCTTACCCCATTCTTATCAAAAGCTCTGAACATGTTCTCCACGTATTCCGCTGCCTCCCGATTATCCTGTACTCCGAAGAACCGCTTGAATTCATGCATGAAAAGAGTCCCACTTGGACATTCCACCACAAACTTCTTATACCATTCCTGCAGTTCAGCCACATCGACCTCAACTTGTCCCCCTTCCTCATTTGTGAAGCGTTGTCCCATGTTGTTTCACGAAATGGAAGAGGTGGGATTTTTCTTCTTCTTCCTCTTTCAGCTTGGTGTTTTCTTTCTTGAATAACTTTTATAAAAAAAATAAAAAAAAACTTACGATGTGAGTTTTCTTTTCTTGCTTTGGTGAATTTTGTGCAATTATGCTGGGCTGCTTCTCCTTATCATCTTTCCTCTTCTTTTTACCTGTCTGCCGTGCAGCCGCTACTCAGACTCCCAGTGTCATTCTCATACAAGCGCAACTGGGAGTGGATCCCCTGAGTTAATCCAGCACAAGATAAGAACGTATAAGAACATTAGGAGATTCCCCCTTACACGTCACATGGACTTTCAGAGGTCTCAGGGCAATGTCTCATTTAGAAGTGCTTCCCAAGTAAGGTCACTGGGGTCTCTGGTGCCAGTCTAAAGACCTGAAGGCTCCCCTGTCAAGAGCTATTTATAACACCTTTCTGAATGATTCTGCATTTGGAACATATTGAACCTATTGCAGCTGTTCTCAGTTGTCGGCACAAATACAGGCGAATGGGGTTGCTTCTCTCAAATCATATGAAACAACATCAAAGAAAGATTAAATGTGCCATATTTTTCGGACCATAACACGCAGCTAATTTTTTAGAGGGGGGAAGGGGGAAAGCCCCATTTTTTTGGGGGGGGGGATCAGCTCACAGTTGTGCAGCTTCTTTTGTAAAGAGGGAAAGCTCCATTTTTTGAGGATCAGCTCAAAGTTGTGCAGCTTTTTTTGCAAATGGGAAAAGCCATTTCAATCCAAAAATCCAAAATGGGGGTTGGTGGAAGAGTATTTTAAGAAAAAGGATATCAGAACTAAATTGATGGTCTGTTTAAATTAGGTAGTCATGGGGGGGAAATAGAAGGAGGAGGGGAAAATAAAATATAAAATGTATTAGAGTTGTATTATAATTGGGGAAAAAGTGATGCAAGTTAAAGAGAATTGGAAAGATAAGTGATGTGTTGTGATTTGGAAGTCAAGATCTTTTTAATAACATAAGATTTGGTTGTATATAATTTATGATTTATTTTTTCTGTATTGAATTTTAATAAATCAAATAAAGATTTTTTTAAAAAAAACTTTAAAAAAGCCCCGTTTTGGGGGGGATCAACTCACAGTTGTGCAGCTTCTTTTGCAAAGAGGGAAAGCTCCACTTTTTGAGGATCAGCTCAAAGTTGTTGAGCTTACTTTGCAAAGGGGAAAAATCCTGTTTTTATGGGGCTCGACTCACAGTTCTGCAGCTCCTTTAGGAAAGGAAAGGGAGCCATTTTACAGTTTCCAGACAGATAATCTAATCAGCCAGTCACATGTGCTGGGGAAACAAACAGCCTCCCTTTGCAGAACATTCAACAATGAAGGGCGGGGCAAAGGGGCAGGCCAGGAAGGGAGCTAGAGTCCCTTATCTCCCTCCCAATCTCTTCCAGTCGGCTGTTGAGGGGCTTCCTTTAAACACCCTATTTCCCTTTTGTTAGCCTTTAGCTCTTTCTTCTTTTTCTTTTTTTAAAAAAGCATGATCTACTTTTCGCTCACGGGCAATTCGGCTCCAGGGACCACGCATTCGCTCCATAACACGCACAGACATTTCCTCTTACTTTTTAGGAAGAAAAAAGTGTGCGTTTGGAGCGAAAAATAAGGTAAATCACCATTATCTATACGTGGACCCAACATTTCTGTGGATGCAAATTTATAGTGTATATCCTACTGTCTCTGGGTTATTTGTGGGGCATAGGAATTCATTCATTCCCCCCCCAAAAAAATATAGTCCGTCCCCCCACAAGGTCTGAGGGACAGCAGACTGGTCCCCTGCTGAAAAAGTTTGCTGACCCCTGGTCTAAGTGCTGTACAGATATTAAAAGAATCTTAATAATATGAACTTTAATACAGAGAAATTTCAGAAATGAAAACAAAAATGTGCAGTACAGTATTAGTTCAAAGGAAAGGACCCCTCTTTCTATAATTGACCCTTTTAAAAAAGCCATTGTTACTCTGGGTTATCCAAGACCAAATCTATGTTGTCATGTTATCTGGAAACAAATGACCTGTGGCTATAAATGTGCTTGATCTCTCCTGATAAGCAGACAGGATTCCATTCTAAGAGGATTGGTACAGTGTTAATAGGAAACAATAGTCTCTGCTGTAATAATAGTAAGGCACTGATGATTAAAAGGGGTCATCTACAGATCTAAGTATCAGGCTCAGGTAGGAGGCCGTGTTGGTCTGACACAGTCGAAATATATATAAAAAATATAAAAAAATGTCCAGTAGCACCTTAGAGACCAACTAAGTTTGTTTTTGGTACAGTGGTACTTCGGGTTAAGAACTTAATTCGTTCTGGAAGTCCGTTCTTAACCTGAAACTATTCTTAACCTGAGGTACCACTTTAGCTAATAGGGCTTCCTGCTGCCGCCGCACCACCAGAGCAAGAGTTCTGTTCTCATCCTGAAGCAAAGTTCTTAACCCGAGGTACTATTTCTGAGTTGGCGGAGTCTGTAACCTGAAGTGTCTGTAACCTGAAGCGTCTGTAACGTGAGGTACCACTGTATAAGCTTTTGTGTGCATGTAAGTGGGTATCTTTGTAAGTGGGTATCTGAAGAAGTGTGCATGCACACAAAAGCTTATACAAAGAACAAACTTAGTTGGTCTCTAAGGTGCTACTGGACAATTTATTTTTATTTTTCAAAATATATTTCATCAGTATCAAGCATTTGCCTTTATAAATCATGTTAAACACAAACTGGAAAGGTGGGTGGTACAGATACTTTAAAATAAATAAATGCTTAAACCAATTCTGCTCCTCCTGTTTTGTTCAACTCTTTCTCCCTTCTCTACTCCTTCCTCCTTTGGGAGGAAAAGCGGGATGGATATCGTAATAATAAAGAAATGAAAACCCAGCATATAAAGCTTGCTTGCTCGAGAATGTCCCTGGTGCTATCAGTGGAGAGCCTTGCTGTTCCCCAGTGCTGTGCTTCCTTCTCCCTTTTTAAGCTACCCGTTCTGATTCACTTCATAGAGCCAACTCTGCCTTATAAAGATCTGTGTCCGTGCAAATGATCCAACTGAGATGGGTCACACTCATGCCTTCATGACCCTCTCTCATGCAGATATGACCACAGCATTAATACACTAATGTAGTATTATTTGAAGCCTCTCCACTGTTTTACTAGTAGTATAGCATTTGTTTAGTATTTTTATTATCTTTACAAAACAGTGCAGTGTAATTACATTGAGACTTCTTTGAAAGTGGATGGGATCAAAAATGGGGAGAGAGCATATTGAGATCTGTTACTTTCTGATGTTCTGTCGTCTGTGAAGCTGCTGTGTTTTGAAATTTAGCTAAGAATGTGCAACAAGATTCCACATGCCCAGATACTTATCGCATTACTTTGTTTTGCACCTTTCGGATTCTAGTTATTTCTTCCCAGGTAGGCAGAAGGACACTGCTGCATTCACCTTCAAAAATATATCAGAAGGAATGAATTGGGTTTCCTGTATCGGGTGGCTGGTCCTTTCAAATACTTGTGTACGCATTATATTGAACATTCTTGCAGTTACTAGTCGGGATCCTTTACCCTGTGGATGTTTTTTCCTCCCTACAGCTTTGTAGAACAGTTTTGGATTATGATAATCCACTGAATTTGTTCCACTGTCATTTCAGTGCAAGAACTAGATGTAAAAAGAAGTCAAGATCAGGACAGATGCACATATAACAAAACAAAAATGGGGGGCTGGAATGTAAAATATTTATCATTTCCTTGTAGAGGAGATTCTCCAATCCCGTGATTCAAGTAGCAGGAGTAATAGGAGCTGCAGAAGGAGAAACTGTAGTAAAAGGAAGATTAGCTACAGTGAGTAGTGAGCCTTGTTCTTTAGCTTGCTTACCTGTTTGTAGCAGCCCTACAGAAGACGTTTTTGCTCAGAAAGCTCCTACCGAGAGGTCTGTCCCTGACCTGACTCCAACAGCCCTGCTTCACTGGACTTTTGTTCAATGGTTGCTGCTAGCAGGTTCTTTTGAGAAGCTTAGAAGCTGAGGACACCCCACTCAAGTCATAACTATTTCAGATATCTGAGGAACCATGTGGAAAGCAGCGAGAACATCAGGAGATGCATATGGCACACTGTGCAGAAAGAAAGTGGTCTATGAAACCATGCACCATGTAAGGCGATATACAGTGCAGTCATATTATTTGCCGTTATTCCCAAAAGAACATATGCCAAGCACCACTGGATCAGACCAGAGGCCCATCTAGCCCAGCCGTCTGCTCTTACAGCAGCCAACCAGATGCCCAGGGAAAACCTGCAAGCTGGACCAGAGGGCAACAACACTCCCCCCCATTGGTGGTTTCCAGGCAACTTCTATTCAGAGGCACTGCCTCCAAAACTGGAGGTAGCAGATAGCCATCATGGCCAGTAGCTATTGATAACCTGACCCTTCCTGAAGGTGTTCTTAAGATTGCAACCTACAGGGCAATCCAACATGTTTAATGAAAAGCAAGCTTCATTGAGTTCAGTGGGGCTTAGGTTGCTTCCGGATGACCTGTTTATTAAGCAATCATTCTGATTTGTTTGCAGGGAGATTAGATGACATCATGTCAAGTAAGTGTTATTCCACACTTTCAAGCACATTTCTCAATCACTTTTCTTATTGCAAAAAGCCCAGTTATTATTACTTTGGGGGGGGGTTGCTGTGCAAGAGGTTTAGCTGCTCAATCTGTATTTGCCAGTGTGCAACTGAAACTCAACCCAAAATAGCAATGGTCTGGAAGTACCCTTACTCCTATATAAGGATTGCATCCAGAGTCGCTGTGGAAAGAGTTACAGCCTTGGATTCACTTTCTTCTGTACACCAGACTTCATTTGTCACCTAATGCCATATGTGCTTCTTTTAGTTTCTTTGAAATAATGCTGCATTTTCCCGATATAACACTGTTTTATGAAGCCGGGTATATTAATTAAACTGTGTGAGAGCCTGATGTTAGTCAATCAAGTAAGGAAGCATGTTAGACAGATGCCACAGGGAGAACTACTTGGGTAACCAAGGTACAAAGGAACAGATTACATTCAATAATGTGCTCTGCTAGGTGAGTCATATTATTAACAGTGATGAGAGCAAAGATATTTCCAAGCTGACAGCCTGGGAGGATTCAGCAATACAGATTACTCATTTTCCTTCAGACTGCTTATGGAGCATGTTCCTACATGCCGGCTATATTGAAGCCTGAAGGAAATTCAGAAAATACTGGTAGCTGCAGCAAGGATAGAATAATCTGCTTGGGATCTGCATTAACTGGTAGGTTTGCCTTTGTTGGCCATAAAAACAGGCAAATGAAGAGGATTCCACTCCGGATTCCATGTCTGTGGCCTGACAGCATCTAGCAAAGGTTAAGGATGAAAAGTTTAACAGTGTCAAAAATTTTCATGTGCCACATATGCTACTTAAACCACCGTAGCTGTTTTATTTAGGAATGTCCTACAGCTGAGAAGCATCCTTACCCAGGCTGCCCCTGAAGAAGAAAATTGTATTTCCGAGTTGCATTAGAATTCAATAAATATTGGCTCTTTGAAAAGCTGTTTCTCCTTTGCCTTCCTTTCATACACAGTGCCTTCCCTCTCTTTTCTCCCCTGCACATTATTGTACAGTGGTATCTCAGTTTACAAACACAATTGCTTCCGGAAGTCTGTACTTAACCTGAAGTGTACTTAACCTGAAGCGAACTTTCCCATTGAAAGTAATTGAAAGTGGATTAATCTGTTCCAAACGGGTCCACAGAGTACTCAACCTGAAGTGTACTTAAACCGAGGTATGAGTTTAATTGGTTCCGGAAGTCCGTACTTAACCTGAAGCGAACTTTCTCATTGAAAGTAATGGAAAGTGGATTAATCCGTTCCAGACAGGTCCACAGAGTACTTAAACTGAAAATACTCAAACCAAGGCGTACCTAAACCGAGGTATGACTGTAACAGGAAAAGAAGGGCATGTTCCTTTCTCAAGTGTGCTTTGATCAATACCCACCCATTTTGTATACCTTTTTTTTTTCCAAATTTTAATCCGAAAAGGAGTTCTTTGAAGCCAGTGGCTGCTATCCAAAACAGAGTTAGGGAGGCTTAATCCCAGTGAAATCAAGTATACCACGTGTGTGTTTCTCTAACGTCAGAATACAATTCTACTTTAAAAACAAACAAGCGTGAAAGTATGGCTACATCTACTGCATAACATTGTATGGCTACAAACTATAACATGTAGCTTCCTGCAGAAGCTACATACACAATAATGTTATGGTGATGGGCTATATTGTGAACTGCCCTGAGATCTTTTGATGAAGGCTAGTATATTATACACACACATACCGGTACATACACACAAACACACACACAGCCTAATGATATTAATTGATTGAAGGCTAGCAAGAAATAGCAATACTGGGGGGGGGGGGGCACACGACATCCAGGCTTTAAAATCTTCCAGAAATGCCTCATAACTAATTTTGAGTTTGTGGTTTTGAACCTTGCACAAGTCCGTCTTTCCAAAATTAGCAACACCTTGGAAGCAGACTACTGTCTGTGTGGGTAGAAACAAAAAAGGAAAATGCTTTCCTTTTTCCTGATTCATTTCCATAGAATTACAGTGTGTTACCGGTCTCTCTCGAAACCAAGATTTGTTGAGTCATAGATCCCCACCTTAGTTTAAGGTAATGTGAGTGAAGGATCGTATCAAGAACATACTGGAGAAGACTTTGTTGGAGAGAAGAATAAGCTGTCCAGAAATTACAAGCAAAGGTAAACTTCTTCGTACGAGGGGAAGTGAGAGTAGATGGAGCATTTTGATGCTCTTAATCTTTCAATTGTTCTCTATAAAGGTTCCAGAGGATGGCACTAAGAACTATTGGCATACTGTTTCATTCTGAATTTAAGTATTGTAGGCCTGCAATGTCCAAGTTTTGTTTTGTTTTTGTAAAGAACTACAACAAAAGATAATACTGTTCATTAAGTATATTTGAACTGGAATATTTCACTGTAAGGTGCTTCCAAAGCATTTTGTGGGTAGGGAAGATAAAAATAAAACGCAGGGCCAAATTAGGAAGAGAATTAAAGGACAAGAGGAGACCCAAACATATTGTTCAGTCGTATGTGTGCCTGCCTAGACTTTGTGATCTTCTGTGGAGGCCACTAAGTGGCTGTTGTGGCGGGGTCTTCTGAGGGTGGGTGTTGTACTTTTTATTTATTTCTTCATTGCCGTGCTTTTTAATGGTTTTAAGTGTTCAAATTCAGTGGTGTTTTAATATGGCAACTTATTTGTTTTTTTTTTTAAAAAAATATTTATATGGATTGATATGTTTCCAGTTGTATCTGTTTCAGTTCAAGTTTTGAGCCCCCTTGGGTCCTCTCCTGGGAGAAAGGCGGGATATAAATTAAATAAGAATAAATAAGAACACAAGAAGAGCCTGCTGGAGCTTGCCAATGGCTCATCTAGTCCAGCATCCTGTTCTCACAGTGACCAACCATAGGCCTGTGCGAAACACTCAAACAGGACCCAAGTGTAAGAGCACTCTCCCCTCCTGTGATTTCCAGCAATTGGCATTCAGAAGCATACTGCCTCCAACCGTGGAGGCAGAGCATAGCCATTAAGCCCAGAACCTTGCATTTAAAGACATCTGTAAAGACATCTGTAAGATTACAGTATGCTGCATGCTGCATGCAAAGAGGAAAAAATGAACAAAACGTTTCTCCAAAAAGGTGACCATAAAAATTGGCAGAAACGAAAAGGTGGCTGCTTGAAAAAGTAATGTGAGAGGGTGTATAGTAAAAATATAAAACAAGTATTTAATTTATTACAATCTCTTCTTACCATATTATTCAGTCTGAACACCTTCAGAATGGCTTGCATCAATTTAAAACAGTGAGAGATAGCCAATTAAGCCATGGTCATAGCCCACCCACTGAAATCAATTGACTCAAGTTACGCAAATCCACTGATTACAATGAGTCTGCTCTGCGAATGACTAACATTAGGTATCATGCAGTAACAATAAACCATGTAGCGTATCATGTGGCTCTCTGATCTACTGATGCTGCTGAAACCAAAAGAAATAATTTAGTTTACTGCTTTGTGGATCAAGGCTATCTGGCATTCGTTCAACTAAAACGGATGGTATTTAAAGGAGGCTAAGAGTTAGCTGCTAACTTATCACAACTGTGAGTGTGAACACTTCCTCCCTCTCTTTTTTCATATTGCCTGCCACTGACACTTATAGGCTGTGTAAACAGACACTGCCTCCAGTATGGTATGTCCTCACTGCTGGTTTGGGAAGCAAGTTTACCCAGAATCCCCTTTGAACCTATTATCTATCCTGTCATTTCTTGTGAAATACTGCATTTTGATGTATTTCCCTCCAAAGCAGCTTCAACCCAAATTGAGAAAAAGAATGACATTGAAGCTGGTAATGTGTATACAGCAATGTATCCTCAGAGAGAATTTTATTTGTTTTTTAAAATTTGTTTGTCTCTTTATCTTGCCCAAGGAAACCCAAAGCAACTTTGGTATTCTTTTCGTATTCAGTTGACTTCATAGTCACAAACAACAAAGGCTTTTGGAGCACCACAAACATTAACCTATTCTTATGCATGACCCCCAAAACGAAGTCTCACTATTTTCCCGGGGACTTATGTTCAGGCAAGCATGCATAGCATTGCAATCACATTGTTGTGTGAGCTATTGCAGGCAAGGGACTGCTTCATCAGATGTATGGAGCAGAGAGAAAATGTGTGTGCACATATATGTATGCACCCAAGTCTTGTGCAGGGAAAACCTAATATACAGTCATACCTCAGTTTAAGTACACTTCGGTTTGAGTACTTTAAGTACTACGCGGACCTGGAGGTGCGCATGCGCAGAAGCGATCTGTGTGCTTTGCACATGCGCAGAAGTGCTCTATCGGCGCTTCGCGCACGCGCGCTATCGCCACTCGGATTAAGTACTTTTCAAGGTGCGAATGGCACCCCGGAACTAATTAAGTACTTGACCTGAGGTACCACTGTAAATGTAATTTTCTTCATCTACAATACTGTCTTATTTATTTTGTAGTACAGTACATTGATTATTGCCTTCATTTTATGGATCAATGGTCTCATTAGACAGTAAAATTCGAATTAAATTGCTGTTTCAAGGGGGTGTTTTTCATCGTCTGGAACGGATTAATCCACATTCCATTACTTTCAATGGGAAAGTTCACTTCAGTTTAAGTACGCTTCAGTTTAAGTACGGACTTCCGGAACCAATTAAGTACTTAACCTGAGGTACCGTTGTACAGTATTCTTATTATCCTCCTTGTATATGTGTGTGTGTGTGTGGAGCTATTTATTTTTTAAAAAATTATAGCCTGCCGTTCATCGCATACTGATACCAGGGTGGAGTACAACATAAAACTAATGACACAACACACACACACACACACCCTCCCCAGGTACATCATCACTTGTTATTGAAATGATAACAGGATCAGCACCTGACATACCAGTCCGGAAACGGAACTCCACAAAGGAGGCCCTACTTCACATCAGCACCTACTTCACATCAGCACCCCAAACAGTGGGGTGTGAAAGGGAACTAGGAGAGAGTGGCAGTTTTGTGTGGGGAAATGGCTAAAGGGAGGGGAAGGGTTCAGCTGTGGTCCAGCTCCGAGGGCCTTCTGGCGGTTCCCTCACTGTGAGAAGTGAGGTTACAGGGAACCAGGCAGAGGGCCTTCTTGGTAGTGGCGCCCGCCCTGTGGAACGCTCTCCCATCAGATGTCAAAGAGATACATAACTATCTGACATTTAGAAGACACCTGAAGGCAGCCCTGTTTAGGGAAGTTTCTAATGTTTGATGTTTTATCGCATTTTTAATATTCTGTTGTGAGCCACCCAGAGTGGCTGGGGAAACCCAGCTAGATTGTTAGGGTATAAATAATAAATTATTATTATTATTATTCAGCAGCTCCTCTCTCCAAGCTTGGTGCTTCTCACAGTTGTTTTCCATTCAAGAACAGGACAAAACCCAACAGCATTGGGAGACAGTTACACATATCTACCGGATGACATCTATTCAGCAGTAGAATTCCCCTCCAGCGTGGCTGATGGGTGTATTTCATTGGAATACCCATCGGAGAATTGCTCACCAGCAATTTTATAGGAACCGCTCTTACGATGCGTTGGTAACGCCGCGCTTAACTTTCAAGGAAACTGAGAAGTTTTGAGTAATTTAAGTACGAGTAGCAGCGGCAGCCAGAGTTCTGCAACTCAAATCAAGTTTTAAACCCGCAAGGCAGAGAAGCAAAAGACTGAGACACCTGATATTGGAGAAGGGGAGTGGGGGCGTACTGGTTAAACCAGTTGCACCGACACCAACACTTTCCCATGAAAACGAGAGGATTTTTTAAAAAAGAAAAACTTCAAATACACTACATCCTTTTACCTCTGTTGTGGGAGAGGGGAGAGAGAATGAAGATGGTCAGCTTGTGCTTATGCCGCGGCCACAGAGAAGAGCATTCTGTCCATGCGCAAGGACCACTTGTTTTTACAGTCCTAGGCTAGCTCAACCACGACGAGCCTCCCAGCAAAGCGGTCCGTTCCTTTGTCCCGCCTCTCCTCGCCCCTTTCGCCTCCTACTCCCTTGCTCCTCGCCCGCGCCCCTTTCGCGCCCTCCTCCTCCTTCCTGCAGGGGCGGAGCCGGCAGCGCCTGCGCCCCGCAGCACCTGGCTCAGGTGAGCGCGCCGCGGAGCAGAGCCGCAGCCCAGGTGAGGAGCGCCCGAGCGGTGAGTGTCGCGGGAGGGGGGCGAAAACGCCGAGAAGGACGCTCCCCCCTCCCGACCCGTCTCTTGCAGGTAGGCTCCGTCCGCTCCTGGGCGACCGTCGATGGTCATTCCCGCTCCAGAAACCTGTCCGGGCCTTTGGCGGCTCCGGCTTCCCTCCCTCGTGCGCTTTGCTTATCCCCCTCTCTCCGCGCTCCCTTCTCGCCCATGTGCTCCCTCCTTGCCTGGCCCTCTGTGGAGTATTATTACCTCTTGCCCTCCCCCCCCCCCTTCACTCTTCCAAAGCATTTTTTAAAGGCTGGTGTTTGTTTTGTTCACAGTTTCTGTTTCCCAGAGTTCTCCTTTCCCTCCAAACTTCGCCCTCGTTGCTCTGGGCTCGAATCGAATGGAGGTTTCCTTGCAAATAAAGGCTTGGTAGTAGAAGACACTGCGAAAGCCTGAGGGAAAGAAGGGCTCCTTTGACTATAGCCTTGGGTTGGAAGAAAAGTTCCTGCTCTGGGGCCGTCCACACAAGCAGGAGTTGCTTTACTTGGGGCAAGTAAATAAACCTCTTGGGATTTAAATCAGTGGACGATCTACAGGACTGTTGTGCTACACGACTCTGGCGTGTTTACTGTGAAGTAGATGGGGAAGGACAGGGCGCTGCACTAGATAATATTGAACTTTGTAGGAGCTGGTCTTTAGTGCTCCTGCTGATGGAATGCGGCTGAGCCTAAAATTTCCAGGTGATTTGGGGAACATTGGAAGTTGCCTTGTGCCCAAATTTTTGTCAGCTCAATATTGTCTACAGAGCCCCCCTCCTCTCTCTGGCCTGGATTTCAGACAGACTTTCCCAGCCCTACCTGGAGCTGCCAGGGCTTTGAATGGGAATCTCTGTATGCAAAGCATGGGCTTTGCTATGGAGCTACTGTCCTTGTAGATCACCTGTATGGGGAAGGACACACAACTGGAGCAGAGTTGGCTGGGAACTGAACTTCCTGCCTACTCCTGAGAACAAAGTAACTGGGTCTAGTTAAATGGATCCAGGAAGGATCTACCGTACAATGCTTACAACTAAGTCTGAGGATAATAGGCTATCCTCAGTCCATTTTCTTGTGGGTTATTTGAGTTAAAGCAGACCTTTTGTCATGGTAAGTGTTTGATGCAGGTTGATTAACTTAGTTGGGCATTGTTAAGCAAATTGTCCTCAAGTTTCAGACCTGAGATTAAATTCTTCATTTATAGCAGGCCTTGTGCAGCTGCACCAGAGAGGAGTTGTAAACACTTGTGTTACCTCATCACGTGCATTTCTAGAATGACCACTTTTCTTGTGCCTCATCAAAGGACAGGGTTTAATAATACTGTATTTCATATAAGAGATTAACTTTGTGGTGTTTGGTCTAAAAAGCCAGATAGCCTAGTTACAATAAAGTGGGGAGCTTTATCTCTGTGGATGACACTTGGTGATATTCAGTGTGGAATAATAAAACTGAAAGCAGAGCTTTAAAGTTTAATAGTTTAGTTTATTATGTTAAAAATTAGTAATGGAGGTACGACCATGCAAAGCAGGGGTAAGGAGCCTTAGGCCCAGGGTCCTCCAGGCCTCTTTGTCTGGCATGTGCTCCTCTCCCCAGACTGTACCTCCTCAGCCACACTCCCCTACCCTTTCTTCATACCCCCCTCTTTGAGTGTTCTTGCCTCTCTGAAGTGTTTCCTTGAATTCTGAGTGCCTCTTAGTTGGTTGGGGGGGGGGGAGTACAGCTTAAAGATAAAATTTGCATTTGTTTCTTCATTTTTGCTTTTGGCTCTGCCCATCAATATCTTTTGGCCTAGAAATGTAGCCCTCATTCTGAAAAAGGTTCCTCACTCTGGGTGTTTAGAGAAGCATTTATTTACTATTTATTAAACTTCTATCCCGTCCTTCCTCCCAAATGATCTGGGTAAGGAGCTGGACATCGAAGTGGTAAGACAATACTATTTAAAATAAAATAAACACATTTAAAACATCATAAAACATTTAGAACACCCAAAAATATATAAAATGGTTGCATTCTCTCACAGCTAATATTTCAAAATTGTCAAGAACAATAGAAACAGAATGTTCTTAAGTTGCTTCTAAAACTTAATAATGATAAATTAATAACAATAAGTATGACACTTCTTTCCAACCTAGTTCATAGGCATAAATATGCTGTAGATAAGGGCTAATTGGTAGGATGTTGGTCCCTGTGAACAATTTTGAGGATAGGGTTGTGATCTTCTTATGTGAGGTCTCCATATGGTGAAATATTCCTAACATTGCATTTTTGTGCTTGGAAATTCTGCACCTAATGAATTTCTGCCTGCCTGCTAAAGGCACTGTATCTCAGTTGGGAGTGGGAAGGAGGGAAATGAAGCAGTCCTATTTGGATATCTGCTGGTCCTGACAAAGTTTTTACCCTTTGAGGATGGAACACTGAAATAGTGTTGGTCAGTTTTCCAGCTGTCTTTCTTTGAAGTTTAGCTGGGGGGGGTGCATCTTGTTTCTAGTGTACTGTACATGCATATAAATATGTGCACATGAATGCAAATGTGTTCATGTGCTACACAGGCTGCTATTTGACACATTGTAGGCGAGAACAAGAATATTGGAAGCATGTCTGTATTTTTCTTTGTGGAATGTTTGAGGGGGTGTACTTGAGACATCTTAAGGAAAACAAAACTGCATTTGAGATTGGTGAAGTAAGATATACTGAATGTGCAGCAATGACTTCACAGGGTCAGAAACTCATTTAGGAGCTTAAGGATAAGAATTGCATAAAACAGTTTTGAGCAGCATGCCTTCAAGCTACCAGCATGGGGCCTACAAATAGCATGCAGTAGTATCTGAAGAGCTTTCTTAGATAACTGCATAGTTTGCTGACATACAGGTCTGTGAAGCAAGAAGTGGGATTTGTACTTACGGTTTCCCTAATTTGGTTGTGCCAGAGCCCTGCCTAATGTTAAGTGACTGCAGTACTTTGGAGACTGCTCTACAGTACTTCTTTAGCTCTCATGAGGAAGTTTTCTTTTCTTTTATGATAGGGCTTGTGATCAGTTGTCATTTTCAGATAAATATGCTTCAGCATGTATTTGGTTTCACTGTAATAATGGAAATCACCTTTTAAAAAGGCCGGGACAAATTTGCATACGGTCCTATTTCGTCTGGGCTAAAATAACCAATAACTGACTATTACAGAAATACAATTTGTCCTTAAAAAATGGTATTTGAGCAGGAGGGAAGGTGCATTTGAGCAGGAGGGACAAGGATGCCTTTGATCTTCAGGCACAGTTATGCATATATATATTGTCTTCGTCATTGTGCCACACTAGCAAAAACCTTTAAAAGGAGATTCCAGCACACAGCTGTAGAATTCGTTTACAAAACTGAAACTATCAGATTTGGGTTCAAATAAGAGACTGGGAGTGGCTAGCTCCCTACAGAAAATTGTTGTCCCTCTTTAGGTGCTTATACAGTACATGTGATTAATCTTCCTTTGCCAATTTATCACCGCTTGAGAGTAAGTCTCGCCTACTATGATTTCATCTCTTAGTCTGGCCAGAGCACCTTTTCGTTGGTGCTCTGTATGGTAATCTTTTACATTGTTTGGCTTCACATTCCTTCCTGCCCCCATTTTATTCTCTCTCATGGTATAACCGACACTGACATTAACACATGCTTCTGATGAAGTGGCTCATGAAAGCTTATGCCACAATCCTGTTAGCCTGTTGCAGGAAAAATGAGGAGTTGTGTGGCACTGGCAACCCCTCTGCATTATGTCCTCTGGCTGGCTTCTTGCAAGGTGTTTGGCCAGCACTGCCTACAAATATAGTGTTTTGTGTCTTGATCTGTATTTAACTTGTGCACTCCATTTCACTTATACTGCATGTAGTTGGGGAAACTGTGTTTGCTGCCTCACACGCCTGCTGCAAAGGTTTGCAATCAGTTTCTTGAATGCCTGTTTGTTTGTTTTTGTACTGTATTGATTGTCATTTTCGCTACTGTGGCTAACAGAATAACAATAGCAATCTGCTTATTTAAATTTATACACATCCCATCTTTTTGCAGAATGCAGGTCTCCAAAGCACCTGACAATAAGTGAAAATTAATAAACAATAAACACAAGGTTCTTTTTAAAGATAGCGGTGGGGAGAGTAATTGAAAATATCTGCTCCCCATGTCTTATGGCTTCAAAGAATCATAGAATTGTAGAGTTGGAAGGGATCCCAAAGGCCATCTAGCCCAACCCCCTGCAATGTAGGAATCTCAATCAAAGCATCCATGATAGATGGCCATGCAACCTCTGCTTAGGAACCTCCAATGAAGTAGAGTCCACTACCTTCCGAGGGAGTCAATTCCATTGTTAAAACAGCTCTTACCATCAGAAAGTTCTTCCTGCTGTTTAGTCAGAATACTTTCTTGAAACTTGAAGCCATTGGTTCAGAACCTACCCTACCCAGTTTGGTGTCATCTGCAGATTTGATGAGCATCCCATCAGTTCCGTCATCCAGTTGTGATGAAAAGACCACTTGTCCCCCAAGTCTCTTCAGGAACCAGGAGCACCATTCACATTAATTCAGCGTCATGTCCTCAAGGCATTAAATGGGATTTGTAAACACACTAATGTTGCCCCCTTTCCCCCCACTCCTGGACTCTGTGTGGCTCAGCCTCTCTTCTCTTCACCAGGTTCCTCTCGATGCTTTCCTTGGGGAAAACCGCTCTGTATGGTCAGTTGGAGCAAACAGCAATTGGGTTTCCGTGGATTGCAGTTTGTTTTGACTTAAAGCTGGAGAAAAGGTTTACCCTGGGAAAGGAGCAGGGCAAGGGGAAAACTGTTTGGACCTGTTCTTTCTAGACACCAGATGAGCAGAAGTGGGGGCAAGGCCTGAGATGTTTCTGCTGCTGGTTTGACCATTCCAGCTGCTGATGTTCAAAGATTCTCTAGCAATCATAGTCACAAATAATTACTATACTGTACCGTAATGGTGGTACTATTTATCATGTGTTGGATGCTTTGTCTTTGCACTATGGCCAACAGCCTCATGTGGAAGCTGCCCTCCTTTCTCTTCTATCTTTTGTCCTTTTTAACCATCCCTCTTCACCACTGCTCCCTTTATTTTTCCTCTTGTCTGTCATATTTGCTGTTGTGTTAGTTTTCTGTTCCTATAGGGTTGTTGTTTTTTAGTGGGGAATGAGCTTTGTTCTGTCTGTGTGTTCTCTGTTTCCTTATTGCTTTTATGTGTGTTTGGGCTGTGATGTCACCTGTTGATGTATCACTGTACCTGAGCAGTTGCAGGGATTCATTACTGTGCGACTGGGCGTCTGTCCACTGATTCCTTATGATTTTGCAGTGGTGGGTGGTGTCTTTGCCTTGGAATTTCAATCTTCTGCGTTGGCACATGAAGTCTAAATGCCCAATCATACCTCGAGTATAAGGCCCTAGTTTTGCATTTGAGTATAAGGCATTGCTACTTGGTAGGGACCCAGGTGGCGCTGTGGTTAAACCACTGAGCCTAGGGCTTGCCAATCAGAAGGTCAGCAGTTCGAATCCCTGTGACGGGGTGAGCTCCCGTTGCTTGGTCCCAGCTCCTGCCAACCTAGCAGTTTGAAAGCACGTCAAAGTGCAAGTAGATAAATAGGAACCGCTACAGCGGGAAGGTAAACGGCGTTTCCATGCGCTGCTCTGGTTTGCCAGAAGCGGCTTTGTCATGCTGGCCACATGACCTGGAAGCTATACGCCGGCTCCCTCGGCCAATAATGCGAGATGAGCGCGCAACCCCAGAGTCGGTCACGACTGGACCTAATGGTCAGGGGTCCCTTTACCTTTACCTTTACTTGGTAGTTCTGTTGGTATGGCTCCACTTCTTCGATGGTGGAGCTGTTCCTCCCCTGCTGTGTAGCAATATGCTCTGGTAATGGATGCTTTAGTTGACTGCATTGATGAGTATTTAATATTATGATGACTAATTCTGAAGAAAAAGGAAGCTGTAAGAACAAACAGGGAACAAATGTATTGGTTCAGATTTTAAAAATGTGTTTAATCTATGAGGAGCACTTCCAGAAGTGTAACATTTAATGAAAATGTTTCAACCATGTGCTCCAAAAAAAAGGTATTTTAATGCATGAGGAGATGTGGTGGTGGTGTGATGATTTGCTGGATATGGGAGGAGCAGAAACAGCAAGAGGGTCAGAGGACGTCTTAGAAAATGAAGGTTGGAACAGGGGGTGCTGCAGAAGAGAAGAGATTAGACCCAGCCAGGGAAATGAAGGAAACTGAAAAGAGTGAGGAAGTTTGCAGCAACTTGAAATAATCAGCTGTAGTATCCATTGGTGCAGATCTCTTAACATTATTGTGACATCACTCTGGTTATATTTATGTTGATTGTTTATTTCATAGCCGAAAGCTAACCCAGGGCAAGTAAGCATGCTATTGCAGCTGCCTGTGCTGCGGTGCCCTTTCTGGCTAATTCGTTTTATTTAAAAGTTTTATTTATTTATTTTATTATTTCTAAACAACTTAATATTTAAAAATCTCTATAAACAGTATACAAAAGCAAAACATTAAAACAGGAACATAAAAACAATCTATGGCATATTTCTAAGAAGTGTACACATTTATTAGGCCAGGGGTGGGGAGGCAGTCTTCCTCCATATGTTGTTGAACTTTGACTCCCATCTGTCCTTGGTTGCAGATGATGGAAGTTATGTAGTCCAGCAACATATGGAGGACCTCATGTTCCTCATCCCTGTATTAGACCTATTATTATCATTATTATTATTATTATTATTATTATTATTATTATTATTATTATTATTTTCTTGGAGCAGAATAAGCCTGGGATTACATGTGTCCTAGATAGAAGGGCTCAGTGGTAGGCCACATACTTCACATGCAGAAGATCCCAGCTTGAGCCCCACAGCACCCCTAGGTAGGTCTAGTAAAGGCTGCTCTATCTAGAACCCTAGAGAACTCCAATGTTGACAAAATAGACCAATGCTCTTATTGATTAGCCTGGTTTACAAGCCACAGTAAGTAAAACAAAGACTTACTGGGATTGCACAAATGTGCTGGCTTCTGGCGAGAAGCTTGCAACTGCTTTGTTCCTTCCTGGTCTCCCCACCCCCACCCCCGCCACAAGCTTAGCCAAGGTTTGGCTTACCGTGCTGTCTGAACCTGGGCTCTCTTCTAGCTAGCCATATGACATGTACCTTGGATCATGTTTGGATGAGCCTGGTTTGGATCAAACGCTTCGCCAAATCTTTACTTAGCTCAGTGCGGTGCAAGAGTAAAAAAAAAAAAATCACAAAAGAACAAGGTTAATTTAAGCTACCGTACTCTCTGGAATCCTACATCTTTGTGCAGTACTGGTAAACCATGTAATGTACAGAGGAACTGCCATTTCAAAGCAAGTCAGCTTCAGACCATGATCTATGAAGCTGATTTTGTTTTAAGTTTGTTTTAAGACAGGATTCCTGATTCATACTATTTAATGAGCTGGCTGGGGGAGCCCAGTGCTTTGTTCTACCATGGCTTAGCATTAATTTATCAGCATGGGTATTATAAACCATTTTCCTGTGTTCCTTTGTTTGGCTGCAGCTTTCAAATGGTCTGTTTCAGAGACATGCCCCACACTGTGATGCAATGACAAAATTAAAGTGTCCTAGATGTTACTGGTAGAAATAAAGAAAGAAGCAGACACAATTTTTTGAGGGCTAGAGGCCACAGGTATGTTGCAGTATCTACCGGTAGTTAAAAACAAAAAACCTGTACCATATAATTTAGTCCCATTTGTTCAGCTGTTCTATCCTATCTTAAAACTGGTGTCCTCAGTGTATTAGAAATGGATAAAGACTGAGATTTTAAATTGGAATTCTTATTTATATTTTTGGGGGCTATGCTCACCTTAGTCCAGCTAGTATTTCCAAACTTATCTTGATAAGTTTAACTGGATTCTCCCCTCCCACACCTTCAACAAAACTCAGGGAGTTGGCATGGTGTTTAAAGCAGCCACAATTGGTTTCTATTGCTTTGTTATCTAGAAAATGAAATGCTATTTGCATTTGCTTCCCCCCCTCCAGATAATGGCGTTACATCCGCGGAGAGTTCGATTGAAACCCTGGCTGGTAGCTCAGGTAGACAGTGGTATGTATCCCGGTCTCATATGGCTTAACAGGGTTGCAAAGCGATTTCAGATCCCTTGGAAGCATGCAACTCGGCACAGCCCTCAACACGAAGAGGAGAACACAATTTTTAAGGTAATGAAATAATTCCATTCCACTTTGGAGAGGCGGTGTAGTGCAGTAGATGAACTGGTAGTCCTGGACTGGTGAAATCCAGATTCATGTTCAGCCACAAACTAACCTTGGTCAATCATTATACTGTCTCATGGAGTTATTACAAGGATAACCTAGGGAAAAACCCCACCCTTATTTGCCATCCCGAGCTCCTTAGAGGAAGGGTGGGATGCAAATGTAATAAATAGTATTACAGGTGGCTTGCAACAGCTAAGACCAGGGGTCAGCAAACTTTTTCAGCAGGGGGCCGGTCCACTGTCCCTCAGACCTTGTGGGGGGCCGGACTATATTTTGGAAAAAAATATGAACAAATTCCTATGCCCCACAAATAACCCAGAGATGCATTTAAAATAAAAGGACACATTCTAAACACCAGGCAGGCCCCACAAATAACCCAGAGATTCATTTTAAATAGAAGGACACATTCTACTCATGTAAAAACATGCTGATTCCCAGACCGTCCGCGGGCCGGATTTAGAAGGCGATTGGGCCACATCCGGCCCCCGGGCCTTAGTTTGGAGACCCCTGGCTAAGACCATTGTTTGCCAGCACCTTCTGCTTCATACTGCAGGAGGATCACTGCTGCACTTCCCAATACTCAAAATGAATATGAAGTTGCCTCCACTTCTTCAGTTTAGAAGGCTAATGCATTTCCTAGTGTTCATTCGTTTTGTGCATGTGATAGCATTTGCTTTAAACTTGGACATCATGGCATGCCATTGTATTCTGTTTTTGAATGGTGTTCTAGTTACCATGGGATCAAATTGGTCAGTTGTGCTTTTAAAGCAAATACGATCCCAGAGCTGTGAAGAGGAGATCTGCAGCACCATGAATGTGTGCTCGGATCCTAATGTGACTTGTTCTGGGAAATACTGTGGCAAAAACAATGTGAAAGGGGCTGTTCTATTTATATCATTCATCTTTCAAGTACTTGTAGAACACAGCTTCCTCCCTCCCAATCAGATGCTTTTTGCCTTATCATCACTCTGTGTACTCTGTGCTCCTGCAGAGTTGCTTTTCCTGCCCTTTATCTGGTTGTTGACTGTTTCTCTTTGAAGGTAGCTCTTTAGTGGCTTCCCTTCTGAGAATCAAGGTTCTAGTTATCTACTTCTTAAGTCTTCATCTCTTCTCAAGTTAAGAGTCCTGTAGCATGTCAGCTGAGTCCAGTAAACCTGCATAGACTTGCACTGCACAAGGCTCTTGTAGTTTATTGCTGTTGGTTTTTGACCTTGTTCTGATGAACTATTTTTATGTTGGTTCTCAAACTGAACTGAATTTGATGCAGAAATCTTTTTAGATCACTTTATATGTTCTGGAAGCAAACCCCTGGCCATTAGCAATGGCTACTGTTTTAAGGAGAATTTTACAAGCTTTCTGTGTTAAGAGATTTTGCTAGAAGATTCTTGAGCAAAGCCATGCTTTCATGGTGGCTCCCTACCCGTGAAATGCTCTTCCTGTGGAGGCTTGCCTGGCACCTTCTTTACATATTTTTAGGCACCAGACAAAAGCATTCCTCTTCTCTCAGGCTAACAGTCTGTGGCTTTTTATATGAGAGGGTTGTTTGTTACTTTGCTATGTATTTTTATGTTTTTAGATTGTAAACCGCCCTGTGATCCTCAGATGAAGGGTGGTATAGAAAATTAATTGATAAATAATGTTACCAGGATATCTGGGACCTTAATCCCACATACATGCAAACAAATAAATGAGAGCCTGGTTTGCCATTAGGTTGGCTTCCTTTAGTTTAGACACAATTGGGTGGCCTCTATTGGAATGGTCTGTCTTGGATAATCCTAAAATGATTTGTGCTGCTTCCATCTGTTTGTGTTGGAGAAGGGAAAAACAGTGCCAGTCATGTCTGGCTGACTAGCTACTGCACTAAGTATTTACCGCCTAGACTTATGTTGTAAATGAGAGTTTGTTTGGTAGCATGATTCAACATTAGTTGGCATGATGACAGTACTTAACTGAGCATGATGTACTTTGCTCTCAGGCCTGGGCTGTGGAAACAGGAAAGTATCAGGAAGGAGTTGATGATCCTGACCCTGCGAAATGGAAAGCCCAGCTCCGGTGTGCTCTCAATAAAAGCCGGGAATTCAACCTGATGTACGATGGCACCAAAGAGGTGCCGATGAATCCTATAAAAATTTATGAAGTGTGTGACATTCCACAATCCCAGGGAGCAATAATTAATCCAGGTGAGATGCACAGTGACTCTGTTGGTTGTTAAGCAAGTCTGGTAACAGGAAGTCTTCTATATGCCATGATGTTATGTTGTTAGTGAATCCTGCTGGGTAACTCGTTTTTAATTGAGTAAGCATTTCACTTTATAATTTGTGCAACGTAACTAACACAAAGTGAACTGTAGGTGACCATTCTGCCTAGTCAATGTTGCTTTCTGCTCATCCACAAATTCAACACAAATTCAATCCAGAATTGTTCAGCTTCCTGTTTTGTTTTTAATCAAGTCTAAAAGAGAAAAGATTTCAGGGGAAAGTTTTGAAGATCAGGTGCATGCTACTAAAGGTCAGAAGCAAGAGGGAAAGAGACAGGGTGTCTGGTCTTAAGGGCTTTCAGTTCTTCATGGCCTTCCTTCCCCTTGTTCCCTCTTTTGCACATTGTCCCTAAGCAAGCATTCTAATATGATGGCAGTCTTTAAAATTCCATTCTTCCTGAAATGAGTGTTTCATTCAATGAAATTCACTGGGAATTTCTCCTGCATGTTTAACATTGAAAGAAATGGGCCTCACTGGGCACACGTATGTGTACCTGGAAGAAACATTATTGGAGTTAGCTGTTGGATGCAGAAGGCTAGCAGGTTCTGGGATCAGGTAAATGTTCTTCTGGCTCTGTGTGCACCTTTGTGCAAACCAGCTTGAGAGGTTGGATGAGGCCGGTTGTGGGATTCTGGTTGGATAGTACAAGGACTGGGAGAGAGTTGCTTCATGCTTTCATGTCTTCCATGCATAAGCTGAGAAGCGTGAAAAGACTATTGGCTCTGGTGCTGTTTCTGGAGCTATGAAGCAAACCAAACAGTACTTGGGGGAAAAAAACCCCAGGAAAGAGATGATTACACACAGTGCTGCTAGTAGAATTTTTCTATGTAACTTCTGTCAGCCACACAAATGTCCATTCCACTTCTTTATTCTCTTCAGTTGATAATATTCCACATTACTTGCTAATTCTCCAACTTGCACTTTTCCTGCAGGTTCTACTGGTTCAGCTCCATGGGATGAGAAGGATAATGAGCTTGATGATGAAGATGAGGATGAATTAAACCAGGCTCAATCTCATGTAGCTATTCAGGATACCTTTCCATTTCTTAATATCAATGGTTAGTAGATAGACCCTGGCATAGAGTGCACATCAAACCCTATTTTTAAATGGCATTTTTCTCTTCATTATTACAATATGAAGCAAGCATGCTTTCTGAGAACAGTCTTTTAAAAATCTCTGGGTTGCAGCTCGGCTAGCAGTTGCTTGACCAGTATGCTGCAGAAAATGGCAAAAGGAGAAAGGCAAAGTCTGCACTATATGAGAAGTACAAGATTAGTCTGAACTGAAATACTATTGTTCCGTGTTGAGATGTTCATACACATGTTTAGTGTGGTCTAGCTGTCCTAAAGCTAGCTAGGGGTGAAGGAAAAGGTCATTCCCTTGAAATCTGTGCTGCTGTCATGGGTTGAACTGGGCCCTTGAGAGTTGTGAGGCCGACTGGGGCAGCGTGTGGAGAGAAAGTTGTGCCTTCCCCTTTGGTTCCAATGATGCTGTTCCAAGTGGGCAACAGGCTGTTGCAGCATTAATAATAATAATAATAATAATAATAATAATAATAATATATTTATACCCCGCTATATGGCTGGGTTTTCCCAGCCACTCTGAGTGGCTCCCAACAGAATACCATATTAAAAATAGAATCAGTCATTAAAAACTTCCGTAAACAGGGCTCCCTTCAGATGTCTTCTAAAAGTCAGATAGTTGTTTATTTCCTTGACATCTGATGAGAGGGCATTCCACAGGGTGGGCGCCACTACCAAGAAGGCCCTCTGCCTGGTTCACTGTAACTTCACTTCTCACAGGGAGGGAAACACCAGAAGGCCCTCTGCGCTGGACCTCAGTGTCCAGGCAGAATGATGGGGGTGGAGATGCTCCTTCAGGTATACTGGGCCGAGGCCGGAAACATACTGGGGGCCAATATAGGTCTTTCAGGACCGGTGTTGTATCATCTAGGCAGCCACTCCCAGTCACCAGTCTGGCTGCTGTATTCTGGATTTGTTGTAGTTTCCAGGTCACTTTCAAAGGTAGCCCCACATAGTAATCCAAGCGGGAGATAACTAGAGCATGCACCAGTCTGGTGAGACAGTCCACGGGCAGGTAGGGTCTCAGCCGGAGTACCAGATGGAGCTAGTAGACAGCTGCCTTGGACACAGAATTGACCTGCGCCTCCATGGACAGCTGTGAGTCCAAAATGACTCCCAGGCTGCATACCTGGTCCTTCAGGGGCACAGTTACCCCACTCAGGACCAGGGAGTCCTCCACATCAGCCCACCCCCACCCCCCAAAAACAGTACTTCTGTCTTGTCAGGATTCAACCTTAATCTGTTAGCCACCATGCCAAGACCTCACAAGTCACTGTGACAGTCACTTAGCTAGCATTCTAATAAGAGGGTTAATTCCCACAGTGTAGCAAGAGCAGACACACCTTTTTGCCCAGTGTGTATCCTATAATGATGATGCAGCTTTGTAAGTCTGTTCCTTGGAGTCTGGTTCTGGTTTAACAGGTTTTAACAGTAATAGTGTCTCAACAGACACATTTGCATGAATTTCTCATGCACCAGCCTTGTTTAAAGTTATATTTTGAAGGTGATGTGTTTTGAAATAATATTAATAATCCACAAGTGGCCTTTATTACGGTGCATTTTATAGTATGCACTTTTCATTCAATGAACCTTTTTAACATGTTTATTTTCTCTTGCAATCTAATTGTCTGGTGCATCTCTACCAATATTAATTCTTTGATCTCATAATGGGGAACATATTTTACTATCTAGTAAACTGTTCAGTTATAAGCGATAGGCGAGTTCACTTATTATTGCGTTGGGTGGAGTTTTCCTTCAGTGAGTTTGCAAAGGGCCTAGAGAATGATCTTTCTTTTTCTGTGTACTCTTTGAAAGACATTTTAGGTCAAGTTGGGACATGTTGGCTGTGATGTTAGAATTACACTGGAGAAATCTGAGGGCATTGACTATTGTGTTCAGTACAGGAAAGTGTTTCTGATTAACCTTGCCAATTATTTCCAAGATACTATACTTTTTACAGTAGGAATGCCAGGCATAAGTTGTTGAATATATTTTGTACAGAAAGATGGGGTAAATTATTAAGCGAGATAACTCCTATGGCCATATCAGGACTTCAGGGGGTCCCATTGTGTCTTCTAGCAGTTCTTCCATGCTCCATACAATATTCAATTAACTTCAGAACTGGGAAGTTGATGTCTTTCCCAGGCAAAGCACCTTAACCACTCAGAGCTGCTGTTGGATGCCATAGCAGTGGGTAGAACCCAACATTGTGCAAGTGGCTTTCTGCTTGCGTAGTGGGACTTCACTGTCCTCTCCTCTTTCTCCACCCTCAGATGTGCTCTGCAGGATCCAGGGGGCTGCATCAGGGAGGATTAAGTTATATCCCCTTTCCTATGTATTGTTATAAGTATTTCATTTTTTGTTACGTTCATATTATAAATGGTTAAACATAGGTAACTTACCCAATCTGCAGGGTGCTTTTTTATTTTATTTTCCCAGTGCTAATGTCTAATTGAGGCAAATTGATAGTTTGATGTTAGGGTCAGTTGGAATTGGCATGTTTAGTGACCAGTTATAACCTGGGCCTAGGGCATCTGCTGGATAATGGATTTTGTTCTCCAGTCCTTTTGACTGTGACACTCTTGCTTTATAAATGCAACTGGGGGGAAAGGAGGAAGAGCTGGTGGTTTTGTCCAATTTAATTTATAAACCAAGTTCCTAGATATCTTCACTACAATTTACAGAAGTATAAGCCATGGATCCCAGCCGCCCTTTCTTGGCACAGCAGTTGCACCAGCTTGATCACCAGTGCTTTTCAAGTAATTTGTTAAAACCTAGGAAATGAACCGTCTAGAGTGGTCTTCAACTCATGGGTTAGGAGCATGGGTTAGGATTTTGGCCTTAAATGGAAAGTCTGGACTTTGAAGTCATCTTATTTTACTTGTTATTTTGAATTATATTTACTGTTTTTAATTAGGTTTTGTAATTTTGGGATTATGCGGAATGCTTTATCTGAGTGGATGTAGCAACCGAGTAATTTCGTTGTTCCCGCAAGGGGACAATGACAATAAAGATATCTTATATATCTTATTGCTGGGTCACAGTTTGACCTGGTGTGCAGCAGCACAACCACCATTCAAATGTATGGCAAAAAATTAAGTGGATCCCCAATTGCATGTGTGGGCTAAAGGTGAAGCCTTGGTTGGAAAAGATTGAAGTCTATTGATCGAGAGCGTACATTTAGTGCTGATATCATGTCATTACTGTGCTTGGAGTTAGATAATGCAAGCTGCAAGGAAAGACGCTTCTTATCAAGATATTACTTCCTGGGAAAAGAAAGTTGTAACCATTGGTGTTCCTTTGCTGATTGAAGGCACTTTGATCCAGTGGAGGCTTCCAGCAGCAGAACAAAAAACACTACAGTATTTCTGTTGATTCTTCCCTTCTCCTGCAACTCCTTTGACCATCAGCTCCAAATTGCTTCAGAGGGTTGTGGGACCTTTTAGAGCAGTGTCGGAGGTGCTGCAGAGGGAGTCTGAATGAACAACAGTTGCCTCCCTCTCCAGTCAGCTGATGGAAACCTCTGGACACAAGCCAGAGTTTCCAAGCTTTCAAGTTCTTTTTGTTGTCAAACTGAATGAAAAGGAAGATAAATTACCATTGGTAGGAGGTTAAATTCTTAGCTGCATAAAGTAGTCGAGCTATGCTTGCCATTGCAGTATGAGAAGTGTCCAAGTGACTTCTTGAACGGTAATTTTAAAAATGTCAGCAGTCCCTCGGGATATATAACACTTAAAGGCACTTAAAATGTACTACTTATGCTTAGATTCCCCAATGGCACCCACCAGTGTGGAGACCTGCAGCCCTGAAGCTGCATGGCCAAAGAATGAACCTGAAGATATAGAGATGCCTATGCCACCTCCGGTTATGCCGCATGATATGTTCAGCTCTCCTGAAGTCTGGATTAATTCTCTTCCAAGTAAGTCCTTTTGTTGACTATGTCGCTAGATACATCTAGAATGTTGTGTGCCTGTAAAGTCCACATAGGGAGTAGACAACATATTGCAAAAACACGCTGAACCTGCACCGTTTCCCCCCTGCAGTTATTTCTGTTTAGATTGGTGTAGCCCAGAGAGTCTTCTGTGTCTGAAAATGTAATGCACTCATTGACATCAGCAGATGAACAAAAGAAACCCAGCTGGAAACTGCTGTTGAATTTGGAATAGTGCCATTTTAGCCAGCTTGTGTCATACGTAACTTCTTACACTAGAAGCTTGTGTAAGAAGCTTGAGGTGGTAGTGATCAGACATCCCGACTGATAAGTTTGTGTCTACTGATCAAACAAACTTTTTATAAAAGAATGGAAATGGTTTATTGAATATTTACAGATAAATGTAATGACCTGAAATTTCATAAGAATTTATATTTAAAGTATTAAATTAAAGTAGATAATTAAATGAGCAAATTAAATGAATTTGGATATGCAGAAGATATTAAACAATAAAATTAAGGAACCACAGAAAGAGGGGGAAGGAAATCCAACCACAGAAAGAGGGGGAAGGAAATCCAACTTTGAAATGTTAAAATGATTGTAAAATGAATGAAATGTATACATTTGAAAAGTATAAATAAAAACTTTTTTTAAAAAGGGTGCCATGATAGACAATGCAGGTTGTTGGAGTTATGAATCCTGTTGCAGTGTCTGATATGCTAACAATATATCCTTCTATTCAAGTGACAGACCTTGAAATCAAGTTTGAGTATCGAGGCAAAGAGTTTGGGCCAACAATGACTGTGAGCAACCCCCAGGGCTGCAGACTTTTCTATGGAGAACTGGGTCCAATGCCAGATCAAGAAGAACTCTTTGGTCCTATCAATTTGGAGCAAGTAAAGTTTCCAGGACCGGAACAGATCACCAATGAAAAGCAAAAGCTCTTCACAAGCCGTCTGCTTGATGTCATGGACAGGGGGCTGATCCTGGAAGTCAGTGGCCATGCTATTTATGCTATCAGGCTTTGTCAGTGCAAAGTATATTGGTCTGGACCGTGTGCACCTTCTGGCACCACACCAAACCTGATTGAAAGACAAAAAAAAGTCAAGGTGTTCTGCTTGGAAACATTCTTGAGTGGTGAGTAATTATAATGCTCTTGGTTCACCATCACAGAGTAGCCAATATGTTCTTTTTAATCCCTGTAACATTTGTACACCCGATTACGGTACTGCTGCCCATTGGGATTGGGTCCCAACTAGTTAAGTCTTCTGGGGCTGTGTCTGGTGTTACTGGTATGGTGCAGATAACAATTTGTGCAGAACTTGCTGGGCTCACAATGTGCATCTTATAGTGTTTACATGCAGGCATTAGTGAATGGGAATTGCTCCGATGTATTGTGCTCTAACATAGCTGGTTGAAGAGAAGCAATTCTCCCTTCTTCCTTTTTTTTTGCCCCAAGTCAATCACCAGAAGGCATAGGTGTGGTTGAAGTTCTCGCCTATGGTCAGTGAAGTGGCATTCCATATATTTGTTATAGTAAAGGTAAAAGTAAAGGACCCCAGACAGTTAAGTCCGGTTGTGAACGACCCTGGGGTTGTGGTGCTCATCTTGCTTAAAAGGTCAAGGGAGCCGATGTTTGTCCGCAGACAGTTTTTCCAGGCCATGTGGCCAGCATGACTAAGCCGCTTCAGGCGAAACCAGAGCAGCACACGGAGACACTGTTTACCTACCCGCTGGAGTGGTACCTATTTATCTACTTGCACTTTGACGTGATTTCGAACTGCTAGGTTGGCAGGAGCAGGGACCGAGCAATGGGAGCTCACTCTGTCGTGGGGATTTGAACCGCTGACCTTCTGATCGGCAAGCCCTAGGCTCAGTGGTTTAAACCACAGCGCCACCCGCGCACCTCATTTGTTATAGTATACAGGGTCAAAGGGAACACAGCATTGATAGCTAATATTATGGCATCTCTAGACAAAAAGATTATGGGATAGAAGATAGAAAAGAGAGTAGGAGAATTGGGTTTTGAACTAGAAGAGGCAATATGTGGGAAATAGTGTTGCATCTACTAGGGTATCTTGTTGTACATCACGAGCTTTGCTTTCCCTCCTGCTTAGAACTGATTGCTCATCAGAAAGGACAGATTGCTAAACAACCCCCATTTGAGATCTACTTTTGTTTTGGAGAAGAATGGCCAGATGGAAAATCCAAAGACCGAAAACTGATTGTTGTTCAGGTAAGAGAACAATGAATTGCTAAGGAGCGTTAATTGTCAGAACTTACTGCGATAACATTTAGTTGACTCCTTGTTATCACAATATATAACTATGTGCCAATTTATAACCCAGAAACCTTAATTCAGCAGCCTATGTAAATGTACACATTAGCATGCATTCTGCTTCTATCAGGCATGGGCGATGCAAAGAACAATGTGTGGCGCGAGAGCCCTGGCCACTGGAAATCCATTGTCTACAAACATTTAAGACTTGGAGGAGCCTTGATATTTGAAAGCTGTACCGATACCACTTTCAGCACTTGTATATTCATCCACAACATAGACACTTAGTTGCAATATTTATAGACCACCTTTCCAATGAAAGCTCTGCACAAGGTTTTAGAGCACTTTACAAATAAAAACCATTCATACGAAACAGCGGGAAATATAACTGAACTAATAGCAGTTTAAAGCTATCTAAAAGGATGAGTCTCTCCACTAATGCCTGAACACCCAAAATAAAAAAGGATCAGGGAAGAGAATGTGGATGTCCCCTGGGAGAGCCATTTGGCCACTTGGAACATCTGTGTAAATAGTCTTGATAGATAACAACTTTGCCTTACTCAAAGAAAGATCTTGAAGTAGGAACTCAAGAGCAGCGGCGTAGTGAGCCGCCGCAACACCTGGGGTGGCAAATTGCCATGCACCGGGGGGGGGTCGCCACTTCGCTATGTAGAGGGGGATCGCGCCCCCCCGCAACTTCTAAACGGAGCCTAAACAGAGCGTCCAGGCTCCAGGTAGATAGCCCATTGGTGCAGCACGCAGCGCCGTGCCGAGTGGGCTTTTTACTGGGAGGCTGCAGGGGCTCGCCTTGGGAATCGCTGGGTGGGGTGCCGACTGTCACCCCCCCCATAGTGGAACCCGGAGCAGCCCGCCCCCTATGCCCCCTGGCTCCGCCCCTGCTCAAGAGTATGGCCCTGTGGGGTGTGTATCTGCATGCATTTGAGAGAAGGCACTCCTTGAGTTGCTTAGGGCAAGACAAAAGCACCAAAAACTGGCACCTCTGAATTCTTCCCTGAAACAAACTGGTTTCAATGTAGGTGTTATGGAGTAGGTGTAATGCCAACCCATCCATGTCAACAGGTGGCCAGTGAACCATAGCTGCCACCTGAGAATCTAGAGTAATGACAGGTCCAGGAGCACCCCCAGGCTAGAACCTGTCCTTGAAGGGAGAGTGTGATTCCATCGGTGATAGGCATTTTCTTAGCTAACAGGTCAAGTGGGTCCCCAGCTACCATAAGAATAATTATTCAAGTTTGTTGAGTTTGTGCAGTAGTTCACACTACTGCTCTTTCATCTTGGCTGCATTAGCATCCTATCTGTCTGCAACCAATTCTACTTGAAAGGCAGTACAGACCATGTGGGCCAAATGTTTTATTTGAGGGCTGGAATTTTTACAGATGACTGGAGCGAACGTCCTGAATTGGTAGGCATTTCAGAATAGTTACCAGTGCATCTACTCTGCTTGCATTGTGAGAACATATGTTCTTTTATTTCTCTTACACCCTTATCCTATCTTTTCTTCTATCATGACTAATAATGGCTCAAAATGAAAATGAATGCAAGAGTGAACAATTTTGTGTGTTGGTGGTACACCTTCTACTTGAGCTTTTAGCTTATTGTTTCTTTTCGAATGCAATTGAAAATCCCATCTGGATTGACGCTGCATAATTTCTTTCCAAACAGGTAATTCCAGTTGTAGCTCGCATAATCTATGAGATGTTCTCTGGTGACTTCACCCGCTCCTTTGACAGTGGCAGTGTACGGCTTGAGATTTCTACCCCTGATATCAAGGACAACATAGTTGCTCAGCTGAAGCAACTCTACCGCCTCTTGCAAAATCATAATGAAGGCTGGCCAATGCAGCCACCAAGCATGGAGATGGCCCCACCCCTTGCAGCACAGTGATGACCTGGTTTTACCTAAATGAGGAATTAGCTGGATTAGCGGATTGTGTGTTCTTATGTCAATTAATTTTAAATGCCTTTTGAGTATGTGCAACAGGAATGTTTTATGTACAACATAATCTGTTTGAAATTTATACTTTGCAAAAACTGCTCTGGATTAATGCATGTATACAAAAACATTTGTCTATCCTTTTTCTCTTCAATTAATGTAAATATATCAAATGACATTTAATTTCTACCTTAATTTGTGCGTTAAATGCTACACACAGTTTTTTCTGTATATGTGATCAGCGTTCAAGTGCTCTTTTTAAAAAGTAGTTTCACGAGGCTAACAAAAACACTTTCACCCTAGTTTTCTCTTACCCACTGGCTTGATAACACAGTCAAATTTATTACATAAATTGCATGTTTCTGTATATATATTTTAATATAAAAAATATCCAGTGCTGTTGGCACACGTGTGAAATGTTAGAACTAATGCAAAACATTTTTTTAGTGCCCGTAATTCTAACTGTGCAATAAAACTGCTTTGCTAAGTAGTAGTAGACTTGTCTGTATACACTACAGATGAATAGTGCGAAATAATGACTTAAGCCTTATTAAAGTGACCTTACAATCAATTGAGCCAGATCTTACAATAAATGAAGTACAGCTGAGGTATTCGGATGGTAATAAATTGTTAACTGAAATCAAAAGAAGCTGCTTTTATTGTAGTTCCACATTGCATGCTACAGCTCAGTACAGCAACTGGTGGCGCCTTCTGTTGAACTAATCCTTGCTAAGCACTGTCCAAAAAGCCTCCTCCATTGTTTGTAAGTATATCAGATTGCTAGAAGATAGGGGAAAGCACCAAAGCCCTCTGCTTGCTCTGTGCAGGACCTGTTTGACATAGATGTAAGAAGACTGTGGAACCTAGGAAATTTGAATACTGTTTGAGATGTAATATAGCTGGCTTTAAATATGACAGTGCTTTCAATGCTAAGCTTTGTTCTGAACTGGTTAAATGGCTGCATTTTTGCGTGTTTCTTTGCTGGAAAATGCCTTAAAATGTACCATAATAAACTTTCTTGTTAAATATAACCACGTTTTCATGTTTCTCTTACTAGCAAGGGTTAAGTATATTTTACTTGCGCATCCCAAGAAAACTAGCATTCAGCTCTGTCCCACATAGCATTTTGTTTGAAACATCTGGAATTGAATGGCAGGAAAATAACCCAAATGTTTTCCCATGGTGGAATTCAATGCTATGCTATTAGACATTTCATCTGCGCAAAAATTTCAGCTTGCCAGATGGAATGATCCCCCTTAATGTGCTGTTCTGGGGGTTCTCCCAACCCTCTGAGCCAATAGCAGGAGACGCATGGAGAGTGTGAAGATTTTTAATTTGTTCGCAGTTCTGGACGAAATGTAATTATTTTGTGGTGGAGACAAGGGAATGCAGAACTGTGGCTGGTATTTAAATACCTGTGTTGGTGCAAGGATGCAACAGGGCTCCCAGCCTCCCCTGTGTACCCAACACCATCCCCAAAGCTACCCTAGAGGGTTAGAAGAATGTTCTGTTGTGCAGGAAAAAATCCTTGGACTGACATACTGTTCTCTGTAGTGCTACTTTGTATTTTTTTTCTTGGATTTTAGGGTGCTATCTTTTTGTAAACCACTTTTGAGGACTTTTACAATATATTTTATAAAATAAAAACTTTGAATACAACCCTAAGACTATGCTATTACTTTAGGAGAGAGAAGGTGAAGGGGTGGATCACCTGCTTAAAGCTGCTTTGCTGGTTTGATGCTATAGCAACAAAAAAAGGCTACAAAAAAGGCTATGGTTAAATGTTTTGTTTCAGCCCTGCTATCAGGAGAGCCCTGCAATCAGGGACACTGTCCACAGAGGGCATAAGAAATGCTTCTTAGCATTATAGTAGTGTTATTTTAATAGCTATTGAATGACTTCATATTTGCTCTAGATTCAATAAATATATATTTTTAAATATGAGGCCCGAAGTGATCCCCTTATGCGATGGGAGTCATCTAGTCCAACCCCCTGCAAATGCAGGAATCTCAGCTAAAGCATCCATGACAGATGGCCATCCTGCTTAACATTGTATGGCTTTTTAAACGTGTTTGCGGGAGCGGGATTGATTTATTGGTTGTTTATTGGTTTTGTTTTATTACGCATTTTGTCTTCTCATCTTGTATTTTTCTGTTGTGACTTGCCCCTGGATCAAGGGCATTATTATTGTTGTTATTACAGTATTATTAACTAGCCCACTGCCTGCGAACTGAAGAAATGAGCCCCACTGCATTCAAGGAGATGTAGTTCCAAAGTACATCTGTTTTAAGTTTGCAGCCTTAAAAGTAGTAGATGTGGGGCAGATGGCCTTAGTTAAGCCACTATTATCTCATTCTCAACTTAAGCTTCCTGTCTGCAATATGGGACGACCTACTACCGGCCTTGCCTTATGGGGCTGCTGTAAGGTGATGTGTGCGAAAGTCTTTGAACACACTGACATACAGTACTGTACTTTGTAAAAGCTAGAAGAGGAACCATGCAGAAACCCGAGAGCCTGCGAGAGAGAACTTAGCCGCCGCTCTGAACCAAAGAAACGCAAAAGGTAGATAACATTTCATTTCGTAGACACCAGGGCGATGAAGAAGATCAGCCTGTCCCCAAACCAGTGGAACTTGCAGCAGCCATAAAAAGGGCTTGTGTAGCAGCGGTGAGAAAACTGGTCTTCTACCGCAGTTGCTGCCGGACTCGGATTCCCATCAGCCCCAGCCACGCCCAGGATGATGGGAGTTGCAGTCCAGGAACACTTCGGAGGCCACGTTTCCCATCGACGGCTGATCGCCATCCAGGGAGAGCGACTCGCACCCCCCCCCCCCCCGGGCCAACCTTCGCAGGTGGAGCCTGCCGGCAGAAGCGCCCCTTGGTTTCTCCTAACTCCCGACTGGCCGGATCTGCACAGCTGGGCGGGTACTGCTTGCCGCCAGGTCCACGAGTCCGGCGCTCTGCACATGCCCCGGCAGCGCGTCGACCCGCGGGATGCTGCCTCTTTAAGAGCCGCCGCCTAGGCGGACGGCGCCCCTTCCAGCGAACTCAGCGTCCGCCTCCTCCGCTCAGGCGAGGGAAGCGGAAACGCCGCTCGCCCGGCAAAGCGCATGCTCGGGCTGGAACGGGACGAGAGGTGAGTGAAGCGCGTGCAGAGGTCGGAGGAGAGGCGGGAGCCCGGGAGGAGGAGTTGGCCGGCTGCCCGGCGTCGCTTCATGTTCCGGTAGAGGATCCTCCTGTGCACCTGAACTCCGACCCCGGTTGCTCAGGGTGCCGAAGGAGATGCAGCATCCCTGTGCAGATAACACGCATAGCCGGATCATAGCTGCCAAGTTATCCCTTTTTTAAAGGGATTTCCCCTTATGCTGAATAGGCTTCCTCGCGAGAAAAGGGAAAACTTGGCAGCTATGAGCCGGATGCTTCGTCAGCTCACGCGTTCACACATGCACACTCCTACCTAGCGGGAAGGGGATGCAGGGCGGGGAAGGAGGGCTAAGAGCACGTTCTGATAAGAGCCCCGAATTTCAGAATTAAGAAATTACCTTCAGTAGTGGTCGCGACTTCAAATTCTTGCAGCTTTTCTCCTTTGCTACAGAAGTTTTTGTCTTTGGAGATTGCTGGTAAGTTCAACCCCAAGAAGGGGCTGCTTAATTCGGGGCCTAATAAAATGTTTTGGTTTAATGCACAAGGAGACAAAGTCGGGCATCGCAATTTGGCTGCTGCTAGGGCTTGCCTCTCGAGCTGTGGCTTCTCCTCCCAGGTAACTTTAAAAATTAGAACATAATAGGGCAATAGAACTGTAGAATTGGAAGGGACCACAAGGGTCATATACTTACTTAATAATAATAATATTTGTATGCTGCCCATTGTACTATGTACAATGACAACAAAGTATTCTATCTATCTATGTATCTGACTGGGTTGCCCCAGCCGCTGAGTGGCTCTCAACAGAATATTAACACGATAAAACACCAAACATTAAAAACTTCCCTAAACAATCTAGTCCAACCCCCTGCAACGCAGGAATCTTTAACCCAATGCGGGGCTTGAACCCATGACCCGGAGATTAAGATTCTCATGCTCCAGTGACTGAGCTATCTGGCCTGTAAAAACACTATTTTCATTTAAGCGTTTCAGAATTACAAACATAAACCGCCCCGGACCCTGTGATCATCTGAGGCCCTTCTTCCAAGCATCCTCAGTGAGAGGTCTGGAGGGTGGCAGCAAGAAAAGAGGCATTTGCTGCGATGGCTTCCTACTTGCAGAATGCTCTCCCCTAGGAGGTTCATCTGGTGCCTTTGTTACATAAGTTTAGGTGCCAAGCAAAAACATTGCTCTTCTCGCAGGCCTTTGCCTAACTAAACCATCTATGGCCTGTTGAACTGTGTGTGGCAGGGGAGATTGTTTTTGTTTGTTACTATGTGCTTTTGTGTTTTGATACCACCCTATGATGCTCATATGAAGGGCAGTAGCCTATCGTTAAAAGATCTAGTTAAAAAAGCAAATGAAAGTGCATGTGCCCTGTTCTGTTTTCTATATGTCATGTGCACTAATTTATTTGTTTTCCCAAGTCATCATTAACTCTTGAATAGCTAACAATAGTGGATGTGGCATACAGTACTTACCTCTTCCATTGCTGAGACTCCTGACCTCATATTAACAGAGTCTCCACCCGGTCTTTCCTCCGTCTGTGTCACATGCATATATAATACAGGCAGACTGAGGTTAATATTTAACATTTAATGAAGTAGGCTCTGCTCTAGGAAAGCTTGTTGGTCTGTCAGGCGCCACCACACATTTTTTGCAGTGGGGGTGAACCTAGAGAATTCAGGTTTTAATGGCGAGATGCCCGTCCAAGTGGTTGATCTTAGGTTGAAGTGGTGAATATTTTTATTGGTTGTTGGAAGCTAGGCTGTTTTGCTAGTCCTTGGTGCTGAAGTGGTGCAGAGAACCTGCGGACGTGGTTTGGTCCTCAATCCCTTTTATAGCCCTTGTTACAGCAAGGCTGATTGATCGGTTTTCATTTTTTGTAATACCCGTTTTCCACTTCCAAGATGCAACTACTGTGGCTTAAATGAGGCCACATGTTCATGGAGCCTGAGTTCTACCATAGTTTCATCAAGACACTTTTTTCCCTAAAGATAAAAAGTGCACTGGTTGTTGTTATTAAAAAGTGCACTGGTTGTTGTAATATTGATTACTGTGATTTTTATTCCTAGAGCCCGGTTGAAGCAGCTGATGGTTAAAGGCCTGATAGCAATCAGGTGATTCAGTTCCCTGAGCAAACCCAGTGATTTTTATTCTAGGACTTCTACCCGCAGGTTTAAGAATGGCCGAGCCCTTCCCTCAACTCCTCATCGCTGCAGCCCGCCAACACCTCAGAATCGGGAAGAAGAAAGTCTTATCCCGCTCAGCCTCCTTGAACCTTGCTGGCGAGATACTGGCTGTAGCCGCCGGCTTGAAGCCAGCTTTCCTGTACGATTACAATTCCGCTGGGACTTCTCAGATCCTAAGCTACGTTCAGCAGCTTCAAACCATCAATCCGCTTGGATGCCGGCTACACATTCTGAGCATAGCTGAAAACGTTCTGATTGTCAACTTGGGGTTGATGCTGCTGTGGTTGGAGACAATCCTGCTTAAGGACAACATCCCCTTTGTTGACGTTTCTGCTTCCAGGACATGCCCCAGCCTTTGTGATCTGGAAGACGTGGGTCTCATCAAAGGCCACCTGTCGGAGATACTGAATCATATTAAAGCCCAGGCAGCAGACACATCTCAGATGCTTTCCTCCAGTGCAGTCTTTTGCTCAAAGTGGAATCTATGCACTCTCTTTGGTGTCTTGCTGGGCTATCCGGCTGCTTACAGTTTCCCTGTTCAGAAGAGCTTTGACAATTGCCTTTCTCTGACCCCACTGAGGGTGTTCACTGTCCAAGCCACGTTCTGTAAGATAAGCAACGATTTCAGAGTACGCTTTTACTCCTTCAGCATCCCAGAGCTCTTGTATCCTGTCATGAAAATAGGTCTTGATGCATGGTGCGCAAATCTCAAGGATGCTTTTAAAGCTCAGAAAGACTTTGCAGATCTTTGCATTACAAATGATGTCGTTGCTCTGGCAGCAGTGGCCTTGTAAATGTGGGCTGCAATCCAGAGGAATGCAGCAATTTCCCCTCACGCCGTATTTGAGAAGTATTTTGGGGAGTATGACTCAGTGCTTAAGAAAAGGAAGTGGGGAAATGGTGGAGCTCTTATGCTATTGGAGTCAGGGGCAGCCAACCGGTGCCCTCCAGATATTGATGAAATAAAGCTCCCATCTTCCTTGACAGGAGCCTCTCACTTGCAAATTTCTGTGGGTGTCTATACCCAGACTCAGTGTATATATGGAAGCAGCATTCAAAATGAAGCCTTGTTAACCCCAGCCACAAATATTTCAGCTGTTTGTTTCTTTGCTTTTACCAGTCCCAACTCCTAGGCCTGGGATGGGGAAGCTGCAGTTCTTCAGCTGTTGAACTCCATCTCCCAGCCAGTGTGACTACTAGTACAGTCAAACCTCGGTTGTCGAACGTAATCCGTTCCGGAAGCCCGTTTGGCTTCTGAAATGTTTGACAATCGAGGCATGGCTTCCGATTGGTTGCAAGAGCTTCCTGCACTCAAGTGGAAGCCGTGTCAGATATTCATCTTCCGAAAAACATTAGAAAACTAGAGCATTTACTTCTGGGTTTTCGGCGTTCGGGAGCCAAAACGTTCCAAAACAGAAGTGTTTGGGAGCCGAGGTTTGACTCTACAGGATGATGGAAGTTGTAGGGACATGGGTTCTCCAGCCTTGTCCTACATGATCAGACAGCACATAGCTGGATTGTGGGTTTTGAGGTTTCCAAAGCTAAGGCAATTGTGTGACATTCCCATACAAAACCCTCTGGAAAGTGGATGCATCAGACAGACACTGTACTTTTTGTATTGTAGACTTTAATTATTATTTTTTAAAGAATACAACAGCCAAATGAAGCAACATACAAAGCCAAGCAGTCCAACAAACGCCTTTAGGAGATAGCAAAGTTCAAAATTCTGTAAGAAATTAAAAACAGGTTTGATACAAAAATAGTCACTCTCTGTAGACAACTCAGAATGCCCAAATGCAAAAACAGTAACATAAGCAAAACTAAAGGTAGGTTGTACTCAGGGTACAAAATTTAATAAGTAGGATACTACAGCCGTTGCCATCACTACCAGTAGGAGAGGAATCCAATGATCCTGCCATCTCTGCGGGGGAAAAAGAGAGAAATCTAATAAGATAAACTAGGGTATCATGTGTCTCTGTAATTCCTCCCTCTATTCGATCAGCTACACTTAAGTCTCTCCTATACTTCGCTTTTGTATTTTATTCCAACAAAGTCTGTGGTTCTATTTGCATGGAACGGTGATATTATTGAATTTTTGGGAGTAGAATATTTCCCCCACTTTGCAAAGACAACTAATGAGACTCACTGCATAGATGCTGAAGACTGATTAATTCGGAACTTATCATAAATAAAATACAAGAACTGCCCAAACCCACCACTCTAGTGAACCTGAAACAGTTGCACTTTCCTGTATCTCGCTGGTCCATGAAGGTTGTCCCAGCATTACTGTTTTGAGTTTGTGCTGAAATCTTAAGAGCACTGACTCACATTTTGACCTGACATCATGGGTGTAGCTGCGGGGGAGAGGGGCAGCTGCCCCCCCCCCAAATCAATAAAAAATACATCACTAACTGAGGTTCTGCCCGCCCCCCCCCCAACAAAAATCCTGGCTACGCCCATGCCCGACATGGCATGCTCTATCAACAGACTATATCAACAGTATAAGGTAGCACAAAGGGGGCATTCAGAGTGAATTCCTACTTGGGTCTTTTTGCTCTGAGGGTGACTGATCTCATCTCGGCACTGCTGTAACTTGGCAAGGCAGCTGTGGTACTCGTCACTCAGAACCTCTAGCTCACAACGGAGATCTCTGCACTGGGCAAGAAAGCAAACGAGTGTTTAGTATGAAGGTTGTTCACTCCGCTTTTTCAAAATGGTTTTGAGGGCAGCAATTACCAATAAGTTTATTGTGGCGGCAGCACCTTGAGCATCCCTGATCCTGAACCAGGCTGGATAGTTCTACTGTCCTAAACCTGGCTTTCTCTCCCACCTTACTTCACAGCACATCTAGGGCTTCCTTCACCATTGGCTAAAAATTTCCTCCTTGTTTCAGGCTATGAATAAGGTTAACGCAGCATGTAATGTGAGAAAATGACATTAAACTTGAATGACTTCTAGTTCCTATAAATGTTATTGTGAATGAAGTGTATTGATACAAGTTTTCCTATCCTGATGAACAGACAAATTCAACAAAGTCATTGCATGAGCAGAACAACTTCCACAAGTAAATGTTCCCCTGTAAATGCCTGCCTGTTTTCTTCCCCAACCCTCCAGAGCAAGTTTGGGGTCCGTGTGCAGAGAGAGGGTGAGTTTTCATTGCATGAGCAGAAACCATTCCATTTGCACAATCACTTTGTGGGATTCAATCCATGGTCTTCAAAAAGCATTCATTGTCAGCTGCTATTCATACAATTTCCCCTAAGAAAGAAATGGTATCGGGTCTCTCCTCCTGACTCCAAGGCCTAGCAAACAGTGGGGTTTGCTGTTTTCACATTAATATCTGAGCATGCATAGTGCAATTGGGTGTGATGTCCTGTGAAGGTGGTTCATGCGCCTTTGACATCATTTAGTTCAGAATATTGGAGAATACCATGCATGTGCACCTATTTGTAGAAACTTTGGTTTGAAAAATCTGGACTTTCTAGTTATTGTGAAGCCTTTTATTTTTAATAGCCTGAGTCTGTCCCTTGTTTTGTTTTGTTTTAGCGCCAATTCATACAAGCATTCAAAGTAGGCACCAGAGAGCCACTTGAACAAACTGTTATCTGCTGGCTGTCCACAACCAGCTAGTCAATAGTGTGCAGCTGCCACCTTGGGCAATGTTTTTGCATGCTGTGTGCAGGATTTCAAAATGATTACAGATGGTCACATGAATCAGCAGTGATTTGTTTTCTTCAAACTGACATGTGTCCTAGGGAATCACAATTTGGAAGTCTGCACATAAGATGTTTGCCTACTTTTTTTGTTTGGTTGCTCTTCCGTACACGTCCAGGATGCTTCTTCCAAAACAGAAAGAAAACTTACACTGGATGTGGATCATTAGAATGAGCTCTGACTGATAGGAACATTGCTATGAATATTCATTTCACTGGATAGCTCAGTTGGTTAGAGTGTGGTGCTATTAACACCAAGGTTGCAGGTTTGATCCCCATATGGGACAGCTGCAAATTCCTGCATTGCACAGGGTTGGACTAGATGATCCTCAGGGTCCCTTCCAACTCTACAATTCTATGATTTCCATAAAGCGCAGAAACAACAATAACCTCTAAAAGCATCTAAGTCACTTTTCAAATGTCCCTTCTGCTCTTTTGTCACTCAAGTTGCATGGACTCAGAAAATACTCTGTCCAAGAAGGAAGCAATGATCTCATGAAGAAAATGTTCAGAACATGTAAAGACTCTTGAGAATGACTCCTGGCAGGATACGGAATGTATTTGCTAACAACCATAAAATCTAACAAGGGCTAGAATGTCCATTGTTCATATGCCTACAGTCTGTAATTAAAACTCCCACCTTTTGTGTGCCATAGATTTACACTGCTAATAAAATATTTTACAATTGTGAACAGATCCTTCTAAGAATCTTTTAATAAAATTGTAAACTTTTATATTTTTGTTTCCTTGAATTATGGAATGCAAGCTGTTTCAAAACTCCGGATATGCAGGTAACAGGCTTACCTGTGTCCCTCTTACCTTTCAGCATGTTGCTTAGAGCAGTGTTAGAAACTGATATAAAAGTTAGGAGCTAAATGGCACCTTAAACCTAGGTTGTGGGTACAATAATGGAATGTCTAGGCGCACTTTTTTATAACAATACAAAGCTGAAAATGAATGAACTACAGCTAAAGTATTATGTTCATCTTTTACATGCTCTAGTTCAGTGTTTCTCAACCAGTGTGCCTCCAGATGTTTTGGGACTACAACTCCCATCATCCCTAGCTAGCAAGACCAGTGGTCAGGAATGATGGGAGTTGTAGTCCCAAAACATCTGGAGGCACACTGGTTGAGAAACACTGCTCTAGTTCAGGCATCCCCAAACCTCGGCCCTCCAGATGTTTTGGACTACAATTCCCATCATCCCTGACCACTGGTCCTGTTAGCTAGGGATCATGGGAGTTGTAGGCCAAAACATCTGGAGGGCCACAGTTTGGGGATACCTGCTCTAGTTCTTCCTCTGCCCACCCCCCTAATATTCATATGAGGCTTCAGAAAGTTGCTATAAGTGGGAAGGCAGAAAAAGGTCCTCCTTCCACTCTGCAGTTTTAATCTGAAATCTTAGGCTCAGTACTGCACACAGAGCTCAGAAACTGCTCCTGCTAATGAAATTCCCTGTCATAAAGTATGCTCAGAACAATGGGAGTTTCGAACACTGGCTTAGAGCCAAACTAGATGAGTGCAGTAGGTTTAAATCTGGGGTGTCCAATCGCAAGAGCAAAAGGAGGATGGAGGTAAAGTGTTAAATCCTCATGTACCTGCAGCACAATCCATGTAGTCTGCATAGTCCCAATGCTTTTCAACTAACCACAGGTGAGCTTGGCTGGGAGAAAGGTGCTGGAGGAGAAAAGCAGTGGGGAGGGGGGAAGCAGCACACATAGGGAAAGCTCTTACACCTTGGGTTGCATTCAGCTAAGTTATACTCAAAGTAGCTCCAATGAAATAAATAAACCGATGTTAGCCATTCCATTAACTTCAGTGGACCTACTCTGGCATTGAGTACTACAGTGATTTAACACAGAGGTTTGTCACTACCATGTCCAGTTCAAATGGGGTCAGGAAAACCTGAAGCCTGGGGGCTATAGGCTGGGGAAAGTCCTGCAGATTGGATAGAAAAGGCCTTAAAGCTGCAGGCCTGAGGTTCCTTCTCCCTGCACTAAACCATAGTTCAGTGTTAATGTCTGAATGCAGGTGCAGCCAATGGGGAAAAGTGGCTGAAAGCAAGCCTTTCAAATCAATGTGCTTATTTTTTTTTTAAAGTGTTTTCAGCTGTATGGTTATCAGATATGCACACTGAAATGATGCACACATAGCAGGTATCTGTTGCCATCCAGTGTTTTCGGACCTGCATTGGAAGGCATTTGAAAATAGCAGTTAATCTCCTAATGAGATCCTTTAATCTCATTAGCTGCTTGAGTCACCTCCTCACCTCTTTTTCCTTAGCTGCAAGCTGGGATGTCCTCTTTTGCAGCTGGTCCAAGCTGCTTTCTATCTCCCCTTCAGGGTCTTTGGACTGTTTGGTTCTGGCTGAGCTGAGTCCAGACCTGCTAGCTACAGAACAAAATGGATACTTTCACAATTCTCTGAGCTATCTGGGAATCTCAGCAGGCATCACAGCACCAGTGTGCTCTCCTCTGTTTACACTTCGTAGTTTAATTTTTTAAAATAAAAAAATCAGCAATGTGGTAAAATCAACAAAGAACCTTATACTGTACTATATAAAACATTAATGCCTCACACTGAGTGTAACTGATCTGGTGAAATATCTCTGTGACCTGAAAATAGAGACAATGCACGTACTTTTGTAACCCAATAAAATCTTTAATAAAAACTACTTTGAAAAACAAAAAAAAGTGGACATCAACGTTTGAGCAAAAATCATTTATTGTACAAGAAGCTTGCTCCAATAAAAGCTTGCTCCAATAGATACAGCTGCATGCCAATGGAGGCGAAAATTTCTAACAGTGATATATATTTCAAGCAGCCTTTTGCAGACCAGTAACAATACTGTACACACTATGTGGAATGCTTCTATTTGTGGTTCTTAATCTGAGAGCACACTCCTATCCTGTGAGGAGTGGTTCTTAGAGTACCAGTCACAAAATCCCAGATGCCCAGAAGTCCCACTACTAGTTTAGATGAGTTCTTTGCATCTCATCTTCCCGAACTGGACTGATTCTGCATCCCATCTGCAAATGGAAGAAACCAGAGCAGATCATAATGCAGAATGCTTGCATGAACTAATAGCTTCTCTCTCTCTCCACACGACTTTTCTGTCTCCAACACTCGATTCAGTTCTTCACGAACAATTCATACAGTTGCATGGGGGTTGCAAACAGTTGCAGACCGCATAGACTGTACTGCTGCTGCAACAACCCCTACTTAGTCAAAAGGACAAGCAGGGGACCAGCACACACTGAAACAACCACTTCTTATGGTGGGTTAGGTGCACATCCTTAAATAACTTGCCACCTTATCCTGCCAGCAGGTATTTTGGACTTGACCTGGGACTGAAAAAAATGCCCATTAGTTGCTCCCAAAGTTGAAAATCTGAGCAGTGTTGTCCCTTTTATTCTTTTGGTAATCAAGTAACTACGGAGTTCTGAGAAATTAAATAAAATCTCTTGATCTTTGGTAGTTTGAATCATCAAATGTGTGCAAACATTTGTGAAGTTATGTTTGGGGACAGCTGGCTCCTTTGCAAGTAGGAGTTAACGTGGGAGCACAAATCTCAGCTATTTTTTGCAAAGATCAATGCATACAACATTTTCCTGCCTGTGTACAACATGTTCAAATGCTCCGTGTGGTATTCATGAGAAGTACCGGTACATGTTTTTTGCCAATATGGGAGTTGTGGGCATATGCAAAAATCTTCTTGCACAAAGCATCCTTCATGATGTCAACCCTTACTGAGCACCCTTTCAATGACACAACCTATTATTAAACATAATCAGAAAACTATTGCCACATTCAGATGTACAGCTGGCAACGCCTCCTTCCTGTCTCTCTCCACATGTGACTGTAGCAAAGGAAAACAGCTGTAAAAATTGAAGTATGCAGTAATTATCTCTGTACTCTAAAATATTTACACTTTTTTAAGGAACCAAATGAATTATACCCAGAGGGATTTTAAATAGGGCTATTATACCATGAAGCACAATGTGTAAACGCTCTGTTTGTGGTCCTGCATGTTCACTGTCAATTTCTTTGGATCGCTGTGGTTTACTTACTGTGTAAATGTTTAATTGTTGCCTCCAGCTGCAGCTTATCTCTCTCTTCACTTCGCAGCTTGCCTGAAATTAACAAAACCATTCAGGAACAACACAGTTGACTCCATGCAGGGCTTTTCCTTCTCCCAAACAGCATTATTTGCCACCGCAGGTGAGAGTTGTATTCAGGTGGGACTCATGCTTTAGCCCACTGAAATTAAGGGGTCAGCACTACACTGTGGTTTTGCAAATTTGTAAATGTTTTTCTTTTACTGAAACTATAGGAATCAAGAATGTGTTATTGCCGCTGCTCAGATGGGGAAAACAGATCTACACATTATATACCTTGTTTGGTATTCCTCAAGCAGCTCCCAGCCCAAACAGAAATAGGGTCCATGTTTCCCAAAAAGTTATTTTTTTTTCTGAGGAAGTGACCTGACTTTGACTTTTTGTACATTGCCTGAATATATTTTACATGGCAGGCTGAATATGCATATTCAAAACAAAAAATAAATACCCAAATGTTCAGGGAGGTATGCAGTACAATCGTCCATATGACTGAACGTATAGAGAGAATTGCTTGCTCACAAGCATCCTATCCTAGCATGTAGAAAGCTAGCACTTTTGGTAAGAAGTATCCTCAATCTAGCTTGCAAAGCTAGACATTAGAGTCATCTTTCAGACAAGCAATCTACTCTGCCCGTTCAGAGGAGGTACAGCTGTAAATAAGGGCTGTGCCACTTGCTTCTCACCAACATCTGAATCAGCTCCTTTCCCCTAAAAATAACTGACTGAAACCTAACAGTTGACACTATGCTCAAAACAGCAGGTTAGTTCTAAGAGTCATGTACAGTATTTTATTTTTGAAACCTGTAACTTTTCATTTTCCCGATCTGCCCAAGACCCAGATCAGTCAGCATCCAATCTCCTGTTTCCTCTACAAATGTCTTACCTTCCACTACACTGAGACACTCAATTGTGACCTTGTAGTCTTCTTGCAGATTATTAATTCTGGAATAGAGCTGGGCACGTTCAGTCTCAGAGCTCTGCAGGGCTTGGTGCAGCTGAAAGTTCTGGTTGTCAGACCACTGCAGGTAGCAAACAGCCGCAATAACAAGGAACTGGTTAGCAAAGAAATAACTAGAGAAAGGCTTGTGGGAATTCTTGTGGCATGGTGAGGCAGAGGCACTTACCTGGCAGTCCAGCAGGTGAGCAGCTGCTGCTCCTCAGGAGGGAGATGGGAAAAGGAGCAAGGTGGCAAATGGGGGGAGACGGTGTGGTGCAAGCGCAGCAACAGGAGCCCTGAACTGGCCTCCTGTACTAGCATAATGAGTCACTATTCTCAGCACAGCAGCTATGAACTGGACCATCAGGTTCAGGATGAGGTCTAACATAGGCCCAGGATGCTTAAAGGATCATCGCCTCCCATCCTTCATCCTGCCTGCTCCGTAAGATCAGAAGGAGAGGCCATTCTCGGTGTCGCAACTAGGATGTAGGTATGGTTGATGACAAGAGATAAGGCCTTTTCAGGGACTGCTGCACCAACACTTTGGAATACCATAAAATGCAGATGTCCCCTTCTCTAGTTGTTGTTTTCGGATGGTGATTAATTTTTTGTTTGGTGTGATGCTTTTGCCTGCTAAGCAGGGCTTTTTTCAGCTTGAACACACCTCTCTAGGCTGCTGCGGCTGTGGTGGGCTCTCCCTCTAAAAAAAAGGTCAACAAGTTCCTGCACCTCTTTTTCTAGAAAAAAAAGCCCTGTTGCTAAGTATTATCTGAGGCCATTTTTATCAGTGATCTCTGTCTCTGTTGTTCTTAATGCTGCATATTTTATGTATTTTTGTTGTTGTTGTTTTGATATTTTAATATATTTTTTTTATTGTATTGTGATTTTTAATGGATGTAAGCTGTCCTGAGAGGGGCATGGGCATTAAAAGGTCAGGACAGGGGGGTAATGTAAGTTGAGCAGTAAATGTGCGTAACAACTATCCATTGCGCATATTCAGGCCTCAAGCACATAATCTGCCTGTGAATATAAAATTGTGCACCTTTCCCAGTCATTACACATAGTCGCCAACGGGTCTTGAGAAATGTACATATTGTTTTATAACGGAACATTTTCCAATAAAATATCAATATTATTATTTTTTAAAAAACAACCATGTATCAACTGAATTTATACAGTCTCGGTTCATTATGCATGATATCAACAGGCCCTGGGAAATATGCATATCTATACTGAATTTTGTACATTCTCCAGCCAACACGCATAATCCCCAACAGGCTTTGGGGAATGTGAATTTCTCAGCGACAATTTGTTCATTCTCTGGCCATGACTCACCCTCTCAAGAATCCTGTGATGTTAGCCACTATTACTCCCATTTTAAATTCTGACTTTGAGAACTGATTGCCAGACTTGCTGCTGTGCAAGGAAAGGTGGGCTCACAGAAGGACAAGGAAGCTACCTGAAGTTTGTTCTCCAGGACATGAAGATTGTTTTCCAGTTCAATGTGCTTGTCAGTCAGCTGGCTCCAGTCTTCGTTTAATGTGTTGTAGTGTTCTTTCCAGAGGGCACAGTCTTCTTCTGCAACAGCTAGGGCTCTCTAGGAGGAACATGGTCGCATGTAAGGGTGAAAGTCGACAAGCATGCCTTCTCGAGAGTGACAAGCGACAAGGGGAGCAGGTGGCGTGGATAAAGCAAGCTGTGATCTCCATGACTTGGGATGGGAACTCAGGAGGTCAGCTGTGTCAGGTGGCAGGACTAGAGCCAACAGGTGGAGATGGCACGGAAATGAAACTACCTAAGACTTGTTTGTCAGTGGAGCACAGTGCCCCAGGAGCAGCTGGGCTCTCTCCTTCGTTGAGGGAATTTAAGCAGAGGTCAGGAGGCTCCCAGGCATGCTGTAGTTCCAGGCTAACTGAGGGTCATTCCGGCCCCGCCACAGGCCACAGGCCATAGGTCAGGAGTGGGGGTAGCCACAAAGTGTATGTGGGTAACTCACAGTCTTGTGCATACATACACAGAGCACAAGTCTTTCACACGCAGAGGCAGGCACAGAGCTCCTCCGCTGATTGATACAGATCAACAGAGAAGCAGGGGAAAGCTTTCCTTCCCATCATAGCACTGGGCAGGGCCCATTCCAGCACTACAATATCACTGGCCACAGATTCCACTACTGCAGGCAAAATTGGTGGCTGTAGGGAGGGGTGGGAATAGACCAAGCCCACAGGCCTCCTAATGTAGGAGTGCATTGAGCAGGGATTTGGGCTAAATTACCTCCATGATTCTGTAGTAGTGTAGATGGAAAACACCACATTCATTATAACATAATGGAACTTCCCTTCCATCTCTTCTGCCCCTCCCAAAAATTGTTCCTGGGGTTTCCCAAGAGGGCAGAGAAGCAACCCAATTTTCGTCTTCTTTCTGTCTGCATTTATTTGCTTGTGCAAAAATAACTGATCTGTCCCTGAGATTTATGGATGTGGATACCTTAGGCTAACCTTAATCCTCTCCCCACTGCTGTTTTCCTTCAAGATACGTGTTATTAAAGAGAGCTTCAGGCATTTGCTATTTTCAAATTTACTTCCAGAAATACTATCTGGCAACCTCAGAAGCAAGAGGGGAATACAGATCTTGCTCCACTAGCAATCTTCTATTTTATGCCACATAGCTTTCCATATGGTGCCATCTAGTGGGGATGTGAAAGGCCAATCCAGATAATATGTTTAATATTTGATCACATTTATGTATCCTTCATTCTTTCAAAAAACAAATAACACAAGCAGGTCCCCAAATTTGGACTAGGGCAATGTGGAGGAAGGAAGCTAAGTTTTCCCTTATACAGTACCAGAGGTAGCCAATGTGCTTCCCGCTACTTGTTTTTTTCTTGGGCTACAACTCCCATCAGCCAATCATGGGCAATGGTAGAGAGTGATGGAGGTGGTAGTCCAAAAAATAAAAATCTGGAGGGAACCACATTACAACCCCTGCTCTATATGATACTTTCCCAATGAAAAATTACCCTCTAAAACTGCTGTAGAAAATAGCCACTCCAAAGGGCAAGAGGGATGAGTCCTTTTTCTCTTTGTGAGATGGTGCATGAGGAATAGGTTAACTCTCCTCTCCATGTGGCTGCTGGACATCCAGTTTTCAGAGACATAAAATAAAAGGTCTGCAATGTGGCCAGTCACTGTGCACACATGCATTTATGTTAGTTATTATGTGGGGCTTTATTTGGGATCTATAGTATACTGAAGCTTTGCTGAAAATTAATTCAAATGATTGATAAATGTATTCATTTATTAATGTGGGATTTTATTTAGCGCTTTTCTCTCCTTTGCTATACTGCTAACAGAACATTTAAAAATAAGTAAGATGCCTTGGTTGTGTTCACAGCCCTGTTTACTGTGCACACGTCTTTCCAAGCGCTGGGTTTTTACTCCATGTTCACACCAAGTTATCCAAAATGCATTTGCATCCTGTACAGTGGTACCTCGGAAGTCGAACAGAATCTGTTCTGGAAGTCCATTCAACTTCCAAAATGTTCAGGTTTGTGGCATTCAGGAGCCAAAACGTTTGACTCGCAAGGCGTTTGGGATCCAAGGTATGACTGTACCTTGTTTGAAAAATGGTGGTGTTTGATGCATTGTTTCTCAAACCAGATTCACAATGATTAGAGTCCTTAAGCCTATGAAATACATCCGAAAACCCAAATTAAGTACACTCTAAGGAGGTAATGGGAACACACTCCTTGTTGGAGCTTTAGGCAGAGAAAGAGGAGCGGAGGTGAGATCTGAGCCAGAGAATGCCTGATTGGCTCAAGTCTTTTAGTAAGTATACTGCATCAGTTTAATACTTTCTGAAGGTACATAATCAACCACCCACCACAGAAAGACATGTGGCTGCTTTGCAGAGTTGTTACACTTATTTGCATGTTACCTGAAATAACCCCCTTGTACACGGGGTGGGGTAATACATGCTTAGTGGGGTAAAGCAAAGCTTGTGGAAGTTGGTGTAGTGAAGGCAGGCAAAATCCCCACCCTGGTCTTTCAATTGAGCAATGTGATTAAGGTTATGCTTCAAGCAGACCTGACCAGAATGATGCAGCCAAGTGGTTATTGTCAGCAACCATGCTCCAAAAACACACCTCTCACATTGCGCTGGAGCTTCAGCCTTGTACTGAACGTACAACAAAATTCCTGCATGTATGTAAAGATGGAGCATGTTATGTAAATTGCTGCCCAATCCTGTCCTTGTTCCAGGCTGAAATTCCACACCTACCTGGGCATTCTGAAGCTGCCCTTCCACCTGCAGTTTCTCCTCAAGGAGTTTCTGAAGAGACTCTTTCGCTTTCAGCTCATAGTTCTGCTTTTGATCTTCCATCTCCAGCAGAATCCTCTTTAAGCTCCGCTTTGAGTGACTCTAAACAAATAAATGGAGAACTGAAGGAAAATGCCCGACTTCAGAATATTAAAACCAATACGGCCCATAGTTCACCAAAGCAGACAACATGCCCTGGATTTTTTTTCACACTGGGCAATTATTAAACCCATTTGCTAGAGAATGTGGCTGTGCACACACTCCCATTTATGCCGCCATTAAGAAGCAGAGGTTCTTTGTTTAATTGGATCTTTAATAGGTTTAAAAGTACAGTGGACCCTCAAGTTACGTACTGCTCTGGATACGTAACTTTCGGGTTGCGAACGCTGCAAACCTGGAAGTATATACTTCCGGGTTTTGCCGCACATGCATGTACAGAAGAGCTCTGTGTGCCACACGCATGTGCAGAAACGCTCTGTGTTCGTGCGCACACAGAAGCAACGCCTCCAGTTACAGACTTTTCAGGTTAAGTACGGACCCCTGGAATGAATTTAATTTGTATCCGGAGGGTCCACTGTACCAGCACGTGATGGGAAAGGGTTGCAACAACATACTGCGGAATATACCAGTTACATGGATCAAAGGTTTGAATTGAGATAAGATTTTCTTTGGCCTGAAACAAACCCATGGTTTGTTTATTCCAGGCAACCCCAAACTTCGGCCCTCCAGATGTTTTGGACTACAATTCCCATCTTTCCCGACCACTGGTCCTGTTAGCTAGGGATCATGGGAGTTGTAGGCCAAAACATCTGGAGGGCCGCAGTTTGGGGATGCCTGGTTTATTCTAAGCTTCTTTTATATATTTATGATTCAGCAACCCTCTCTGGAATATAATAAATATCTTTTTATATGTGAGGAAGGGACGTTGGAGTAATACTGATATTAACAAGATAAAATGGAAGCTGTGTGTGATCTGAAATGAAGGAGGGCTAGGGGAAGCTCAAGTGTGACTATGTTGGAAAGACCAAGTAATTCCCCTCACCTCTGTTTAACAATAGACAAGGAAAAAGAGACTAAGATTTGTGTGTGCTACTGATGGAATATAATCTAAGATAAAGTTTAATTGGGCGATAAATCTCTTGCTGGAAGGAAAAGAATTTGGGGGCTGTGATAAGAACGTCACAGAGATTGGAAAATTGGAAAGGAGATTTGCGACATGTTTTACTAGTCAGATAGCATGGTTTCTAGCAGACTGTTGCCTGTTCCAAGACATCAAAGCGAGGGACAGAGAGATAAGAGCTCTGAGAAACTTCGAGATTCAGTTCCACTATGGGAGAAAACAACAGCTAGGAAGTGAAAGAGACAACACCATATATGGACAGAGGGAATCTGGAAGGACGTAACAGTTTTCACACACAAGGCAGAATAAAAGATAATAGTTTGAGTTCCTGACTTGAAGCTTTATAAATTTATATATTGTAACATCACGAATGGAAATCATTAATTATGTAGTAGCTGTTTACTAAGAGAATATTATAATAAGTGAGATGCAACTGGCATTAATTAAGATTATGGAATGCAGTGATATAAGATCGGAAATGCACCCAAACCACCATGTGGGGAGCCACTTTAACTTAAATGTATTAATTGGAAGTTGATTGGCATTTTGATAATTGTATAATTTGGGAATTAATTGTTATTGTTATAATTTGGCTATTATTGGGGGTATATTGGAAAACAAATTTTAAAAAAGAAAAAGAAAAAAAGGTTACCCACTTGTGATCTAGACACTAGATTCAGAAAAAAGGTTACCCACTTGTGATCTAGAGTCAAGTAGGTCATGCCCAAGCACTCATCTCTGAAACACAGAGCAGCCCTAAGAATACAAAGACTGGCCATTTCTGGCATAATTATGAAAATTGTCTCAGAGAGGAGAAAAAGTCCTTTTTTGAGCCAAAGATGATTACATTATATTATAATTATTAGAGATTTATTCATACCCCACATTTTTCCTTGAAAGAAACTCAATGAGGCTGACTTATAAAATGGGAACAGCTTAAAAAAAAATTAAATGCTTTTTTTTATAAAAAAATCAAACATTTCTAGAATTGAAACAATGTTAAAACTAACCTGGGTGCATGTCTGCAATTGATTCTCCAGGGCACCTAGCCTGCACTTGAGTTTGTCTTCATTTAGCTGACCCTAAGAGGAGGATGGGGGAAAGGTTGGAAATTTAAATCATCAGCTTGCAAATATTTGTCTAACAAACAAACAAAAAAGAAAAAGAACCCACCTCCCCATATCCCTGGTTCACTCATGTTTTCCAGAGTTTTTTGTTTTTGTTTTTTTGCACAATATGAGCAATTCAGCTGAAACAATGGCAGACGCCTCTGATCTCCAGCACTCCCTAGTTATTTGTATCTATGCATTTTATCATTTGTATCTATGCATTTATTGAGAGTGACCTGGTGCATCACAGAACAGGGTTCCTGGACCTTTTGTAGTTGGGTGGAAGCAACCTCTTGTGCCAAGGAGAACATTTCAATAGGTGCAGCTTTCCTCACCACTCTAGAGCTCTGTCATAACAAGGCGTACCTTCCAGAATCTCCTCTTCTAGGCATCTACCTAGCAAAGTACTGCACACAAAACCTGAGTGGAGCATTTCTTAATATGCCTGCGATAAAGCACAAAAACGGTGGCTCAGATCCCTAGGAAATGCCTCTGTGCATTAATCCAATGTGCAAAATGGCAAATCTACTTTCCGAAGAGCAGTGAAAATTAATGGAGCTGGTGCCTAGGGCAGCACCCTTTGAAACACCGAGGAAATGGAATTTCAGGTACTTGAGTCTCATAAGGCATAGCCACTTGTGTCCAAAATGGGCTAACAACACCTGCAAGGAGGTACTATGTTGCAGCAGACTTTCAGTAACACCACACAATCCTAAAGCAAC